>NC_140595.1:567957385-568578010 GCF_964204655.1 Triturus cristatus
CTAACGTATGGAATTTCTTGTAGTTTGTTGCTTAGTATCTTTTATGAAAGAGGTCAGTTTGAGTATTTCTTTTCCAATTACGATGCAGTACTTCCTGAGGTTACAGCTTACAAGCATTTGAATAAATATGATTATTACAGAGTCAGAGGACAGACTTCGGAAGTATTTCATACCGTCTTTGGAACTGGATAACGCTTATGCTCATCGACATAATTTGACATGTTCATTGTCAGATACAGAGAAAAAGTTTATAGGTCAAGTAGAAGATAGATATAGAAAACAAACTGAAACACAAAATACAGGGGATAGTCCAGTGGATTGGACTGATGAGGAAAGATTACGTTGATCTAAGGAGAGTTATGGGCCCATAGCATTAGACCAAGAGCAAAAGGGAAAGTTGTGTGTGAGACGTTATCAGACGTATTATGAAAAGGTTCCGGTAGGACAGAGCATGTGTGATCATATTTTCACTATAGAAGATTCAGCTAAGAACTTTTTGCAAGGTTCGGTGCATGTGATTCCAACTGTTTATTATGTGTGTGGAAGAAATGCCTATGTGAGGTTGCCTGCGAATTGGTATGGTACGTGCTATTTGGGAATTATTTTTCCGAAAATCTATCATGCAGAATTTCTGGAGCTTTTGGAAACTGGATACCATTCTAGAGCCAAAAGAGCTGCAGGGACGGTGATTGGAGATATCTTTGGAGCAATGATATCGAGTTTGGGTGTGGTTTTGAATGATGTGAAGATCAGAAGGCTGGCAACTGTGGTTGATGAGTTGTCAATTAATACAGCAAGGTCTTTGATACTGGTGGATGGAGAGATGTTATCGATAAGGACAATGGTTTTGCAGAATAGCCTTGCTTTAGACGTATTATTGGAAAAAGAGGGCGGAATCTGTAAATTATTGAAAGGTCAGGAATGTTGTACGTATATACCAGACAACAGCAAGGATCTGGAGACATATATAGACAACATTACCACGATTCATCAAGAGATTGAGGATCTGACTGAAGAAGGTGTGTGGGAAAAGATTGGTAAAGGATTTCGTCGTGTGGGAAATTGGTTTGCGAATTTGGGGAAAAGGTTCCTTGGGTTCGTGCTAAACCCCCTCATCATTGTTGTGGTTTGTGTGATCTGTTTGTGGGGATTCATCAGAGCTTACAAGTGGTACAGAGGAAACAGAATTGAAAGAGCTCTCAGAGCGAGTGAAATGCGAATGGCCAGACTGCAGGACAGCCAATATCAGAACATTAAGAATATGGAGAGATTCCGACAGGGGAGGATGGCGACAAGTACTCTTTAGGTCGACTCTTTCTCCAAGGGAATTAATTGTGTGATGGTGTGATGACATTTGTCATCAAAGGGGGGAACTGATAGAGCACCGCGTTATTCTGAACATTGTAGGGGTGCATCATAATCACTGTTAGTCCGCACCCACATATTAATCGAAGTAGTTTAGGGGTGACATAGACATTGTATCACTAGAGTTGTTTAACATAGGTGTGATTAGAAATGTAGCCATGCTTTTCACGAAAAGTAATGTCGTAGACCATTGCAAATGTATTTTTAGTTGATGTATAATGTTTAATTTTCATGTAATGCAATGCATTAGTTTAAACGTGCGTCATGTTAAAGTTGCACGTGTAGTCTGCTTATCCACGTTTAAAGGAGTAATGAACTAATGCTTAAAGTGTGATTTAGGAGTGTGTTTAACAGTGTAAAGGCCTGATCGCATATACGTTTAAAGAGAAATGCCTGTTCATTTCTTATGTTAGCTAACGTTGTAGGCTGAAAAGGATTTCCCTTGGTAAAGGCTTTGGGTTTCAGGAGGATGGAAAATCTTAGAGAAGTGAAAAGGTTTTCGTTCCCATGCTTCTGTTGCAGGTGCAAGGACATTTAGCTTGTTAGAGAGACTAGATCTTTGTTTTAGGAGTTAGGATGGTACGAGAAGCCAACAGGGGAGTACATTGGAATTTACGGATGATACTTTCAGCGGAGAAGGTGCCTGGGACCCAAGGTCAAGCTAACCGTTGTTGGATGGAGTACAAGTTTCACTGGAAAAGTACTGGAAGAAGACCTGGCTGAAAAGGTATGTCGAAGGTTTAGATGGGAAGCTAGAAGGAGCATCTTAGAACGAGCTCTGACTAAGTGAATGTACTTCTAAGGAAGGCTTCACTTCTGACACCTTTCTGTTCTCTTGCCTGGGAGGGAAATGCTAAGTAGGGATGTCACCTTAGAGATAGAGTAGGGATAGACTAATTGATTATCTCTTTTAGACTAATGATTCCTAAGGTGGACATTGGACTAGCGATTGCATTTCTTATGCTTTTGGAATTGATTGTACTTCTTATCTTGAGTCGTATGAGACTCTTGCGTAGACTTGCGTTTCTACTAGTGCCCATTTAATTTCTTCACCTGGTATTGAGGTGTTTGTATGTGCAGTTATTCTTGGTTATAATAAAATCCTACAAATTTTGATTTGCAGTCAGTGGTCCTTTGGAGTTAAAATTAAATTCTGTTGATTATGTATCGAAGATTAAATTTCCTCCCCTCTACACTATTTAGCAGATAAAAAATATCCTGGTGACCTAAGAGGATTCTTGGAGAAAACAAGGTAGACAAGAATCCGATCCTATCACAGACCTTCCAGCCCTAAGGAAGGGTGCACTACATTGCATGTGTGAAAATATCAGCATGAGCAGATACACGCCTACAATATCTAAGTCTATTCTTGTATACTGTAAGTGCACAGGGAAGCCATAGAGAGTACATGGGCTGAAGACTTGCCATTATGAGTTTCCTAGCTCCATCCACTGTACCCTAAGATGTTTTGTACCAAACATCTTATCTTATTAAATCCTCACTGATGCCAGTGCTGGATTTAGTAATAAATGCACACAGGGGACCCTTATAGAGGGTCCCTTGAAAACCTACCAGAATTGAATATCAGGGAGATTATGGAGCCCCTCCAGGAAGATGGAAGTGTGCCAATTTGCCTTATTTGAGTAAAGAGAGGTTCCAGCATTTTGGCCCAGAGTTCTGCGTCCTATTTGAACAGTGTAGGGGGATTCCATTTGGTCCTGGGGCCCCCTGTCTTCTTTCCTATTTGCCTTCTGATTGCCGTGATGTTATGTGCTGGAGATAAAATAGCCATCTTATTTCCTTCGGTTGGGAGAGGTGCTGTAGCACTTCCTTCCTCAGTGTGGATTGCCGGCAGGCTCCATCTTCTGTATGTTGTAGGCTTTGATTGGGTGGTCTGTGACATGTAGTCTTGATGAAGGTGACCCCCAAGGTATGTTGCCCAGTCTTCTGAGATGTTGGATGAGACACCCTCATATGTGTGGTGAATGAATCAGTTAATTGTTCCCTAAAATCTTGCACTGTCTTTCTGCTTGATGTCGGCATGCAGTTTTGCCCAGACCTTCTCCTCTAGTTGTCTGTTGGCAGCCCATTTTTGTCTCTTGAGCTGTACTTTTTGCTGTCTTAGTGGTGTTAGAGAGGCTGTGTCAGATGAATTATAACGGATGGTTCTTATTGTGAGGTAGATTGCGCTTTTGATGTTCTTCATTTGGGCCCTTTGCGCTTTTGGGATGCGCTCCATCCGAATGTAATTTTGATGCACCTTTGATTGTCTCAAGGAGAAGTGTAGTGGATTGCAGGAGGCTCCCCGTTGATGCTTGTGCAAATTTGATCCTTCTATAATTGATTGTGGAAATTGTTTCCGGGGCAGCCCGAGATCTTTCAAACATAGGCATAGTCACTTCAAATGAGAGCTCTTCAAGAAGATGGTCAATGTCACCTTTGTTGTCCAAATGGAATGAGACAACCTGTTTGAAAAGGGAAAGAGAGACAAAGGTATAATCTAGTTGCAAGCTTGTGGTTAAGGAATAGCGGGTGGCTGCCGGAGGATTATCGTAAGCAAATCTGCCGTTGGTGGCTCTGAAATTGAGGTGTTCGAGGTCCTCCAATAGGCACCAGCCAGTTTTTGTTAGGTGTTCCAATGTGCTTTTCCCCTGCATTGGTGTGTCCCAGAGTGAAGTTTGGGCAGAGACTGCATCTGCAGTTGAGGAGCCTAATAGGTGTAGATTTAAGTCACCAGTGAGGATGATGTCTGTAGTTCCTCCTTCGCTTATGCATGCCTCAAAGTGGTTTACCAGTTGTAGGTGGACATATTTTGCCCCCCCAATGGCTAACATCAAGAAGCCTTGTAGGTGAGGTGGAGCTGCCAGCCATGTCTCCTGCAGTGCAATGATGTCAAATGATTTTAGGAAGGTGCTGAAGTACGGGTCTGATATCTTACTGGTGAGTCTGTTGATGTTCCAGGAACGAATACATAGTATGTTATTGCCTAAGGTTGGTGGTGGTTTGATCCATTCTTGTCATGCTTGGCTGTTAATTGTCTTTGAGATCCATCTCAGGTCGTCATGCAGGTAAGGTGGGTTGGCAGACTCCCATGTGTATCTTGGGAGGTCACTTTCTTGGTCGGTGAGAGCCCCTTGCTCCTCTGAGCACAGATCTTGTGGTGTTTGGTGTTTGTTGTGCCCGCTGCTGGAGCACCCTTGCCCTCTCGTATCAGAGAGGCAGGGTAGCCAGGTTTGGAAAAGGGGATGGTGTTTATCACCCAATTCCTGAATATGGAGCTTTCTGTGAGGAGTTTCTGCACGATGATTGGAGTTCTCCATGTTGCCTTTGTGCCGGATAAATTCTATCCATCTTCCCTGCTTCCTTTTCTGTGTTCAATCAATCAATCAATCCATCAATCAATCAATCAATCAATCAATCAATCAATCAATCAGAACATTTGTAAAGCGCACTACTTACCCGTAAGGGTCTCAAGGCGCTGGGGGGAGAGTGCTGCTACTGCTCGAATAGCCAGGCCTTGAGGAGTCTTCTGAACGTTAGCAGGTCCTGGGTCTGCTGTAGGAGGATGGGGAGGGTGTTCCAGGTCTTGGCGGCGAGGTGGGAGAACGATCTGCCACCGGAGGTCACTCTTCGGATACGGGGAACTGTGGCAAGGGCGAGGTCGACGGAGTGGAGCTGGCGGTTGGGGGTGTAGAATCTGAGTCGTCTGTTGATGTATGCTGGTCCGTTGTTGTGGAGTTCCTTGTGTGCGTGGATGAGGAGCTTGAAGGTGATCCACTTGTTGACGGGGAGCCAGTGCAGGTCTCTCAGGTGGGGTGTGATGTGGCTGTGGCGAGGGATGTCGAGGATCAGGCATGCAGAGGCATTCTGGATGCGTTGAAGTCATTTCAGGAGTTTGGCCGAAGCTCCTGCGTAGAGAGCGTTTCTGTAGTCCAACCTGCTGCTGACGAGGGCCTGGGTGACTGTTCTTCTAGTTTTGGTGGGGGTCCACCTGTAGATCTTGCGGAGCATGCAGAGGGTGATGAAGCAGGAGGACGAGACGGCATTGACCTGCTTTGTCATGGAGAGGGTGGAGTCGAGGATGAACCCTATGTTGCGTGCATGGTCGATGGGTGTTGGAGCTGTTCCCAGTGCGGTCGGCCACCAGGAGTCGTCCCAGGCCGAGGGGGTGGATCCGAGGATGAGGACTTCCATCTTGTCTAAGTTTAGCTTCAGTCAGCTGGTCTTCAGCCACTCGGCGATGGCTTTCATTCCTTCGTGGAGGTTAGTTTTGGCGGTGTGGGGGTCCTTGGTGAGGATCATCTGGGTGCCGTTGGCATAGGAGATGATGTTGACGTCATGCAGCCGGGCGACGTGGGCGAGTGGTGCCATGTAGATGTTGAACAGTGTTGGGCTGAGGGATGAGCCCTGGGGTACACCGCAGATGATCTCGGTGGCTTCGGAGCGGAAAGGGGGAGGCAGACGCTCTGGGTTCTGCCGGAGAGGAAGGAGGTGGTCCAGTCCAGGGCCTTCTCTTGGATCCCAGTGTCGTGGAGGCGTGTGCGTAGGGTGTGTCGAAGGTGGCTGACAGGAGGATGAGGGCCACGGTTTCCCCATTGTCTAGCAGGGCTCTGATGTAATCGGTGGCGGCGATAAGGGCAGTTTCGGTGCTGTGGTTGCTGCGGAACCCAGACTGGGACGGGTCCAGGATATTGTTTTCCTCGAGGTAGTGGGTTAGTTGTCTGTTGACGGTCTTCTCGATGAACTTCGCCGGGAACGGCAGCAGGGAGATGGGCCGGAAATTCTTGAGGTCCTTGGGGTCAGCATTGGGTTTTTTGAGTAAGGCGTTGATCTCGGCGTGTTTCCAGCTCTCCGGGAAAGTCGCTGTCTCGAAGGAGATGTTGATGGTTTTCCGGAGATGGGGAGCAATGGTGGTGCTGGCTTTGTTGAAGATGTGATGTGGGTAAGGGTCTGACGGAGATCTGGAGTGGATGGTGTTCATGATTTTGATGGTGTAATTGTCGTTAATGTTGGTCCAGGAGAGCTAGGGGTCATTGCGGATGGTGGCCGTGGGGGCAGAGGTCTCAGTGGTTGACGGGGCGGTCGTGGTGTTGAAGCTGTTGTGGATGTCTGCGATCTTGCTATGGTTGTTGGCAATAGTTTTGCTTGGATTAGTTGGGCTGTGCTTGCAGAAAGAAAATTTTCATTTACGTGCACATCTGGTTTAGTTTTGACCACCTCCTCTGACCTTCACTGGCTGGTCGGTGGTGCAGTGAAGTTTGTGGAAGTTGTGGTTTTTCCTGTTTGGTTGTTTCTCCTAATGTTGGGGTGCAGGGTGGCCTGACTGTCAGCATTTGGTACGGTAGCCTGAGGACCCATGTCCATTTGGTGAACTAGTGATGGTGATAAGAGCCTTGATCGCTGCTGGAGTGTTTTTATTCCAATGCTTGTCCTGTTGGGGTTTGTTTCTGTGGCCTCTTCGTTTTTTGGAGTTTGTTGATGTCTATTTTGATAGGGGAGTTGGTCGGGTTGCTTAGCTCCTCCTTGGCAAACATCAATGGGACTTGGCATGGGGTTCCTATGGCATAATGTTGACCCACGGCCATTACAGATTCTGAAGGCTGTTCGTTCTTCACTTTCGATGTAGTTGTAATTTCATGTGATGTTTGGCTGAATGTTTGGCCAGGTGTTAGCCTGAAAATGTGGTAGGCGTCTTCCTGGTTTAGACCGAGCTTCCTGTTCCATCCTTTCCTTTTTTGGGTTCTTCTCTGCATTGCATTTGTTCTTGGTCCAGGAGAATCAGGTTCTATCCTGGAGTGAGTTTGGTACAAGCCTGGTATCCATTTGAGATGTTGCTATTATTTGCGCTCTTTGTAGGTGGGCTTGTGTTCCACACTGGGTTTATTGAGGTTGGGCTTTTGGTGTGGGTTGCTTGAAGGGTGGGGAAACCATGCTTGTTTATGTTGCAGGGGGGGTTGCTCAAGGGAACGTGAAGGTTTGGCACACATGGTACCTTTCTGAGATGTATGCAAAAATTATTCAGCATTGAGGGAAGGATAGCTAGTTTGTCGACTATTGGGCTTCACCTGCAGCTAGGTTTGTCACCTTTGGGGTTATACTGTGCGTTTTGGAGAGATTAATTTAGATCTCCTAGCTTCCCGTCAATGACTACCAATGGCTACCACAATCACTGCCAGTTCAGTAGGGTTAGCTGCATGACCGTTTTGTCTGATTTATTATTGGATGGCATCCACCAAGAGATGTACTGTTTTTAGCAAGCTTGCCCAGGGTTATTGCATGTAGACTTATCTTGAATTTTTCAAGTTTATTTGTATTTTCTCAGGAATACAAGCCATTACAAAATTGCAAAAGCATTTTAAAAGTGATTAGATTTGATTGTAAAAATACAGAATATATCTAAAAAATGAGTCAGAAAATAATGTTAAAAAACTGATGTTATAGATTTGAGGCCCATTTTAAAACATGTTTACATATGGAAAAAAAAACTTAAGGACCATTATACAATCTATTGAAAAAGACTGTTATCTTGAGTGTCCTGTGTGTAGGCTGCCAGCATATCCTCCCATTCTCGTGTGCCAAGATACGCAAGCTGTCCCAGGTCTTCGGGCTGGTGCCCTTGATTTCACTCATGTGTGTTTGGAAGTAGTGATGTTGGCTGGCCTGGTTCGTCGCAGTTGGTTGAGCGGTGAGGTGGGTTGAAGTTTTGATTTTTTGATAGGGGCGCTGTTTCTCATTGAGTGACCTCTAGTTTTTTAGCTGGGTTATCGTTATAGTCTCAGTTATGATGCAGTGTCTCCCACTGTTGCTAATAATTCTTCTCCCGGGTGTAGGCAGCTCTATATTCCTATTTCTGACCCACTGAGCTCTAGCTGGCTCCGGTCCATGCTCGTGAGTTGCAAATCTGCTATGACCGACTGTGCCATGTGTATTGGTGACTGCAACGAGGGTGCATCTTGGCACTGTGGTCCTAGGGCTGTGTCGATGGTCTGATGAGATTCAGTCTCTAGCCCAGATCCTGGATCTGGTTTGTCGCTGCTTATCTGAGGACCTATTTCTTACCTGCTAATGCCATTGCCCAGTGGTTGGATGGGTGACTACAGGTGCTGGACCCCAGTTATGCTTGAAAAGACAGTGGTGCCCATGTCTTTCAGGAAACTGAATTTTGTTTGGATTTTTGACTTGCAGAGAGTGAGGCGGTTCTTTGTGCCCTTCTAAAGTTGAGCATTGTGAGTCACCTGCGTTGGTGTCAATTTTTATTGAAGAACAGTCTGTTTGTGGGTCTGGTTGAGTTTTTAGCTGAGTTTCTGTGGTGGCCTGAGCTGATTGAGAATTTCTTCTATGCGTGTTTGCATTTGTTTTAATCAGGGGGCCTCCTCTTACCTGGCCAGACCTCATGGTTTTGTCTGTGTTGAGAGTAGTCTTCTTTAGTAGGTTCTTAGTAGAGCCTTACACCTTCTTTTTGGCAGTCGGCTTTGGGCTGTTCGCTCGCACACGTTTTGCAACCACTCAAGAGTGTGAGTGCAGATGAGTTTGACCCTGTCTGGGGAGCTTCCTCATGTTGGCTATTGCTTTTGCTCACTCGTTGGTTGTGCATGATTCGGTTTCTGCTGAGAGGGGGGCACATGTGGCTTTCTTTTCTGCAGCACTCAATCAGGTTTGTGAGAGGTTCGAGTCCGCCCCTCTTTCCCTCTTTGAGATTTGTGGTTTCCTAGTTGTCTGTTTAGTCTTTTGCACTTCTTTTTCTCAACTTTCGCCTAGCTTTTCTATGCCGGCTTCCTGGCTTACCCAGCAGTGTGGATATGTGTTTACGCGAGTTTGCCGGCCACCCCCTCGAGCCTGCCTCTCCTTCCTCATTCTCTAAGGGGGGATGTGCATGCTGTTGGGTTGTTCCATTGGGGGAGCCTTTAAGTCGGGAGGTTGTGGGATATTCTGGCTCAAATTCTGGTTCAGGCTCTGGTTAGTCAGTGGGGGACCAAGCTGCAACAGTCACCGGTTCAACCTTCAGTAGGTTGATGAGAGGAGATTTGCTGCAGCTGTGGACTGTTGATTCCGCAAGTGGGGGGTGGAGGGAACTCCTATGGGACAAGCTGCACCGGCCTAATGCTGGCTGCCTCCTCTCCAACAGTGGTGGCCCCCTAGCTCTAGCCTCTTCCGACCTGCTTCTGCTGCTGCTGTTTCTGTTGCAGCTGTAGGGTACAGTCCGTGTCAGAGAGAGAGGGGCGCTGTAGCGGTTTGGCTCAGCCTCTGTGTCTGTTAGATGTGAGCATAAGGGCCTCAAAAGTGACAGGAAGAGGCAAGGTGAGGCAGAGGTGCATTCTACCAGCACAGACACCAGTTCGCGAGTGGACTCGGACAGGCTCAGTTCCAGTAGAGGCACATTTAAGAAAATTGCAGAGATACAGAGCTCTTAAGGCCGCAGGAGATGTCTGTAGCTTTTAACATTTACACAACAAGACTTTGAAGAGGCCCCTTAGGCATTTGTTAGAGACACTGAAGAGGTAAGAACGCCTCCAACAGAAATGGCAGCAGAAATAATGAGAGTAACTTAATAGTGAGTGCACAGTGGGCATGTCACTGCCCTCCCCACTGAGAACCTCCCAAGGAGAGAGACAACTTCACTTCTAGTGGTTCAACCAAGGTGCAGTTTTGTATCCACACAGTATAAGCGAGAAATAGAATCATAGTAAAGTAGACATTGCTCATGATAATACAGGACACCATATCAGCAAACAGCTCACAGATTGAACAAGCAAAGCAACAATTGTCTCCACCTTACATTGTAGCTAGAAATGTCCTGAATGGATTGTGCCAGAAGGCTCCTTCCATATACATCACCCATGCACTCCACCAAGAAAATCACAAAGACCATTGACGAGCATACAAAGTGACAACTTCCCCTGCATCTCACAGAGGGTTTGGGCAATATCCTCAGTTCCATGCCCACACATACTCCAGGGCACCGCATAATGCTCCATTCCTGCCGTGGCACCTGTCACCAGGATAAGCCCTCACAATGTTCAACTCCAGGCATCAGGGGTTCAGGCAGAATGGTCCAGGACCACGAGCAGGTTAGCCCCCCTCCCTCCTGCCAGTCCAATATCCATACGAATCAATACCCCTCCAATGTGTCAGTCCAGTAACTTAATCCAAATGTTTGTGTTAGCCCTCTTTTTCTGCTGCTCAAAATTGTGCCTTTCTGCAGGGGAAGGTGGGTGGTGTTTCGCCCTCGGGTGTTACTTGTTATACACGAACGATGAAGAGAAAAAGAGGCTGATACCTCTCCACGAGGCTTTAAATGCTCCCGCAGGGCACGCCCCTCTTGTACACGTCACGATCTTCCTCCAACATCGAGGATGGACTCATCACTCGGACTCCGGGCTGTGAAGTGACTAATGTCGCCCCTTCCGCTATTTTCGGTGGCGCCTGGGCAAGAATTCAATGATGCTTTAAAGCTTCAGTAATAGTTATTTGAGGTACTTTAAAAAGAAAAGTTTGGCCATTATAAAAATGCCATAAGGCTAACTTAATTGCCATCTGTGTATTTAAAATCCCAAATCCTATTCGGAATGGAGAAAAATTCATATTTAGAGTCCATATTCTCGAAATAAAAACAACTCATGAAACATTGATTTTCCTTATATTTCCGCTTTCAGTTACTACTCTTAAGAGGTGGCTGTGTAACAACCTAAACAAGTCACCGAGGACTAGAGATGTCACATATTTCAAAGTGCATAGTGCCAATATCGGCAACTGTAGTCGCTTTTCATGCAGCACAATACATCAATAAACCACACGACACCTTGTTAGTGGAGAAATTTGCTGCAGGTTTATTAGCATAACCAATATGCCAACATGGTGGGTTATCTTACGGGCGATCCCAGGGCAGGCCAACCCCTATGCCGCCTGCCCGTCTGATAAGCCAAATTACACCGTGGCCGTCGCCAATTGGTGCATACCAAATCTTGGGAGGGGCCACCCCTCCCATCCGTGGACCACCAGTCCACTCCCTTACTCACGCCATCCCCCCAAAGAGGTGGGCGGAGAGTTCCTGGCAGCCCCCGGTTGCTCAGACCCACAACCGCCCGTAGGACTAACGGGGCGCCGTAGTTCTTCCAGGGGACAACGCTAAGACATCCCTGGGTATCCTGGCTTAGCACCATGCTGTGCTGCTGCATGAAGTACCCCTTGGTATCCGCAGACTCTGGATCGCCCTGTAACTCCTCCTGCAACACAAAACAATAGGTTAGAAATGATCCCCCCCCCCCAAAATCCTCTATATTGGCCGTCCGCCGGGTACGCGGTGGGGTGGGCAGGGCGAGACGGCAGGAACCAAGAGGCTGCACGTTGGGCGGGGGACAGTAAATGTACCCCTGTCCCCCCGTCCCCGGAAGTGGGGTCGGCCGGAAGTCTTCCCTGGACCCTGGCCCAGGGAAACTAGAAGGCCGACTCCAGTGCCTTCCTGTGGCACTGAGGCGGCTGCCCTATTGAGGGGCCGCTGCGCAGCCCCCCCGGGCAGACTTGGCATTCCGTGCTTTTTGCAAGTGAACTGGACGCTCTTCTGCGCTAACATTTTAAATAAAGCAAGCTGAGAAATTGACGAAAACTTGTTTTGTTGCCTCTGCTGTGGTTTCAGCCTTTCACTGGGTAAGTCTTTGATATCAAAGCAGTAGATATGCTTCAAGGTTTAATATCGTTCAAGCTGCGGGCGAGCATGGGTAGGCCCCACCTGACTGGACAGCTTTTATTAAATAAGTTAAAAAAACAGTAGGAGTTAGTCCAGGCCCAGACATCCACGGCAAACTTTATTGCATTTACTGGACGCGGCCTTTCATCTGTTTACCGAGAGAAACTCAGTTATCTTGTCCTTTGCAAATATTAATTTTAATTTTGAAAAATCTCTCAGAGCACTATTTCGCTGGGTAACCTTCTTGGGGATATCCTGAATATAGATAGATGCCCTGATACCGTAAAATATCCCAGCATGCACTGCAGGCAAAGTAATACCAGTTAGAACAAGTGTCGCAGTTCCAAGCACAGCAAAGACTGCCTAAGAATCCAGCGTCGCCAAGAGCTCTTTCCCATGTTTCTTTTGAGACGTGGGCGCCCCTTTAATTCTTTGTCTCTCTTAAGCAGGCAGCTATGCGCAGCTCTCCTGCCCGTATCATGTACAATCACAAGATTTTTGCTCGGGGCACAAGAGATAGAGCGCTTATTAAAATTCTGGCTCATAATGACATCTTAATGAAAGTTAAGCTGCTGGGGACTGCTTTGCTCCGAGATGCAATGCACCTGTTTACAGTAGTTTACGACTCATTTACTTACGACAATTACTAATGCAATGCATCGTGTTTTAATGCGTGGTGAAGAAGGAAGACCAGTAACAGTTTTTTTCCTCTGACGATCTCCTTTTATGCGTAGGTATGCGCGCGCGCCATTGCCCGTCTGCTGCTATGATGCCAAACGAAACGATCCTAACAATTACATCTCTGCATTTCCATACTCCTGAACACTTAAAATCAGTGGCAAGTTCAGATTAAACTCGGGCCTGTTTACATACACCGGAGTTCGTCACTTCTTTCCATACATGTAGGGGCATATTTACAATAACTGGCGCATCCCTGCATATCAGCAGGGATGCGCCAGTTATTGTGCACCACAGCTCCGCCACCATGGATGCGCCGCATTTACAATGCAGCGCACCATGGGGCAAAAGTGGCACAGATGCGTGATGCATCTTCTGCCGTAAAAGTGGCGCATTGCTGGAGTTGCGTCGCAAGTGCAACGCAGCTCCAGCAATGCTCTGGGGGGCCCTATCTTGTTAATGCTGTGTCTATCCTTACGCCTGCTTCAGGCAGGCGCAGGGTTTTGACGCAGCATGGGCCTAAAAGTGACTGAGTGAAATCTTGTAGATTTCACTCAGCCACTTTTAGGAGGCGTTCCTGCGCCGGAACGCCCCCCCCCCGTGCAGGAATGCCCACATGTGGCGCAGGGCTTTACAACGTGACGCATCTCACAGATGCGTCACGTTGTAAGTACCCCGCACCATGGCGCAGGATTTGCACAGCCGCAGCGTCACAAAAGTGATGCAACGGCGGCGTAAATGAGGCGCAAGGGGCTTGTAAATCTGCCCCGTAATGTGGAACGACAAGGCCCTTAGTGCCAATATCGGCAACGCTCCCCATCCCGCCACAGCAATATCCTGGAGAAATAAACAGACAAGACACTTTTATTTTTTTGTGGAGAAAATTGCTGCAGGTTTATTTGCATAACAAATATGCCAACATGGTGGGTTATCTTACGGGCGATCTCAGGGCAGGCAGCCCCTCGCCACCTGCCACCTGATGAGCCAAATTACACCGTGGCCAATCCAATCGGTGTTTGCCAAAATTGGAGGAGGGGAAAACCCATCCCACCGGTGGACCGCCAGTCCACCCCCTTGCTCCCGCCCCAGAGGGGTACGGAGCCTTCCAGGCAACCCCCGGTTGCTCAGGTCCACAACCGCCCATAGGACTAACGGGGCACCGTCGCTCCTCCAGGGTCCAACCTGCCTGGGGATATTTGGCTTTAGCACCCTTACTGTGCTTGTGCAGAGGGTACCCTTCTGTACCTTACAGCCTCTGGATCACCCTGTAACTCCGCCTGCAACACAAAATAATATGTTAGACAAACTCACCCCCCCCACCCCCTGCCTGAATGCTGGGTAAGCAGTAGGGAGGGAAACTGCATCAGGGCAGCGGGAAAAGAGGGCACACAGTGGGCGGGAGAGGTATATGTACCTCGCCCCCGCCCACTCCTACCCGAAACTGGCGCGGGCATGTGGACCATTAGGGGTTCGCAAACACTGGGCGGCTGCCTCGTTTGCCTACCTGTGGCACTAAGGGGGGCCCCCTCTTCGTAGGGTCCCCTTCGTGGACCCGGGGCAGCCCGCATTAGCCCAAGGAAGCCTAGATGGCACCAAGGGAAGTTCCATATTTGCAAGGTGCACAAAATCTGCATATTAACCAGTAATTAAGCAAAGAGCGTTCAATCTGATCGAACTTGGAGTTAGCACCCTGGGAGTTCAGGGTTCTAGACTGTGGATCAATATGAATCGAAGGATGAGGGCCAAATACAAACTATATGTGCTTCGCGAATGTACTGAAAACTGAACTCTTTTTACTCACTTTCAGCCAGCGAATTGTATCTGGGAGTATGAAGAATAATATTTGACTAGGCCCCTGGTTGGATCCCACTGGCCTCATTTAGACTATGGAGGGCAGCCTGCTGTTTGACGGGGTGGCGGCGGAAACTACATCCACCACCCTGGCTGCACTATTGCCCACCATATTTAGACTCCTTTCCAGCACTTCAACTATTTGGGGCCTAGATGTGGGAGCTTTTTTGATTTGGGCTGTTTGTGACTGCAAAAAAGCCTTTTTCTATGTACAAAACTATTTTGCGATTCGGTAACCTATTTCCGAATTGCAAAATAGGTTTGCGATTTGGTATTAGAAAGGGGTGTGTTTAGCGTGTCCCTTCCGAAAAGCGACTTGCAGTCGTATGTAAGAATGTTTTGTGACCGTAATGCAGTCGCAAAAGATTTGTATTTTACCACCAACTTGAAGTTGGCAACCCATTTGCAAATTGGAAGAGGTCCCCAGGGAACCCCTTACCCTTTGCAAATGTATGCAAAAAAGTTTTTAAAGAGCAGGCAGTAGTCCCATGGATTAATTAACGTCAAATTTTTCATTTTTGTTTTTGAAATGCATCCCATTTTCGTTTACGGAAAATGGGCTGCATTTAGAAAAAAAAAGTTGCTGTATTAAAAAGCAAACACAGACATGGTGGTCTGCTGTCCCCAGCAATCCACCATCCCTGTGTTTTTAGAGATTCTCAATGGGTCGTAAATTGCGATCTACCTCAAGAATATTAATGAGATTGGTCATTTGCGACCCCTTTGTAAATCACTAAGGGCCAAATGTATGACCATTTTCTTTGCGACACGTAATTTGTAGATTTTGGCGTGTCGTGAAAACCTTTCGACATCTCCCACAGCCTAACCTTATTATTGTGCACTGTGGTGGAAATGACCTAGGCACTTTAACTGGGGTAGGTCTGGAAATGCTTATTAAGGACACCTTTGTGCAATTGATGTCGCTTTTTCCTCAATCTGCCTTTGTATATTCTAACATATGCCAAAGGCAAAAGTGGAACTGGTCCAACCAATTTTGTCCGCAGATTGACAAAGCAAGAAAGCACGTCAACACATCTATTTCTGCTTTCCTCAGAGACTATGGTATGGGTTCTATAAACCACAACAACTTGCGTTACAACATGCAAGGCATTTATAGAGGAGACGGTGTACATTTCACTGATGAAGGCAACAGAGTCTTCCTCTTGAACTTTAGACTCTGCATCGGTACTTACTTGTAAGTACCACAAAAAAACACTTCATAAACACAACAGCTCTTTTTAGAGCCCCCTAATATCTAAACACTTAAATTTGATTTTTACTTCTATTTTTTTTATCGTTTTTTTTCTGCCGTACGCATACCGTAAGCTTACCGTACGCGCACCCCGCGATTTAAAAAAAAAAAATTAAATGTATTTTTCATACTTTTGTGACCTTCTTGGACCCCCTGACAAACGCTAGGGGGTCTGCAACTCTCTTCGTTGCCCCCTTTTCACGTTCTCCACCTTTGTTTATCAGTGTGAGACACACAAAATGGCGGCCGACGCTTCCTGATTTCGACCGATTCGAATGTTTACAGTCATGTAACCACCAATCAGAATTAAGCTCGCGCACGTGCGCGTACGGTAAGCTTACCGTACGCGCTCGGAGCGCGCTTATAGATATAAATATATTGATTTAAATGCTATTTTTTCAGCAAATACTGAACACATTTACACCAGACCTACAAAAGGCACATCCCTGACCTGAGGACTACCTCTCTGCCAAATTTCAAGTAATTCTGTTCAGCCGTTCGGGCTGTAGCTTGGAGTAAAGGTCCTATGGAAAAATGCACGGGGAAAACACGTTTTGGGACCCCCCCTTTTTCTCAGCCCCCGCTTGACAAATCCCCCCAAGACTTTCAGGATAAGAGCGGAGCGGAGCGCCCCACCTATTTTGAACATTTCGCCAGGATTCGTCAATCGGCGCCAAAGTTATTCCAAATAGAATGTTGCGGATTTCCTATGGAAACACGGTCCTAACTATAACTATCTACTGGCGACCGCCAGTAGATAATATATATATATATGTTTCCCCAAAAGTCCTTGCGCTTGAGTGGGCACACAACAATGCTCTAACCCTGAGGTATTATATGCCTTTTGCAGCTCGCTTTCTTTCAATCCTGCATTACATCCATGCCCAACGAGTTTCAAGGCAACCACGCCTCTTAATCATTGGCTCCATAGAGGCACAAAGAAACTCTCACCTGTTTCAACATTCTTCTTTTATTTGAATGTGACCGCCCTCAGTGGGCGTGGCTTACACTGATGCTCAGTGACATGCTGGTTATTATAGTCTCTCAGGTAAGTCTCGTATTCCTATCGTAGGCTTTATGCCCCTGTGATATTTAAGCTTATTTCATATCCTTCAGTAGGATGGATTTCTCGAAATGCGGGCGAAATATTACGGGTCAGACGAGATGAGTGCCCGTTTCCTGGAGAGAGGGTATCCATTAGTGGTAATTAGAACTGCCAGAGTAAACGTTAATCAGAAATCACAAGAATATTGCTTACATCTCAAAAGGAAAACCTTGCAGAACAAGATGAGGATGTGGAAATGACAAGACTGATCATAGATTTTAATAATGAAAACAAGGAACTGAAAAAGATTGTAAAAAAGAATTGGAACATACTCATGCTAGATGAAACATTAAAGAAGAAATTACCATGAAGTCCCAGCATAACGTATAGGAAAACAGCTTCCCTAGGGGATATACTGACACACAGTCATTTTGAAGTCAAGGACCCCAAAAAAACAACTTGGATGACCAACCCGGGATTTTGGAGATGTCCTAAATGCAGGGCATGTGAATATGGCCAGAATACATCGAAGTACATATTTCAAAATGGTCAAATAGAACAGATCACTGACCATATAACATGCAAGTCCAAATATGTGGTCTACATACTAGAATGCCCCTGCAAAAAGCAGTACGATCAATAAATTGAAACTAAGAATACTTCCACATCTAAGCGCCATCAAGAATAAAGACTTTTCTTACCCCATTTCGAAACACTTCTTTGAACACCACTCTAGCAACGGTCGTGACTTGAGTAACTTTGACATAAAGATCGTGCCTTCAGGAAGTAGAGGTGGTGACAGAACAATGGAGTTAAGGAAAATTGAGTCCATATACATCTTAGCGATAGGAACAGAGAATCCTTTCGGGCACAATCTGGATGCAGAACTCCATATACATTTACAATGATTGTTCTAAAACTCTTAACTAAACTCTCACATTCTTAAAAATGAAGGGACAATCTGAATAATCCTATAATGAGAAACCTCATTTATCATAGAGAATCATGTGGACAAATTAAGACATAGGAGGGGGACAAAGGTTTACTTATTTATTTATGCATATGGTCACTTGAACAATTGATATGGAGATTTGACACACTTTGGCGAATGGAACTATCCTCTTCTTTTTCTTCTTTCAAAATCATTGGGGGTTTTTAACTTTTAAGGTATATATAATGTATACTTTTTATAGTTAAACTTTCAATGATTTTATGGATAAAACTGTATGATTTGTTTGCATAAATTTTAGAGGCTCTATGAAATCAATGAAATTAATGAAAACCTGTACCAATTGTGCTATCCCAATACC
The DNA here is from genome assembly GCF_964204655.1 of Triturus cristatus. Classification (NCBI taxonomy): domain Eukaryota; kingdom Metazoa; phylum Chordata; class Amphibia; order Caudata; family Salamandridae; genus Triturus; species Triturus cristatus. The sequence continues at coordinate 567,975,571 of NC_140595.1, forward strand.
CCCCTCCTTTATCATGAAAATGTTTACATATTTTGTTCTCAAATAAAACTGTATTAACTGGTTTATAATTGAATGCACTTTTCTGCACTGGCACTTTGTTTGAAAATGATGTATTTGCACTTTTTAGCTGTGTTATGTCCCAAAATCTTGTAAAAGATCACTAATGTACTTTACAGTTAGTGAAGTGTGAAAATGGTGGTCATGAAATGCCACCATAACAAGTAGTGGGTTAGCAGTCTGGAGAAAGCACAAGGGTAAAAATAAACAAGGGATTGTAATGAGCACCTTTCACTTTAAAATGGCGATCTAGAGAGCTGGACTCTATGGTCCAGTTGAAGGCATAGTGCCGAAAGGCGTAGACCGTCCATGTCTCTGCACTAATGGTGGTTTAAAATAAATACTGAAAAAGAAGTACTTGCCCAGACTTGCTTTCTTCACGGTGCCATGGATGCCTTGCTTAGTGAAAAGAAAGCATTGGTAAATGCGTAGATATATATATATATATATAATATATATATATATATATATTTCTTTGTCGGTTCCTTCCCAATAAAGGATTCCACGGCACTCTGGTGCAAGTAAAAGCTTTTATTTTGCCTGCTTCGGCAAAGACATTACCGCAACGCATTTCAGTGCTTACCTTGGTCACGATGCTGACCATGTATCATTCAACTTCCTTAACAAAACTATTATCAACATATTTGAGGGACAAACAAAACATTCTTGTAATTAGACACCATCTTCGAGTGGCTTTCAGTACATCATTAGACTCATTTAAATAGTTTCCATCACTATTTCATAACTCCCTAGTTGAAGTATATGTATATTCTTTATGAATATAATAATCTCAATTTGTACTCATACAATTGAATATAATTCAGTCAATTTTGTCATTATTTTTCAATCTTGAATAAACGGGGGTCATATTTAAACGTTATTGTATCTTTTTCTGTTTCGTCCAAGTGGGCTTGCATCATTTTTTATATATTAATCTTCATTCATTTTATCGTAGCCCCTAGTATAAATATTCCATTTGACCGCCATGGTTAAATTCATATTAGTTAGATCCAACATCTGTCAAGTATTAAACATATACTTTGAAAATTATTTAAACCAGCACAGTTGCTGCGACTCTCCATTAGAAGTAGTCACAATTGGCCACTACAGGGTTTTTCATATTGCTACATATAGAAGCTTGTCCTCCTGTAAACAAAAAAGAAAATATAAACATATATGTTATTAAAAATCTTTCATTGGGATTTAATTTAAAATAATTTTCATGGTCTCTGAACTAGCAACATAAATTCATGAACAACTCAAATCTATAGATGTACAAAGAGCTCCTCTTCAATGTTCCATCGTATTGGTTTATTACAATCCATTTCCAAGATGTAACATGATTCTAGTCTTCTCAGCTATTTCTCTCGGTCCCTCTCTCTTGTTTTCTTTGGCACACTATCAATTACACTCTACTGCAGTACCTTATTGTCCCCTACATGTATTTTGTGAAAGTGCCGTGCCACTGGATAACTGCTGTCATTATTCTTTATTGTTCCAGGGTGTTGCATGGTTCACTTATGTGCTGGTAAACTAGTACTCCCTACATACCATTTGGGGCAGGGAAATGGTAGGGCATTTACTGCAAATTCCATTTTGCTGGTCAAATTCTTCTTCTTTATTTTTGTTGTTTTACGGAATGGAGTTTTCAGTTCAGTCAGGTTCTTGCAATTCTCACATGCCGTGCACTTAGTACATTTTTGAAACCTGGTTTGGGTCCAAGCAATGTGTGTACCATGAATACTACCTCATTCTTGACTAACAAGTCTCGCATTGATTTAACTTTTCTGTATGATACCTGTGGTTAATAAGGGATATTCTTTCCTATGATAGGATGTTTTTTGATTAAATGCCAATGTTTGGCTAATGCTTTTCTGAGCATTATGTGCCTCTCATTCTATGTAGTATTAAAGATCACCCCATCTTGATCACTTTTGCTAGTTTTGTCAGAGAACAGTAAATCCTCCCTTCTCAATTTCAAGACTTTCTTCTGTGCTTCTCTTTTTACCGGTGCTTGGTACCCTCTCTGTTTCAATCTCGTTATCATACTAGATCGTGTCTTCTCAAAATGTTCCTCACTACTGTAGTTACTTATTGCCCTGAGTAATTCTCCATAGGTGATATTGTTCTTTAGTGTATGCGGGTGAAAACTCTTGCCATGCAATATGCTGTTACCTGCTGTAGGTTTCCTGAAAATAGTGGTGGTTAGTTTAGATTCTTTTACAATAACCTGTACATCCCAAAACATAATTACAGTGTGCTTATTTCACAGGTGAAATTCAAGTTTAAAGAACTATGGTTGATTTGTTCTACAAATGCCCTGGCTGTGTTCTCATCTCCCTTCCAGAGTGCAAACACATCATCAGTGTAGCGTACCCATAGAACTATCTGTTCTGTCCATTCTTTCAATTCAGGCCCATTAAGTACCTGCTCCTCTCACCAGCCCATATGCAGATTTGCAAATCTGGGGGCGAAGCAGGTACCCATAGAAGTAAAATAAAATTGAAGTCCCTCTTTGCTGCTTGAAGAGCTCCCCATTGAACAGGAGAATATTGTGACTCAAACACCCTTCCATCATTTGTAAAATCATTACTTTGTGTTTGTAAAATTGCATAAAAAAGTGTTGCATAGCTTTAAGACCATCAATGTGTCTTATACTCATATAGAGTGATGTCACATCCAATGAAATCATGAGCATGTCTTCCTCCCACACTATATCAAATATGAGTTTCAAACATTCTGTTGTGTCTTTCAAGTAGGATGGAAAGGATGGAAGATTTTGCACTAATTGTTGTAGGAAATGCTCTATGTAAATAAACGTATATTTTCAAATAAACTATCTATGGCTGCTACTATAGGTCTTCCTGGGGGTTTTGTTTTTGTGCATTTTTGGGATAAGATAAAACACTGGTAACTTTGGTTTTGTTTTAGTCTCCACTCTGATTATATGTTTTACTCTTTCATACTCCCCTTTAGCAAGTGTGGTGTAACACTCAGTATCATTAGGGTGTGAGCATGTTTCTCTCATGTATATGGTTTTGTCACAGAGGACTATATTTCCTCCTTATCTGATGACCTTACCGCACATTCCTTATATTTACTCCACTTTTTCACCACCTGTCTGAATTTGTTACTCTGTTCATATGCCTTTCTTACTTTTACATTAGACCTCAGCTGATTTTTCCTTCGTTTTCTGGACATTAGTTCCGAAAACTCCTCTATCCCATCATTAATTTGGGCAGGAATAAATAAGGATTTGGGACCAAACTGTGTGTTCCCACCTTCCCCTGTATAAATGCCTGCCATTTCTAACAGTTGGGTGTTGTTCATCTCTTCTTGTGTCTCTGTGTTACCTTCTTCTAGGGAAAGTAAATCTCTTATATATTCTACATCTGCCTCTTGTAGAATATCTTGTTCTCCTCCTCCTGTTGTCAATGGCTGTCTCATTTTAGGCTTAATTTAAAAAGATGTTTTGAGTTTAAATTTACGGATAAACCTATATAAGTCCACCCTAGTTTGGGCATAATCAAAACCTAAAAGTGGACAAAAGGAGATGCCCAAGGATAATACTTGCTCGTCCTCATGTGTTAAAATAATGTTAGTTAGGTTGGTTACAGTATTTGTTCCTGCAGTCACTTCTTGTAGCTTCGTGTCACTCTCCCCTTGGGTTCTTGATCACTTTCCTTTTCCTGCTCTCCTTTGTTTCTGTTTCACTTTTGTTGAATTTTTTTTCTGGATGTGTGGTTTGTACACATGTCCGTACATAAAAAATGCAATTTTCCTGCAGTGAAGTACTGGCCTTATCTCCCTGACTCCACCCAGCTCTGTCACCTTCTGATTTGGTTCCTGTATCTGAGCTGAAGTCGCTCAGTGAGACTTCTTTCCTTAGTTGATCCACTTCGCTTTGTCTTTTTCTGCTCATAATTTCGAATCTTCTCTCAAATGTAAACATTTGAGTGTAAGTAATCCATTTTGTCTCTGTGGAATTTGTGGGTATTTCACTCCCTCTTCATGTTTCATCATACTCTGTTTCATTTCCAGTTTGAATAATGTGGCTTTATCTTTGTTATCTTATTATATGGCCATGAGTCATGTAATATGTGAGGTCATAAGCAGTGCATTGCTGGGGCACAAGTTATAGTTAACTATAACTGCTGATTTTCACTTTTTTTATGAGTGAAACCTGAGCCTACCTATTACGCCCCTGTAACCTTTGGGTTCTTCAATGAATTTTTAAGGTTTTTTTTTAAAATTCCATTCCTTAACTATAACATCGCAGTAACCTTTGGTTATTTAGCATTGAAAAAACAAAGAAACCAGGGACGTTATAGCTAGGAAATAGCATTAAAAAGAAATGGAATTCCACTAAAAATTGCAAAGGCTACAACAAAGGTTACAAGGACGTTATAGATAGGAAATAGAATTATAAAAAACTTAGAAACTCACTGAAAAAACAAAGGTTACTGGGATATTAGAGTGAAGCTCAGATTTTACACACAAAAAACCATAGAATTCAGCAGTTATACTTAACTGAGGTAACTATAACTTATGCCCCAACAATGCACTGCTAAAGACCTCACATATTACATCAGTCATAACATTGTCAGTGACATCACTGATGACATCTGAAATGATATCACTGATTACATCATCCAGCAAAGTAAACTTGAATATACTTAATAAAATACCATTTAAGGTTAAAAAAAAAGAAGACACAGGTGAGAGATGTACAGCACAGAGCTCCTTGTAACCTTATCAACTACTGCATTCTTATATTACCTAAGAAGCAGTTCTCAGCGGATAGTCCTGTCCTGCGTTATAACCAGTGAGTGCGTCGAAGCCATAAAAGTGGAACCTATACCCTGGGGAGCACTTGGAAAACATAGCCTAACTCCTCCCTTTTGGTATCAAGGGAGAGAGTCACCTTTTCATCCACATCTTTTCTGGTACACCCAATTAAGTGGAAAAATCTTCCATATGGTTGGCAGAAGCGTTCACCAGGATAAACTGGCAAATGCGTATATATATATAAGGCAATGACCTTTTTCAACCTTATTGTCAAGATGTTGAGAAACATCTTGACAAAGATTGTGACATCGCTGATGATTAGTGATATGGATCTGTAGTTTTTAGATTGCTAAGGATCTCTACCCAATTTAGGAATTAGCAACTTTTAGGCTCTAGTGAGCTCAGATGGTGGACATTTCTATTTGCAGAGATTCGTTAAATCAATAATGAGCTATGGGGAGCTGTTTGCTTGCAAAATTGACAAGAAACCCATCTTCCCCAGGGCTTTCCCTGTGGGCATCTCCTTTATGGATTCTGTCACTTCTTCATCAGAAATCAATCTGTCCAATTTCTCACGGCTTTCTGGAGTTCATTTTTGGAATGTGTAGTCCATCAGAAAAATGTTGCTCCAGTAGTACCATTCATGGGATGCTTCCGAGGTATTCAGTGCCAAAGAGAAGGAGGCAAATTCTTCTGTGATGTCTCTGGGATTACTAGGCAAAGAATTATCTCCACTAAACAGTAATGGAATGCTTGACCTTGCTGCTCTTTGCTTCACTTGATGCCGAGTCGTGCAGATGTAAGGGTACTTGTGAGAAGTCATATGTATGGTTTTGGTTCTTGCCTGGCTTATGCACAATTGTATAGTCGTACTCCTGTAGAAGCAAACCCCACCTCTAAATAAGAGGGGGCATCTTAGCTTTTGGGTTTCCGAATATGGTGAGCAGAGCTTGGTGATCTTTCACAATCGTGAACTGCTTTCCATAAAGAAATACATGATAGTGTTTACAGGCCCACACCCCACCCAAACTCTCTTTTTCTGGCTGATAATAAGTATATTCTGTGTCAGACAGACTTTGGCTGCATATGCCACAATGTAGCTCTGCACATTTGGATGTCTATTATGCTGGGCAAGGATTGCTTCCAGCCCCTTCGGGCTCGCATCAACAGTAACCTTAGAGTGCAGTTTAGGATAAAAGTAAGCCATCTCAGTGGCATTTTCAATCACATGCTTTATCCTTTTGAAGCTTTGATCACATTCAGAGGACCAACGGAATTGGGCATTTCATTTAGTCAGGTCTCTCAATGGGTCACTCACTGTGGCAAAGTCACAAATGGACCTTGAACAATAGCTGGCATGCCCAAGAAGGAGCGTAGCAAGGTTGCATCTTGTGGGGGTTGGGTGGCTGACTGTGCTTGTACTTTTTCTGGGTCAGAAGTCATTCCCCCATCAGAGAATATGTGCCCAAAGAACATCAGTTTGGTTTTGTAAAATTCACACTTTTCTGCATATAGAGTGAGACCTGCATATGTCAGTAACTGGTACACTTGTTTCAGAGCTGTATGATGTTCCTTCTGTGTTCTCCCGAATACCAATATATCATCACTGTAATTGAAAGCAGGTTGAATTATTCTACGTATGACATCTTGAAATATTTCTGCAGCAGATAACACTCCAAAACTCAACCTTTTGAATCTGAACAAACCAACATGAGTTGAAAAGTGATAATATGCCTACAGTTTTCTTCCAGTTTGAAATAATGGTATCATTTGTTCAGGTCAAGACATGAGTAAACTTTAACTCAGTTCAGCTGCATGATCATGTCTGTAATGTGCAGACCCAGATGTCTTTCTCTCTAGATTTCTTTGTTGGCCTGGCACATATCCAAGCAAAAGCACGCTGCATCCTCACTTCCTTTTTTGACACCACCACTATGGGTGACACTCACGGTATGGGACCAGTAGAGTGCTCAATAATGGCATGCTTCAACAGCATTTACAGTTCTTTTTCTTTCTTTTTTTAACAAATTTTTTATTGGTTTTCGAAAACACCCATACCTCAGTGCATTGAATATTTGTGTGTGCTTAGTATCATCAGTGCTATCATTGTCCAGTTACTGTGTTCCCTTCAAGGGTCTTCTATTTGTGCAAGTATGGCCTGGGTTCAGACAATGAGCAACACAAAAATCGGTGTAGATATTTATGCCTAATAACACTACTAGACCTGGAAGTATGGCCTGTATGAGCCAACATCAGTAGCAGCTGCTGAATTCAACTGTAAACGTCTCCTCCCTCTGCCCCCCTTCCCACCCCCGAGCGTGCCATGCTCGGGCCAATCATCAAAGAGGAGGCCCTCTCCTCAGTACTAACGTCAGGCCTCAGGTTAACTGAAACCCTTGTGTCATTAGTAAGTTAGATTCTCAATGTATTTTACTCTCATTGGTGAGTGAGAGGTGATCCTTCTTAGCCTATTGATTAAGTAGTTATGCCTTCCCGCCCCTTCTAGCCATGTTATCTTTAATCAGCTAACTACTTCTGGGATCTCGGTCTGAGGGTTGTTCCCATTATTTAGCTCCTCCACTATCACCACCCATGCTCTGGCTGCCTCTAGTGAGCCCTGACCCCTCTTGGCCTTTCTAATTCTGACTTCTCCTTCATAGTCTAACCAGCGTAGTACCTCCCTTTACCAAATTACCGGACTGGAACCTCACTGTTCCTTCCAGTTCTGGGCTATCTCTCTTTTAGCCAGGATAAGTGCTACATCTTGGAATGCACTGGTAAGTCTACTATTGGGAATATGTGGGAAACAATGCAAGAGGCAGTGCTGTGGTATACAATGTACCTCTCTAATACCCCAGTCAACGTGTCAGTGACCGATTTCCAAAAACCTCTCAGGTGTGGGCAGCTGCAGAACATGTAGAGGAACTCTGCCCCTACCTCTGCACACCAAGGGTATTTAGCACCTGTCATCGCAAAGTAACAGTTTATCTGTTCTGTGGTGAGGTATGCCCTTTGGAACACATAGAAGTTAATACATTTAAAATGTGCATTTCTAGAAACCTTAGGAATGCGGCTTAGGGGTTCATCCCACACTTTCTCCTCTATTGGGGTCCCCATATCTTCCTCCCAGTTTGCCTGTAGGTTATCAAGGAGGCTTCACTCCTCACTCCAGACTTGGCGGTACAAGCATGTGACTGCTTTATATGTGCCAGAGGCTAGCACTAAATATTGGCACCCAGCCGATATCGGAGCCTCCGCCATCCCCATGTTTTAATGTTTCTGCATTGCCGCTATTAGTGCTCTGTGCAAAAGGAAGTGTCCCCTCGGAAGCTCATATTGTTCTCTGAAGTCATCGAAGGGCACTAATGTTCCATCCTCGTATAGGGCCCCTACTGCGTTTAATCCAGCTGTTCCTCATTCCCTCAGTCCGTGCCATGTACCTCCGTGAGGGAGTTCCACGAGTCAGTCTAGTGGGATGTCCAGGGCATAAGGTCTCTTAGTTCATGATTTCTGCAGGCAGCGACCCCAGCACTTGTATAGCACCTTGAACTTGAAACTAGTATTTGTTTTTGGAATAACCAGTCGCAGTATTGCCCGGAGCAACAATTGGATGTCTGGAATAAAGCGACCCAGTTGCTAGATCCTGTTTTTCCTACCAGCCACCCACTGTGTGAGCCATTGTAGCTGGGCCGCTAGGTACTAGCCTTCAAAGTTGGGGAGAGCAAGACCTCCTGCAGCCGTGGGTGTCTGCAATGTGGATAGCGCCATCCTGAACCTTCCGGCTCCCCGTATGATCCCTATAATTAATGATCTGAGGTCTCAAAAGATACTCGCCGGAACCCAAACAGGGAGAACCACAAAGAAATACAATAATCATGGTAACACCACCATTTTTAGTAGAGCTATTCTCCCCATTGCAGATTGGCGCAAGGGGACCCAGAACTCCATGTGAGATCACAATCCCCGAATAGCCTTCCTTACATTGCCCTCTATTATCTCAGAGACGCTGTGATATCTTTTTGTCCCTAAGTAGGATAGGCATCTAGGCTCCCATGTTACGCCCTGTTGTATAGCAGGTCTGTCCCTAGCTGATGTGGCCGAAAACAGGCATGATTTCCTCCAGTTAACCTGAGGCCTGAGACTTTTCAGAGATGTGTGAGCAGTTCTCTTGCACCCGTCAGGTCTTCTCCAGTGTACTGGAGGATCAGAAAGAGATCGCCGGCGTATAATGCTATGTAATGTTGTTCCCCCAGTACCATCAGACCCTTGTAAGGGTTCTCAGACCGGGCATGACAGGCCAATGGCTCCATGGCCAGGGCGAACAGGCGTGGCGACAAGGGGCAAGCTTGTCTAGTACCCCATGTCATTTGATACCTGTCCAAGATTCAATCTCCCAGTCTTAAGAAGGGCAAAGGATTCCTCACAGAGTAGTCTAGGTCACAAACCCCTGTCCTAGGCCAAACCTTTCCAATAAGCGGAAAAGGTAAGGCCATTCCAGGCTATCGAAAGCCTTCTCAATATCTACTGCAAATATAGCAGCTTCCTCTTTATTGTAGGTGTTCACTTTCAGTACTCTCAGTAACCTTCTGATATTATTAACTATGCTTCACCTTGGTATAAACCCTGCCTGGTCTTGGTGTATAAGGATACTCGGTACTCAATTTGTGGGAGGAGGTGCATGGCCAGAATTTTGCTTAAAACCTTATAGCCGAGGTTGAGCATAGATAGAGGTCTGTTGGCTGTTTTGTCACTGAGGGACTTGCCAGGTTTCAAGAGCGGCACCATCAAGGCCTCTCATGTCCTTTCAGGGAGTCTACCCGCCCCTCTTGCCCCATTGTAGAGGGTCACCAATTTGGGGCCTAATTCTTCAATATATGTCTAGTAGAGCTCCACTTGTGGACCGTCTGTACCAGAGGTCTTATTTCTGGCCATTGCTTTGACTGCCACCCTGAAACGTGTGGTTTATACCTGGTTGGGTGTTGATAGTAGGAACTCCTTCTTCTCTAAGTTCTAGGATTGATGACCATCTTTTTGCTGGGTTGGCTATCCATGCCAAGAGTGTCCCGGTACGATCCCTCTCCTCATGTGCTCATATAATGTAGTTTCTATAATCAAAACACCGTAACCTTTCGACGTGCTTCGCTACCCTCTCCTTGGCTTCAAATAGCTGTTCCTGGGCCTCTCCATGTTCTGGGCTAAGTTGTTCTATGTCAAGAATTCCTGTCATACAAGGGAAACACGCCCTTATGTAAACAGGAGAGCTGTTACATAACTCAAGGGAAACACGCCCTTATGTAAACAGGAGAGCTGTTACATAACTCAAGGGAAACACGCCCTTATGTAAACAGGAGAGCTGTTACATAACTCAAGGGAAACACGCCCTTATGTAAACAGGAGAGCTGTTACATAACTCAAGGAAAACACGCCCTATAAAGGGAGGAACCGGGAGGTACAAGGCTGTCGGATATTGTGTTTACACCGACGTACCTGCTTCGTGAAGAGCAGTGTTCCGGAGTGGTGCTCCAGTAAGGCAAGAACGGAGGTAGGTCGAGTCGTTACTCCCTGGGCCGTGTCTTGCCCCATCGTCACCTGTGAAGGACCCGGAAGCTCTGCCGGTCAACCATTGAGCTTCGCTTTTTGACTCGGCTGAGTCCAAGCGCAGTGGCGCTTTTGCTGGTTGGAGTCGTAACTCCCAGCCCGACCAGAGACACAGGGACTGCCAGCTGTAACGCACACCAGGAGGTGTTTGCCGCGTTACAGACTCGGAAGTCCACAGGATCGATCGAGCGGCTGCTCTCGGTTCAGTCTTCTTGCTTGTGATTGGGGTATCGGTGACGCATCACCAGGAGGTGACTCCGCGTCCCGGTGCAGTCTGAGGAAGAGGTTGAGCGGCTGCTCCCTTCAGGTAGAGACCCCGGCTGGGTGTTTCCCTGACTCCTCGATTCTCCCCAACACTCTTCGTGCCCCTCACAGCCTACCGATTGGCATTGTCGGCCATTTCATTTCTGCCCTCTGTTGGCATACGCCGGGATCGGCGTATATGCAGAGGACGGTTAGGACCATCCGTGCTGTGGGCTGGTAACGTACTTAGCCTGGAGGATTCCAGTGACTATAACTTTTGTTTGTTCTTTGTATTTTATTTGCCTTCATTAAAAGAACTAACCCTTCACAAGTGGTTGCGTCCTCATTGTCGTGTCTGTTAAACGATCCTGAGACGTTCAGGGCGTTACAAAATATCCGACCTTAATAACACTAACTGTCTCCCGGTCGATAACAGACATGGCAACACTTGATGATGTGCTGGCTGCTTTAGCGGCCATGCAAGTTGAAGTGGCTGCCTCTAGGCAAGAAACAGCCGATGTAAAAGCCAGACTGGATGCTATCCAATTGGACCCGCTCACGCCCAGCACCTCCCTCACGAACCAGACCCCTGCGGTAGTAGTGGAAATGCCGGTAGCCATCCCCTTGGCAACACCAGAGAGGTACAGTGGGGATCCTAACACAGTGCAGGTATTCCTCACACAAGTGGCGCTACATTTATCGTGCAAACCAAAGGCGTTCCCCACGAGTCAGGCTCGTGTGGCTTTCCTTATATCCTATTTGGCTGGAAACGCGGCACAATGGGCCGTACCTCTGGTGAGCAGGGACGACCCCCTCTTATGTGATTGGGGTGCTTTTCGCGAGGAATTCCTGAAGGTCTTCGACAGAAGGGCTGACTCGTACACGGCGGACCGTGAAATGCTTGAGTTGAGACAGGGATCCAACGACCTGGTGCAGTATCTCAACGCGTTCCGAAGGCTGGTTGCGGAAACCAAGTGGCCTGTTGCTAAACAGACGGCGCTCTTCCATCAAGGGCTGTGCGATGAGCTCAAGGACGCCGTGGCTCATATTGACCCTCAACCCAAGACATGTGAGGGCCTTATCAACCTGGTATTACGGCTGGAACATAGGCTCAGTGAAAGAAAGGGGGATCATGGGAGAAAAGGAAAATCCCTTCCATCCTATGTGACGGTGGGAAGTCCTGAAACTTCCACCGCATCCAAGGGAGAACCCATGGACATCAGCGCAATACGAGCGAGCCTCACAGCCACGGAGAAAGAGTCACGCCGTAAACAAGGATTGTGCCTATATTGTGGCAAAAAAGGCCACTACGTACGTGAATGCCCTGCCAAACCGAAGACGTCACGTTATCGGGCCAACCGGTCGGTAACAGCCGTGGTGGACATACCGGCGGAAAACTAGAGGACTCCAAGACCAGAGAAGGGGCATCTCGGAGTCACTCATCCATCCCTTCACTTTCCAACTCGGTCACTAAGGGACAACGACACCTGTTTATCACGGTGCACGTGGGAGTGCATGACCAGTGGATACCCGTTGTGGCCATGGTGGATTCAGGGGCCACTGGCATGTTTATGGACCACAACGAGGCATGCAGGCTAGGGCTAGTGCTTCTTCCCAAAGCAGTACCCGAAGACGTCTATGCGGTAGACGGAAGGCGATTGGTGACGGGGCCCATCGGACAGCACACGGGGGTCCTTCCGATGAGATATGGGAGGAACCATTTGGAACAAATTGATTTTAACATCATCCGAGCGCCCCAATATGGCGTAATATTGGGATTGCCGTGGCTACAGAAACACAACCCCTTTGTGGATTGGCCAACACATCGCATCGAAATGACGTCACCGTATTGCATCCTGCATTGTGGAATAAGAACGGAATCCCTTGACGCAGATGAGAGCGGGAGTCAGACGGTGGCTACAGCGGCAGAAAAAGATGTGGCTCTCCCCCAGGCTTATCACAGTTTTGAGGATGTATTTGATGAGGTGAAGGCGGAAGTGCTACCACCACATAGACAGTTTGACTGCCAGATCGACCTGGTGCCAGGGGCCAGCGTTCCCAGCGGCAGGCTGTATGCCCTGACGGAGCCTGAAAACGTGCATCTCCGGGGGTACCTGGATAAACTCCTCAAGCTAGGATTCATCCGCCCGTCCAAGTCTCCGGCCGCCTCGCCACTCTTCTTCATCCCGAAGGCTAATGGGGAGCTGAGAGCCTGTGTGGACTTTAGGGCATTGAATGCGATAACCATAAAAAATCGGTACCCCTTGCCTCTCATCAATGTACTTCTGGAACAGGTCAAGAAAGCTCGTATCTACACCAAGTTGGATTTGAAAGGGGCATACCATCTGGTGCGCATGAGGGACGGAGATGAGTGGAAGACCGCCTTTAAGACCAGGTTCGGCCTTTTTGAGTACCTCGTCATGCCGTTCGGTCTGTGCAACGCCCCGGCAGCCTTTCAGTACTTTTTGAATGAGGTATTCAGAGAGGAGTTGGATATCTACGTGGTCGTATATATCGACGACATCCTCATCTATTCGTCCAGTGTGGAGGAGCACGTACACCACGTCAAAGCTGTGCTCCAAAAGCTGAGGGAAAACATGCTGTTTTGTAAACTCAGCAAGTGTGACTTCCACGTCACATCCGTGGAATTCCTCGGAGTGATGCTGAGTCCAGAGGGACAGGAGATGGCAGAACGAAAGATCAAGGCGGTGAAAGAATGGCCGGTGCCCCAAAGCGTGAAGGACGTCCAAAGTTTCATTGGCTTCGCCAACTTTTACAGGCGGTTTATAGATGGATTTTCAGGAGTGGTGGCCCCAATCACACAGCTACTGAGGAAGTCCAAGGAGTTTGTCTGGTCCCCTGAAGCGAACAAAGCCTTTGAGGCCCTGAAAAGCGCCTTTGGTAAGGCGCCGGTGTTGGCTCACCCCGATCCGGATCTCCCCTACGTGGTGGAAGCGGACGCGTCGGATGTGGCGCTGGGGGCTATCTTGTCCCAACGCAACCACGACACAGGGGTGCTTCATCCCGTTGCGTACATGTCCCGCAAACTCAACGACGCCGAACGCAACTACCATATTGCGGAGAAGGAGCTTCTCGCAATCAAGGACGCCTTCACCGAATGGAGGCATTGGTTGATGGGGGCAAGACATGTGGTATCGGTGTACACGGACCATCGGAACCTACAGTTCATGACGGCCACTAGACACCTTTCTCCCAGGCAGCTGCGGTGGATGATCTTCTTTGCGGGGTTCAACTTCCGCATCACATATCGGCCGGGGACGGAAAACCGGAAGGCGGACGCCCTGTCCCGTCAATCTGCAGTTAAGGAACCATTGCCTGCAACCGAGCGTTCCATCATTTCCCCGAGGATGGTATTGGGGGTTATCCAACCGGATACTTTCCTGAGGGGAATAAAGAGAGGGATCAGGTCATTCGCATGGCGGAGGTGGCTCCTCAGTCACAGAGAATGGCAGCTGAAGGACGGGATACCCCTGAAGGGCAGGTGCCTATTGATACCCACGCCTAGGCTAAGGAAACAAGCATTCATCTGGTGCCATGACTCTCCATGCGCAGGTCATTTGGGCTTTGAAAAAACGGTGGCTAGCATGGGACGGCATTTCTGGTGGCCAACCATGAGAGTGGATGTCAGGAGGTGGGGACAGGAGTGTCCTACGTGTGCTACCATGAAGGCCGACCATGGCCGAACCCAAGGGCTCTTACATCCACTTCCGACCCCGGATAGACCATGGGATAGCATATCACTGGACTTCGTGGTGGGCCTACCGGTAGACCAGGGGATGACGGCAATACTGGTGGTGGTGGATTACTTGACGAAAATGGGGCACTTCATCCCCTGCAAGAGAGTCCCTACGGCCGGGGAATTGGCGTCACTACTCCTAAAGAATGTGGTACGACTGCATGGATTACCTGGGGTGATCGTGTCGGACCGGGGGTCGCAGTTTACTGCGCAATTCTGGAAGACTTGGTGCACTGCGCTGCATGTTAAGACCGCCCTGTCCACCAGCTACCACCCTCAAACGGACGGCCAAACCGAGCGCCTGAACCAAACGCTCAAACAGTATCTGCGATGTTTTGTGGACCAGGGCAGGGAAGAATGGGTCGACTTGCTATGGGTTGCAGAGATAGCCTATAACAACGCCACTCACAGCTCCACACAGTCATCTCCGTTCTATAGCAACTATGGCCAACATCCCAGGTTCTTGCCATTTCTACATCCGTTCAGAGAGGACAGGATTCCCGCCACAGCGGACAGGGTGGCACACATAAAAGACACGTTGATGCGCTCAAGGGCTGTCCTAATAGAGGCCAAGAGAAGATACAAGGCTGTGGCAGATAGGAAGAGAAGGCCCGGGCCACTGTACCGCACTGGAGACTACGTCTGGATATCCACAAGAAACATGAGGTTTCGAAAGAACAGTGTGTTCCATCCCAAGTACATGGGCCCCTATCGAATTACCAAGTGTATGGGTCCCGTGAACGTGAAGGTGTGCTTGCCCCAGTCATTGCGGATACACCCTGTCTTTCATGTATCATTGCTCAAACCAGCACCCTCCAAGCCGTCTGGGACACCTAGGCCGGTATGCGTGGAGTCGGAGGTGGAGTATGAAGTGTCAGGCATACGGGCGTCCAAATGGCGCAGGGGGAAGCTGTGGTACCTGGTTGCGTGGAAAGGCTATGGCCCGGAGGAGCATTCATGGGAACCGGCTGAAGGGGTTCATGCTCCGCGCTTGGTCTCCTTGTTCCATCGGCGTTTTCCTGCCAGCGCTGGACCCGTGGGGAGCCGCTGAGAGGAAGGATGTACTGTCAAGAATTCCTGTCATACAAGGGAAACACGCCCTTATGTAAACAGGAGAGCTGTTACATAACTCAAGGGAAACACGCCCTTATGTAAACAGGAGAGCTGTTCCATAACTCAAGGGAAACACGCCCTTATGTAAACAGGAGAGCTGTTACATAACTCAAGGGAAACACGCCCTTATGTAAACAGGAGAGCTGTTACATAACTCAAGGAAAACACGCCCTATAAAGGGAGGAACCGGGAGGTACAAGGCTGTCGGATATTGTGTTTACACCGACGTACCTGCTTCGTGAAGAGCAGTGTTCCGGAGTGGTGCTCCAGTAAGGCAAGAACGGAGGTAGGTCGAGTCGTTACTCCCTGGGCCGTGTCTTGCCCCATCGTCACCTGTGAAGGACCCGGAAGCTCTACCGGTCAACCATTGAGCTTCGCTTTTTGACTCGGCTGAGTCCAAGCGCAGTGGCGCTTTTGCTGGTTGGAGTCGTAACTCCCAGCCCGACCAGAGACACAGGGACTGCCAGCTGTAACGCACACCAGGAGGTGTTTGCCGCGTTACAGACTCGGAAGTCCACAGGATCGATCGAGCGGCTGCTCTCGGTTCAGTCTTCTTGCTTGTGATTGGGGTATCGGTGACGCATCACCAGGAGGTGACTCCGCGTCCCGGTGCAGTCTGAGGAAGAGGTTGAGCGGCTGCTCCCTTCAGGTAGAGACCCCGGCTGGGTGTTTCCCTGACTCCTCGATTCTCCCCAACACTCTTCGTGCCCCTCACAGCCTACCGATTGGCATTGTCGGCCATTTCATTTCTGCCCTCTGTTGGCATACACCGGGATCGGCGTATATGCAGAGGACGGTTAGGACCATCCGTGCTGTGGGCTGGTAACGTACTTAGCCTGGAGGATTCCAGTGACTATAACTTTTGTTTGTTCTTTGTATTTTATTTGCCTTCATTAAAAGAACTAACCCTTCACAAGTGGTTGCGTCCTCATTGTCGTGTCTGTTAAACGATCCTGAGACGTTCAGGGCGTTACATTCTATTCCCCTTAGACGTTGTTCCGCCTCTAGCGTCTCCCTTAGGAGAGTTCCCCAGATCCCCACTATTTCGAATGTACATCTGCCCCTAATAACCGCCTTCAAAGCATCCCATACTACTTGGGGGTCGGTGTCTCTCCCGTCATTTTCCTCAAAGTATTGGGTAATGGCGTTTTTAATTGTAACTTGGAAGACCGAATCTTCCAAGGCCTCTGGCTTTAGCGTCTATGTGGGGATACAGGGTCGGGTCCTCATCCAATTCAAACCCAGGAGCAAGGGGTTGTGTTCGGAAACCATCCTGGCAAGGTATTCGCAGGTTACTACTAGTTTGTGTATGTCTGGAATACTTATTATCATGTCTAGTCATACATGCAAGTCATACAGATGGGAAAAAACAAATAGTCTCTCCCACCCAGATGATTTACCCTCCAGGAATACACCATCCCCCACTGATCCTGCCCTTTATTCAGGGCCTTTGCCGATCTAACTATTGGAGCATCTCTGAGTGGTGGGTGGGAGCGGTCTAGTTCTACATCTGCTATACAATTGTAATTCCTGCCCATTATTACAGAGCTTATGAGGCGTGGGGCCAATGTGTTGGAGATGGCCGAAAAGAATGAGACATGCCCTCTATAGTAATATCGCGACCATGTAGTTTGCCATGCACCACCACATATCGTCCCTCCAGACCTACAAGTTGTCCAGTGCTTTTAAAGGATACCCCTGCCTCTATCAATACTGTTAGAATAGAAATTGTTTACGCTTACGCAGTGCTCTATGTAAGTTAGCATTCGCTGCGCCGTTTTCTATTTGGGCAGCAATGTAATCTGTTCGAAACCTATCCAGTTCATTTACGAGAAATACTCCCCTACAAATTTTGATTCTTCCTCTGAGTCTTGTTTTAGTAATAAGCATACCATTCATGTTAGCACTTAGCTTTTTCACTAGATAGAGGCCTTCTTCCCCTTGTCTGGTGGTGGGCTCCAAATGGAACGAACTTGGACTACGTTACTTTGTGCAAGATAGGAGCACACAACCCGTTATTTCTGTTTTACACTGTTTGACTGCACCTGCCTGGAAAATTCAGCTGTGGGTGTATTTTCGCCCAGTTACAAAACAAACATAATGTATCTTTATGCTTCTTGATTTCAGTTCCCTCTGCAGCACTCTCAGCGACTGGTCAGATTGGGCTCCGCTCTGAGTGTATATGAATAAACAGTTATTGGTTTGTATTCTCTACTGTCTGACCGACTCTTCATTTAGTGCGGAAGGCCGAGAGGTGTTCATTAGTGACCCGAGGGGCCGGAAATGGGTTACTTCCTTCAGTTGGTGCCCGAACAGGGACTGCTTTGGGTGATTGATCCATCCCCTTTCCGCAGATGGGAGGCAGGACGAGGACATCGTCGGGTCAGACTGACGGCTCAGGGAACCCTGCACGAAGAGTGTTTGTCACTCAGAGCTGCTCCTTCTGTCCCTCCGGACGGTGCCTCATCCAGTGGTCATCTCGACTGGAGTCCTGAATGGAGAAACCCTTGGATCAGACCGTTTGGTCTGAAGAGTCGGCAGTGGAGAACTGGTTCGTTGAATTCCTGATATCAGGTGAGTTTGTTTTGGTTCTTTGTGGATATGGTATTATTTGGGTTTGTGTTTGGTACAGTTTAAGGACTATTTTGGTAAAACGAACAATTCTGTTTTGCTTTAAAAAATGCCTGGCCTGAGCAAACTTTGGAATTTGTGTTGTTGTTGTTGTTCTGTAGATGCTCGTTTGGAAAAGGCTCAGCCTGCGCCTCCAGCAATGTATGTGAAACACGGTCTTGGCCGTATTATGTTTAGTACATTATGGCACAAATATACGAGGGACAATGCCGAGTTGCGGTTGCCTTTTCCAGGCTCTTTTCATGAACAGAAGATTGGGTTATTATAGGAACTATTATTTAGGAGACGAAGCAGCAGGTAATGTTTGACTCCCTCAGAATTTGCAGAAGGAGGCCAGACAGAGGCGGTTAAATATGGAGAGGAAAGCACTGAAAGGGAAAATGCACACAGACACAGAAAGCTGTGGCATATGATAGGGAAAAACAGGAGTCAGGAATTGAATGTGAAGATAGGAGATTCCGATTGCATATTGACAAGTCTTATTTGGCCAAAGAGGAAAATGATATTTTTGTAGAGGAGTTGTTAGATACTTGACCCCCGCCTCCTTAAGCCCCGCAGAGGATATATCCCACTGTTCCTTTACAGTCATAGCAGCCTGTTTCATCTGCTGTGGCCGTCCCAGCAGCGGTGACTGTTACTTTGATGGCCTTGGTTACTGCACCCTCTGCCCCTTCTATGTCTTCGTCATCTTTGCTGACTGTAACTTCTAGTACATCTACTGTTTCAACTCCTGTGTCCTCTGTTCTTTCTCCTCCAGTGCAACCATTGACTACGATCGTACCTGTTACCTCCATCGCTTCTCCTTCTCTGGTTTTTAATCCTCCAATATTTTCGCATGTTGAGACGACAGTACGACGGTTTGAAGACAGGGATTGGGCGAAATTTAGGGAACGGATGGGTCTGTTGATGCGCTCTGACATAGGTGAAGATAAGAAGGAGGTGTTAGCAAGACAAGCAATGAAGTGGGCTAGTGATCCGATTTATAGTGTTGAGGACATTTGGCAGGCTGTGCATGAGTTTGAGCCTTTTCTACAGCAGCACATTCTTCAGCATATGCCCGCTACATTGATTATTCGTAGGCGCACACAAGTGTAATTTGATGTTAAAGACCGTGTTTATGCAGCTTATTTAGCGCCAGGACAAGTGCTCGCAAATATTAATACTATTGGTTCTTATAGACTTCGGTTGTATGAAAAGAGTCCCACTACAATTACTCAGTTCCCTATGAGTGAGGTCCATCCAATATATCATCCAGAGATACCTGAGTTAACGGACCAGCTTGGTAATGTCTCTAGACCAGCTGTAGCTGCCTGTTTTTAGGAACAATAGGCTTATACTCTGTGGAAAATATGTGAGGGTTTAGCCCTTAAGGCTACGCTGCCCAACCCTAGGAAAAATCCTACAGGCTTTTATAAGGAATTAACGGAGGCTGCCTCCTCTACTGTTATGAAAATTGCTGATATAGAAATGTTTTTTCGTCTTCTCGTTCCGGTTTATATTTGGAGACAGGTTCATACTCAAGATCATGTTGCAGAATTAGGCTGTATGTGGGATATGATTAAAGGATGGAATCAGGAAAGGAAGCCAGGTGAAAAACCCCGCACTGAGATACTTGCTTTGCCTGGTCGTATTATTACGTATATGTACACTCTCATTCCACCTAAGAAGGTAAGTTGGGATCAATTGACAGCTTGTCGACAGAAGAAGGATGAGAGTGCATCTGATTTCTTTACTCGGTTTGAGGGCACGTACATGGAGTACTGTGGGCAGGATATGTCCACTGAGGGAGGAGTTTGATTGTTTGTAGACAGGATTGTTACTCACATTCTTCCTGAAATAATGACTTGTTTACAGGTGTCCGAGAGTACTTGGTCTATGTCTTCTTCCTCTTTTATTTTCAATATGCTCAATATTATGAACATCAAGATCAGGAGGAAAAAGATAAAACTGATAAGAAGCATAAGGATTTAAAGATGAAGGTGTTGCTGTAGCAAGAATTTAGGGGTCATACTAGGGGATAAGGTGGTCCCTCTAGACAACTTCCGCGTACTAGGCAGCCTTCAGCTACACCTTTGGGCAGAATCAGTGTGCGTATTGTAAGGAGGAAGGACATTGACGCAGCCAGTGTCCGGTGCTTTTACAGAAGGTTGCGTCCCCTGGAGGACAAGTTTTTGGTGGTAGAGGCAATGGAACTGACAGAAATCAGAATAATGCGACTTCTGTGGGCCGCTCTGACAATAATTATTTTGATGACCCAAGAGATGGACAGTTTTATCATCATGATTATGACATGGATGATGTGACAGGTATGACTTATATTTAGGATAGCCAGGGACAGAGTGAGGGACCAGTTCAGATACCTGTGGATCAGCATGGTCCTTATGTCACTGCGGATTTGCAAGGCTCGACTAAGGAATTTTTGGTGGATACAGGTGCAACAAAGAGTTTTGTTTATCGACATATGGTCCCCGGGCGGGTCTGTCTGCCCACATTAATGTTTCGGTAGGTTTTTCAGGTGTACCGGTTGTAAGCCCCATTTCACACCCTCTTGCATTGACTGTTGGTGTCTATATTACTATGGGTCCGGATGTGAGCATAAAGCAGTGTTTATCTCAGGATGCATCCCTTCCACCTGAATTTTCTCCGATACCACCTACATTGTGGGCTACAGGTGATACAGACATGGGTTTGTTACATATACCACCGGTTTCTATACACGCTAAGGATAATGTTGTTTTACCCCGCATTCCTCAATACAAGATACCACAGGCAGGCGTATGGGCTCTTCTTCAGATTATTCAGGATTTGATACAGAAGGTAGTGGTTGAGGAAACGTCTGCCAATTTTTTTAATAGCCCTATTGTTCCAGTTCTTAAGAGGACACCTTCAGGTTCTCCTGATGTTCTTTATGATGTTTATAGCTATGGGCTTGATTTGCGAGAGGTTAGTAAAATTGTAGTTCCACAATTTCCAGTGGTTCCTGATATCACTACGCTCTTAACTATAATTCTATGCACTGCTACATTATTTTCTGTTATTGATTTGAAATGAATTCTTTAGTATTCCTATTCACCCAGACAGTAGGTATTTATTTGGATTTACACTGGCCGGCAGAAGCTTTACATTCTGCTGCGCTCCTCAAGGCTAAATGGAGAGTCTGAGTATCTATAGTCAGGCATTAACAAGTAAATTGGATTCACTATTGCTTCCTTCAGGTAATGTATTCGTGCAATATGTTGATGACCTATTGATTGCTTCTGATACAGAACACGGTTGCAGGGGCAGTACGGTGCAATTGCTTTAGCATTTGGCACATCATGGTCATAAGATTTCTCTTCCCAAATTTCAGTATTGTCGACAGGAGGTCACCTACTTAGGTCACCTCCTTTCAAAGGAGGGTACGAGATTGACCCCTGAGCGTATTAGTACCTTTTTTAAAATGCCCATTCCACAAACCCAGAAAGATGTACGTACTTTCATAAGCATTACTTCCTACTGTCAACAGCAGATCCCAAACTACTTGCTACAAATCAAACCTTTGCTTGTATTAACAATGAAAGCAGTGCATGAGCCTTTACCTTGGATGCCAGAATGTCAGCAGTCTTTTGAGCTCCGGTACTTGGCACTCCCAATTATAATAAATTCTTTGTGCTCTATGTCCACAAGATGGCTGGCTGTACACTTTCTCTCCTAACACCAAAATCTGGGGATAAACAAAGGCCTTGTGCTTAATTATCTGCTGTGCTTGACCCTGTTGCTAGGGCCCTCCCGAATTGCCTGAGAGCGGTTGCGGCCACCTTGATCAGGCAATCGGCTGGACTCATACTTGATACAGACCTCACAGTTATGGTACCCCCATGCTGTGGATACACTTTTGAATAAGACGAAGACACAGCACCTCATGAGTGCACGTCTTACTGGCTATGAATTGACATTGTTTGTTAAGCATATTACCATCAAAAGATGTGCCACTCTGAATCCAGCCACGCTACTACCCAGATCAGGTAGCTAAGGAAACGGCCCGGAGCAAGATGAGCTGCATGTTTGTTGCAGGTCCAGCTAGGTGGGTTCCTAAAGTTGTCATGTTTGAAAATACCCTTGAGAGTGTAAAGGAGATACAGAGTGAAGCCATGATAGAGGAATTGGCGCAATGGTAGGAAAGTACAGCACAACTGAATGAGGATGGGTGTTGGATTGATAAATCGGTGACACAGAGTGTGAACAGGTGCCCAGGTTTGTTCCCTTAAGTGACGCCCAGCTGATCTGGACCGACCGATAAGGAGAATGATAATGTTTGGAATGAGGCTGTTCCCCCTCAAGCTATTCAGGAGCCTTTGTTCATTGATCACACGGTGCCTGGGGCTACCAGGTACAATTTCCGTCCTCGGCTGAGGAATGCTGAGTCCAAAGAGAAGAAAGATTAGGGATAAATTGTATAAGATAGGCAGTACTGAGGTATAGTACCAAAGGAATTAATTGAAAATGAGTGGAGGATTTTGTATTCCATTAGCTTTTATTCTTTAAACATTAGTTAGGAAGACTAGAAGTAAACCCTTCAGGTATACCATCTTTATCAGTGTGGGATAGAGTAAAAGAGCTTAGGACAGACCAAGCTCCACCGCCAGTGCTCAAGATTGCCAACTTTTTTTTTTTTTTTGTTAAATTTTTATTCGAAACCGTTAGCACACAGTAAAATACAAACAAGGGCCTACAACCACCAGGGCCGGCCGCTATAGAGCCCGAGGGCCCGCAAGATAACGCCACACAGTCCGTCGAACCATAGGCAAGGCGCCCGGCAGTTCGTAAGCACATATAACAGGCCGTGGCCGCAGGCCAGGAGCAATTGAAAACAACAGTTTCATTTTGTATTAAATATAAAACACACTCAAGGCAATGAGAGTCCGAAGTAGCAGCGTGCTCCTCCTGGGACGGGGGATAACGTATAATGTCCAAAGCAGTTCCTGTCCGGAATCTGCAGAGGGGGGCAATGGGAATACAAAGCATGAAGCACACCTCAAGCCCTCCCGCGGAACGCGCGGAAGATTGCCAACTTTTTGATGAACAATAGGAGCCTGTACCAGTAAGGCTCTGACAGACACTGTGCACTTGTATATTTCCTTTCCATTTTTGCCTCTTTGCAAATCCATTATACATCACTTTGGTAGGAAGGTTGCGGATGAAGACCAGCCAATGGTTCTTGTTGCACAACGTAATATGATGTGGACACGGAAAAGCAAAATTATATGTGTTGTTCTTTTGGCTTTGTTGATAATAATATTGTGTGGGGTGTCATGGGTTTTAGGAAAATGATCAAAGTGTACCTTTACGTGGTAAGGGAAAGGTTATCTCACCGAAAAGAAACAAAAGAACAGCCCGAGTAATGTATTTCTGGAGACACATAAGAGGTTTTTTGGTGAAGAGATAGCTTGTTACCCCACTCAATCTGTTACTAGTCTGTGGACTGCATATCCATTCTCACTTGTGAATTATACTTATACTCGGCCACCCCAATTTACGGAAGTGAAAGGAGTATTTGGTTTTGGTTACCCAGGACCATATTTATACCATAGAAAGACACTAAGAATGGGTTATCCAGGTTGTGATTACAATACATATTGTGACAATTTCTATATGGAAGAACAGAATGTTACATTGGTGGGTTGGCGCTACAAGGAATTGATCGTTACCCGGGAGGCTGGTTATTATCCTGCTTGTTGCCCCATAGTGAATAGTACAGACACTTCACTGTATATAAATTGTTCGGGCATAGTGCTGTATAAAATACGATCCCTTTGGTGAAGGATGAGGATCCATGTACTTTTGGGATGAATTCCAGGTACGCAGTGATAGCTTATGAATGTCCGATCCACGCACACCCAGGGTTTTACTTTTTGTCCAATGAAACATATTCCAATGTCCACAATGGAACGGATTATGTAGCACCTGGAATGGTGCTACCTTTGGGTGTACCTTGTAAACATGCTAAGCCTAATATACAATGGGTTAAAGGGACTCTATCAAATGTATTTTGGGAGTTGGTGACCGATATAGAGGAGAATAATTATAGTAATGGGATTACGTTTGGGTATTTTATTTTCTCTATTTTCATGTTGAGTGGTACATCTATGACCAGGGGTGAAAAAGCTAGAGAATATTTTGGGTGCAAGCCTCAAATTGTATCTAGCACCACGGTAGCAGCTCCACGTGACATCACCACTCAGTTGGAGAGTATGCAAAAATATTCAGAGCATACCAGATATGCAGTTGATTTTATTCTGGTTAAGAGTGGTGGTGAATACACGGTAGTGGGCAATCAGTGGGTGGTCGGGATCAAGAATATGGAAAAGAATATTACCAAACACATTTTAAATGTTCTTGAAAATGTAAAAGGAATGGAAAGTGGGAATTGGAGTTGGTCTCTCTTTGGCAGCTAGGGCTGAGTTCTTGAAAAAGTGATTTATTTGATTGTGATATGTGTGCTCTGCTGTGCTCTTATTCAGTGCCTTCCCTTTTGCTGTTCCTATTGTACCACTATTCTCACCCCTAAAAAGAAGATATCAATTCATGACACCAATGCTGCCATAATGATTCAAAAAGATATTGAGGATATGATGAACATTGATGAGGGATTTTTGAGAATTCTTCCCTCCTTACTGTTTTACTTCCTGATGTTGATAATATGGAGTGTTCATAATTGTTTATTAATGCCATTTTTATTACTGTTTAAAGTTTTGTTTCTTCTTGTTGCTGTTAGAAAATGTTTTAGCTCATGCTAAAAGGAGGGTCTGTTAGAAAAGAATTTGTTAGCGTTTACGCAGTGCTCTATGTAAGTTAGCATTCGCTGCGCCATTTTCTATTTGGACGCCATTTTAATATGTTCGAAACTGATCCAGTTCACTCGCGAGAAATACTCCCTGAAACTGTTGATTCTTCCTCTGTGTCTTGTTTTAGGAATATGCATACCATTCATGTTAGCACATAGCTTTCTCACCAGATAGAGTCCTTCTCCCCCTTGTCTGGTGGCCGGCTCCGAATGGAACGACCTTGTACCATGATACGTTGTGTAAGATAGGAGCGCTGAAACCGTTCCTTCTGCATTACACTGTCTGATTGCACCTGCCTGGAAAATTCCACTGTGGGCGTGTTTTTGCCTAGTTACGAAATGTACATATTGTATCTTTATGCTTATTGATTTCAGTTCCCTTTGCAGCACTCTCAGTGACTGGGCTGATGGGGCTCCGCTCTGAGTGTATATAAATAAACAGTTATTGGTTTGTATTCTCAACTGTCTGACTGACTCTTCATTTAGTACGGAAGGCCAAGAGGCGGTCGTTAGTGACCCGGGTTGCCCAAATGGGTTACTTCCTTCAATACTTCTAGCAAACACCGAGCAGTCCATAAAATAAGCTTACCCTTGCCACCTACACTGGAGCGCTGCCCCCTCCTTCGTCTTGAGATGTGTCTACTGTAAGAGTGCAATCTGTATTACGCTTCTGGCTAGGTAGGCATATACCTTATGTCATTTGGTCATGGAGTTCATCCCCCTGACATTCCAGGAGAGCACTTTATATTCTACATGAGGAGCCATAGAATTCTCTGAAGACATCTCCCCTTTCCACTAGGGGTTTCTGGTATCCTATCTATTCTCACCTTCCCTGCCAATGCAGTAGCCCACTCAGCCCCCATGCCCCCCCATAGTAAACCCCAACCCCCAACAGAAAATCCAAATCTCACACCCCAGGACAGGCGTAAGAACAACCCCCATCCAAATCAGACACCAACGGGTGTCCATTCGAGAGATCACCCGCATAACAGCAATCAGGGTGGGCTGGTAATACAGTTTCGGAGAGGAACTCCCTATCCTGGGTACTCCCCCACTACTATGAACTCAGTTGCAGCATCATTTTAGATCCGTTGAGTCTTTGTCGCTTTAGAGTCATTGGGGTCACCCAGCTGAAGTGGCGCTCCATCACGGTTTGTTTCAACTGTCTCTAAATAATCTCATCTGCCATTCTCGGGGTAACCTTAGGGAGTTTAATATTGGTGTCCTCTGTGGGACTAGTGTCCTTGGTCGTCTCGGAGCTCCTGTCTTCTTGCTCGCTGTACCAAGGAACGTGGGCTCCTATCTGTGTTGCTGAGTTCCGTGAGCGCCCTGATAATTTTTCCTCGCTCATTATGGGTTTCTGCTAATGAGGGGGCTCCCTTCTTTGTGGATCTCAGCGTGCACCTGTGGGACCCAACTCAGCCGGGTTCATCTCCTGATTTAGCAGCTGCTCTAATTTCCATCTACTTCCAGGCTTCTTGCGGGGTCAGGAGAAATTGTGTCCAAGTGGGAGTGACCAACTGTAACTGTGCTGGGAATATCATTGCGTAGGGGACGTTCATCTGCCTGAGATGGCTCTTCACCTCCAAGAAGGTTGCTTGCTTCATCTGTACTTCCTTGGTAAAATCTGGGAAGATCATTATTTTGCTGGTATGTATTAGAAGGTCCCTCCATGCCCGAGCTTGGGCCAGGATATGGCCCCTGTCTCTGTAGTGAAGAAGTTTAGCTATTATGGGGCATGGAGGGGCCCCTGGCCTGGGAGGGCGGGTAGGGACCGTATGCACTCTCTGTAAAGCGCAGAATTGAGAGAGGCCCTCTGGTGCAACTTCTTTGAGGAGCCACTCCTCCTTATAGGACAGCATATTTGACCCTTCCACCAGTTCAGGGACGCTCAGGATTTTGATGTTATTCCTGCACGACCTATTTTCACTGTCCTCCACCCTCCTTTCTAGGACCTTGACTGTACTCTTAATAAGGGAGACAGTTTTTTGCAATGAGGTTAGTTCCGGGGGTATACCCAACAGGGTTTGTTCGTTAGAGGTGACTCTTTCGGCCAGCCGTCGGTGATCATCCTTCAGCAGATTGAGCGTTGTCCCTATGCTGTCTATCTTAATCTCAAGTGCTTCTCTGGAAGCTTTTATTGCCTGCATTATATCACATAGTGTTGAGTCATTCCTGGTTTCTACCTGATGGGACAGCACTGTGCCCGCCTCGCCATCCCTCTGGCCTGACAGCCCTTCACCTGAGCCTACCTGCCCCCATTTCTTGACTGTTTTCCCCATAGCCTATGGGTTGGGTCTTCGGTAATTCACTCTATTTCTGCCCCTTGACCGAAGGTGGATGCCAGAGATGGGGCACTTCTCTCACCCACCACCAAATTCACCTGTTCTTTATTGTACGTGGTGGTGTCTTATGCTCCTCTGAAGGCAAACGCTTTCAGTTGGGAAACGTGCTGTGGTTTTACAAACCTGTGTGGTGCACCTCCCAGGTTGTCCCAAGCTCCACTTGCTAAGGGTTCTCAAGCGTTCCATCTGACAGCAGACCAGTGGCGATCCTTGGGGCCGCCTCAGGTTGCCCCTCGTAGAGCTCTCCAGGTGGTCAGACAATGTCACCATTGCAGCCATATCGCTAATACTCTTGTCACTGTATTGTTCTTAACCCTGTTGAAACTGGTCCCTGGGGGCCCAGCTACATGGGGTCACTCTGAGCAGGCACAGATTGCCTCTCTTCCAACCCTGCTATTGTGCCGCTGTGTGCCTCGGGGCAGGTCAAAGCATTTCCCTCTCAGCTTCAGGTAGTTGCATGCACCTCGTTCCACCGGAAACTTTGGCATTGTTCTTCCCTATGCTGACACCTTGAACCTCGAGCATTCGCAGCTCTCTGGGTTGGGGCCTCAGCAGTTGTCCCCCCAGCACATCACCTCCTCACCTTAAGGCCCTCAACCATACTGGCCATTGGGCATGCTCCGCCTGGGCCCCACTGCAGTTCTATCGCCCCATCACAGGGCTATCAGAATCGCCTTCTACATCACAGGGCGCCGAGTAGCTTTCGGTCAGACACCACCGCCAACTATTGTTATATTTTATATGAAGACGCTTTGGGCCTGGTCACAACGTGGTCTATGTCTGCTCTTCAGCATGGCTCACCGACAGGGGATCAATGCAGCTGTCGCTCAGCTTGTCACTGCTCCGCCAGCAGACCCACCGCCCCGGTCTCCTAGTCAGTTTCTGGCCGCTCGCTGGCTGGGCCCGCTGCCGCCCCCCTGCCTCACCTCAGAGCTGTCTGGGCCTCCTCTGTTGCAGGCGGGTGCCAAGCAGGGCAGGCTCTGGCATCGTCATCTGTTGCTCCTTTTGTAGGTTCCGGGCGAGGTCACTCCTCTGAAGCCAGTATGGGGACACCACTGCTGCTCTGCAGCGTTCGCATCACCTCGAGCTTCGCCAGGCTTTCTGAGTACTTGGTCAGCTCTTAAGATGTCCACTGATGGAGATGGGCCTCACTCCCAGTGTCCGTCGCTGCAGCTCATAGCTGGGTCGCGACCCGCTGTTTTCGGCTTACTCCAACCTCAGCTCATGCAGAACCCACATGCTTGTCATATCCTAGTGGGTCTATTGCTGGCCGGAATCTTCGGTTGTGCAGTTGGCGTCCACCATTTTGTCCGATTCAGCCCGCTTTATTCATTCCTCTGCTTGGTTCAATGCCACGTGGCTGACTCTGGGGGGTTGTTGCATGCCCTTTAGATTGTTTAAAGGTCTTGGTTCTCTATGGTTCTAGTGCGAGGACCGAGATGGTTAGGATAGTAGATAATGGGGGATAGCTGGGCTGGAGCTCCTCAATCCGCGTCTTACTCCATGGACGTTAAGCCACGCCCAACGTTTCCAGTTCCTTTTCGACTGCTTCTTGCAGGTGAAATGCTTTTCTGCTGTGTCGCTCCGCAACAGGCCAAATGTCTTTGTCGATGTGAAGCTGCACCTACATTATGTTGAGCTTTCCTTCACCATAAAATAATGTCAGGAACTGACTCACAATTTCAGATTGAGTATGTAGGTTATAGGTGATAGATATAAGTCTCATTTCAGTAACGGTTACATGCACTGGACAAAGTACCTTCAAGAACCTGAATTGGGGCTTGCACAGATGCCTTTTTATGTCGTAAGGGCACAGTAAATAATCCTTGACTCTGCAATGGTTTTGAAGCAGCCCATGTCTACAACTTTGGGGCCAATTACAATGTGGTTGGAAACAGCTCCAACCATCAGTCGGAGCCATTCCGACCGCATCGTAATCAGCCAGTCGAATTCCTTTCTGACTGACCCATTATGAGGGAGTCGGTCGAAAAGGAATGAGACCAGTCATTCCGACTGGCTGCTGATGGGCTCAGAGAGCCTGATCGCCAGTCGGAATGCATTCAGTAATCCCAAGGGTGGCTCTTTCCACCCGAGGGATTATGATGTCGTGTGGAGACAGCCTTTCTGTGCTGGCCTTTCCGACACAGAAAGCTGTCAGAACCCGACTTTGGGGGCCCCCAGCAAGGCCCCCTTTAGTGGATGGCCTCCAGTTGGGGACCAACCCTGATGATCCGTGCACCTTGTGGCAGGCACCTTGAGGTGTCCCGCCACGGGCTGCAGGGATGAACTGCACTTCACATTTTACAAGGGAGCATGCATTCTGGCCAGAATGCATGCTCCCATTGTAAAGTATAGGAGTACGACAAAACATTGTTCGGTTACATCCTAATCAGTTGGTCAGAACCGCTGACCGTCTGTCAATCGGTCCCTTGACCGAGACGATGTCGGGTGGAGTTTCATCCACCCGACATCGTAATTAGGCCCTTTGTGTTTGATGCGTTGAGTTGCCGTACGGGTGACAAACTATTAACCTGTTTGACTGGCATGATGTTGATCGATGCACCTCTATCAATTACAAAGGTTATCAGGCAAACCATTGACCTTTAGTGTCATCTTTTGGTAGTGTCTGCATGAATTCTTCTTTTTGTTACTCACTTGTTTTTGTCATCTATTCGTCTTCTTTGCAAGCAGCAAGACCGACGGGTGCACATCGCTTTAGGCGGATAGGGTCATCACACATTCATCCTCTTCACTGTCTCTTGATGGTGACATCAATGCATTTTGGTGAGATGAACTTGATGACTATCTACTTCATTTAGTTTCTACTTGTCGCAATTGAGGTTGTTTTTTGTCTGTGTGCGCATGGCAAGATTGCTTCTGGAACTTTCGGGCGTCCATTTCAGCCGCAGCCCATGCAGTCAAGAGTGGTGGGGCCCAGTGTGGGGAATTCGACAGACGATGACGAGGGAAAATTAAATAAATAATTAATTTTCCCTCATCGTCGTCTATTTATTTTCTTGTCTCGCCGTGATTCATGTGGTTTCTCTTCTGCCTTGCAATTCATGTAGTTTTTCTTTCCGCAACCTTTGCACGTCTATCTGATGGCTGGACATTTGCCCTCATGTGGAAACAAAAATCCACATTGGAAAAACAGCATTCCTTTCTTTGAGGATGTCGACTTATGTGTATTTATTTGTGAATCTGTTTGCTTTCCATGAATAGTGCCGATTCACTCTTGCTGTTCCAGCTTCCATGTTGGCAGCTTGCCGGTCTGCTCTTTCCTCTGCTCTTCTAGCCATTATTCCTTTCCTAAACTAAGCGTCTCTCTCAGCATGCGTGTGCTGAATGAGTCTGAAAGTCAGCCCTCAATGACTATGAGGCGCATGGCTTCTTCATCATTGAATTCACTACATATACAATATTTCAAATGCACATAAAGTCTCTTAACAAACTCATCCATCGTTTCATCAACTTGTTGTCTCACTAGATTGGAAATGTGCCTTTCATAGTCAATGTTTGGCATCAGATTGAAAATGGATCCTAATACTTCTTTGATTTGACGGCACGAGATTTTCTCAGTCTATGACATTTTCCACATCACTTTATTTACTCCAGCACCAGCAAGATTTTTTAAATATTTAATGATTTTCTCATCATTTACTTCTTCCAGAGCATCTATGAAGTCATCGAAGGCCTCCATCCATGTGGTCCATCTTGCACCAATATTCTGCTTTTGTGGTGGTGATGAATGGCAGTGGTGGTTTCAGGAACACAGCTGCTTCATACTTCCCACTCTCTTCAACAGCCATTGAAAAATGTAACAATTCTGGAAGCATTTCCAGCATCTACAGGAACTGTACCTTCTGCAGGCACAACCCATGTGCTTGCACTTGGGTTGTTTCTCCTGATCTTGAAATCGTAAAGCACTCTGTCTGTTTTTGCCGGTAAATGAATCTCCATCTCTCGTACCAGTTATCACTGCCTTGAATGCTTGCTTAATTCCTGGTTGTAGCTTACTTTAACAGTTTTCGCTTTGCATTAATGATGTCTCTGTGTTGACCTCTATTCCAAACAGCGGTTCATGAGCCAAAATAACAAATAAAATAAAATATAAACAGAAGATAGTTGAACAGAAGAAAAAGCCTAGTGCTGACTGAATTTTCGCAATAACCATTTACCAAAATTATATCAAAAGATAATATTTAATGTCAATTCAAAAAATAATAAACATAATTATAATGGCACTCATACAGTTACACAAACCTTGATAAAATTGTGAACACTGACAGGTGTAAACTGAACGAACAATGGCAGAGGACAAACACAACAAAAGAACATGTACAAAAATACATAATACAACAATTGTGTACTCTCTTATTTAGGCCATGTTTAAAGCGTCAACGATGTTTCGACCCACGAGTTCTTTAGGGGTCATCTTCAGGACAAAGGCTTCAAGTATAAGAACGTCCACTTTATTTTCTCAATAGATCTCCACAATGAACACAAAGAAGGAACACCGATTCTCGTGTATTGGCCACAGATACCGGAATTTAATGTGGACCCAAACTGTTGGATTGCCAAAGTTGGTCACAAGAATTTACTCAAATAAAAATCAATGAGGGTATGTGCCGGCTAGGGGTATGGGATCCAAATTGATATCCAAGAAACAACATTACCAACTGTCTTAGTGATGAGGAATCAAGGCCGGTACAAACAATTGAATTGTTCAATAGTTGCTTAGAGTCCACCGCGTCAGGTCGGCATCTCGGCTCCGAAGGAAATCACGGCCAGTACACAGTATCTCGTCTTTTGGCCTTATCAATACGTTTCTGGTGGGCTTTCAAGGATACTCCTCTGCAGGGTCTTCAACTTCTTCGAGGGCCGTATATGGGCTGTAGAGGGGCTTTGATTCCACACACGGAATCTTCTCATCGAAGAAGCACATGTGGCACACATGAGCAGTTTGCTGTAGCATTGCAAACTCTCAGGGAGATCAGTCTCATTTCTTCAGGGCACAGAACCCTCACATGTCGCTAGATGTAGATTACTCCCAGCACAGTAGCATGCAAGAAACACAAATCACAGTTCCCATACTTTTTTAGTGTTCAAATATTTTATTGCATTTGGTTAAAAAGAAATAAAAGTTTCAAAGCATCAGCGATACATAAATTCTAAAAATTGATGCATACAAGTAAAAAGTAAACAAATTAAAAAGAGTTACATGACAAGCAGTACCTGAGCTAGGATGATAATGGTAGAAATATATCATAGAAAAATGACGGTGTACATATCATGACAAGTAACAGGTGTTTCAAAATCATCAAATAGTAAATATCATCCCAAGGAAGTGGGGTCAGATGCAAGACCACCATATAATGCAGTAAAGGCATGTATGGTAACATGTGTATTGTTTGTTAAATAGAGTATATCAGCAAGGGGGATGAAATAAGAAGGTAAAGAGAAAGAGTAGGAAAGGAGGAGGAAAGGTTACTGGTGGGGAGAAGGGTGCAATAGGACATCTGCCACACATATGATGACAAAATCAAGAGAGCAACCCAAAAGAATGTTGAGCTACCAAACCCTGAGCAGACAAATCCATATAATTATTCAAAGAATGGCATACTTTTTAATGCACTTCAACCCCTGGTCATATCACAGGTCTGAAGTCAATTACTTATCTCACTGCTGGTAGAGGGCCAGAAGCCCCAGGTGATGGGACCCCGTCACCATGCAAATAGCCAGCAGCTGCACCCCTAATACGGGCAGTGCAAGTTCCCCATCACTGAGCCTGGATTTAAAATACTGTTTGTGCTAAATATCAGGCTTCCAAAAGATAGTCACATAGTACAGGAGTGGCCACGGACAGAGCAAATAAGGAATCAGCCATCTTCACCAAAGCCAAGCTCTGCTCTAAATAAGCCATCTAAAACAGCAAATATATGTTTAGCGGTTCACTGACAAAATTTCGACCCTCAAAATATAACCACACAAAAATATCGCGACCAAAATATTAATGTCAAAAATATTGTGATCCTATACTTATAATGGTAAGCACAAAAATATCGGGGGGAAAATATTGATTTAAATATTATCATTGTATTAAATATTTGTTTTAAATATATATAAAATAAAAGAATAAATATTAAATATATTAAATAGTATCTTAAAAAATAGATTTTATATATATTTGAACAAATATAACACAAACTTAATTAAAAAAGGTGAAACACACATATAATTATCAATATATATTTGAATATATCTACTATATATTATAATTTCAAAAAAATATTATAAAAATATAACAAATATGGGACTAATTATGATGTAGGGACACCGTTGCAGTCTGGAACTGTCCGACTATAGGTTTACAGTTTTGACCGCTGGATTTGGATGCGACCGATCTATTGGCAGTCAGAAACATCCCTTTCCCAATGGCAGCCTATGCGGCAGGCAGGGATGTTTAGGAGGGCACCATAGATAGCAGAGGGTTCCGGGGGGGAGCGGGCCCCCAAAGACACTTTCCAGCAGCCTTTCCATGTCAGAAAGGCGCACATGATAAGCATGTCAGAAAGTGACATCATAAACCCAACGGCGGAGCAGAGCCTGGCTCCACCGTCATTAGGGGATTATGGTAGCGTCCGATGCACCAACGGGCTCCTTGAGCCTGTCGGAAGCATCTCGGAATCCCCCCGCCAGTGTTACGCTGACCGCCGTCATCCTAATACAGTGGTAGGACTGAAATCTATGATGTAAATATATATATAAATACTTGAGGACTAGTATAACTTACTATTCCAACACCTTCCCTAAGTTGCTCACACTGGAGTTGGAATAGTAAATAATACAATTCCTAAGTCCAGAGCGCCCTCTACAGCAAGTCTTTGAAAAGACTTGTGATGTAATGGATCACGTAGAAAAAATGCTGTTGTTGTAACAACCGCGTTATAATGGAATGCGTTGTGAAAGCATTCGTTGTAGAGGGCCAAATTCTAAACAAATTTACTGCTCCCACTTCACGCAACACAAAAATACAAAAACTGGGTAAAATTTACAAATCTCCCTCCATATCCAATAAATGCAACATTAGTAAAAGTGTTGGATTGCAGATAGGTAATATTCCCTATACCTATTCCAGCCAGTACAACAGTAGGGAAACTGTTGGAGTGCGGAGGTATACAATTTACTATTTCCACTCCAATCAGTGCAACAGTAGGGAAAGTGATGGATTGCGGAGGTGTAAAATTTACTAATCCCACTCCAGTCAGTACAAAAGTAGGGAAAGTGGTGGATTGCAGAGAGGTAAAAATGTACTATTCCCACTCCAGTCAATACAACTGTCAGAAAAGTGTTGGATTGTGGAGGGGAAACATTTTTTATTCCGACTCCAATGAGTGTGACAGTATGGAAAGTGTTGGATTGCAGATCGGTAAAATCTACCATTCCCACTCCAGTCAGTACAACAGTAGGGAAAGTGTTGGGTTGCGGAGGGGTAAAATATACCATTCCCACTCCAGTCAGTACAAGAGTAGGGAAAGTGTTAAACAGCAGAGGGGTAAAATGTACTATTCCCACTCCAGTCAGTACAACAAAAAAGAAAGTGTTGTAGAGGGGAGGGGTAAAATTAACTGTCCCCACTCTAGTCAGTACAACAGTAGGGAAAGTGTTGGATGGTGGAGGGGTAACATTTACCATTCCCACTCCAGTCAGTGCAACATTAAACACAGAGAAAATATCTTGAACAAAATAAAAATATTTTGAAAACAAACTAAATAAAAAATATAAATGTTGAAAAATAATAGAAATATATTTTAAAAAAATAATTAAAACATTTTGCAATGTTAAATACGTATTACAAATACCTACAAATATTACAAATAAAATCCAAAATATTTTCCATACAAATAAAGATTATTTAGAAATTATTTAACAAAAAAAATACTTTCCACCCTATAACCCCACAAAACACACAACCTGCAACTAAAACTTAACTTAAAAAACAATTATCTACACTATTAATACAGGTAGGCGTCCGTCTTTACACCTGCTTGAGGCAGGTGTTAAATACCTGCGACCACCGCAGCTTATTCCCAGTTTTTGGTTCGCTTCGCAGTTCTGGCAGTTCGTTGTGAAAGTGGTGTTGTTTTTTCGTGTGTTTTTACATGGGTACGCCTACTCTGCATCCCATTAGTGTTAATTGGTGGTGTCCGCCGTGGTGTTAGATTTTGGGGCAGTTATTGCAGGAATACTGGCGATGTCTGCGGTTTGCACCTGCTTGTGAATTGGGTGTTAAATATATCTCCACTTTTGTTGCGTTTAGGTGGAGATAAATTGGAGATAAGTCCTTGTGAATATCATTAAATAAATATTGATTATTAATTAATTATAATTAATGTCCTTCCCATAATATACCCCTACAAAACACATAACTCACTCATAAAATTAAACAGCAAATTCTTTACACAATTAATATAATTATTTATCAAATTAATAATAATAATTAATTTAAAGAGTATTTTTAATTACTTAAAATGTATTAACTTCACACTCTTTACCACTACAAAAGCTACAACCCACATATAAAATCTAAACAAAAATGTAATCCCCAATTAACATAATTAATTATCAATTAAACAAATATTAATTGAAAATGTATTATTAATTCATTAAAATTAATTACATTCCCACCCTTTACCCCTATAATCCCAATAACCTCCACCTAAAATTAAACTTAAAAAAGATACACGGTTAAAATAATTAATTTTAAATGAAATGAAATAGTTAATGATATTTAACAATTTATTAATAATTAATTAAAAAATAAATTACCTCCCACCCGTTACCCCTATAAACCCCACACCCTGCACATAACATTTGCATAACAACATTTATTGCACATTTTAGATAAATAAATATCAATTAAATAAATAACATTAAATAAATAATCTTTAATTTATCATAATTAAATTACTTCCCACCCTATACCCCTATAAAACCACAACCCGCTACAGAACTAATAAAAACTACATTTATTAACTACTAAAAACTTTACAAATATATTAAAAAACAAACAATAATTATACAATACAATTACACAATTACATTTAAAATATATACTAAAATATATAACAATAATTAAAAAACGATATTTTTAACAAAAATATTTGTGCTAACGATATGGCTGTTTTGTTAACTACAGGTGACCCGTTCCAAACAGGACAAGTATTGGATAGACACAAAGACTAGTATTATGACAACCTGAAGAAGGGATTTCTCCATGGGTGTTTAAATTATACATTCCTCTATCCCACATTTGATTTTCCCACGAAAGGGGCTTACCTGCTCTGTCCTGGCATCTAGCAGTTTAGCATAGTTACTAACTCTCTGTCCTGTCATGAATTCTCATTCTGTTTGCTCCTATCCTTTGATTTTTACCTCCCCCCTCTCCTGCCCCCTTCACTGTACTGGTTCGTACTTTTCGCTCTACTTCCTCCTTGAAGGCAAGTTCTGAAGGGTGACTATTCAGTAGAGTTTTATTTTGTATTATTCCGGTGGCAAGGTTCTTTTCTCAGTCCTTCTCGTGTTTCATCCTTTTGTTGCGCAGCTGTTGTTTCTAGCTTTTTGAGTTGGTGTAACATGTCTGTTGGCCCGTGTGAATGGGCTAATGAAAGTCTGGTAACTGGTGTTCAATGGTGCCCATAGATCTATATGTGAGTACTGGTTTGTATACAACTCTATTTCTGTCAGTGTCTGTAGACGTTTTGGTCTGTTTGTGCATGTGCATCTTTAGATATATTGTTTTGAACACTCATGTCCAGGAACGTAGGACCTATGTCAATATATGCGCAGATGGAGTGTCAGTGTGCATGTGAGCAAGGACTGTACAAAAGCCAAACCTATTGTCTTTGTCCATGTCTATTAGTCTTCAGCTATATCTAAGCATCTTGAACTCTACACATAAAAACACTCGAACGGATTCAATTCTTAATGCTCTTAGTTAAGCAACCCGTCAGCAATTGTAAACAAAAAGCGGTAGGCCTGAAGGATTTTCAGTAGGAGAGTATATAGTGGAACTTTCAAATTTACTCAAATATGACTGTTCTTCATGGTCTGTGGGATGCGACCTATTGCACATGTGGTATTCACTAATGAAGCCCTTGGGATTCAATACACCCTAGCATATTTCTGCAGGCTCAGAAAGATAGACCTGATAATGCAAATTCTTCTGACATCGGTTAAGCACTGTCATGAAACACAGTTTGGAAATGGTAGTCAGATACCATAGGGAGGGGGTCAATTAAAACGTGTAATTGTCGCAGAATGTGGACCCTCGGTCATGTTCTTTTTTTCTGCCAGTAGGGGTTGTCATGAAGTGCTGTTGAAATCTGGCCAGCTTGTGGTTTCTTTCCCAGCTGGCTGCATGCTTGATTAATGAGGAAAGCTGTTCCCAGGGGCAGAGGCATCAACAGCAAGAGAATTACTTTAATTAACATTTGCCTCACCATGAGTTCTCTTGACATAGGCAGCAGCTCCGTACTACAACACTGAAAGACTGTCCACGAGGTTTGAGCCACTCGGTTGGCTTTGTCGATGCTTGTTTTTTATCATGGTTATTGTAAAAAGTTATTTTTGATAAGCTGCTTGCCCCTCGCCAATATAAAAAACATTAACTGCAAGCAAAAATAAGTTTGGGCCTCATATGGCACACATGACAGTAGCACATTCTGGTGCTGAAAGGATCTACTTTGCCAGTGATTAATTTGAGCCTGTGGTTTCTGGTGGTTGGCACAGGCATTTAGGGCCCGATTACAATGTCAGGCGGAAATCCTCTGACTCGCTGTCGAAGTCTTTCCACCCGATATTGTAGGTTTCAGTCCGACAGCCGTAGTAGGATGATGGCGGAGTAAAACCTGCAGGGGGAATATGATGTGCACCCGACGGGCTCAAGGAACCCGTCTGAGGGTTGGAAGCCACCATAATATCCTAACGACAGCAGAGCCTGGCTCGGTTCTGCCATTGGGATTATGCTGGTACTTTTGGACAGCCATTTCGTGTCAGCCTTTCCGACAAGGAAAGGTTGTCAGAAAGTGTATTTGGGGGCCCCCAGCAGGGCCTCCTTCCCCCCTGGCCCTACGCTATGGAGCCTTGGGGGCACCTATTGCACCACTAAATCTTCCTGCACTGTGTGCCGGCCACACAGTGCAGGCTGCAGGCCTTTTCCACCTGCTGCATGCCGCCATTGGCAATGGATGTGTCCGACCGCCGATAGGGAGGTTGCATCCAAATCTGGGGGTGGAACACCGACCTATGGTCGGTCCGTTCCAGACCAAAACGGTCCGCCTGACACCTTAATTAGGCCCTAAGTTGTCAACAATGGCTCTTATGACAGTCTGCCACATGGTGGCGATGTTAATCTACATTACAGATCAGTACAGCAACAGTTGTTTATTAATTCAATATACATTGAAAATGGCTAATATCTGTCGCTCAGGCCATTCTCTTATCTTTGGGGGTCTGGAACAATCTAAAATATCACATTTGAAGCTGTATGATGGTTATTAGTTGTGTTGGTACTGTCATCGGCAATACTGGCAAGGGCAATGGGTGGTGCAAGCCTGTCGGGAGCCCGGGCACTTATTTATTTACAAATTAAGCACAGTACTTGGAGTGTAATTGTTTTTTGTGAAAGAGCATAATGCCCTTACTCACAGTCAAAGTAGCCAAAGTATGAATTGGGCTGACCTATAGCCCTAGGCTGTATGTTGAAGTGCAAAAAGAACAATTGATGGACGGGATGCTGAACAATGTCAAACACTCACCTGCCAGTTTAGTCTGGACTGATCCCATGAGGAGTAGGGTCAAGAGTGATTTGCATATGACTGGGTCCAAATTGAAGTGGTATGGTGCCCAAAAATATGATGGAATTGGTTGGTCCCTGAGCGATTGCTAGTGGCTGAGCTTAATTTAGGCATTCCATCCATCACTAGTTGTTTTTGCATTTGCTGCCCTAAGTGCACTGGGTATGCCCAGATGTGCGTCCCGGCTCATTGTGCCTCTGAAAGCAAGCTGTACCTGGCTGAAGAGCCCTAACTATCGAGAAAGCAGTCCTAGGTTGCTTATGTTCTGTTTCAGGGAAGACCTGGCCTGGCAGTTCGGGCTGGAATGCTCCTGTGAGGAGCAGAGTCAAGACTGATTCGCACATGGCTAGGTCCAAACTGAGGTGGTATGGTGGGCATAAAAACAATGGATTAGGATGTGGCCTAAGCGAATGCCACTGGCTGAGATTAAGTCAAGCATTCCATCCATCACTCTGTTGTTTGTGTATGTGGAAGTGGGCAGAAAAAGTGCATGACACAACTACAGAGCAGTGGATGAAGAAGGCTAACTGAAAGAAACTGCATGCAAGTATAAGTATCTTACTTATAATTTTAGTGAAATCAAAGGGTCTTGGCTAAAGCCAGGCCTAAGAAAGAACACATACACTTGCTTTGTACATTACAACTTAATGGAGAAACCCATCTGCAAAATGATTACATTTACTTTGTGTGGTTAAATGCTTTACAAAGTTCACGTAGGGTGAGAGGAACATGTAATCTCTAAGACTGTTTTTATTCTAATATGTTTAACCGTTTTTTATGTTTCTTTTAAGTTTTTGCACCACAGGACATATGTTGCATGCATGTATGTCAGCAAGTTGTGGTATAGTAATGCCAGAGGTAGAGAAGGATATTGGCAGTCAATGGACTTTAGTGACGTTAGCATATGGACCTATGGAGCAGGATTACTCACAGCACCCAGGGAGAATGGCTGGATGACAAACATTTCCCAAGAATCCTGTCCCTTCTAAGCCATAGGAATGCCATTAGTGACAGAGGGAGCATCCCAAAGAATGTATTCAAATCCTCAAGATAGCTGGGCTTGATGTTTCAATTGAACCTTCGAAAGAACTTACAGGGCAGCCCAGCTGTTAGAAATTACCACTAAGTAGTTTTCACGCTGTTTAGCAGCAATTATTTATGGCTGCCAATCATCATTAAGTCCAAACGCTTTGTTTGCGATGTATTTACAGTACGTCACTACGGGGCATTAGGATCAGTTAGTGGCCGCAAAAAACTGACGCTAACTCTAGTGTCAAGATGATAAAATAATTCATGTTAGCATGAAAAAGTGACGGCCGGCAAATTGCGGTAAAAAAAGTTCATGCTAGTCAGCCCAACATCACTTTTCAATGTTTAGCGTCAAGAAGAGCTTACAAATACAACACTAATTTCAACAAAATTACCTGAATGCAGAATGGAGCAGCCAAGACCAAGTTCAGCACAGAACAACAACCAACGAAGCCCCCCAACAGCCAGGGAAAGAGGAAGAGAAAATGCAGATACAGTCAGGAGGAGAATTAGATCCTGATTGCGGAGGTAATGGAGCATTAACACCAGCCCTTCGTCACCTCCAAGGTGTCATTAGGGAGCAAAAACGCAATATGACAGTTCATTGTCAACAAGGTGAACTCCATTACCGAAGTAAAGAGGACAGTGATGGACTGCAAGAAGTGCTGGCATGATGCCAAGCACAAAACTAAGCAGAAATTGGTGAGCAATAGTCAGGCAGCATTGCAGACTGGAGGCAGCAGTCCTGTGTAGTTTGTTTAAATGTTTGTGCCCCAAATAGTTAAGGGTTGAATTTCCATTGACAACTCATGTACTTTCCGTGGTTTTTTTTATTTTGACTATGAAAACTTAAAACTAATGTGTAATGTGGTTATTAACAGTAGGGTGCCAATTCCGATCCTGTAAAACCCGGGTACGAATGGTCGTACGGAGCATATTCTCCATACGACTCGTACCCGGGAAATCCTCCTTACAAACCCGCAAGTACGATTCGTACAGAAATACTATTTCCGTACGAATCGTAAAAAACACCGACCGGCAAAAATATACCCACAATTCCGATCCGGGACACCTCGTACGTGACGTCCGGATGGAGTCAGGCAGCATTTTACGAACCAGCATGTACGATTCGTGCCTACGTCACTCCGCACAGCAAACATTTTACGGCAGCCAAAAACTCCCGGGAAATTGATGACGACGCGAAGGAGGAGCACCTGTACGCGACGGACAACCGTGGACCCCATCCTACGTGTCATCCCGGCCCTCATAGACTACGACCTGGTGCACAGGAACTGACGCAGACGCCGCAGAAGGTCAGAACAACACCCAGGGGCAAAGGTGGGGGGCAGGGGCAGGAAACATAACCCCCACCCAAGTTAACAAGTAAACATGCCCTGTACATACCTTACCTCCAGGGTCTGGTCACTTTGGGGGGGTTGGGGCGTGTCCACCAAGGCCTGCGTCCCGCCACAACGGAAGTGGACGTGGACGCGTCCCATCATCACCACAACAATTGTGGTACGCACCGTACCCAGGCCTTAAGAGCGTGGGTACGGGTCGTACCATGCCTACCCCTACGTCACCCCAACAATGGCAGTACGGCCCGTACCCACGTTCTAAAGGCCTGGGTATGGGCCGTACCACCATTGTTGGGGTGACGTAGGAGTACGCGTGGTACGGGCTGTACCCACGCTCTTAAGGCCTGGGTACAGGTCGTACCACCATTCTTGGGGTGACGTAGGAGTACGAGTGGTGCGACCGAGTCACAAGATGGCTGCCAACACTTCCTGGTTTGGAGTTTTGGCAGCCAATTAAAATGAAGCTCGTGGTCGGGAGGGTTTGCGGACCCACCGCGCCCCTAGATATCTATATTTGATTTTTTTCAATTTCTCAGTAACTACTGAACG
This sequence comes from Triturus cristatus, assembly GCF_964204655.1. Taxonomy (NCBI): domain Eukaryota; kingdom Metazoa; phylum Chordata; class Amphibia; order Caudata; family Salamandridae; genus Triturus; species Triturus cristatus. Next base: position 568,017,720 of record NC_140595.1, read on the forward strand.
GATTTACACCATTTAAAAAAAAAGGTCGCTTTCTGAACCAAGAGCTACATTTTTGCCAAATTTCGTGTAATTCCGTTCAGCAGTTCGGGCTGTAGCCTTGGCTAAAATTTCCTATGAATATTAACATGGAGAAAACACTTTTTGGGACCCCCCACTTGACAAATCACCCCGAAACTTTCAGGATAGGAGCTGATCTGGTTAGACCTTTTTTTGAAGAACTTCGCAAAGATTCATCAAACGGTGCCAAAGTTATTGGCAAAACAAAAAAAGCCTTTGCAATAGAAACAAGGTCCTAAGTATAACTACCTATATATATATATATATTCTACAGTAGGTATTTATAGTTAGGACCTTGTTTCTGTAGAAATTCTTTTTTTGGACTTGCCTATATCTTTGGCACTGTTTGATGAATCTTCTAGAAAAAGGGGAGTTGAAAAAAATTCAGTTTTCTATATTAATTCCCATATGAGCTTTGAACACGCCTACAGCCCTAGCCGCTGGATGGCATTACACTAAGTTTGGCAGGAAGGTAGATTCTGGTTCACAGATCAGGCTTTCAGATGTCCAGAGTAAATCCATTCATTAGTTGTTGGGAAATTTAGGGGAAAGCAAATAAGGATATCTGGGTGGAGTCTAAGCACAGATCTCATGGTGGGATCAGGTTGGCTGAAAAAACTTCAACCAGGTAGTGTTTGCAGCCATCTTGGGACTCTGCTTCACCTGAGTCCCACAAAAAACATATATAAAAAAGAAAATGGAGAAGAATAGGAATACCTGCCCCCCTTGGTGTAGTGGTGGGGTCACCCTGTGACCTCAACAGGGCTAAAAATCTATTTTGTTTAAAAGGGCCCCACCCCTTTCTCAAACATTATACAAATGTACCTTCTGGTGCACTACTGGTTGGGGTATGAAGTCTCCATGGCTGATGAGGGCCGTTGGGGGCTGAGAACCCCGACTGTTGCCACAAGTTAGTCCCCTACAATAGGATTACTCAGATTTTGTCTGAGGCCCTTCCCCCTTTCTCGCCACTCTGCAATCCAGCCACCTGGCACACTATTCTTGGGGGGTAAAGTCTAGGTGTGAGTGCACCAGTAAACTCCACTTCACTGGTAGTTGGAGGTGTTTTGCCAAACTCTGCATTCCAAGCAGAGCATGGATTCACAAAACTTTGCAAACTCTGCCAGCGGAATGGAGTTTACCACCTACCCCTATAAGAGACTCAGACACTCACTCACAGACCCACTCAGACACTCATATACCCACTTACATCCCTACTAATACTCTCTCATACCCACTTACAAACCTACTCAGACACTCATACACCCACTGAAACAGCCATGCACTCACTCACACACTCAGTATCAAAGATTAGTGGTTACAGTTAGGAAATATGTTTAAAAAAACGTTACAAATTCACTTACAAAACAAAAGATTACAGGGACATTATAGTAAGAAATAGAATTTTTAAAAAACATTGAAATTCATTGAAAAAACAAAGGTTACAGGTACATTATAGTTACGAAATAAAATACAAAAAACCTTAGAAATTAACTGAAAAAAAAACAAAGATTCCATAGATGTTATCGCTAGGCTCAGATTTCACTAATGCAAAACCAGTGAAATTCAACAGTTATGTTTACCTGAGCTAACTATAACTATATAACAAATAACATCACTGATGACATCATTCACAGAACCACTCAGACACCCTTTCTCATACCCCCATATAACCTATCACATGCCCTCTCACACAACCACTCACAAATTCAGTCACCGACACAAAAAAGTGTTTATACAGCCACTCACTTATCCATAGAGCCACTTATGCATCCACTCATTCATTCATGGTGCCTGATCATACAACCAGTCAATCACCCATACAGCTGCTCAGATAGCCACACATTCACCCATACAGCTATTGACACATATAGTTGTTCACCTATACAGCCACTCACTCACTCATACAACCACTCATTCACTCACTCACTCACTCACTCACTCACTCACTCACATAAACACACCCATACAGCCTCTTACATACCAATTTACACATTCATACAGCCACTCAAACACCCACTCTCTCACACATATAGCTTGTCACAGAGCCACTCACTCACCCAGGCTACCACTCACTCACTCACACAGTCACACACCCATACAACCACTTACATACCAATTCATACACCTATAAAACCACTCAAACAACCACTCACTCATCCATGCAGCCAAAGCCAAAGATACTTACTGTTAGATCTGGGGGTCTCTAGTTGGCAGGGTAGGTACCACTGTCCAAGTAGGGACCCTTGCTTCTAGTCAGGGAAAGGGGGATACACTGTTAAGATAACCCCTGCTCACCCTCTAGGTAGCTTGGCCTGAGCAGTCTAGGCTATCAAAGGCAATGTGTAAAGTATTTGTACCAACACTCACAGTAACACAGTGAAAACACCACAGATTTACTCCACACCAGTTTTAGAAAAATAATGTATCTTTACTAAAAACTTCACAAGACCAAATATTACAGACAAACCAACATATAATTCAAAAAGGTTACTTTAAGGATAGTTCAAGAGTTTGCAGAAAGTACTCCAGGATGTCAAAGTCAGTGTCCTGCACAATGCGCCTCTCAATGCACAAAATGCGACACTTTCGTGCCCAACAGTACCTGTAGTTGCGATAAGGTTCCCAAAAGCTATAACAAGGAAGATGGCAAAGGCGATGCGATGCTCCTGAGATCCTGGGGAGGCTTTGCAGCAGCCCTGCTTCACGCAGCAGAGGTGGATGCGCCGGCTCCGATCTGTAGGGGGAGGATGCGATACCTTTGGCTTTCGTTGCGTAGGTTTCTTAGGGGGAAGCTTCACGCACAGGTTCGATGCGACACTCTTCGATGTGGTGCGATGCGTGGCGCAGCGTTGCCTTCCGGCGCCGCAACTCTCGATGCGCCACGGAACGGGACTCTGCGTCGACGCACGCAGCGATTGGAGACTTTTCACGCACTGGCAGTGGTGCGGCCCGCAAACTGGTTCTGCGACAACCCTCGCAATGGCAGGAAGCTTCACGCTTCGGGACGATGCTCGACGCACTCGGCGATGCGGAGACCCTGCGTGTTGCGATGGTGCCGCGATGAAATTTTCCACGCACTCTCGTCTTGCGACACGCAATCGGATGATGCGTTGGGTACCAGTCACTCTTGTTCACGCTTCTGCTTCCCAGCTCCCAAACACAGCAAAACGACCTCCTGAGGCCCCAAGACTGGGCAAGCACTCCAAGGCAGGTCAGAACTCTCTCAGCAGAGTTCCAGGGGAGCTGGTGGTGAAGTCCTTTTGTTCCTGGGACTTCTTAACAGGGAGCCAGCTCTTCTCAGGCCCTTGGAGATCAGAATCAAAAGAAGGGGACACAGCAAAGTCCTTCCCCTCTCCTTGGCAGCAAAGCAAAACAGCAAGCAGGCAGTCTTCTCCTCTTCAGTTTCTTCCAGCTTTCTCCTTGGCAGAGGTTTCTTCTTAGTTCCAAAGTGATCTAAAGTTTTAGGTGTCTGGGGTCCTCTTCTTATACCCCTCCAAGTCTTTGTCTCTCTTTGTTCCAGTGGGGGGATTCCCCTGCTCAAACCGGTTCCTGGGTGTGCTCTGCTCTGGAGCACCTGGTTCCTTTCAGAGTGAGGGGCAGGGTCGTTAGACGCTCAGCAGGAGGTGGAGCCTTCTTTGTGCCAGCAGAGGCAGAGTCCTCAGCCTGGCCAGCAGGGGGTGGAGCCAGTTTTGTGTTTGTCAGGGGCAGCCCTATTCAGACCCAGGGACTACTCCTCCCACCCATCTAAAGCAGATCTCCCTATTCACCCTGCTGCTGACTCATCCAGGCTCCTGGAGCCACCTAGCACATCACCTGACACCAGTCAGCCAACCAGCACACAGGCACACAGGAAGGTTAAACAGGAGAATAGCTACTTTCTAAAAAGTGCTATTCTCACACAGTGAATTTAAAAACCATCTTGCTAAAAAGATGTATGATTAAATTCTGAACACAGAGATACCAAACTTGGATTTTCTATCTTGCCCTTATGGGAAGATAGGCATGTAAACAGCCTTCCCCATTCTATCCTATGGGCAAGATAGCCTCTCAGCAGTGAAAAACGAAAATGGCTGTGATTCACTACCAGGGCATGTTACACACCTCAGTACATGCCCTACCTTTCAGATACACTGCACCCAGCCCAGGGGGGTACCTAGGGCCACCATAGGGATGCCTGACATGTACAGAAAGGGAAGGATAAGGCCTGGTCAGTGGGTGCACTGGCCAGGTCGACATGGCAGTCCTGGACTGCACATAGGCACTGCAAGCAGGCCTAAGACATCATTTTAGCGCTACTCCTGTGGGTGGCACAATCAGTGCTGCAGCCCACTAGTAGCATTTGAATCACCAGCCCTGGCACACTCAGTGCACTTTACTAGGGGCTAACAGGTGAAACAAATATCCCAATCATGGATAACCAATCAACACAATAATTTACCAAGGGAGCACTTGCACTTTGACACTGATCAGCAGTGGCAAAGTGCCCAAAGCATCTAAACCAGCAAAAACGAAATCCAGCATAGCATCAAAAATACAGGAGGTAGAGGCAAAAAGTCAGGGGTAACCACGCCAAAGATGCCAGGTCTAACACGTGTCCCCTCCAGCTGAAAGTGGGGAGAACTACCCACCCTCTTGGGAGTTCTCATCGCTAAGGCGGAAAAACCTGGACAGACCATCAGCGTTGGCGTGTTCTGTACCGGGGCGGTGTTCCACCGTAAAGTCCATCCCCTGTAGGGAAATGGACCACCTCAACAGCTTAGGATTCTCACCCCTCATCTGCATCAACCATCTGAGGGGCCTGTGGTCCGTCTGAACCCGGAAGTGAGTCCCAAACAAGTAGGGCCTCAGCTTCTTCAGCGCCCAGACCACAGCAAAAGCTTCCCTTTCAATCGCACTCCACCTCTGTTCCCTGGGAAGTAGCCTCCTACTAAGGAAAGCTACAGGTTGGTCCAAGTCCTCATCATTTAGTTGTGAGAGCACCGCTCCCACTCCATGCTCAGAAGCGTCTGTCTGCACTATGAACTCCTTGGAGAAGTCAGGCGCCTTGAGTACAGGTGCTGTACACATGGCCTCCTTCAGGGCATCAAAAGCTTCTTGGCAGGCACTGGTCCAAATCACTTTCTTCGGTAACTTCTTGGAAGTTAGTTCTGTCAAGGGAGCCACAATGGTGCCATACCCCTTGACAAAACGGCGATAGTACCCGGTGAGTCCTAAGAAGGCTCTCACCGCTGTCTGGGTTTTGGGGGGTTCCCAAGCCCGGATGGTGTCTATCTTGGCTTGTAGGGGCGCCACCTGGCCGCTTCCTACCTGGTGTCCCAAATACACCACCGAACCCTGCCCTATCTGGCACTTACTGGCCTTGATAGTGAGGCCTGCACTATGCAGAGCCTTCAACACTGCGCAGAGGTGTTGCAAGTGTTCTTCCCAAGTGGAGCTGAACACAGCGATGTCATCCAGATATGCGGCGCTGAATTGCTCCAGCCCGGACAGTACCTGGTTGACCAGTCTCTGGAATGTGGCAGGGGCGTTCTTCAACCCAAAGGGCATGACACGGAACTGGAAGTGCCCCTCTGGCGTTGAAAACGCAGACCTCTCCTTGGCCCCATCAGTTAAGGCAATCTGCCAGTACCCAGAAGTTAAATCAAACGTACTGAGGTAGTTGGCAGCTCCCAACCGATCCACGAGCTCATCAGCTCTGGGGATGGGGTGTGCGTCAGTCTTCGTGACAGCATTGAGCCCACGGTAGTCCACACAAAACCTAAGTTCTGGAGTGGCACCTGGCGCAGCAGCTTTCGGTACAAGTACCACTGGGCTAGCCTAGGGGCTGCTGGAGGGCTCAATCACCCCTAGCTCCAACATCTTAGAAACCTCCTTCTTGATGCTGGCCCTGACCTTGTCAGCCACCCGGTAAAACTTCTGTTTCACAGGCATGCTATCTCCCGTGTCCACGTCATGGACACACCAGTTGGTGATACCGGGGGTCAGGGAGAACAGAGATGCAAACTGACCCAACACATGGCGACAGTCCCTCTGCTGTTCTGGGGTCAGGGTGGGCGAGAGGACCACTCCATCCACTGACCCATCTTGCTCCTTAGCTGCCAGGAGGTCAGGAAGAGGATCGCTATCCTCCTCCATCCCTGCATCTGTAGCCAGTAGCATTGTTATTTCAGACCTCTCAAAATGGGGTTTGAGGCGGTTCACGTGTAGGACCCTCATGGGGTTCCTTGGAGATCGCAAGTTGACCAGGTAGGTCACCTCACTCTTGCGCTCCACCACCTCATATGGCCCAGTCCACTTGTCCTGGAGCGCGCAAGGCTCCACTGGCGCCATCACCCACACCATCTGCCCAGGTTGAAATTCCATCAGAGTGGTATGCTGGTCATACCACCTCTTCATCTCATCCTGGCTGGCTTCCAGGTTCGCCTGAGCGAGGGCCCGGAAGCGCTGTGTCTGGTTGCGGATGGCCAGCACATAGCTGAACACATCCTGAGGGGTTTTCCCCGGGGATTTCTCCCAACCCTCCTTCACCAGACTGAGAGGTCCTCTAACAGGGTGCCCGTACAAAAGCTCAAAGGGACTGAACCCTAGAGACTTTTGTGGTACCTCCCTGTAGGCAAATAATAGGCATGGCAAAAAGACGTCCCACTTCCGTCTCATGGGCTCTGTCAGCCCCATGATCATGCCTTTCAGGGTCCGGTTGAACCTTTCAACCAACCCATTTCCTTGAGGGTGGTAAGGAGTGGTGAACTTATAAGTTACCCCACACTCCTCCCACAGAGACTTCATATACCTGGAGATGAAGTTGGTACCCCGGTCAGATACCACCTCCTTGGGGAAACCCACACGGGAAAAGATCCCCATCAACGCACGGCCCACCACCGGGGCTGTGGTGGTCCTGAGAGGGATAGCCTCCGGGTACCGGGTGGCATGATCCACCAGGACCAGGATGAACCTGTTGCCTAAGGCGGTCCTGGGGTCCAGTGGCCCCACAATATCTATTCCCACCCGCTCGAAAGGGGTGCTCACTACCGGAAAAGGCTGGAGAGGGCCTTTGCATTTTCCTCCAGCCTTGCCACTTGCCTGGCAAGTCTGGCATGATTTACAAAAGGAAGCGACGTCCGTCTTCATCCCGGGCCAGTAAAAGTGGGTGGCAAGCCTTTGTCGGGTCTTGTCCTGCCCGAGATGTCCTGCAAGCGGCACGTCGTGAGCCAGACCCAGTAGGAAGTCTCTGAACCCTGCGGGTACCACCAGGGTACGTGATCCACTGGGCTCAGCAAACCTAGGCTCGCTGTACAACAAGTCATTCTCCCAGTAGAGAAAAAAGTTCTTCGGATCAGCACCTGCTGCCTGGTCTGCAGCCTGGTGCCGCAGACCTTCAAGAGTAGGGCATGTCTTCTGCGCACGGCAGAACTCCTCTCTGGAGGGACCACCCTCTTGCTGCCAATGGGTCAGCTCAGGTATGTCTCCCAGCTCAGCGACCTGTTCCCCTGTAGGCTCCAGGGCATCCCCCGTAGGTTCTGCTCCTTCCTGGACCGTGGGAACAGCGGGGGTGGACGCACCACGCCCCTTGCCCTTCCTCTTTCTGGCAGGGACCTGGGCCACTGTTTCAGGCTCCAGGTCTGCTTCACAACCCTGTCTGGCTGCCATGGACCGGGTGGTCACACAGACCCACTCAGGCAAACCCAACATCTCCAAATGAGCCTGGCGTTCCACCTCCTTCCACGGGGAACTCTCCAGGTCATTACCTAGCAGACAGTCTACTGGCATGGATGGACTCACAACAACTTTGAGAGGACCTGAGACCCCCCCCCACTCAAAGGGAACATGTGCTACCTTGCAAAGGCGCACAGAGTTGTCAGCTGTCACTACTGGGTGAAGTACGTCTGGAATGATCAGCTCCTCAGGGACCCACTGACACCTGACCGTAGTCACACTGGCTCCAGTGTCCCTGAGAGCCTCCACCCTCCTCCCATTGATGGTCACCCACTGCCTGTACTTCTTAGTGTTATCAGGGACAGGGGTTTCCTGGACCATCTCTGTGTCTCCTAGAGAGACAAGGGACATAACTGCTAAACCCTCCAAATCACTAGAAATTAAATCCCCCCCCAAAAGCTACACTAGCTATACCCGGTGTTGGAGCACCAGTGGGTGCCTGGGATTTCTGGGGACACACAGGAGACTTGTGACCCAATTCCTGACAGTGATAACACTTAATGGGACCCTTGTTATCCGACCTGCCCTTAGGGGGCCAGGTTGGTTTGGGTTTGGACTTGGGGGGCTGGGACTGGTTACCCTGGGAACTATTTTGGGGCCCTTGTGAGAACTCCTTTTGGTTACCCTTGTCCCCCCCACTCTTCTGCTGGGGACCCTGCCCACCTTTGGCAACGGTACCCACAATTCCTCTGTGGACCCTGGTACTGGTCCAGCGGTCCGCCTCCTTAGCAAGCTCAATGGGGTCCGTCAACTTGCTATCTAAAAGATGCTGGCGCAGCTCTGGAACACATAGACTACTCAAGTGCTCCCAACTAATTAAATGTAACAACCCCTTATAATCAGTTACCTTGCTGCCCTTCATCCAACCTTCCAGTGCCCGCGAGTACAGATTCACACACTCCATCCAAGTCTCAGACTCTTTCTTCTTGGAATTTCTAAACTGCAGTCTATACTGCTCTGGAGTAAGTCCATACCTGAGACATAGGGCCTCCTTCATATTGGGATAGGTCATGGCACCTGCTAATTCTAAGGGCTCTAGAGCACTCCTCCCAGAAGCCTCAAAATGTTTCCACAGGCCCGCCCCCCAATGCTGTTCAGGCACACCGTTCATTCTTAATGCTATCTCATACGATGTAAACCAGGCATAGATATCTTCACTCCTATTGTAATTCTGTACTAAATCTTTGGGGATATATACTTTACCCCCCTGCACTGGCTGTGCGCTGCCACCATTTGAACCGGACTCCACCTGCTTGGCCTTGATGTCCAGTTCTCTCATGCTCACTTCATGAGCCAGAAGCAATTTCTTCTCCTCCAAGGCACGGGCATTCTTGCTCTCCTCCGCCGCCTTGTCTACTTCTGATTGCTTCATCTTCATTTTCATAATTTCCAATTCATGGTTTCTCACCCTTTGATTCTCCTCCAGCTCCTCTGGAGTGAGCCCCCTACTGGAATGGGAGCTGCTAGCCCTTGAGACTGGTCTGCTCACAGGCAGATCTTGGGGAACAAAACCATCCTCTTCATTTGCATCACTTTCCTCTTGGGCCTCCCACCAGGCCTTCAGGACTCTTTGTAGCACATCTTTTCTAGCTCCGCTTTTAAAAGAGCAACCACGGTCTTTGCAGAATTGCTTGAGATCTTCAACTTTGTATGAATATAAATCCGCAATGGAAAACTCCAATTCTGCCTTCTCGCTTGTTGCCACCTGAGACATGATGCTCTTGAAGAGTTACTCAAAAATAGAATCAAAAAAATATAGTATGTGGTTGTCTATTGGTCTGCACTTAAACTAGTGATGTACACCAATTACTGTGGGTCAAGTACAAATACAAGTTCAATCCTCACCGCTGACCACCAATGTTAGATCTGGGGGTCTCTAGTTGGCAGGGTAGGTACCACTGTCCAAGTAGGGACCCTTGCTTCTAGTCAGGGAAAGGGGGATACACTGTTAAGATAACCCCTGCTCACCCTCTAGGTAGCTTGGCCTGAGCAGTCTAGGCTATCAAAGGCAATGTGTAAAGTATTTGTACCAACACTCACAGTAACACAGTGAAAACACCACAGATTTACTCCACACCAGTTTTAGAAAAATAATGTATCTTTACTAAAAACTTCACAAGACCAAATATTACAGACAAACCAACATATAATTCAAAAAGGTTACTTTAAGGATAGTTCAAGAGTTTGCAGAAAGTACTCCAGGATGTCAAAGTCAGTGTCCTGCACAATGCGCCTCTCAATGCACAAAATGCGACACTTTCGTGCCCAACAGTACCTGTAGTTGCGATAAGGTTCCCAAAAGCTATAACAAGGAAGATGGCAAAGGTGATGCGATGCTCCTGAGATCCTGGGGAGGCTTTGCAGCAGCCCTGCTTCACGCAGCAGAGGTGGATGCGCCGGCTCCGATCTGTAGGGGGAGGATGCGATACCTTTGGCTTTCGTTGCGTAGGTTTCTTAGGGGGAAGCTTCACGCACAGGTTCGATGCGACACTCTTCGATGTGGTGCGATGCGTGGCGCAGCGTTGCCTTCCGGCGCCGCAACTCTCGATGCGCCACGGAACGGGACTCTGCGTCGACGCACGCAGCGATTGGAGACTTTTCACGCACTGGCAGTGGTGCGGCCCGCAAACTGGTTCTGCGACAACCCTCGCAATGGCAGGAAGCTTCACGCTTCGGGACGATGCTCGACGCACTCGGCGATGCGGAGACCCTGCGTGTTGCGATGGTGCCGCGATGAAATTTTCCACGCACTCTCGTCTTGCGACACGCAATCGGATGATGCGTTGGGTACCAGTCACTCTTGTTCACGCTTCTGCTTCCCAGCTCCCAAACACAGCAAAACGACCTCCTGAGGCCCCAAGACTGGGCAAGCACTCCAAGGCAGGTCAGAACTCTCTCAGCAGAGTTCCAGGGGAGCTGGTGGTGAAGTCCTTTTGTTCCTGGGACTTCTTAACAGGGAGCCAGCTCTTCTCAGGCCCTTGGAGATCAGAATCAAAAGAAGGGGACACAGCAAAGTCCTTCCCCTCTCCTTGGCAGCAAAGCAAAACAGCAAGCAGGCAGTCTTCTCCTCTTCAGTTTCTTCCAGCTTTCTCCTTGGCAGAGGTTTCTTCTTAGTTCCAAAGTGATCTAAAGTGTTAGGTGTCTGGGGTCCTCTTCTTATACCCCTCCAAGTCTTTGTCTCTCTTTGTTCCAGTGGGGGGATTCCCCTGCTCAAACCGGTTCCTGGGTGTGCTCTGCTCTGGAGCACCTGGTTCCTTTCAGAGTGAGGGGCAGGGTCGTTAGACGCTCAGCAGGAGGTGGAGCCTTCTTTGTGCCAGCAGAGGCAGAGTCCTCAGCCTGGCCAGCAGGGGGTGGAGCCAGTTTTGTGTTTGTCAGGGGCAGCCCTATTCAGACCCAGGGACTACTCCTCCCACCCATCTAAAGCAGATCTCCCTATTCACCCTGCTGCTGACTCATCCAGGCTCCTGGAGCCACCTAGCACATCACCTGACACCAGTCAGCCAACCAGCACACAGGCACACAGGAAGGTTAAACAGGAGAATAGCTACTTTCTAAAAAGTGCTATTCTCACACAGTGAATTTAAAAACCATCTTGCTAAAAAGATGTATGATTAAATTCTGAACACAGAGATACCAAACTTGGATTTTCTATCTTGCCCTTATGGGAAGATAGGCATGTAAACAGCCTTCCCCATTCTATCCTATGGGCAAGATAGCCTCTCAGCAGTGAAAAACGAAAATGGCTGTGATTCACTACCAGGGCATGTTACACACCTCAGTACATGCCCTACCTTTCAGATACACTGCACCCAGCCCAGGGGGGTACCTAGGGCCACCATAGGGATGCCTGACATGTACAGAAAGGGAAGGATAAGGCCTGGTCAGTGGGTGCACTGGCCAGGTCGACATGGCAGTCCTGGACTGCACATAGGCACTGCAAGCAGGCCTAAGACATCATTTTAGCGCTACTCCTGTGGGTGGCACAATCAGTGCTGCAGCCCACTAGTAGCATTTGAATCACCAGCCCTGGCACACTCAGTGCACTTTACTAGGGGCTAACAGGTGAAACAAATATCCCAATCATGGATAACCAATCAACACAATAATTTACCAAGGGAGCACTTGCACTTTGACACTGATCAGCAGTGGCAAAGTGCCCAAAGCATCTAAACCAGCAAAAACGAAATCCAGCATAGCATCAAAAATACAGGAGGTAGAGGCAAAAAGTCAGGGGTAACCACGCCAAAGATGCCAGGTCTAACACTTACTCTTCCATACAGCCACTCACACACCAACTCACTTAACCAAACACTCACTCAAACAGCAACTCACTCATCTATACTGCCACTTGTACATCCTGTCACTCACTCATACAGCCATCCAGACACCCACTTACTCACCCATGTAATCACTCACACATCCACTCACTTACTGATAGAGCCACCAACATGTCCACTCACTCACCAATGCAGCCACTCACACAGCAACACAGCTACTCACACACCCAAGTATATAGCCATACAGTCACTCACACACCCATACAGCCACTCAGATACACACAGTCACTTACACAATATATGTTAGAAGTAGTATTACTCATTACTTGTACACTTAGTATACTAATTTAAATTTGGTAGTAGCTAAGTATATATGTTTAAGACTCATAAACTCTAGGAAAACACTTACAGGATGATGTCATTAGTGATGTCATCAGTGATGTCACTGACAATGTCATGAATGATATATTATGTGAGGTCATTAGCAGTGCATTGCAGGGGTGTAAGTTATAGCTAGATTAACTCAGTATAATTGCTGAATTTCACGGATTTTGTCAGAGTGAAATCTAAGCCTAACTGGAACTTCCCTGCGTTTGCAGAGTTGTGGAGAAAGGGGTCATTGCCTCAAAAGTCCTCAAAGTAATCAAGCTATGTGGAACTTACTGGAGGTAAAAGGAGGGGAAGTTGGCCCCCAAGAACCCTCTGAAGGCCAACCAGCAATGTACCAAGAGGCACGTTTCAAGAGCGGTGGAGAAAGGGGGCATGGCCTCCGACAACCTCTCAGCAATCCCACTGTGTGGGACTTACTGGAGGTACCAGGAGGGGTAGTTGGCCCCCAATGACCCTCTGGAATCAAGGGAGGGGACTTCATCCCCCACCAGAGTGGTGGTGAAAGGGGATAGGACTCTAACAACCTCTTAGAAATCCCACTGTGTGGGATGTATTGGAGTTAATGGGAGAGGTTGTTGGCCCCAAAGGACCCTTAGCGGCCAAGGAGTCTTCATCCCTCAACAAGATGTGCGCAAGGGGCCCCTCAGCACAGTGGTACTAAAGGGGACGGGGGCTCCGGTGACTGCTCCCAGTGTTATTTCTTTCCTTTTCTTTTAGTTTTTTCAGGGAGGGGGACCATATCGTCCCCCTTCCCAGGGCCTATTTTGTCACTGGGGACCCCATCCCCTGGGGCCAGGCCTTTTTGAATGGTGGAGGCCAGACAATTTTGGCCCTGGGGTTCCTATCCCCCAGGGCCCAACCTTTTCTTTACTTTCTTTCAAACATACGAGAGGGAGCGTGGCCCCCTTATCAGGCCGATTTATGCCCCGGGGACCCCATCTTCCGGGGCCGCCCTTTTCTTTGTATTTTTAATATGGGGGGAACCCTAGCCATTTAACGTGTGTGCCTCCAGGACACCCACTCTTCACTGCAATTGCGGTGGGACCCTTTCGACTCCATGCCTCCTGCAGTAGCCAGCACTACTTTCATAGAGAGGGAGCTGCTGAACATGCAGCTCCCTCTCTGTGAAAGCAATTTTGCTCTGTGTTTGCTATGGCTTGGCAGGAACGGTAAAGCTCCCGCCAAGTCACAGCAAACAGCTATGTCCCAGGGGTGGCGGTCTCCAGGGCCATCTTTGGCTCCAGGAGGGGGGCCCAGAATGAGCGAGGAGGGGAGCCGCGCCGCCCCTCTTCCCATTAGTAAACTTGGCCCTGGGGTGGTGGTGTTCCCCTGGGCCTGGTGGGGGTGGCTGATGCCCCCACTACAATTTGTTTATAGCCTCGGAGAGGTGGTAGTCCCTGGTGCCTGGAGGGGGTCCACAAAACCCCCAAATAATAATACATTAGCCCCATGGAGATGGTGGTCCGTAGGTCATGGTGCATCCAAGAGGACCCCCGATTTCTTATTGTCATGTGGCCCAGGAGTGGTGGTGGTCCCATGGTCTGGGGGTCCGAGAGGCCCTCCTGATTATGTTCTGGCATATGCCCCAGGGAAGTGGTGGGCCCCGGGGCCTGGAGGGTCTGAGAGGCCCTCAATCTTAAAAAGGAATAAGTCCCAGGGAGGTGATGGTGCCCAGGGCAATTTTAATCCCAGGTCTCACCCAGGAGCCAATAAGTAATGAAGCGCAGGAGCCACGCTTCATTTTTTTAAAAATAGTCAGTAAGATCAGTGGACCCTGCCAATTTAAAAAACATGCTTTTTGGGCTCTGCAGGGAGGGCAGCCAATCAGATCTCAGCACGAGATCAGAAGGAGTCACGGATCCTCCAAATCCCTATATAACCAACTTTGAATTTTCCTTATTATTTCTAAATCAAGTGAACGGATTTACATCAAATCACAAAAAGGCACTTCCCTGGACCAACATCTTCCTTTCTGCTAAATTTGGTGTCATTCCGTACAGCTGTTCAGGTAGTAGCCCTTTCTAAAGGTCCTATGGGAATTACCATGGGAAACACATGTTTTTGACCCCCCCTTTTCTCTGCCCCCGCTTGACAGATCATCTAAAAAAATTCCATGTGCCACAAAATCACCAAGGCACTTTAAAAAAAAAAGTTTGTGAAGATTCATTAAAAGATGCCAAAGATATAAGCAAGTCACAAAAAACTTACCCTGTGGAAAGTTGGTCCTAAATATAACTACCTATATTAAAAAGATAAAGTTTACAGACATGACAATAAAACAAATTTAAAAATTCACTGAAAAAACAAAGATTACAGGGGCACTATAGTCATGAAATATCATTCCAAAAATCTTAGAAAATCACAGGAAAAAAACAAAGGTTACAGGGAAATTATAGTTAGATGCAAATTGTACACATACAAAACCATAGAAATTCAGCACTTATAGTTATACTTACTGCAAAAAAAACATGCATTAAGGTTACTATAACTGGCACCCTCACCATACCATGCGAGTTACCCCACATATTACATCACTCAAGACATCCCTAATGAAATAAATCATAATATCACTGGAACTTTTGTGGAAAAATTATTGAGGGAAAAAATTGTGCATGGTGTGGGCGCAAGTTATGGTTGCCTTAGGGCATGAGTTTTAGTTTTGTGAGACAAGTGTAACTATAACAGCTGAATTTCTCTGGTTTTGTACAAGTGAAATGTCAGCCTAACTATTACATCCCCATCCACTTGTACAAAACCAGAGAAATTCAGCTGTTATAGTTAGTGAGCTAACTATAACTCATGTCCCCGCAATGCACTGTTTATGACCTCCTCCCATATTACATCACTAATGACATGGTCAGTGACATCACTGATGACATCTCTAATGATATCAATGATGAAATCATCAAGTACCTGTGAGTGCTTTTTAAAACATTTATGAGTGACAAATACATATACCAAGATGTATTGCTGAATCAGTGGTTGTATGAGTGCCTGATTGGATGATTCAGTGAGTGATTGGGTGTCTCAGTGAATTTATGGGTGAGTGACTGGTTGGGTGAATGTCTGTATCTGTCTGTCAGATGGTGTCTAAGAGGATTTATGGGTGTGTGAGTGGGTTCTTGGGTTTCTATATGGGTGAGTTGTTGTCTGACTACTTCTATGGGTGTCTGAGTGTCTGTGTGGGTGGGTGAGGGGTGTGCTGGGTATGTCAAAGGCAATATAGGTGAGTGAACGGATATATGAGTGACTGTATGGGGGAGTGAGTGAATGTGAGAGTGGCTGTATGGATGAGTGTGTGCTTGTATCAGTGACTGTATAGGTGAGTGAGTAATTGTTAGCATCTGTATGAGTAAGTGAGTGAGTGTATGTGTAACTGTATGGGTGAGTAAGTGGCTGTGTGAGTGACTGTATGGGAGAGTGATTAGGTATGTAAGTAACTCTATGGGTGACTGACTCAGTGTGTGAGTGGCTGTATGGGTCATTGAGTGGATATGTCAGTGGCTGTATTAGTATGTGAGTGGGCATATGACTGGATGTATGGGTGAGTGAGTAGATGTGTGTGCTGATCTATAAATGAATGAGTGGCTGTGTAAGTACTGGTATGGTTGTGTGAATGGGTTTGAGAATGGTAGTGTGGAAGTTGGAGTGGGTGTATGAAAGGTTCTATGGGGGTGTGAGTGGGTGCATCAGTGATGCTGTGGATGGTGTCATCAGTGATCACATTTGAGATGTCATCAGTGATGTCACTGTCACTGACCATGTCATGAGTGATATAATATGTGAGGTCATAAGCCGTACATCAAGGAAGCATGAGCTAGAGTTAGCTCACTAACTGTAACAGATGAATTTCTCTAGTTTTGTATGAGTGAAATGTCAGCCTAACTATAACGTCTATGTAACCTTTGTTTTTTCTGTTTTTCTATCCTTTTCTTAACTATAATATCCTGGTGGCCACGCCCCCTTTCTCCACCACTCTCAAATCCACTTACTGGCTCACTACTAGTTGAGGGAAGTCCCCTTGGACATTGATGGTCCTTGATGCCCAACTACCCCTCCTGTTACCTCTAGTAAGTCTCACACAGTGGGAATGCTGAGAGGTTTTCAGTGGCCACCCCCCCTTTCCCTACCACTTTGCAAACACACCTCCTGGTGCCCTACTAGTTGAGGGATGAAGTCCCCTTGCCTCTTGAGGGTCCTTGGGGGCCAACTACCCCTCCTGTTACCTCCAGTAAGTCCCACATAGCTGGACTGCTAAGAGGTTATCAGGGGACATGCCCCCTTTCTCCACCACTCTGCATGCACTTCCTGGTGCACTACTGGTTGTGGGAAAAAGTCTACTTTAGTCCTGAGGCCCTCAGGAGGCAAAGGGACTTCATCCTCTCACCAGAATGTGTGCCAGAAAGCGTGTTTGAAGAGAAGTGCAGAAAGGGGGCATGGCCTCCCAAGACCTCTCAGCAGTCCCACAGTACAGGACATACTGGAGGTAACTGGGGGGTTTGTTGGCCCCCAGGACACTCAGCATTTCATCCCCCAACCAGCAATGTGCTGAAAGGGGAAAGGTCTTCGGTGACTTGCCGGTCTGCATTTGAAAAAATGTATGTATTAGTGGAGGGGGGCTGCATGGCCCCCCTCCCTGGGCCATTATCGGACCCATCTCCCAAGGCCTTACCTCGATGATGGGGACCACAGGGGAGCCTCAATAACCCGCAGTCTCTACTGGCTCTCCTCATCCTGCGGGAGCTGGCATTGCTTTGAGGACTAGAGAGCTGCTAAACTTGCATACCCTGGATCTCAAAGCAATTTGTCTGTTTCCCGGCTCACTTGACAGCGGGCAGGGAAACAGACCCATGTTCTGCTTTCAGCAAGCGAGAGCATTTTTTTCTGCTTTCGCTTGCTGAAAGAGGAACATTTGCTGTGGCTTGATGGGAAACTCCCACCAAGCCACAGCAAACTGCACCTCTGGACATTGCAGGAGAGGCCCTGGGTGGTGACGGTCCCTAAAGCCATCTTAGGCTCCAATATTTACTTTAGCTCTGCATTTCTTTTAAAAAACAGTGACATTCCCCGGGACAGTGGGGAGCCGAGTGGGCCCCTGCATGTGTAGTGTTCATTGCCTCAGGGAGGTGATGGTCCCCGGGGCTACGGAGGGGCAAAGTGGGCTTTCCTATATTTTTCTTTGTTCCTGCCCCAGGGAGGTGGCAGTTCCTGCTGCTTTACAGAAGCCTAGGAAGGGGGTCCCCATAAGCCCCCACCTTCATGCCCCAGGGATTTGACTCACCTGGGTGCTTTAAAAAAATATACGCGGGAGTCCGCATGCCTTTTTTGTTATTTTGCCGCAAATCTATGTATCCACCCACGAATATGGCAAAATAAAAACAAAATGCTTTTAACCCCCGGTTGGGTCCCTGTGGGACCCCCACCATATCTGGGGGGGGGGGGGGGGTCGAGTATTCCTAGGCCGTCTTTTCTATTACTTTTTTTGCTTCAAGCCAAATCCCATGATGGCTGCCAGCACCTCCCGGTTGAAGTGTTGGTAGCTAATCAAAATGTAGTAGCGCCCCCGTGTCCACTGAAAGGACTCGCATCCCAAGATATCTATATTTTTAAAAGTTTAATAACTCTGAAACTGCTGAACTGATTTGCACCAAATAACAAAAAGCAGGCTTTCAGGATCAACATCTAGCTGTCTGCCAAATTTGGTGTAGGTCCGTTCAGCACTTCGGGTTGTAGTCATGTATAAAAAATGAAACATCCCTGTAGACATAACATGGGGAAAACATGTTTTGGGACCCCCATTTTTTCTCGGCCCCTGCTTGATGGATCAACCCTAAACTTTCAACACAGCAGCTGAACCAAAAAGGGGAAGTTTTTCAAAAGTGTTGTGAAGATTCATCAAGCAGCACCAAAGTTATTGGCAAAACAACAAAAAGTGCTTTTCCTATGGAAACTTTTGGTCCTAACTATAACTACCTACTGTAGGTAATATATATATTGGTTTCTCAAATAGCTGTTTGTTTTTTGCTTACAACTTATTGTATATGCTATAATATTAGTTTAGATGGTATTACTATTCAGCATCTGATTTTTCTTTCCCCTTTTAAGGGCCACCAATGAAGAAGGACCATGTCCAAGAAGTCCTTTGGGGCTGAGGACAACAAGTCTTAATCCATAGCTCCCATTACCTCTGAGGGCACTCCTTCTGGTGCTGGTAAGTTATATTTATGTATTTACTCTTCTTAGATGTATTAATTTAATACCACTTAATGTGCTCTATAGTGTTCTGTATTTTCCCTGTTTTGTATTTCTCTTGTCAAATTTTCCCTTTTTTTTTACCTTGGTATCTGTTAACTCTGCACAACTCCTAGCATTTTCTTTTTTATTCCCTTCTTTTTCTTCTTCCTACTTCCTCCTGTTTCCTTTCCCCCTCCCCTTTTTCTCTCATTGTTGCAGCAACCTCTTTCAATTTCCTTCTGTGGTTCACTGACAGAATATCTACAACAAAAATATCCCCATATCACAATCTCGAGTTATAAATATAGATGTAAAAAATATCTACATCCTACATTTATTATGGTAAGTACAAAAATATCGAAAAATATATCGATGTCATAAATATAGTTGTACAAAATATCGTTTTTATATGTATATATAAAAAAATTAATAACTATTACATATATTAAAGAATGAAATTCTTTTAAAAATAATAAATAAACTTAATTTAAAAAAGGTAAACTCATATGTATAACCATTTATATATATATTCAATGAAAACAATTATTAAACTAATAATTTGAATGTATTTTACAATTAAAAAATTATATAGAAATGTAACATATATATCTCTATATTTATATTGGTATATATATATATATATATATATATATATATATATATATATATATATTCCATCGTTTCACAAAAGGATTCGTTTCCGGGATCCATATCCCATTGTCAGGTGGCGTGTTGCACTCGGCCAATCCCACCGCCGAGTTAAGAATCAATAAAGTTTTCTGCTACGATAAGCAAAACACGCTCTCAGAAAGGTACAGCTAGTGGGAGTTTATTCACAAGGTAAGGCTACCTTGTGAATAAACTCCCACTAGCTGTACCTTTCTGAGAGCGTGTTTTGCTTATCGTAGCAGAAAACTTTATATATATATATATATTATATACATATATATATATATATATTCACTGAAAAAACCATAGGTTTCACACATGTTATAGTTAGCTGGACATTTCACTCGTAAAAAACCATTGAAATTCCCCCGTTATAGTTAGTTCAGCTAAATATAACTCGCGCGACCGCAATCCACTGCTGATGATAGGCCATTTTGATGTCGCCTCACTACGTTTTGGGCCCTTGCCTGTCGCGGGTACTTGGACCTCCCACACAATTGAGGCACCATTTTTACTGGGAGACCTGGGGGAACGTTGGGTGGTCGTAAATTTGTGTGAGCCCGGTGATGCCACAACTTTCCCACAGCAAAATGCGTGAAAAAAGTGATTCTTGGGGTGACGTAGGGGTACGCGTGGTGCGACCCGTACCCACGCTCTGAAGGCCTGGTCATGTTGACACCAGAACGTGGGCTTCTATTAGAATTCTCAAGGGTATATTATCAAGCCCATTATCGCCGCTTTAGTGGCAGTTTTCTGCCGCTAAAACTGCGATAATTTTAACTCCCTGCTTGATAATATGCCCCCTGTCTTTTAAGGGAAAGACACTTGCTTAAACAACAACTGCAAGGGATCCGGCTCTAATGTGTGAGCGCAATTTTCTGCCGCTAAAGCGGCGATAATTTTAACGCCAATCCTTGATAATATGCCTATAAAACAGCACACAAGCTTTCGAGGATCGCCTATAAGTACCCCTTCCTTTCGGATGTGTGCAGTGATTGTTAATCCATGCTACAGTCAACAGCCTTAAGCACCTGTCACTCAATGATGGACACCAGATCTAATATAAGCGTATGCTGTATTTTAAAGCCACAGCCGTGACTGCTGCGTTAAAAAGGAACCCACTGCAGACATTATGGGACTACTCCAAAATAAAGCAGGGCTTTTGGGTGTTGTAATGCCAAATACTCTGCGCAAGACGACATTTTTATGTTCCTTTTTTGCCCTCCTATGGATTAGAGGCTGGGGAATAGGGCGTGTAAGACAGTTATTTGTTTTGCCAGTCAAGATGACTTATTGCTCTTTCATATGGCAGGGGATTCAGGAAGAAGAGGGAAATATTGCATCATCGATTCTTCCAGTGCTTGTATGGTACACAGCCAATAATGACATTTTCAGAACCATCAGTTTTGATTAAACGAAGTATGGTTTATATTCTTGCTCGTTTATTTAAGCGAATTTCTTTTGATTTTCTGTATGTAGCTAGTTTTTGCATGCTCTCTCACTGGAGTGAACTAATGGCTACATATTAAGTGTTCTGTCTACTGTCTTTAAAAAGCAATATCGTGTGGCAAGGGATATTACTTTCTTTCAAAGTAGCAAGTTGCCAAATAAGGTATATGGCTATGGAGAAAATGTAAATGAATTTCAGTTTAATGACGAGTTCGTTTTTTAAGGTATGAGAAGCTTAAAAGTTTCAGTTTAAAAGAACGATTGTTTATTGAGCAGGCTTAAGTTTTATGCAACCAATTAATATGCAAAGAACTTGCCTCAGAAGTGGTCTGCACGGAATGTAGGAATTGTTGCAAAGCATAAACAATAATTCCCCAGCCAAGCTTCAAAATAAAAATAAACAAGTGTTGTCAAAATAGCGTAAAAATTGCACATCATTTTGAGTGAAAATGATAGTCTTCCTCATTAGCACTGTTTTAGCTTCAATAAATACTTGAAGATTTACAGAGCAGGCCTGGCAGGGGTGCATCAACTAAACCTCTGACACGTGACTTGCTTTGCCCCAGCTCGACCCGCCAGTCACATCAACCAGCTTTCACGAAGTCTACCAGTTTCCCTGCGGCCTAATCTAACCCAGATCCTCATCTCATTAGAACGGAACCATATCTATGTTTGAAATGAGGAGAAGTGACCCCACTCGCCCCTCTTGACAGCCTCGCCGCCAGTACTGTAAAATAGCTAGTACCCCACTTGCCTGATCATCTGAACTAATCAGCAGCTCTGAGGTAGGGAAAGAATCTAGATTTCTGTTGCTTAAGTAACATGTTTTGAGTGCAGCATTGATAATCTACAAGCAAATGTTAAAACATTCGTAAGGGGTTGCAGAGCTATTATTTTTGATATGCAACTAAAGGGTTTATTACGGGGAGGGAGTGTGTTTGAGTAAATAACACTTCCAGCAGAAACATTTGTTTGTGTAGGAACTGGAATCACACCTAATCAAATTTACCAGGAGAAAAGCATCTGGTAAAGTCTGATGCATGTGGAACTGGGTGGAGTTAATCCCTCACCCTGCCCTCAGTGCTTAGTTTGTAAAAGAAAAATAGTACGTGCTGGGGCCCAAAGTTTGTCTCACAAGATCTCAGTGCTATCAAAGGTCGGGTTGCCAAATACAAAGCCTGCACTGTCTTGAATCCACCCTTTTCATCTTTAATTCACCTAAAGACACTTCCTGCCTCTTTATCTCACTCTTGCAGGAGAATCCATACGAAAGTCTACGAGACATCCCCGGACATTTTTACATACAAATCGTAAAACTGAAGTCCGAGCACGCAAGTACGAAAACACAAGCGCATGGAAAAGGCCCCGTACGGATCGAACGCCGTACCACTCGTATCCGGGTAAACTTGTGCCCGGGCTATGAGTCGTAGAGCCCCCCCTCCTTCCCCCCATATGTCTGCATTGTACCCCCCATGTCCACACTGTACCCCAACCCCATACGTGTACGCACTGTATCCCACCACCGTACCCCAGCCCCGTACTTGTACGCACCGTACCCCAGCACCATACCCCAAAACCGTACCCCAGCCCTGTACTTGGACGCACCGTATCCCACCACCGTACCCCACCACCGTACCCCACCACCGTACCCCAGCCCCGTACATGTATGCACCGTACCCCACCACCCTACCCCAGCCCCTTACTAGTACGCACCGTACTCCACCACCGTCCCCCAGCCCCTTACTTGTATGCACCGTACCCCACCACTGTACCCCAGCCTCGAATGTGGACGCACCGTACCCCAGCGCCGTACCCCATGCCCCTACTTGGATGCACCGTACCCCACCACCGTACCACAGCCCCTTACTTGTACGCACCATACCCCACCACCGTACCCCAGCCCCATACTTGGACGCACCGTACCCCAGCGCCCTACCCCAGCCCTGTACCCCAGCGCCATACCCCAGCCCCTTACTTGTATGCACCATACCCCACCACCGTTCCCCAGCCCCGTACTTGGACGCACCGTACCCCAGCGCTGTACCCCATGCCCCTACTTGGACGCACCGTACCCCAGCGCCCTACACCAGCGCCCTACACCAGCGCCCTACCCCAGCACCGTACCCCAACACCGTCCCCCAGCCCCTTACTTGTACGCACCGTACCCCACCACCGTACCCCAGCCCCGTACTTGGACGCACCGTACCACACCACCGTACCCCAGCATCGCATATGTACGAACCGTACAACAACATTGCATATGTGAGCACTGTAAAACAACATCGCATATGTACGCACCTTACATACGCTAAAATGACTCGTACAGAACCAGGACACTGCAAAACAGCACAAGGAGGGTCAATTCGAATCGCACAACACCACAAAACATGTCTACAGTACAAAAAACATCTAAAAGACTGACCTACCACATCCAAACAGGCAAACAGAGGCCCAAACTCACAACCACCTCTTATAACACACCCACCAAAATTTCAAACCCAGCCACACCCACAAATGGACCAATACAAAGGGCCCACACTCACAAACCATGAGCCTTTGCAACAGACCCACTGCTGACAGACACCACACACAAACAACTGCACCCATACACCTTAACTTACACACCTTTACACAACCTCCTTCACACATACCCCCTCTACACATTCACACACACACCTACACATTCACACCCACACACCCACAACCATCCACACCCACACCCTACACCATGCCCACAGACAAGAATCCAAAGTTCACAAGGGAGGAGCTGGACATCCTTGTCAACGAAGTCATCAGAGTCGAGCCACAGCTCTTTGGAACATTGGTCAGACAGACCAGCATAGCCGAAAAATCACGCCTGTGGCAGAGGATTGTCGATCGGGTGAATGCTGTTGCGCCCATCAGAAGGACCAGGAATGAATGCCAAGCCAGGTGGTACGATCTGCGGAGGGCAGTCAAGCGCAAAATGAACGAGGTGGGCTGCCCCGCAGACCTGTACATTACCATCCCTGGGAGGAGAAGGTGATGGCCCTGCTTCCGCCGGTGGGAGTACACAGAGTCGAAGGAGTTGCCGAGCCTGGTGAGTACACAAACAACTTATGTAACATGAGGGTAATGGCATCCACACCCCAACTACAACAAATGCTCTCACCTACCCCCAAGCCCTCACCGGACACAACCACACTCAAAAACAACGCTCATGCCACTAACATGTGTATGCCCCATTCACTAAGCAAGGCCATGCCATGTCCCAGGCTACACAAACCACAAATCCAAGACTGGATGTCCGGGATGCTGGGAGGGTGGGGATCACTAAACATATTGTACAACTCAGAAAACAGACACCATTGCCCTCAGCCCATATGGCCCAGGTACATACCCATGCAGCATGCGCAATGCACACGGACTGGCAAAGTACTGACAAGGTAGCTGACACTTGGCCCTGCTGTAGGCAGCACAAGTCCCTCCTGTGACAACTGAAAAATCTAACACAAACACAACTAGCTCAGATATCTAGGACAGGAACTAACACTCACTGACATGGCAGCATGCTCCATGGGGGGACAGATACATTACCTGGGAGACCCACTGCCAAATCACACTACACCCACCAGCAGGCACCGTCAATCAATCAACAATCGATCAGGGTACTTGTAAGGCACGCTACTTACCTGTGAGGGTCTCAAGGCGCTGAGGGGGGGTTCCACTACTGCTCAAAGAGCCAGGTCTTGAGGAGTCATCTGAAGGCAAGTAGGTCTTGGGTCAGTCATAGGTGGGCTGGGAGGGTTTTCCAGGTCTTGGCGGCGAGGTAGGAGAAGGATCGCCCACAGGCTGTCGTACGTTGGATGTGGGGGATAGCTGCGAGGACGAGGCTGCCGGAGCGGAGCTGGCGGGTGGGGGTGTAGAAGCTGAGTCTGATGTTCAGGTAGGCTTGTCCGGAGTTGTGGAGTGCCTTGTGTGCGTGGGTACGGAGCTTGAAGGTGATCCTCTTGTCGATGTGGAGCCAGTGCAGGTCACTCAGGAGGGGGGGTGATGTGGCTGTGGCGGGGGGTGTTGATGATCAGTCGTGCGGAGGCATTTTGGAAGCGTTGTATCCGCTATTGGTGTTTGGATGGGAGTCCTGCGTAGAGTGCATTGCCGTAGTCCAGTCAGCTGCTGACGAGGGCCTGTGTCACTGTTCTACTTGTTTTGGTCGGGATCCACCAGTAGATCTGGCGGATCGTGCGTAGGGTGTCGTAGCAGGAGGAGGAGACGGCGTTGACCTGCTTGGACATGGAGAGGGAGGATGCGAGGATCCATCCGAGGTTGTGTGCGTGGTGGGTGGGTGTCGGTGCTGTCCCCAGAGCGATCGGCCACCAGGAGTCGTCCCAGGCTGAGGGTGTGTGTCCCAGGATGAGGACCTCCGTCTTGTCCGAGTTCTGTTTCAGATGGCCGTTCCACATCCAGTCGGCGATGGACCTCAGCCCTTGTTGATGTTTGTTTTGGTGGTGTAAGGGTCCTTGGTGAGGGAGAGGATGAGCTGGGTGTCGTCGCCGTAGGAGATGTTTTTGAGGTTGTGGTGGCGGGCCACTTGTGTGAGGGGGCCATGTGGATGTTGAACAGCGTCAGGCTGAGGGATGATCACTCACCCCTTACACAAGCACACACCCCCGGGGCAGCCAATGGAGTTACCCACTCTCACAATGGACATGTGACACAACAAGATCAAGCCACAGCCAAAGAAGCATCCAAGCCCAAATTCGGCATGTCAAACACCCTGAAGAACATTTCAATCAGTCCCCTGCAACATACCCATCCACAAGTGAACATTGATGTGAATGCTAGGCACATACAACTACCTGGAGGAACTGTGGCAAATAGAATATGTATGAAACATGGATGTCACATTAAACAGCATTAACATTGTCTCACACACAGGGCAACATCATGGATCTCCCCCCAACAATGGAGGGAAAGAACCACAGTCCCAGGCTCAGGAGGAACCTGATCCCACCGGCAGCGACACCTCACAACACTCCGCGGATGACCCCAACCCACCTGGCCCCTCTTGTGTCCAAGCCCCTGCAGCACCTGCTTCAGGTACATCTGTGCCAACCACCACCCCCATTCCTGCCACATCCTAGGAGACACCCAGGAGCCCTGCCCACACTGAACAACTGAGCCAGTCTGACCTGGAGGGACAAGGTTCGCCGGGCACCCAGGAGGAGGCAGCCAACACCGACACTGCCATCCCTCAGGGGTCCCGTAGACCCGATGTGCCCACAACGGCAGGCCAGGCTCGTGTGGGCAGGGGTGGTGGGAGTGGAGGCAGGCGGAGGCGAGAACCTGACCAGACAGCTGAAGGGACCGGTATGTCACACGTCCGCAACATCATGGAGGCATACCGGCGTGGCACCAGGGCCATCAGTCAGGTAGTGGCGACCCTCACAGACGTTAAGAATCAGCAGGCCGAGCAACAAGCCAGTCAACAACAACACCAAGGACGGATGGAGGCAAGACTGGCTGAGCTCCTGGCGGTGCAAAGGGACATAAGCCAATCACTCCGTCGGATCGCCGACAACATGGGCAACCATCCCTGTGACACCAGGCGCAGACCAGCACCAGCCACAGGGAGGGAGGAGGAGGAGGAGGATTCGTCCAACGGAGCGTCCCAAACATCGTCAAGGCCTGCATCTGAGGGTCCCCGGAGGAAGGTGGGTCGTCCACGGAAAAGACGGTGAGAGGCAGCGGACCATCCACATCTCCCAGGTCACCTGGCCTGGCACCTGGCCTTCATGCGCAACAGCAGCACATCATTCACTGACATTCTCTGCCACATGTACTTGCTGGTCACAGTCTGACCAATGATGACCAACACTGTGGTCTGGACACTGATGACTTCAAATGCCAAGGATGCCATCTCTCCCTGTGAGCTTTGGATTCTATGCACCTTATTTTATCTACCAAAACACGCACCCCACCGAGAATAAAACTATTTTTTTTCATGAGATGTTGCAGTCATTTTGCATTAGTCCACAACATACGTGTGTGTTAATGTCAAACTATGCCTGAGTGTTGAACTAACTCCAGCCATCCATACCCTGGGATCTGAGTCCGGTACAGGACACACATGGGTCACAATGTATCATCCGATACAGCCTGGGAGCCCAATACTCACCCGTGATGGCCTCAAGCTGCTGAGGGGGGGCTTGAAATACTGTGCGGACACACCAATCAGGAAGAGGATGATGAAGGCCTAGAGGTCATGGCTCATGTGGAGGTTCCCGGGGAGGGAGTCCCAGGTGTGTTTGTCCAGGTGTGAGAACCATCTCCTTCATGTTGGAGTGTTGTGGATGTGAAGAATGGTGGCCAGGCCAAGTTCGGATGCATAGAGTTGGGCCAACAGGGTCTTGGATGACAGACGTACAAGGTTGATTTTGGGGTCTGGGGTTGTTGACTGCCTCCTGAGTGTGTGTGAGGAGTGTGAAGGTCATCCTGCAGCACACAGTGATCCCTTGCAGCTATCTCAGGTGGACGGTGATGATGATGGGGTGCGGGATGTTGAAGCTGAGTTGTGCAGATGCTCCCTGGATGTGGACAAGTTTCCCGTGAGTTTGGATGTACTTGCTCCGTAGAGGGCGGGGCAGTAGTTGACACGGCTGGTGTCGTGGACCTGGGGGATGGTCTGTCTTTCCTTGGAGTGGATCTATCTGAGGATCATGTGCATCATGCAGAGGGTGTTGCAGCATGAGATACAGATGCTGGTGATTTGCATGGCAAATGTGAGTGACAAATCCATGATGCACACCATCTTGTGTGCGTGGCCACTGGGTGCTTGTTTAGGGCCCCTGTGGGTGGTACACAAGGAGTTGAGCCAGCTGTAAGGGGACAATCCTCAGAGGATTACCTCAGTCCTGTACAAGTCCAGCCTCAGGTGGCTGATGTTCAGCCATTCATCCACGGACCTCATGCCTTCTTGAATGTTGGAACTGGCAATGGCTGGATCTTTGGTGAGGGTGAGGAGCACCTGGGTGTCAATGGCATACGACATGATGATAATGTTGTGTGCGCATGTGATGGTGGAGTGGGGGGTCCTGGACACATTGAAGATTGACACGCTGAGAAATGATCCCTGGGCCATGTGCCAGATGACGCCCCTATACCACATGCTGAAGGCTTGAGTCACACTCCCATGGCCTTGCTGGTGGACGGAGCCGGTGTGGAGCAGGAGGGACATGATCTGGTTGGTGTGACCGGGCCTGGAAGGCGAAGCAGCGCTGTGTAGGCAGTTGGAGTTGCACACTCAGCATGCAAAGGTGTCATGTGTGCGCTTAGGGTATGCCTGAGAGCAGGCGGTTGAGTTTCGGATAGACATTGCTTGGAGGGTTGCCACAACATCAGACTGTAGTGTGATGTGGGTCATGCAAGGACATGAGGGTCGTGCAATGTGCACGTTGCATGTGCTGCCGGTTCTGCCTTTGGCACCGCGTGGACCCAACAGTGGCACAGACAAGATGATGACAGCCAAATGAATGGGTGGAGGGAGGCAGGGAGGAGCATCTTTGAGTGTGTGTGTTGCCGAATCAATCAATCAATCAATCAAGGCATTTGTATAGCGCGCTACTCACCCGGAGGGTCTCAAGGCGCTTGGGGAGGGGGGGTCCGCTACTGCTCGAACAGCCAGGTCTTCAGTTGCTTCCTGAAGGCGAGGTGGTCTTGGGTCAGGCAGAGGTGGGTGGGGAGGGAGTTCCACGTCTTGGCGGCCAGGTAGGAGAAGGATCTTCCTCCCGTTGTGGCTCTTCGGATGCGGGGGACGGCGGCGAGGGCGTGTGGGGGTGTAAAAGTTGAGGCGGTCGTTGAGGTATCTTGGGCCTTGGTTGTGGAGGGGTTTGTGTGCGTGGGTGAGGAGTCGGAACGTGATTCTCTTGTTGACGGGGAGCCAGTGCAGGTTTCTTAGGTGTGCGGAGATGTGGCTGTGACGGGGGATGTCCAGGATGAGTCGAGCTGAGGTGTTCTGAATCCGCTGGAGTCTTTTCTGGAGTTTTGCAGTGGTTCCGGCGTAGAGGGAGTTGCCGTAGTCCAATCGGCTGGTGACGAGGGCCTGGGTGACCGTCTTCCTGGTTTCGGTGGGGATCCACCGGAAGATCTTCCGTAGCATGCGTAGGATGTTGAAGCATGACGAGGAGACGGCGTTGACTTGTCTGGTCATGGAGAGGGAGGAGTCCAGGATGAAGCCCAGGTTGCGTGCGTGGTCCATGGGTTTGGGTGCGTTGCCCAGGGCAGGGGGCCACCAGGAGTCACCCCAGGCGGAGGGCGACGATCCCAGGATGAGGACTTCCGTCTTATCTGAGTTCAGTTTCAGGCGGCTGTTCATCATCCACTCGGCTACGTCTTTCATCCCTTCGTGTAGGTTGGTTCTGGCGGTGGCGGAGTCGTTGGTGAGGGAGAGGATCAGCTGGGTGTCGTCGGCATAGGAGATGATGTTGAGGTTGTGTTGGCGTGCGATGGCTGCGAGGGGGCTCATGTAGACGTTGAAGAGGGTGGGGCTGAGCGATGATCCCTGTGGTACGCCGCAGATGACTTCGGTGGCTTCGGATCTGAACGGGGGGAGGCGGACTCTCTGTGTCCTTCCGGCGAGGAAGGAGATGATCCACTCCAGTGCCTTCTCTTGGATTCCGACGTTGCTGAGGCGCTGCACTAGGGTGCGGTGGCAGACAGTGTCGAACGCCGCGGAGAGGTCCAGGAGGATGAGGGCCGTTGTCGAGCAGGGCTTGGATGTCGTCAGTGGCTGCGAGGAGGGCGGTCTCGGTGCTGTGGTTGGCTCAGAAACCGGACTGCGAGGGGTCGAGGGAGCCATTCGTCTCGAGGAAGGCGGCCAGCTGTCTGTTGACGGTCTTCTCGATGACTTTAGCAGGAAACGGGAGGAGCGAGATGGGGCGGTAGTTTTTGAGGTCGGTAGGGTCAGCTGAAGGTTTCTTCAGGAGGGCGCTGAGTTCGGCGTGCTTCCAGCTCTCCGGGAAGGTTGCAGTGTCGAAGGAGGCGTTGATGATGTCTCGTAGGTGGGGAGCGATGGGGAGCGATGACGGAGTCGGCCTTGTTGAAGACGTGATGGGGGCAAGGGTCGGTTAGAGATCCAGAGTGGATGGAGTTCATCGTGCGTATGGTTTCTTCGGTGTTGATCGGGGTCCAGGCGCGGAGGGTGGTGGTGGGGGGCGCTGGTGCGATCGTAGGGTGCGTCGGCTGTGTGCTGAAGCTGTTGTGTAAGTCTGCGATCTTGTTGTGGAAGTATGAGGCGAGGGAGTTGCAGAGGTATTGCGATGGGGTGATGTCATTGTTTCCGGAGCTGGGGTTGGAGAGCTCTTTGACGATGTTGAAGAGTTCCTTGCTGTTGTGGGCGTTGTTGTCCAGTCGTTCCTTGAATGCTGTTTTCTTGGTGGTGTGGATCAGTTGGTGGTGTTTTGGAGTGGCGAGCTTGAGGGTGGTCATGTTGTCTGGTGTCGGGTCTCTGCGCCAGGCTCTCTCGAGGGCTCGGCAGTTCTTCTTGGAGCTCTTGAGTTCGTCGGTAAACCAGGGTGCTTTCTTACAGCCGGTTCTGCTGGGCGGGGTCCTGAGAGGGGCGAGGTCGTCTGCGCAGTTGCTGATCCACTTCGAGAGGTTGTTGGCAGCCTGGCTGAGGTTCGCTGAGCTGGCGGGAGGGTCCTGGCTCAGGGATGCGGCGAGCTGGTCGGCTGTGATCTTGTTCCAGCTTCTGCGTGCAGCCTGTTGCTGATGGTGGTGGATTGTGTTCTTTCTGAAGCTGAAGTGGACGCAGCTGTGGTCCGTCCAGTGGAGTCCGGTGGCGTGGCTGAAGGAGATGTCCTTGCTGGAGGAGAAGACTGGGTCCAGCGTGTGGCCGGCGTAGTGGGTGGGGGTGGTCACCAGCTGCTTGAGTCCAAGGTTGGCGAGGTTGTCCAGCAGGGTGGTGGTGTTGCGGTCGTTGTTGTTCTCCAGGTGGAAGTTGAGGTCCCCGAGGAGGATGTAGTCAGCGGAGGGGAGGGAGTGCGGGCTGATGAAGTCGGCGATGTCTTCGCTGAATTGTGTGCGTGGTCCCGGGGGTCTGTAGAAGAGGGTGCCTCTGAGGGTGGTCTTGGGGTCGGTATGGATCTGGAAGTGCCATTTGTCGGCCCTTGCTGCAGGGGCCGCAGCAGCAGGTGGCATGTCCTTGAAACTATGCCAAAAGTAGCACACAAAGACAAGGATGTCAGAAAGGACAACTGCAACAGGCGTATGTAAAGGAAGGAGTGTCCGGTTACCCATGGAACACCCAGAGAAAATGGATGCACAATCACCAAAGATGACTGACACAGGATCAGGAAACAGAAGGCCGAGCCGCGCACAGGAGACACACCCTCAGCAGGTGTTGACGGCCCGTCGTGGGGACCAACATGCCCAAATACATACACAACCATGGAATTCAGGCACAATCGAGATTCTAACCCATGAAGAACTGCATGCATGTAGCCAAACTACACATAGACTCATATGCACAATCTTTGACAACTATTCCAGAGATGACGCATGCAAAGTGGCAAGAGACCTGCATTGACAGAGATGAGGCACCTTGGAGGGCGAGGAACCCCTTTATTACTCAGGCTCACACTAAGGGAAAAGCATCAATATGAACAGACACACAGGTCATTTGGCTGAACATGTGGGACCTATTCTGGACACCCCCTTCACAACACAGATGTAGTAAATCCAAATGGCCTGGCACACAAGTTAAGGGGATGAGCCAAACACCCCCTTCTGCACACGGAGAGGCTGCAATTCCCCATTGAGCCTGTTATGTAGGCCTGGGCTAAATTTCTGTTCCGCTCGCGGAAATTGCGATAATTTGACATTTTCGCGTTCCGCGGAGAGCGCGAAAATGTCAAAATTTCCGCATTCCACAGTTTAGCGATAATTTGGTTCTTGCTCGCGCTGTAAAATAATACATTCTCTCGCGCACGCGATCGCCTTACCTGAATCCCCGCGTTCGCCGACAAGTTTTCCCGATCCGGTCGCGTTCTCCACGAGATGTTGGATTGTTGGTAGCCATGTGCGCTGTCTCGCGACAGTTCGCCCCCGCAGTAACGTCATGCGTCGCGCGATCACGTCTGTCTTCTCGCGATCATGCACCGCGAAAAGAGTGAAAACAAGATGGCCGCGCCCGCAAGCAACCGCATGGGTAAGTTGGCGAGCCGCGAACACGTAGAAAATACCGCGAACGGGCGGGAAACAAACTTCCGCATCTTCGCGATATTTCCGCGTGTTTGCGGAGATTTTAAACATTTTCGCGATAATTTGCAAATGTCGCTTTCGCAAATTCCGCCCACCCCTACTGTTATAGGGATGTCCCACACCATGTCCACCCGTAGCATCCCGTATGTTTCTGAGGGAAGTTATACACACATTGATGCCTTCATCAGAATCCACAAACCATTAGAGATGACTGTCACGAAGGTTGACTATCAATTCATGGGAGTCATGCTACATGTCATGTGCCCCATGGTGAGTCGACATGTATGCATGGTAACCCAACATGCACAGGAGCAGTCCCCACACATTCCAAACAACCCCAAAATGCCTTGCTGCAATCCTCACCCAAAATGACTTTTCCACATGTCCGTGCATGGAACGCTGATTCAGCACACTTGCAATACTCATGAGTCATGAGGAATAGCAGGAGGCCAACGATGACACGACCAGACAACATGCGCAAGAACCTGTGGATCACAGACACACAAGCAGTCAGCTAAAAGATTGTTATCCGCATACATGGTCATTTACTCTACAGGAATAATGTTGTCACCATGCGATTAGAAAAATTAGGGTCACAGCTAAAATGAGTGGAATGACATCATCACTCGAGTGACACATCAGAACACACATCTAAGTCACTTAGCATACAGTCAGCTAGACACACACATTGCAACACATGCCACACAAGGCTCCAAGCGTGCACACTCAGACCCATTGACTCACCATTATGAGAAGAAGTTGCATATGAGCTGACTCCGGACATCCTCCTCCTCCTCCTCCTCACTTGCCTCATGACCAAGGCCTTCATCCTCCACGGGTGGATGTTCCTGCTCATGCTGCTCCAGGATGAGTGGCACTGCCTTCTCCATTGCCATGTTGTGCAGCATGCAGCACACGAGGAACATTTTGCAGACCTTTGCCGGTGCATATGGGAGGGACCCGCCGGTCTTGTGAAGGCACCGGAATCGGCTCTTCAGGAGGCCAAACGTCCTCTCAATCACTCGCCTGGTCTGCCCGTGTGCATCGTTGTAACGGTGATCTGCAGCTGATCTTGCGTTGTGGAGAGGCGTCATCAGCCATGGCATGTTGGGATAGCCAGAGTCCCCTACATGGAAACATCATGTAAAAAAGTGGGTCAGGAGATGCCGTAAGATACAAAGATACCGCAAAACACAGGACAAACCGAGTATACCCACCAACAAGACATGCTCGTTTGTTGTGCAGCTGCAGCATCATTTGTGGCACCCTGCTACACCTCATGATGTAGGCATCGTGTGCTGACCCTGGAAAACGCGCACAGACATGGGAAATCAGCATGTTAGCAAGACACACCACAAGGGCATTTATAGAGTGGTAATGTTTACGGTTGCGATAGGTGACCTCCTGTGCCTGTGGTGGTACCAAAGCCACATGTGTCCCATCAATGGACCCAATGAAATGGGGCATCCCTCCCAGGGAATAGAAATCACCCTTGACACCTGTCAACTCCTCAGGAGTCAGAAAATGGATGAATTCATCCAGGTGCTCTAACATGGCTGCCAAAACATCATGCAGGACACGGCTGAACATCGTCTGGGACATGCCACCAACATCAGCTATGGTGAATTGAAACGTACCTGTGGCAAAAAAATGTAGTGCTGCCATCATCTTCATCTTGGGGGTCAGCGCAGTAGGATAACTGTGTCGCGGTTGGAGGTGTGGTGCCAGACTGTTTGTCAGGTCCTCAATCAACTGTTGGGTGAATCTGTAACGGCGTATGCAGTCACGTTCCCTCATGGCACCCAAGTCTGGCATTGGTCTGGGGACAGGCGGTGCCCTGCAGAAATTGGTAATGATTAACAAAGAGTGAGAACATAACAACATCAATGTCAATGAACTGAGCACATGCTCAACTGCTAATACACATCTGCTAAATACAGAGTCTGGTCTGTGCAAAACATCCAGGACACGTATGCCAGCCAGGTTATACTCCTACGAAAAGCCAGCTACACCCGTTGATTGTCAAGTCTACATGACATGCCCTGAAACGAGCTGTGGGCCAGTGTCAGTGAATAGCCAGAGACATCACAAGAGTGACATACATCCACATCTCAGCAGTTTAAGGATGTCATCTCATACAGACAGCTGACGGCAAGCTAGACGCA
Source organism: Triturus cristatus (assembly GCF_964204655.1). Lineage (NCBI taxonomy): Eukaryota > Metazoa > Chordata > Amphibia > Caudata > Salamandridae > Triturus > Triturus cristatus. The sequence continues at coordinate 568,051,915 of NC_140595.1, forward strand.
CAGATCACATGGAATGTCAAATGTACAGATCACACACATTGCGATGAAGGGGTACACGTGAAAACAGAAAACACAGATATTGAGACGACGCAGATATGTCCTCATGTCAAAATATCAAGTTAGATGCATACAGACACACGTTACCTGGAAATCCACATGTGGCATGGTGTGCGTAGATGTGTGCCATGCCCATCTAGACACAGACACATGTTGGATGCAGCAACAGAAGATGCAGTTGACGGGACACCAACAGCAAGCTCATGGGAACACATGACACACACATGACATGGTCACATTGTTGCACGCTGGTCGTTAAATGTCAGTTGTTAGTGTCCCTGTCCCTGGCATCAGGGGACAGTTGCGGGTGGTGGTGACTGTGCCATACCAGTGATGCTGTGCTTGACAAGTTTGTACTACATGCACACATGTGCAAAGTGTGAAGGGGAAGTGTGCCACATAGTGCCCCATCGCACATGACATGTGTACACAGGTCATCACACATCAATTGTGCAAATACATGAGGAGACATGTGCAATATCACTGCCTGACACACCTAGGCCCTGCACATGTAGGACAGCAATGACAATGACTTGATGTACATCCTTGTGCGAGTCTGAGATCTCCATTCCTTTCGTGTGCGCATCCTCTCAACAGTGCAAGCATGTGAAACGCACTGTACACACGCTCTGAGGGCGTGTGTACGGTCCGTATTTCTAGAGTTGTGTGGCTGTAGGAGCACACGTGGTACGGACCGTACAAGTACGGTCCGTATCACTATAGTAGTGGTGCTGTAGGACCACTTGTGGTACGGACCGTATACACGTACGTGTACTACCAGTGCCTACACGTACATGTAGGCACTGGTAGTACACGTAGGTGTAGGCACTGGTAGTACACGTACCCGTGCGTGTACTACCATTGCGTACATGTACGTGTAGGCACTGGTAGTACACGTATGGGTACGTGTACTACCAGTGCGTACACAGACATGTAGGCACTGGTAGTACACGTACCATTACGTGCACTACCAGTGCCTACACGTACGTGTAGGCACTGGTAGTACATGTATGTGTAGGCACTGGTAGAACATGTACCCGTACGTGTACTACCAGTGCGTACACGTACGTGTAGGCACTGGTAGTACACGTACCCATACATGTACTACCATTGCGTACACGTATGTGTAGGCACTGGTAGTACATGTACGTGTAGGCACTGGTAGTACACGTACCCATACGTGTAGTACCATTGCGTACACGTGCATGTAGGCACTGGTAGTACACGTACCCATACGTGTACTACCAGTGTGTACACGTATGTGTAGGCACTGGTAGTACACATACCCGTACGTGTACTACCATTGCGTACATGTACGTGTAGGCACTGGTAGTACACGTACCCGTACGTGTACTACCTGTGCGTACACGTACGTGTAGGCACTGGTAGTACACGTACGTGTAGGCACTGGTAATACACGTACCCGTACGTGTACTACCAGTGCATACATGTACGTGTAGGCACTGGTAGTACACGTACCCATACGTGTACTACCATTGCGTACATGTACGTGTAGGCACTGGTAGTACATATACGTGTAGGCACTGGTAGTACACGTACCCGTACGTGTACTACCAGTGCGTACACGTACGTGTAGGCACTGGTAGTAAACGTACGTGTAGGCATTGGTAGTACACGTACCCGTATGTGTACTACCAGTGCCTATGCGTACGTGTAGGCACTGGTAGTACACGTACCCATACATGTACTACCAGTGCCTATACATATGTGTAGGTACTGGTAGTATACGTACCCGTACGTGTACTACCAGTGCCTACACGTACGTGTCAAAGACACTGAGCAACTGGTGCCGTAGGGGTACGTGTGAAACGCACCGTACCTGTGTGTGGATTTGAAAATTACATAGGGGACACATAAGGGACAAGTATTAGGCACTAAATACATGCTGGTTGTCATGGATACAGAGTTTTCAGTTCAAATTTTCCATCAGGTGGCCTGGAAAAGTCAGTTGGCCACAAAATACAATGTTGCAAAGTGGTTGTTGACTTGACATGATGCTCAAAATTTGAACGATGCAAATGCTGTCACTGGTGTATGTGGAAAGGGATTGGAGTAAACGTAAGATGCGAATGAATCTGACCAATCACTATGTACTCCGCCAAATGAATGCCCCTCAGCAAGACAGATATAAGTCAGCCAGAACCCATGAGAGGGCACTTGCCTGCACAACTTTCCTGTCGACAACACTGCTGCTCTCTGTGCTTCCTCTGGCACCATGTCAAGGTCTGTGGAGAGGGCCCAGCCATTCACCCAGGAGGAGAATGAGGCATTGCTGGATGTCATCCTCCCACAGTACCCCAGCCTGTATGGGAGACCAGGGGAGCAGGTGAGTGCTGACTCCACTAGCTTTGACTGTGCACCTTTTTTGTGACTGTCACTTCTGGCATTGTGTCCAGGTGTGACAGACATGCAATGTTGTTTAGAGTGGGTCCCAAGGGGGGAATGGCTTATGTCTCCCATGCAGAGCATGATGTAGTTCATGTGTGCACTCCTCACTTGCATTGTGCGTACTGTGACATTCACTGCATAGTGCATGACACATTCAGCCTGGCTAATCCTTTGTGGCATTTTTGGTCTATAGTCCTGAGGTGATTCAGTGGTCCCCCCAGTGTGACAGGTGACTGTACCCATAGATGTGTGTGAGTTGAGTGGAGCTGTGGTGAGATTGTCCAAGTGATGTGTACGCCCCCTGGACATTGATGTGTGTGAATGTTCCTTGTCATGTGAGCGAGTGTCTATGTGAAGTGTTGCACCACAGCTGCATGGAGGAGGCAACAGCTCTACCCATCTGATGTGAGAAGTAAGCCGTGCTGTGTGTCTGACTTGCTGAGCTAGCCCCACACCTGTGACACCCCACAGGCAAGTGGCACATGTGCAGAGTGAGGTTTGTATCCGCTGTTGCCAATGTCATGTGATTTATCTGTGCCTGTGTGTGTCTGTGTACTCTCCTGAGGTTGCGTCAGTGGCCTGGGGCATGTAACTGCTTGGAGGTGCTGTCCATCAGCCTGGTGTTGCTTGTGATGCACAGTGTGTGCCATGTTCATGGAGTGTGTCGCACCCCTCATGCCACCTGTGTACTTTATATGCCATGTAGTGCATTGGGGCTTCCACAGAGGCCAATGTCCAAATGACTAAGATGCTATTCCTTGGCAGCATCCTATGCCCTGTTCAACATATCAAAGATTTTCAAATGTGTGTCTCTCTGACATTGAGCAGGTGTAGTGATGTTGTCTCACTTTGTTATCCTCACAGGTAACTGCCTACGCGAAGGGGGAGATCTGGAAGCAGGCCGTCAGGGCCGTGAGATCGGTGGAGGGTCGCAGTCGGCGCCTAGCCCAAGTAAGAAAACGGTGGCAGGACATCTGGTGCTGGACCCGGAGGATCGCCCGGGTCCTGCTGAAGGACTCACCTCCACACCCCCACCGCGGGCACGGACGCCTGACCCACCAAATGAAGCGTGTCCTGGCGGTGGTCTTCCCTGACATGGATAGGCGGTTACAGGAGATGCAGCAGCAAGGAGGGGGTAGGTACATGTGTGTTTGTTGTGTGTCACCAGCTTTTGGAAGTGCTCAGTCGCCTGGATACACTGCCAGGGTTTATATGTGCAGTGAATATCCTTTTCCCCCAAGTCAACCGGTGCTGTTCTTCCTCCCTTCCCCTCCTTGACATGTGTTCCCTGGTCTGTGTGTAATCACTATTGCACATGGTCATCTAGGCTGCCAGTTAATCCAAGTGCACATTGCTTTCTGCATCATGTGTGGGGGTGGTCTGTGACATGTGTTGGTACCTTGCCTGTGACCTGTCCTGTTCAGTCTTTTGGGGGTCCATATTTGTTGGCACTGATGCTGAGTCTCAACATAGGAGTGTGAGGTTTCAAATTAACAGACTTGCAGCATGCATGACTGATGTTGTGGCCTCAGACATGATGTGCATGAGTGGGAGATATGCATAGTGCCGGGACGGTTGCTCATGTTACAGTCAGATCATTCCAGGACCATGGAGCAGTGTGCCCACTACAGTCCCCTGAGACACCCTTGCCTCGGAATCATGTGTGTCATCCAACACTGTGCCCATTCTCTGTGTGTTCAGCATAGGTTGGCCTCTGTGGCATTGTTCCCTGACCTCATTTGTATTTATGTAAAGTGTGCTACATGTGTCCACTGTACAGGGTGACCCCATTTAGCTTGTGCATCCTCACACTGGGCAGTGCCTGTGTGTCTATGTACAACTATCTGTTGATGGTTGTTTGTCACAAATATGTGTTGGCAGCCTCACGAGGTGATGTGGAGTACATTTAGGAATTCTTGATGCACATTTTAGTAAACCCAGATTTAGAGGTGTAACTTCTTGATCTGTCTCAATCACATTGTCTCAGGTATGGGGGGTTTGTGCGGGCAAGGCCTACATGTCCAAACCTTATGTCTCCTTGCCAGGTCTGACCTGTGTGTGATAATTGTCTGGACAGACACTCAACATGCAGTGACCCAGTCATGTTGTGCAGGGTTTAATGTTTGTGCTTTGCAGCATGTGTCAAAAGTTTAAATACATGATTCATGCTCATCCATTTTTGGCACCTGTGTGAGGTCCAGATGCTACGTAGTTTGGTCTTTGTGTGCTGACATCTGTGTGGACATTCTTGTTTGCCATGAGTGTGTCTCCTTGGTGCAGGTGCTCCTTATTCCGACACAATTGCAGGCCCATTAGCTCATGCATTGTCCTGTGTTTGGACATGTGTGCCACTCCACATGACAGGCAGTGGGCAGATGTGTTGTCAACTGTGTCATCATGGTACGGATGGCCATGTGACAGGTGGCATGATTCAAGTTGTTAGTCAAGAAGTCTTGTACCTTGGCACTCACTACACTTGTCAACATGTCTTACTTTTTTCAATGCTTGACTTTGATGTTTTGTTGTGAAGGACAATAATGTGCCTGCATGACAGATGTCTCCCAAGGAAGTGCACAAGAAACCACCTTGATTCTTTCAGGGGACACGCTGGCACATTTTAAAGAAAGGCGCAGTTCGAATAACACTTTTTTTCAGATTATACATATACATGTTCCCACAGTGTGGTGGCATTTGGGTAAGTCCTTGGTTGTTGCTGATACCAACTTACGAGTGTCAAGTCATCCAGACCGCCGTGGTGCCATGTATATGTACTTACTGAATCCCCATTTCTTTCTAACAGTGGCTTCTTTGAATAAGGCTGGCGGCTCATACAATGACTGTGTAAATGTAGTTTTGTGTGCACCTCCTTGTGTGACTTCTTTTATACAGGCACATGTGTGTTCTGTTCACAAAGTGGCACATTCACACATTCTAAACATGTAGATTGTGTAAAGTGTTGTGATTCCCAAGGGATCACAATGTATTTTGTTTTGGGTTTCCAAAGTACTCACAGGTCTCTGATTGTGGGGACACCTTCAGCATTGCGGTCTGTTATTTAACCTTGGGTGCACCAATACTGTTTCGTTCACAGTAAACAAGAGGTGGCATGCCTTCATAGTATTGCTGTGCTCAACTGTTCCCAGACACTAGCTTCTCAGTATAATTCGATATCAAGTTATTTGCTGTTGTGTCCTATTTTTCCCTGTTTCCAAGTGGCATGGTGGGTCAACCAACTGGGGAGTGCAGGGCTTACATATGTGCGGAGTAATCTAGATGTTACTCATGGTGCATTTCCTGATATGCACTGTGACCTATTTTGTTTTGATTCATGTGTCAGATGTATACAGGTGACTGATTATTTTCTGTATCTTCACATTGCCCACAGCATTATCGGAGGACACTGAGGGAGACACCTGCACGGACCTGGAGGAGGGATCCAGCACTGGTGCCACCACTGCTGGCGAGTCTGCGGGAGCAAGTGGCACGGAGGGAGAGGGGAATCAGGCGGAGGACCTGTCTGGTGGCGACACCGACTACGACGCTGATGGGTCTGAGGCTGAACTCCTCGAGGGGGCAGAGGCTGCTACAACACCTGGCAGCAGCACAACATCTGTCACCGCCTCCTCCATTCCATCACCGCCCTCCCAGTTGCTCCGGTCCCTTCTGTCCATGCAGGGCACCACCATGTCTCCTTTGTGCCAGGCACCGCACCCCCTGCCCCTGTCATCCCTGCTGCCCTCACTGCAGAGTCTGTGGACATTCAGCGGCAGTTGCAGGTTGGCCAGACATCGATGCTGAATGTCCTCCATGGCCACACCAGACTGCTGACACAGATGGTGTTGTTCATGGAGGGCATGTCAGCAGCAATGTCTGACCAACGGATGTTGCTGAGGTCCATGGACTCTTCACTGATGGCAGCAGTGAGTCTTCTGCAGCGCTTCGTCCCCCCCTACCCCTGCCCCATCCACACTTCCCACTCCCATGCCTGTCCCATGCACACCCAGACATTCCCAAGCACGCACCCCACCAGACACAGGCAGCACACAAACATGTAAGGGAAAGCACACACCTCCTGGAACGCACACTCAGGGGGATAAAGGCACACCCACTGGGTCTGGGGCACACAGGCATACATGCAGCCACAGTGTGAGTCCGCATGCCTCACTACCCAGTCCCTCCAAAGGCACTTCCCTTGGCTCCCCTGCCACACAGTCAGACAAGGAGAGCTACTTGGCTGTGCTGGGCCTCAGCCCCACTGGGTCACCAGCCCGCAAACGGGCAAGGCACTCCCCGGGTAGGGGAGTTGAGTTCCCTCCCTGTCCACCCCCTCCCCCAGTAGCGCTGCACCCCATCCCTCCGACCCCCCCTCCTTTGTGCCTGTGGTTTCTTCCGGTGTAGGGGATACTCTGGACGCCCTGGCAGAAGTGTGCAGCGCCGAGCTCACCTCCACCTTTGGCGCTGCCCCACCCCCTGTGGTGGAGGCGTCCGTTCCTGCACCCACCACACCTACCCTTACACCTCCTGTCCCTGCGGTGCCTGGTCCTTCCCCACATGATGCCCCCCCAGTCGACGAACCTGAGGGTTCTAATGTGCAGGCAAGCTAGGGGAGACGTGCCCATGTGTCCCCCCAAGGACTTCTATTCTGGACTGGCCATTGGCCTTTGTATATAGTGTTGTTGAAAAAAATATTATCTTATGCTGATTAAAGCATTTTCTTTTGACTTTGAACACTATTGCATTTCAGGTATTGATGTTGGTGCTGATGCTCCAGGAGTTGGGGTTGTGGTAATGTGTTCTGTTTCGGGCAAAGGTTCGAGTCTGATGGTCATGAGGTGGCCCATGGGATCTGCGTGCCATCACAAGGTCTCTGCAAAGGATCTTTGGTCGTGTGTGTTATTTGTTTTTTGAGACATTGTACCAAGGAGTGTCCCTTCCTCCGTGGCACCTGACATCTTCCCTGCAGAGAGTTGCACAATTGTTGTGCTGACCTGTGTATACATTCCCTTTGTTGGTGACGGATCCCTTCAACTGTGGCCATACCTGCTCAGGAATGTCTCCGGCTGCATCGTCTGTGCCATCCTTGCTAGTCACTGTACTTGTGTATTGAGTATGTTGCCATGCCTTAATGGAGAAATTGTCCCTTTTCTGCACTATGCATGTGTGTAATCCCAGCCTAGCACACATCTGGTACTTGTTCTGCAGGGTATTTGGGCACCTGACTCACAATTGTGGGCATTGTATCTGTGGGAACTGCACCCTATTCCTTCCACGAGTGACAACATCTTGGTGGCTGTCCCAGCACCTGTACATTCCTATCAGTCCTGGGATGTACGTGACAGTGTGTGTTCCCTTTGGCTCTCTTAGTTTAGTAGGCATTGACATGACTATACAGTCTTGTGGTATGATCTCTGTGTGTGTATTGTGCTGCATCCGCCAGGGGTGGGTATGCATGTATCATTTTTCCTCACACCCACATGTGGTGTGTCATGCAGTGGGGGAAAGACATCCATCCTCATGGGAGTGGGACACTGCTGTCAGTGATGTGTTGTTATGGCACTATCAACATAGTCGAAAATTAGGGATGCGTACATACACCCATGGAGTTGTGGTCATCTGATAATGATGTACACACCCCCATGTCTCTGTCCACTGCTGGGAGTGATAAGTAACCCTGGGCGTAGTTCGCGAAGTAGCACTACGCGAATCTACGCAAAGTGCACTTCGCACTACGCGAGCTACGCGTAGCACTTCGCGAACTGCGTAGTACCCTGTTCGCACTGTGCAAGATGTCGTTTTCAATGATTGCACAGTGCGGACAAGCAACCAGCACTGTGCAATCATTGAAAACGGCATCTTGCACAGTGCGAGCTGTAGGTTTCTGCCGCTCGAGTAGATTTTTACTCGAGCGGCAGCTTTCTCAACGCGGACTGGTAGTTTCTCATCGCGAGCGGTCGCGAGCATACGCGACCACTCGCAATGAGAAACCTGACCTCCTCGCGTTGAGAATCTCGCAGGGAGGTTTATTTTCCACGCTCGCGATCGCCAACTTGATGTTGCTGATCGCGAACGAGGAAAAAGTCTCGGCAGGATGCCATTTTGCTTGCTCGCGGTCGCCAACTTGACGTTGAGGACCGCGAGCAAGCTAAAAATGACCGCTGGACTACGCAACACTACGCTACGCATGTTTGCACAGTGCTACGTGCAATTCGCGTAGTGCGAAGTAGCACAAACTTCGCAAACTACGCGAGCGTAGCGTAGTGCTGTGCCCAGGCTTAGTGATAGGCACCCACCCCCATGTCTCTGTCCACTGCTGGGAGTGATAGGCACCCACCCCTCACATGTCTCTGTCCACTGCTGGGAGTTATAGGCACCCACCCCTCACATGTCTCTGTCCACTGCTGGGAGTGATAGGCACCCACCCCCATGTCGCTGTCCACTGCTGGGAGTCCTCTGCACCCACCCCCATGTCTCTGTCCACTGCTGGGAGTCCTCTGCACCCATCCCCATGTCTCTGCCCACTGCTGGCAGTCCTCTGCACTCACCCCTCACATGTCTCTGTCCACTGCTGGGAGTGATAGGCACCCACCCCATGTCTCTGTCCACTGCTGGGAGTCCTCTGCACCCACCCCATGTCTCTGTCCACTGCTGGGAGTCCTCTGCACCCACCCCCATGTCTCTGTCCACTGCTGGTGTTCCTCTGCACCCACCCCTCACATGTCTCTGTCCACCGCTGGTATTCCTCGGCACCCACCCCCATGTCTCTGTCCACTGCTGGGAGTGATAAGCACCCACCCCCATGTCTCTGTCCACTGCTGGGAGTGATAGGCACCCACCCCTCACATGTCTCTGTCCACTGCTGGGAGTGATAGGCACCCACCCCCATGTCTCTGTCCACTGCTGGGAGTCCTCTGCACCCACCCCCATGTCTCTGTCCACTGCTGGGAGTCCTCTGCACCCACCCCCATGTCTCTGTCCACTGCTGGGAGTCCTCTGCACCCACCCCTCACATGTCTCTGTCCACTGCTGGGAGGGATAGGCACCCACCCCTCACATGTCTCTGTCCACTGCGGGAGTCCTCTGCACCCACCCCCATGTCTCTGTTCACTGCTGGGAGTGATAAGCACCCACCCCCATGTCTCTGTCCACTCACTGCTGGGAGTGATAGGCACCCACCCCTCACATGTCTCTGTCCACTTCTGGGAGTCCTCTGCACCCACCCCTATGTCTCTGTCCACTGCTGGGAGTACTCTGCACCCACCCATCACACGTCTCTGTCCACTGCTGGCAGTGATAGGCACCCACCCCTCACACACATGTCTCTGTCCACTTCTGGGAGTCCTCTGCACCCACCCCTATGTCTCTGTCCACTGCTGGGAGTACTCTGCACCCACCCATCACACATCTCTGTCCACTGCTGGCAGTGATAGGCACCCACCCCTCATATGTCTCTGTCCACTGCTGGTATTCCTCTGCACCCACCCCTCACATGTCTCTGTCCACTGCTGGAAGTGATAGGCACCCACCCCTCACATGTCTCTGTCCACTGCTGGTATTCCTCTGCACCCACACCTCACATGTCTTTGTCCACTGCTGGGAATCCTAGGCAGCCACCCACCCGCACCCTTGGTGCAGTACACTGCTGTCCTGGGCATACACCCCCCCCAATATACTGGTTATATGCTGCACCAGGCCCTACGCCAACATTCGTGGTGTGTGTACGCCTTGTATCACAAATGTACTGGTGCCCTAACGGTACGGGTGATGCGGCCGTACCCCCGCATTCATAGGTTGGGTATTTTCCGTACCACGCGTACCCCTACATCACCACTACAATGGTGGTACAGACCGTACCCACGGGTCCCCCCACATCACCACTACAATGGTGGTACGGACCGTACCCACGCCCTCAGAGCGTGGGTACAGTCCGTACCACGCGTACCCCTACATCACCACTACAATGGTGGTACGGACCGTACCCACGCTCTGAGGGTGTGGGTACGGTCCGTACCACGCCTACCCCTACATCACCACTACAATGGTGGTACGGACCATACCCACGGACTCAGAGCGTGGGTACGGTCTGTACCACCATTGTAGTGGTTATGTAGGGGTACGCGTGGTACGGACCGTACCCATGCTCTGAGGGCGTGAGTATGGTCCATACCACCATTGTAGTGGTGATGTAGGGGTACGCATGGTACGGACCGTACCCACGCTCTGAGGGTGTGGGTACGGTCTGTACCACCATTGTAGTGGTGATGTAGGGGTACGCGTGGTACGGACTGTATCCACGGACTCAGAGCGTGGGTATGGTCCGTACCACCATTGTAGTGGTGATGTAGGGGTACGCGTGGTACGGACCGTACCCATGCTCTGAGGGCGTGGGTACAGTCTGTACCACCATTGTAGTGGTGATGTAGGGGTACGCGTGGTACGGACTGTATCCACGGACTCAGAGCGTGGGTACGGTCCGTACCACCATTGCAGTGGTGATGTAGGGGTACGCGTGGTACGGACTGTATCCACGGACTCAGAGCGTGGGTACGGTCCGTACCACCATTGTAGTGGTGATGTAGGGGTACGCGTGGTACGGACCGTACCCACAGACTCAGCGCGTGGGTACAGTCCGTACCACCATTGTAGTGGGGCTGTAGGGGTACGCGTGGTACGGACCGTACCCACAGACTCAGCGCGTGGGTACAGTCCGTACCACCATTGTAGTGGTGCTGTAGGGGTACGCGTGGTACGGACCGTACCCATGGACTCAGCGCGTGGGTACGGTCCATACCACCATTGTAGTGGTGATGTTGGGGTATGCATGGTACGGACCGTACCCACGCTCTGAGGGCATGGGTACGGTCCGTACCACGCGTACCCCTACATCACCACTACAATGGTGGTACGGACCGTACCCACGCTCTGAGGGCGTGGGTACGGTCCGTACCACGCGTACCCCTACATCACCACTACAATGGTGGAACGGACCGTACCCAAGCCCTCAGAGCGTGGGTACGGTCTGTCCCACCATTGTAGTGGTGACGGGTACACGTACATGTCCACTTCCATTGTGGCGGTACGCAGGGATTGGTGGACACGCCCCCCAAAGTGACCAGACCATGGAGGTAATGTATGTACAGGATATATTTTTTGTAAATTGGGTAGGGGTTATGTTTCCTGCCCCTCACCCCTCCCCCCTTTGCCCCTGGGTGTTGTTCTGACCTTCTGCGGCGTGTGCGGCGGTTTCGGCGCACCAGGTCGTAGGCTAGAAGGGCCGGGATGATACGTAGGATGGGGCCATGGCAGTCCGTCACGTACCGGAGTTTTTGGCTGCCGTAAAAAATTTGCCGTCCGGAGTGACGTAGGCACGAATCATACTTGCTGGTCCGTAAAACGCTGCCTGACTCCATCCGGACGTCACGTACGCGATGTCCCGGATCGGAATTGTGGGTATTTTTTCGCCGCACGTAGTTTTGTACGATTCGTACGGAAATGGTATTTCTGTATGAATCGTACTTGCTGCTTTGTAAGGAGGATTTCCCGGGTACGGGTCGTATGGAGAATACGCTCCGTACGACCATTCGTACCCGGGTTTTACAGGATCGGAATCGGCACCTAAATGTCAGTACTCAGTTGGAGGAAAATCCTATCTGAAGTGAACATTTAGTGAGTGTGAGCAGCTACTCGCACTCGCTATTCATGTTCAGTTGCACTTAGTGCTCTTTCTTACAGCAAAATGCTAAGAAAATATCACTAAATGTAGAATTACTCTTATTGTGTAATTTATGCATAATGTCATTGAATCTTTGGAGAATTCCACAATTCCACTACACAGAATTACACTTGTTACACCCACTCCAACAAAAAAGAGTAAGAGTAAATTTACTTATAGTAAATCTATATGTATGGACTTACCAACGCAAATTGGCCCCATAGTTTACCCACCCAGTTTCTTTTAAGCTTTTTAGGGAGCAAATTATTAGCATAGATATTTTTGGAAAGAAAGTAATATGAGTAAATATTTTATCTTGCTTGGATACAAATTTCTGTCTTTTGGTAGGATTATGTAATCTATGAACATTACAAGACATAAAGGTAATTATTAATTACAAAGACATTTTGAACACATTTGAAATAATTTGCATCAAACATTTGAGAGGAAAAAACAATCAGAGACAGACAGATAAATTAGTCAAAAAACACTGAATTGGCAATCACAGATAACAAGAAAATAAATAGGCACAACTAAAGACAACAAAGAAAGTAGATAATGAATTCAAAATACCCTGCTCAGAGGAAGACAAAAAGTACTTAATTAGGCTCTAGATCGGGAAGAATTTATTTGATGTTTGAAAAATTGATATAGATAATCTCACAGTTTTCCAGAATCTTGAAAAGAAAGAGAAGTTCCATTGTGAGTAACTCACCAAATGCAAGGATGGATTCTACTGTATCTAATATTTAGAGGCTTATTACGAAGTTGGATGCCTCCGGCTGGCAGCATCTCACTCTCGGTACCGACTGACCGACCTCCGGTCAGCAGACCCGACTGCCTAATTACCATGCGACTGAACACTGTTCGGTCTGATACTCACTTTTCTCTATGGGAGCTTGTGTTACGGCCATAAACCGGCCAAAATACAGGCTCCTATAGAGAAATGTGGGTGTTTGTAAAACCCTGCACCCTGTGGCAGGCACCCCATGGTGCCTGCCATACAGTGCAGGGTTTTACAGGGGGATACCCTAGGTACCCCGGTGACCACTAACCATAGGCCATGGAGGCAAGGGGGCCCTCCTATGGGCCCCCTAAGTCACTGTCCGACAGTCTTTCCATGTCAGAAAGGCCAGCACGGAAAGGCTGTTGGTAACCTACATCGGAATCCCGACATCTGAAATGCTGTCCATAGGGGATTTTGCTGTGTTTCTGACCAGCCAGAAGACTCAAAGAGCTGGTCAGAACAGCGTCAGAATGACCGTCCGGTTTACCTTCCGACTGCCGACATCATAATCGGGCAGTTGGATAGCAAACCAAACGTGCCAGTCTGAAAGCCTCCGACCGGGTTCGAAAGCTTCCGACTAGCGGTCGGAGGCTTTCTGACCGACATTGTAATCGGCCCCTTAGTTGTTTGAGGGTAGATCTCATGAACAGAAACTTTTTTTCCTTCACATTGATGGCATTGGATAATTCTTGAGATTTGAAGAAGTTATGACCGGACCAAGATAACTTACCTTTCTCTTTTGCAGTTTGGACAACTTTAAGGAGATACACCTGAAATAGAAAAAAGTTAAGAAGCCTCCTAGTTTTGATGGGGATGCACCAGCACTTTCGTTTCTTTGTAGACTGTGAACTCTTTAGATATTTAGACATGGAGAATTAGACCACTCTTCTAAGACTGGAAGAAGCTTTGTTACAAAAATAAGGATGTCATCTCAAACATTTCAAGGCCATATTAAAGAGTAGTGTAGTGTACTAGCCTTCTTCCGTGGCTAAACTTTAGAAAATAGGAGATAAAGAAAGAGGGACATAGGACCAAATTTAAAACAGTGATGAAAAATGTATTTCTTTATATTAGAAAAAAAAATTTGTATACATAATATTAGATGATCCGCGCATATATGTTAGGACCGATGTATGACCTAAATAAAAAATTCTTCATTCGATTCATTTTAAATTGAACATCATCAAGTGCGTACATTCGGGCATATTTGGCCTAAAAGTTGAGAATGGATTTCCAAGACAGAAAGCAGTAAAAATTAGAGAGACCCCAATGAAAGTACCCAGTGCATTTAAAGATAGAGCATGCTTATAAAGGCACAGTGCTCGAGTACATTACCATTGGAAACTGTCAAATAAGACACCTGAGTGTCACAGATATACAAAAATTGTCAAGAGCTGTTATTCAGCCTGTGTCAATATAATATAAACCAAGTTTGTTAACACAGTGGTTTGGACCACATACAGAATATTTGTAGACATAATCAATATGAAAACAGCATATATCAAATCATTTTTCATGCTCAAAGTACAATATGTTTTTCAGTTGTACAATCCAACAGAATACATGTTATCCAAAAAGTTTTTGTATGCGCTGTGCTAGAATGTTTTTTGTAAACACAGGCAAAATATATATACAGTTTACTAACATGACCACAAACTGCCACTTCATGAAACAATCAGATAGAAACATATGTAATTCTTTATAAAAGTTGAGACCTTCTTCCACCGCCCGTAGTTTGAGAATCCATTATGTCTCAGTCCTTCTCAAAGCTAGGAGTCTATCTCCTCCTCTAGGGCTGCAAAACCATCACAACGGCTTTTTCAGTACCGCCATTTCTTCCATAGAGGTTCGGCTTTTATGTTTATCAACATGTCATACTTTCTTTTATATACATTTCTGGCATGTCTCTTCTTTGGTCACCACATATTTGCACTTTGGAGCCTTTGGGTTTCTTTACAATGCAGTTTTTTATATGTCTCTCTACATGGGAAATATTAATCACCACTTTGGAACGTACTCTGAACTTTGTTCTAAACAAACAAAACACTTTTTCCCTTTCTATTTTCATGGTTCTTTGGGCCTTCTCTCTGAGTATGTAATATACATACATTAGCTTATTGGCTTTGCATTTTTCAAAACAAATATGTAACCTAACCGTCAGGTTAGGATGAATGGTATATTTATGTTTATATTAACGTTTTTACAGCCTTTAGGAAGTACCTGGATGTGACGAAACAGGTGTTGGCTGTTTCCGTTCCTGCTCACTTGGACTGATGCACGTTACCTTCATCTA
This sequence comes from Triturus cristatus, assembly GCF_964204655.1. Lineage (NCBI taxonomy): Eukaryota > Metazoa > Chordata > Amphibia > Caudata > Salamandridae > Triturus > Triturus cristatus. Next base: position 568,067,170 of record NC_140595.1, read on the forward strand.
AGGAATGTTTTGCCATCTGTACTCACTTTGGGACTAATACAGAGCACATCTAGTCTTGTTACAAACAGTTATAGTGATGCTTTTAGCCTGTATGTAAAACGTTTGTATGCAATAAACCGAGGAAATTTTGTTTAAATACATTTCTGGGTTCTTACCTGTGATTGAATAAACTCTTGCCATATTGGTGTAACAACTTATCAAGGTCACATATTTGTATTTTAAACTTTTGGAGTGCCGGGGTTCATTTTGTTACATTTCTGTACACAGAGACTCTCAAAGATCTGAGTGTCGTTTTTGCACCCATGATAGTGAAATGCTTTTTATCCTGAGTGGCACCGCAATTTACTCAATTGTTTGTCATTACACATAAATTCGCAACTGTATTTGATAGCCCTGCATATATTTATAATCTCTTGATGTGCGACACGTCTATGCACTACTACCCCTGTTGTTGTACACTAAAAGATGTATTTTAACATTCTGAGTTCAGGCATACAAAACTTAATTTTCCGATCTTGTTCCTTGGGTCAGTTATGATTATAAGATGTTATAATCAAACTGCCCATTCTGGCCAATGGGAACAGATAGCCTTGCAATAGTGAAAAACAAAATTGGCTGTAATTCACTCTCAGGACATGCCACATACATCAGGCCATGTCCTACCTTTTACATACAATGCACCGTGCCCTTGGGCCTACCTTAAGGGTGACTAATATGTAGAAAAGGGAAGGTTTAGGGACTGGAAAGTGTGTGCATTTGCCAAGTCGACCTGGAAGCCCCAGGTTGCACACAGGCTCTGCAATGGCAGGCCTGAGCCACATTTTACAAACTGCTTCTGTGGGCGGCACAGCCAGTGCTGCAAGCCCACCAGCAGCATTTGATTTACAGAACCTGGGCACACTTGGTGCACTGTACTAGGGTCTGACAAGTAAATCAAACAAGCCAATCATGGAGTGACTAATTTGTTCCAACAATTTACAATAGGGAGCACCTGCACTTTGGCACTGAATAGCAGTGGGAAAGTGCCCAAAGCATCTAGACCAGCAAAACACATAGCGAAAATACAGGAGGCAACAGCAAAAAAATGGAAGGGAGACACACGGCAATGGTGCCAGGTCTAAAGGTCTGCAACAACAGGTCCTGCTCGTGTGGGTAGGGGTGATGGGAGGGGCCGGGGGAGGGGTCCCATCAGGAAGATGGTGTTGCTGATCAAGGTCAACCACAGTTGGCATGCATTCTATATGCATATTGAGAATGCACCGGAGACTTTGGCCAGGTAGTTGGGATCCTCAAGGACATGCAACAGCTGCCCATTATGCCAAAATGAACTCACAAATGTCCAGAATGGACTCACACATGTCCAAAATGGATAAAATTGATGACCTCACTGTGGTGCACAGGGGCAAACTCACCAGCCTCCGCCAGATTGCTGACAACATGCCCCACCTCCCTGTGTGTCCGCTACATCTGTTTCTACTACATCTGCAACTGCCACAGTGAGGGATGAGGAGTCTGGCGTAGAATCCCTTGCACTGCAGCAGCCTGCACCTGAGGGTACCCCTCAAAAAAAGATGAGGGGTCATCTGAAGAAGGACAAATGAGAGACAGATGGCCATGTATCCCCCCAGGAAGTGTAAACCGGCTCCTGATATCCTCCATTGTGTGTGAAGCATTCACTTTGTTGACTGTCACTGAACTCTCCCACATGGGATGGAGGGTCTAAGTTAGGTCAATGACTCAAATGACAGTGGACTTGGCTCTGAAAATTTCATCTACTACCACTAACAACTCCTCTGTGATCTTTGAATTTCTAAAATTGGTACTGCACTATCACTTTCTTGTACAATTTCACACATGCACTGCAATACATTTAGAATCACACAATACTTGGTTCTGTTTATGAATTAAACACTGTTTGTAATATGGGGATGATGTCCTAAAAAACAAGGATTTGGCAGAAAAACAAATACTGCAATTTACATACTGTCTTGTAAGTAAAGGTAACATGACACATATAAGAGATACACACAACAAGGTCAACACAACACAAATAGTACATGGCATACATCCTCAATGCCTCCACGGTAGTAAACTGAAACCACATTTTAATGCACAAACACTAATCATAATCAGATAAAGTTAACACCAGGGCACATATACAGTATGCAAATGAAAGTTGAATATGTGTATACAGACCAGGTACACCTCAATGTGGAGCACAGGTTTATTACACAGGCACAACATGTTGCCTCCACAACAGATGCAATCAAATCACACTGTGACAATGAGCACAAATTAACCAAGACCTTACAAAATGTTCGGAATTGAGTCGGTGGCACAGATTCCTGATCCCAAGAAAAGTTGCTCTCTGTAACTGCATTGTGTGTCTGTGAGGTCACATGTCTCCATACAACAGCCAAAGGGCCCTGTGAACGAAGAGACATAGAACAGTCTTTAAAAACGTAATTTTCTGCATACATCTCCAAGAGACATTTCATACTCATATTTTATACATTGTAAAAACTAGCTAGGAGTCAACATTGTACTGGTGAGCATACTAACTCAATGGGCACCTAACAACTCTAAGGATCATGTTAAATAGCATGCACCCACATGTATACATTGATATTGTACAACAGACACATATCAAGCAAAGAAAGTGCTTTGTCAACTCATCATTGCATACTTACAAACATGAGAAAAAGTTGTTGATGAGCTGTCTCCAAACATCCTCCCCTCATCATCACTGGAAACATGCCCCAGGCCTGGATCCTCCCCTGCTGGGAGTTGCTGGTCCCCGTCATCTTGGATGAGAGGTAGCTCATTCCTCACTGCCAGGTTGTGTAGAATGCAACACACAATGATGATCTTACACACCTTTGCTGGTGCATATTGGAGGTCTCCTCCTATATGGTCCAGGCAGCAAAATCTGCTTTTCAGTAGCCCAAATGTCCGCTCAATCACTCGCCTGGTCCACCCATGTGCCTCATTAAAACTACACTCAGCTGGGGTGACAGGGTTCCTGAGTGGTGTCAGCAACCACGGCATGTTGGGGTATCCAGAGTCTCCTAAATTATAACAGAAAAGTCTTCATGTGTCTGAAAACAGGGTACAACCTGACATACAAGCAACACACAACATAAACAGACATTACTCACCAACAAACCAGGCACGCTGATATGGCAGCTGAGACATCATCTGTGGGTTCCTACTGTTTCTCATGATGTACACGTCGTGTGCTGATCCTGGGAAACACGCACAGACATGTGAGATTGTCATGTCAGGCAGACATACCACCAGGGCATTTATGGAGTGATAATGCTTACGATTCCTGTATGTTTGTTCATTGGTCTGTGGTGGAACCAAAGCCACATGTGTACCATCAATAGAGCCAATGACCTGTGGCATTCTTCCCAAAGCATAAAAGTCACTCTTGATGTCAACAAACTGTCGTGGTGTCGGAAATGTGATGTACCGGTTCAGAAAATGTAACATTGTCTCCAAAAAATCACGAAGCTTGCGGCTAAACATTGTCTGTGACATCCCACCAGCAGTAGCCACAGTATACTGGAAGGTTTGAGTGGCAAAGAAATGTAGGGCTGCCATCACCTTCACCTTGGGGGTCAGCGCAGATGGATATGAGCGTCCAGGTACTAAATGTGGGGCTAACTGCTCTGACAACGCCTCAATGAGTGGTTTGGTGAAGTGGTAACTTCTGACACTGTCACGTTCTACCATGGTCTCTAGGTCGGGTAAGGGTCTGTGGACAGCTGGTCTCCTGTAGTACATAGGTAACAAATAAAACCATTATCAATTCACTTTCCAATGTGGTAAGTAACATGCAAAATATCATATTCTACATTAAAGCAAGACTCAATGAAGTCAGGTGTGTAATGTTGAGCATTGACACAAAGGCCAGCTATATGACCCTCACGCAACATTTCATTTTATAATGGTTTGTCCACAATTGCAATGCTGTGCTGTGAATAATCAATGGTGTATGTCACAGTCCATGTTATAAAACATTACATATTAAATACACACCTAATTACTATCAAAGATAGATGTTTGTAACAACTAACACGTGATGGAAAGGTACACACAGAGGGATCATGTAATGCCACCTGAACACGGTCATGATGTACTGTCTGACATACATGTACCATCACATACATAAAACACTCATGATGTATAGCACATTTAGTTTGACAAACATACATGTATGTCTGTGACACAAAGACACAACAGCAACTCACATGCCAAATACAAGTTGATGTTTCAAGTAAATATCATTAACAACCGCAACAATGGACTGTGTGCATTGTACAAGACTCAGATACTGTGGATTCACTCAAAATACCTTCACACAATGTACTTTCTAACACACAGTCCAATCAAGCAGTTAATATGGGTGTTTGTAACCTGTGATAACACAATGGTCCCCTGGGACTGTGTCCAGGCCTAGGAGGGTGATCTGGAAGTGGTCACTCACAGTTGTGATGTTCCTCACAAACAATGTATTTGGTGAACATGAAAGTTGGCTCATCATGGGAGTGGGAGCTATAAAGTGCTCTGTCCAATATGACATGTGAATCACTGTACCCACACATGTAATGAAGCAGTACATGAAGATTTGCTATACTGTCTGACATGCTGATTGATTAGTGTAGGGCACTTGAGCCTTACCCAAAATGAGTGGTTTGCATCCTTTAGCTGTTGTCTGTAATGGTGACAGACATGGGTGAGTATTCAAAAGACGCCTTCTACATATCCAAACCGATCAGGATGAACACATTGGCTATTGGTCGTCATTGAGACAGACATGGGTGAGTATTCAAAAGATGCGTTCTACACATCTGAACCGAGCCGGATGCACATATTGACTATTGGTCGTCATGGGGACAGACGCGGGTGAGTATTCAAAAGACGTGTTCCACACATCCGAGCCAGAGGCACGCATTGGCTATTGGTCGTCATGGGGACAGAGGCGGGTGAATATTCAAAAGACAAGTTCTACACACTCCGAACCGAGCCAGACGCACACATTGGCTATTGGTTGACATGGGGACAGACGTGGGTGAGTATTCAAAAGACACGTTCTACAAATCTGAACTGAGCCCGGCGCACACATTGGCTATTGGCCGTCATGGGGACAGACGCGGTTTCACTTCATGTACGAATCATGTGCAAACCTATTCTGTTGGCTTACAACAATGTATCAAACTCAATAGTGTTATGATCAGGAATATTTGAACGACACGGTAGGCGTGTCAGATGCCTGCAATGTTATGGATAGGCCAAATTCGGATAATGCGAACATCTCGGACCTATCGCTTTGGACTCATGGAACCGAATCTGCCTCTGCTGCACAAGATATAAGTCTGTCTGTTCCCAAGAGACTTCACATGCCTGCACTATATGCTACTTTACAACATCTCTACCTACGACTGCTGCTGTCTCTGCATCCTCTGGGATCTACAATGGCACGTACTGTGGAGAGGGCACCAGCTTTCACAGAGGAGGAGAACCAGGCCCTGCTGGACAGCCTCCTTCCACAGTACAGCAAGCTGTATAGAAAACCAGGGGAGCAGGTGAGTGTTGATTACACTGCCTTTTCAATTGACCATGTTTTAAAACAGGCACTACTTGCTTTGTGATCCCCAAGGGCAAGCATGCACACATAGGTATTGTAAGTCTTACAGTGTGTAGATTCATGTTCTGGACAGGGACAGTGATGTAGAAGTGTATTTTTTGGGATTGATTTTCCTGCACTATTCTTATGTTATTAAGGGAGACTTGCACACAGGACAACTGCCCATGTTGATACTTGTCCAACCTTTATACATTATCTGCCATTCTAACCATGACTTATGTGTCCAAGTGTGTGATGAATAAACATGTAGCATGTGTATTAATGGTGTGTCACAATGTCATCCTTTCAGGTCGACGCCCATCAGAAGCATGAAATTTGGCAGATCATCGTCCAGGGTGTGAGATCTGTGGGGGTCTTCAAACGGCGCATCCGCCACTGCCAGAAGAGGTGGCAGGACCTCCGTGGCTGGAGCTGGAGGATTGCAAGAGTCCAGCTGAAGCTGTCATCTCCTGGCAAAAGGGGTGGATGATGGACCCTGACCCCCCACATGCTCCAGGGACTGACGGTGGTCTTCCCTAACCTGGATGGGCAGTTGAAGGCCATACAGCGGCAAGGAGGGGTGAGTATGTGCCATGTTGCTGAGCTATGTTTAACATGCAAGTTGGACTCCCTCAGCCTGGTAACCCTCTCACAGGTCGTCTGTCTGCTAAAACACCACTTCTTTGGTAAAATGTAATGATGCCCCATTATCATCTGATACCCAGGTGTGTCCCTTACCGTCTGTGACATGTGTCACTTAGGTCCTTTGCATTTGCTGTACTCCAAGGTTAATGTTATCTGCACCATATAAAACAGGTGCATTGAGTTGACCGTCATGAGTGATGTAATTGTCTGGCATGTGTCAGAACATTGACTAAAATATTACCTGTACTCTGTGTGGAACATACATATATGTTCAAAATGGTGATCTAGGTAAACACAGGTTTGTGAGAAATATGCTACACACCCGTGCAGCAGGTGAGACCAATGTCGATGCCTCACACAAAAGAAATGGATAAGTGTTCAAAATGTGTAGTCACCTGCATAGTGCTCTGTGTAATCACATGTTTCACATGGACCAACAACAGGTATGCCAACTCAGGCCATCTGAGACACTGTCACTTCAGATTTTGGTGTGTCAGGCAACACTTTCACCATTGTAAATTTGAAAACCATGTGTCAGACTCTGTGACAGTGTGTACAGGCAGACTTTTTTTAATACACAGTTGGTAAATATATGTAAAATGGACACACATCTAATGTATGGAATGTGGCTCAGATACACAGGATAGGACATGTGTGTGTCATCCCTTGACTCTGCAAAATTGTGGCTTCAACATATATGTGTATGCTGCATTACATTCTTCCTGAGAGCTAGAAAAAGTTCATGTAGACAGATGGGTTAATTCATATACTCCAATGTCTAAGTAGAACAATGTGAGCTTGTCAGAGTCTTTAAATTGGGTGTAGCACGAAGGGGACATGTATACTTGACGACTACAGATGTTGCTTTAAAAGGGATTATATGATTGTGACACTGTGCTGACTTTAACGTTGTGATTCACTGCCCCTGTAACAAGAGTCAATTCAGACTGTTGAGCCAGACAGGCCAGTGACATAGTATGCCACATGAAGATTTGTGAGGATGCAGTATTTGTACTTGTCTGTTGTCCCGCATGCTGACCATTATAGCATTGACGTTCAAGATATAAGCCCATCATGTTTACTGGGGATGGAAGTACGTTCAACATGTCAACTTCTCAATATGTCCATCCCATTAGCTGTGTCACTTCCAGACTCCCTTGCATGAGATGAGATATGTTTGTAATGACACATGACACTCAGGAACATTACTGATCAGACAACAGGCAAAACAACTGTGTTATTGGACATGTATTTAGTGGTCTTTGAACTACATCAAATATGGTTCCATTGTCATCATGTATTTGTGAACCATGGTTTACTGGCAGACTGACAAGTGCCATGTTCACATATGTTCAATGAATATAAAAAGTGCCATTAACGTTATGCAAGAGCTTGCTCTGTGATGTGTTGTGCATAAACTCATGTGTCAAGTCTATGCAGATGACTGATGTGAATCTGTTTCTCATCCTTGTTCACAGCATCCTCTACGGCTATTAGAGGAGACAGTTCCATGGACCAAGAGGAAGCGGCTAGCCAGACTAGGTCCACTGTGGAGGAGGAGGAGAGGCCCAGTGGAACGGAGGGTGAGGGGAGCCACACTGAGGGTTGTTCTGCAACATCTACATCTGCAGAGGACCAATCAAGCTCCAGTGATGACTCCCTTGTGGTGGTGGGTGTTACCAGAGCAGAGGCCACAACATCAGAGTCTGCCCCCACCACCACCACCATCTCCACCCTCTCAGCTGCCCCCATTCCAAGTGACTGTGGACCCTCCCATGTTAGGGAGCAATGTCTCCTTCAGGCCCAGCACCGCACCCCCTGCATCTGTCACCCCTGCTACCCTGAGTGTAGAGTCTGTAGATTTGTTCGAACAGATGCATGTAGGGCAGACATCCATGCTGAGTGTCCTCCATTCACACACCAGTCTTTTGACACAATTGGTGTCAGACATGGAGGGCATGTCATCAGACATGTCTGCCATACAGTGGACAAATCGGTCCATGGCCTTCTCACTGATGGCAGCAGTGTCCCTCCAATAGCAGTCCCTCACCCCACCTACCTCTGCCCCAGCCACAGTCCTCACTACCCTACCTGATCAAAACACACTCACACAGGCACATGCACACATCCCAACAGACACAAGCAGCACCCAGGCACCTAAAACAAAGTACAAAAACAAGCACGCACACTCAGGTGACTGATATCACACACACAGGGGATAGGGCAAAAAAACACACACAACCATCCACAACCACTCTGCATTCCTCAGTTACCTCTCCCTCCAAAACGCCTACCCTTGATTCTCCTGCAACCCCCCTTCCCAGAGGGTCTTCCTCTGTGACCTTGGTCTCTTCCCCACTGATACATCAGACCAGACTCGCAAGGGGATGAGGAAATCCCCCAGCACAGAGTGGAGATCCATCCCTGCATGCACACCCTCCCCTAAGAGTAGGAACACTGAGGCCCCCACCCGTACATCCCCCAGAACAAAAAAATCCAAAATCCCACCACCATCCCACACTTTCACCACAAAATCGACTTCCTCCCAAGCCCAGGCCACCACTCCCGAAGTTCACACATTCCAACACATCCCACTTTCACCCACACACCATTACACCATCCCCAATATGATATGGCCCTCCCCCCTACCACAAGCACTTTCCCTCCCACAACACCACACCATCTGTCAGTTCCGGACACTGCAGTGGAGCCCCACCCCCTCAATCAGACCTGTCCACTGTAGTGGAGCCCCCGCCCCCTCAATCAGACCTGTCCACTGCAGTGGCTCCCGACACTCCAGTAGCCCTCATCCCTCACATAACCCATACTGGTACACCCTAGCCCTTTTCCTGTGGTGCCCGGCATGCCCCTAAAGATGCCCCTCCAAGGGGAGATGTCCCCTAGTTGTAGCAGCGCAGGCAATCGAGGGAGGCAGAATCATTAGGTTTAGCCCCTAAAGGACTCAATAAAATTGACTGGCCATTGGCCATATTGTTCTTCATGTTTTGAAATGTTGATGCAAATGCTGAAAAAAGCTTTTTCTTTTCTTCTGTACATGTGCATTTTGTGTAGCCAATTTTGTTAATAAGTCTAATGAAATTGCTGTTGAAATCTTGTTTAGTGAAAATATTGTTTTAGCGGTGTGATAGACTGCATGTGGTCCATGGTATATGTGTACTATTACAGTATGAGTCATCATTGACTGCAATTGCAAATTGTTATAATCCACAATGTTTTGGACAAGGAGTGTGAAAAGCTTTTGAGAACATTCCATCTTTTACTTACACTTTTGCACATAGATCGTGCTGACATTTGTACACAATGTACAAGTTTTCAACGGTACAAGCGTCTAAGATGGACATGCAGAGTAGCGCATTGATGATGAACAAGTCATCTGTCTCATCAGTATAACTTGGTACACATGGAGTTTGACTACGTGCAGAGACACACATGTACGCAGGCTGATGGAAACAAACTATTCTGTGTGTTGTAATTGTTGGAACCATGTCCGAGTTTCATTCTGACATAGTAGACCCCTGCCAAGACCAAGCTTGACACAGCTGACCTTCCACAGTAGTGAAATCACCTCATGGCAGTGTGTTAATCTGTGACATATCCTGAGCCCACGGTGTGTGTCATGTGAGCATTAATCTCTGTCTTCGAACCTCATTTCTTGCCAAGACTGTAGTCCCTGCAGATGTTCCTGTTTGAGAAGCTTTCTATGTGCTGAGTAGTCCAGTGCTTTCTCAACCTATTTGACTTTGAGTGTCTGACATGTGGGTGCACCAGTAGAATGGAGTCATGATGGTGACAGCCCCTGTTGGGTTGGGACAAGTGCCTGCACTGTGAGCAAACACACATGTGACACATTTTTAATTCCCCGAGTCACATTTGTGCTAGCAACAACAGCGTGTTTTTAATCTGTCATCTGTTTTTGAAAGTTTGGCACTTGTATGTGTCTATGACTGCTCATACTCAGCAGATTCTACCCTTCCCTGCAGCCTGACGGCAACATGTCTTATTTGTATGTTTCCTTGAGTGTTTCATTATTCTGAGGCAGTCTTAAAGTTCCAAATGTATCCAATACATATCACATTATGCACATGTACTCCATCCTAAATGGGTGTACACATTTCAACATGTGTAATGCCTAGCTATGTGTATTGTGTTTGTTAAATGCAGATCCCATCACCACCCCTGGGGTTGTCAACTGCGCAGGGAGATTAGCTTACACATTTGCCTGTCCATTGAAGCCTACTGACACAGTTGTTGTGTCTCCTATCTGGCGAGACATGTATCTTACATGTCTTCTGCAGTAAACAGTCAGCATTGCCAATTTGACAATAGTGATGACCTGCACATGATGCAACTTTTGTAGTAGATGCAGAGTTGATGTTATAGACATGCAAACAAGTTGACATTGTATATGGTCTGATCTTGAATTGTGTGCAACACACATAGTCAACACATGTTGACTGTCTCATACGTTGTTGTTGTTCCATACTGTGCTACACAGCAAGGAGGAATCTGGTCTACACATGTAGCACTGACAGCTGTGACACAACCACTTCATGTTTGTTGCACTGGTGGCTCATGAATGTATTTTCAGTGTCTGTGTACTTGTGTGTTATCGTGGGCTATCTCCTGTGTGCTTCATTGTACACTATCTCATCAAAATCTCATTCTTCTGTGAGTGTGTTTTTACTCCTGTTGCCCTGCAGGGTTAGAGTATGTATTGTTATGGACAGATGCTGCAAATTTTTGTCACATACATATGTGTGTATGGCACCTCTTGTTCAACCATCAAATGTGTGTGTCCTAGTATGTAGCATGTTGGGTGTACCTTGCTGATAAAGAGATTGCCACCTTGATCTTACACAACAGTACATGGACCCATATTTGTATTTTGACCAGAATGATGTGTGGTCAAGAATAGGGGTGGGCGGAATTTGCGAAATTCACTTTAGCAAATTATCGCGAAAATGTTAAAAATCTCCGCAAACACATGGAAATATCGCGAAGATGCAGAAGTTTTTTTCCCGCCCGTTCGCGGTATTTTCTGCGTGGTCGCGGCTCGCCAACTTACCCATGCGGTTGCTCGCGGGCGTGGCCATCTTGTTTTTACTTGTCTCGCGGTGCATGATCGCGAGAAGAAAGACGTTATCGTGCGACGAATGACGTTACTGCGGGTGTGAACTGTCGCGAGACAGCGCAAATGGCTACCAACAATACAACATCTCGTGGAGAACGCCCCCGGATCAGGAAAACTTGTCGGCGAACGTGGAGATTCAGGTAAGGCGATCGCGCGCACGCTAGAATGTATTATTTTACAGCGCGAGCAAGCAAGAAATTTCCGGTAAAATGCGGATTGCGCTCTCCGCAGAACGCGAAAATGTCAAATTATCGCAATTTCCGCGAGCGGAACGGAATTTTAGCCCAGGCCTAGTTAAGAATGTATTCCTCGTCATACAGCCAGTGATCCACACTGTCATGGGTGCCTCTGCAATGTCACCAGTCGATGTAGGCTTAGATGAGGCACATTGCTGCTGATCAAGGTGTGTGGTGTTTAGACTGGCCAAATATTACTTGTCTCTACCTATATTATGGCCGTACATTACGGCCCATGCCATGGTAGTAATGTTTGGGTATGTGAGATGATAGTGGTTCTTGCAAGGCACGTGACTGTGCGTAAGAGTGAATGTGCTCAAAAGTATGGCCCACATCCTAATTCAGGATCAAAGAGGGTCAGCAGACATGATACTGTCACCACAGTGTTGTGGCCTTCAGGGTACTGCGAAAGAGAGTCAGTCTCTTGATGTATTGTTGGGTGTTCCACCAAGCTTGTTCCACATCTGACTCTTGTGCACCCGCTCATCAAACAATGCCTGATTGTCCATATTCACTATCCCAATTCATGAAATACTTCCGGATTGTACTCAAAACGCATATGTCTCAGTGGAGTTCAGCCCTCCATCATGTTTGTTTGTGCAGCCTAGCGACACTTACACACACACACACACACACATGTTGTGTTTGTTCTGCAGTGTGTGGTCTTTGTGCATCTTCACCGATGTATTTCAACAGTCTTTGATGGGCATTGAGTGGATGTTTTGTTGAGTTTTTTTCTCTAGTGGCCCTGTTGCACCTACATCTTCACTCTGCACATTCCTTATGTTTTGCAATTGCCATTGCTGCCACAGTGTGGTACTGGGTCTCATCAAAACTGTAGTTTCAGATTGGATCATTTGTATTTGTGTCTGTTTGTGACAAAAATGTGTGTTTATGCATTTTGTTGGTCACATGTTACATTGTCCAATTGAACATTGCTAGCAGTGTTAGCCCCAAGAGCACTGGTTGGCTGCACATGGCTGAGGGTATCTAACACACAACAATGTTAGCCTCAACAGTTATGTTGTTGTTTGGCAAACAACCACTACTTTATCACTACATTGCTTGTGTTTTTAGGCTCAAAAAAATACATGACTGGTCGGACATGCTGGGGGTGTAAGACATACATTCACCTTTTTGTCACTACAGTGATGAGGGGTTATACCCCATGACCCCTATGTGCTTGACAATGCTGGGGGATTGAACCCCACACTCACCTTTTTGTCACTACAGTGATGGTGAGGTTATACCCCATATCCCCTATGTGCTTGAAAATGCTGGGGGATTGAACCCCACACACCTTTTTGTCACTACAGTAATGGGGGTTATACCCCATAACCCCTATGTGCTTGAAAATGCTGGGCGATTGAACCCCACACTCACCTTTTTGTCACTACAGTGATGGGTGTTATACCCCATAATACCTATGTGCTTGAAAATGCTGGGGGATTGAACCCCACACTCACTTTTTTGGCACTACAGAAATGGGTGGTTTGTCCAATATATCTCTATATGTGTCAATTTGGCAAGCAGTGTACACACAAAACACAATTTAGGCATGACAGCACTGGGCGAGTGTTCGACATACACCCCCTATGGGGTGGACAATGGTGGGAGCGATAGACATCCACCCCCCTATAAGTAGAGAATGCTGGTAGTGTTAGACATCCCCCCCTATGGGGTGGACAATGATGGTAGTGATAGACATCCACCCCCTATGGGGTGGACAATGTTGGGAGTGATAAACATCCACCCCCACTATAGGTAGAGGTTGCTGGTAGTGTAAGACATCCACCCCATGGGGTGGACAATGCTGGTAGTGATAGACATCCCCCCCCTATAGATAGAGAATGCTGGTAGTGATAGACATCCAACCCCTATGGGCTGTACAATGGTGGGAGTGACAGACATCCACCCCCTATGGGGTGGACAATGCTGGTAGTGATAGACATCCACCTCCCTATAGGTAGAGAATGCTGGTAGTGTTGGACATCCACCCCCTATGGGGTGGACAATGGTGGTAGTGATAGACATCCACCCCATGGAGTGGACAATGGTGGTAGTGATAGACATCCACCCCCCTATAGGTAGAGAATGCTGGTAGTGTTAGACATCCCCCCCATGGGGTGGACAATGCTGGTAGTGATGGACATCCACCCCCTACAGGTAGAGAATGCTGGTAGCGATAGGCATCCACCCCCTATGGGCTGTACAATGGTGGGAGTGATCGACATCCACCCCCTATGGGGTGGAGAATGCTTGTGGTGATAGACATCCACACCCTATGGGGTGGACAATGGTGGGAGTGATAGACATCCACCCCTATAGATAGAAAATGCTGGTAGTATTAGACTTCCCCCCCCATGGGGTCGATAATGCTGGTAGTGATAGACATCCACCCCCATGTGGTGGACAATGGTGGGAGTGATAGACATCCACCCCCTATAGGTAGAAAATGCTGGTAATGATAGACATCCATCCCCTGTCAGCTGTACAATGGTGGGAGTGATAGACATCCACCCTCTATGGGGTGGACAATGCTGGTAGTGATGGACATATGGGGGACATATGGGAGTGTTGCCTTTCACGGGGTCGTGATGTTTTTGTTAGTGGTAGGTGTCTGGCTTACCATCTGTGTCGAACGCGTCAGTTATGATTGTTGATTCGACAGTAGGCATACGGTATGGGGATGACATGCGTGATCGGATAAATGGCTGCTTCGTCTCATATGCAGTGATCGTGTTGTGGCGTGAATCGGAGCTGAAATACAGCTCTTCCGGATGCTGTGACATGCTGGAGGTGGCGGCCTGTTCCTGCACAGAGGAAATACGCATCATACTTGCCCTGCCGGAAACTGCTTTGGAAATGGCTCCGGATAACTCCATTCAGCGTTTACAGAGCTGGGTCGTACGGAAAATGGTGCTGGAGTGGGGGTGTACATGTCGCTCGGGAATTGGAGACATTTGCGCATCATACTTCATCGTTTGGATGGACCGGCTCCCAGAACGAGTCGGTCCGGAAGGTAACGCTACAGGTGGCTCTTGGGGGGCCTTCCGAGCGAAATCGGAATCGACCCCTCAGTGTCAGTTTATGGGATAAGCCTGGGGTAGGAGAATCTTAAATTGAAGGCAGGTTCAAACGTTTAGGAACAGCCCATCCTTTATAGTTTTTTTAGAACTCCAGGAGGTTGAAAATGTTTCCCATGCTTTCTGAAAGTGCACTCAACAGCTTTGCTATCTATCTTGGAAAGACATTACTTCCCAATGCTCTATGTTCTGAACCTGTGGATGATCAATAGTGAGGGGCAGTCTGGATCTGAGAGGCCTGCTAGAGTGGTAGGTGTAATATTTGTGTTGTAAGAAACTTTGTCCAATGCAATTGATGGCTTGATTGCTCATGCAGCGTGAGTTGAAAGAAATATATCTTGCCACAAGCAGCCATTATAGATCTGAAACTGCATAGTGTTATGATTGTGGATGCCCAAGAGGAGAGGGTTTTTAGCAGCCTAGCTGGCGCTATTCCATAGTCTGCATAGAATTGAAAGAGGGGCCCCAAAGTGTTGCCTATTGTCATAATCCAAGCATTATGCAAATTGATTTTGGAATGTGCCCTATGGGCCTCACAAAAGCAAGCATGTACTTCATTTACGTGTTCCTAAGGATTGCAGCTGCGACTCTTGGCTTGCTCCTTGAGACCCCTGGAACTGCTTTTGTGATATCTGGCCTCAGAGGAAGCAAAATCAGTGCCAATAAGACAGAGGAAGATATATTAAACTAATATTGAAAAATTGTTTATTTTTCACTATTCGTGTAGTAAAAATGGAATCATCAGGAGCTAGAACTAGGGCATCAAGACAGTAAGCAAAAAAAGTGTTTAAATATATGTAGTGTGTGTGTTTTGGGGTGAGAGTGTGTTTGCGTGCAAGAGGGTTTTTTGTGAGCCCGTTAGTTTGTGTGAGCTTGTGTGTGAGGAAAAATGAGGGTGACAGGTGGTGATTGACAGTCAGTGAAAGATAGCAAGTGAGAAAAAGTGAGATTGAGTGTCAGTGGGTATGAATGAGCCAGAATGAGTGACAATAAGAGTGAGTGAACAGGAGTAAGTATGAGTGAATACGATTTAGAGTGAATGTGAGGGAGTGAGTATGGTTGAAACAGAGAGAATGAATCAGATTGTGTGAGAATAAGTGAGCATGAGTGAAAATGACGAAGTGAGTGCAAGTGAGGATAAGTAAATATGATTGAGTTAGAGGAATGAGAGAGAGTGAGCAAGAGCAAGTGCTAAGAGTGAGAATAAATGAGTGCAAGTAAGAATGAATAATCGGGTGTGAGTGAGAATGAGTGTGAGTGAGTGAATGTAAGTGAGCATGAGTGAGAATATGGTGTTATGCTTGCTAGTCTGTAATTGATCCTGGAATAAGGAAGGTAATTCTGGCTTATAGGGGCACCATGCAAAATTGCTGCTACTGGCATATCTGCGACAATTGTTAGCATAACAGTCACCTTTGAAAAAATACTGCTATTGGCATGCTGGAGGTAATTTTTAGCTTAATGAGCACCCATGGAAAAATGCTAGCAGTGGTACACTAAAGGAATAATAGGCATATGGGACACTAATGGCAAAAAGCTGGTGCTAGCTCATCATACCTACTTCTTGGCATAAGTGTGGAAACCCATTGCATATGGGAGAGGGAAAATCATGAAAAAATATGGTGCCTGACTTACTAGTAGTAAATTAATATAGAGGTAACCCAAACTATATGTTGGCATTCATTGCATTGCATGGCACCCCTGAAAAAATGCTGTCCCTGCCACAATGGAGCTGAGTTTTTACATAAAAAGGTATATGTAACACACTCTGAAAACGATGGAGTGAACTCCATGAGAAGTTCAGGTTTCATTGGCTTGGCACACCTTGAAATGACTTGAATATGAATGAGCGCATTTCAAGACCTATGGCTTTTTAGCAGATTTATGTTAAACCTGTGATTTTTAATACACTGTTTGCACCTAATTTTTGGAAAATGTTCTTGGAGGGAATTCCCCTTCCGAAGCTCACCAGGAATTGGTCTGGCTCACAACAGGTCAGGATAAGTACTACACCCTACCATTTCAAAGATCATATCACTACCCTAATATAGATGGTTTCTAAAAAGTTCCTTCTTTCAGTGTTATACTGTTTGTGCGGCTATTACAGAACTTCGGGGTTAAGGTCATGTGACACCAATTCCTGTGGACATTTAGGGTGAAAGATCATATGATGTCACTTCCTGTGATGTCTTTGAGGTCAAAGGGTGTGTGATGTCACTTCCACTGCCCCAGGGATTTTGGTGAATCAACACCCATGTAAGAAAGAAGAGAGGACTTGTCTAGGAATGTATGCACAAGATCTTTATTGCTTTCAAAGCAGTGATAATTGAAATGTTACAAAAATTCATATGGTGCCATACCAGCTGCCAAATGTATGCAGACGATCTGGTGGTGATGGACCTAACACCTATAGGGCTCCAAACAAAATGAAAAGTCCTGAATGGTTATTGTCTGGAAAGCAAATTGACGATAAATGTTGATAAAACAAAAACCTTTTGTTTTGCTAGAAAGAAAAATAATTTTGCTTGGCTCTTAGGTAAGGTGCAGTTGGAGCAGGTTTGGGAGTATAAGTATCTGGGCATGACTTTTTCTCAAGATCTGAGGTGGAATACACATTAGGCCTCCCGGAGACCTGTGCTTTCAACCGAAGTGAAAGGCTGAAGGAGTTTGACCGCAAATTTGGTAGCTATACATTTGAACCACTAGGTAAAGTGATACAAGGCAAATCAATACATCAGGTGCAGAGGTGTTGGCAATGGAATGGGTCGCTTGGGATGGCTTAGAAGGTAATTCATTGAAACTGCTCTTAGATTTACTGAAAAATGCTATGATACGAGCCATCAGAAGGGGGTTGAGAACAGTAGCCTGGAGTGAGCTGGCAGATGCCACAGCTGTATGCTTCTATTTCTCAATTAAAAGTGGGGTCCCTGGCAAGAAATTGTCGGTGCTAATTTTACCAGAGCTACTGGCATCTGTCCATAATAGTAGGAACCCTGCGATAGAAATTATAAAACACCTGGAAGTTCCTGCTTTGCACACTGAAGGAGGGAGAGTAGTTCAAGTCAGTCATATAAAGAACCCTCTCAGTCAATGCGCTATTGATACCAGTTGGAAAGAGGACCTTCAGTATCTCAAAGTTAAGAATTCAGTTGTCCCCTTTTTAGCTGCACAGGAGAGCATGGATCACTTCCCGTATCCCTATGCAATTCCTTAAAGGTCCTTATGGAAAAAACGTCTGCGGCTGAGGGTGGGAATCGACCCGGGTTGGCGAATATCGGGGTTAAAGCTCAAAGTAGATGAGTGCCATGGCCAATGCCCCTGTAAACAGAGTAGGGAATATTCAGTTATCCACCTATTGGTGGATTGTGTACTTTTCCTTGAGGAAAGGAAAAAGATTCTCCGACCTGCATTCAAAAAGTATGGGATACATTCATGAGAAATGGGCTTAGAATTGCTGTACGATCTTAGATACCAGGATGTAGGCAGAGCCACCAGTCAATACTTAGGCTTTCTTTCTCTTAGTGTTTTAAGATGAAGCCAAAGCCATGTGTTGGTTAAATTGATCTAAATGTGTGCTGTGCACTATTAATTTTATGACGTTCGGGATATATCTACTTATGAACTGGGTAATGTGCAATATTTCTGTAAGAATGTAATTCATTTGATTTGAGATGGTGGGATGTATTTTAACTTTGATAAACTGAAAGAAACTGCTTTAATTCTGAAAACAAGTGTCAGCAAGGTAGTAGATGATGCAAGACAGCCGCAGATTAAAACCTTGTTTTTCAGAGTGGAGGGCGCGAAATCCCTGAATAGGAAGCTCATTCTTAAACATAATGTGTTACTGGGAAAAACAGATGAGGTTGTCCTCTCTGCGAATTCTAGGATTACCTTTGGAAAGAAAAGGAGAGGTTGAACCTCAAAGGCTTTTGGGGAGCTCTATGTAGGAAAATAATGGCATGGCACAAGTTCCAAAAAAGAGGTTGTGGATTGCCACAGCATTTTGCATCTTGCTTTCTGAATTACTGCTCTTTCTGGCAACACCCATTATTTGTCACTCTATTTAAGCAAGCAGAGACACATTTAGAACCACAAACATGTGTAACCCTTTTTATCTCCCTTTTCTGCCTTAGATGTACATACAGGGTCCCCTCAATGGTATGCCCAACCTCCCTCTCTTTTCTGCCGATTCCACTAATCTCATTTTCCTTTCCATTCTGTTGCCCTCCTCAGTGTTCACTCCACAGTAAAAGATGCCAAACATAATTATGAAATTCTCTTAAATCGCTGATTTCAAATTCACGCTGCCATTGAAATCAGGTTGATTAATCAGTCAGATGTCATTCTGCATCACATCCTCCCCCAACTTTAGGGCTCTATTTCCTAACTACTAAGCACAAGAGGAGAAGGTGTCACTGTTATGCACTCAATAACCCTTATATCTACCTCATGAACACTCAAAACATGCCACTTTTTCAAACTTTACCATCAAATGCATAATAGAAAACTACACACTGATTATCATCTCTGTCGTCTACAGACTCCCTCTGAACAACCATAGCTTTCTAAAACAATTTTAGAAGCACTGCTAAGACCTATAAAACATAGACAGTAGTATCATAATCCTTAAGGATTTCAAAACTCACTTAGATGAAAATGTAGCTTGCCTTGTGATTCCATGGACCTCACAAACAGTTCAGGTTTCCTTCAAAACAAACTATTCAACACACTGAGAAGGCCTTACTCTGAGTCTTACAAACCATCAGTCTTCCAACCACCAAATCCAATTTAACCCACATCGCATGGTCCTCACTTTCGGATTCCTAGCCACGGAAATCCTAACACCTTCAACACCATCCCATCAAAGACACTTTAGACAAAAAATTTGAAAATATAAAAAGGAAAAATGTTCACCATAACACACCACCAAGCTTGACTACATACTATGATAAAACAATATACGACCAGAATAAAACACACTTTGGACATGCATCCAATGGATAAAAAAACTTCCTAAACTCAAAACTCAACACAAACCCTAGTGAACACTTAGGGCCTGATTAACAATGGTAACTTAAACTTTCAATTAAGTTTACAATTTTGAGTAAATGTGCTAATTTCCTGTGTTGACAAACTGCAGGTTTGAAGTAACTTACATTTTTGTAGTATGTAAAGCACTACACATGGCAAACTACAGGTATTGCAACACCCTCCCATTGAAAGAAATGGAGCTATGGACTTAAAATAATTCCCCATAGAGAATGTTAAATTACATTAAATTATTTAAAATAATTGAAAGTACAAATAAATAAAATAATGCTAAACAATATATAAAATAGTCCATGCTTATTTAAATAAATAAATAGGTACTCCTATTTTAACATTCATTTATATGTATTTATATTTTTAGCTGTTTTAAATAATTGAATTTATATAAACATTATTTCATATGGGTTTTCTTGAGCCCCACAACCTTTATTTTCTATGGGAGGGTCATGCAGTGTCAGTGTTTGGCCAAGTGTAGTTGACTCACTACAAAAGTGCAAGTTACTACAAATGTTTAGTTTGCAAATACCAAAAAGTAAAAAAACTTGACCAAAAATGTAAACTTATCCAAAGGTGCAAAAGTGCAGTTTGTGAATCCTGCCCATAAACTACAACTGCTAAAACAAAAAGGTCACAAAATTGGAGCATAGATGGTTGAAATCCAGCTCACCGACTGACAAGCACATTTGCCAGCTTCACCACTATGCATAGATAAAAAATCCAACAAGAAATAACACAACAACAAACACATCAATACAGCAAATAATTTCATTAAAAACGTTTTGTGATATACAATGCACTCAGTACACTCTAATGAACCTCAACTTGTGTTACACCACCTCAAGACACCTCAAGAGTTATGTGAAAATCTCAGCAACCACTTCCTTCAATCAAATATCAAACAATTGACATCACAACAGCAAAAAGCTCACGTGCTTTCACCACAAATACACCCCTGTTTGCAAGTCAAACAGAGCATCAAATCATAAAACACAAAATTCTTTCTCTCTTCGAAAATATTGATCTGATATCTCCACAGGATGACATCTCACTCATCAGCAAATCCATCCCAGAAGCTCAAAATATGATTCCTTTCTTCCCCATCCAAATACACATGTTTAGGCACCTATTTCACATACCAAATTAAACACCCTCTGCTCCAACTGGAATTCAACACATGAAAAGAACCCAAATATCTTACTAATCAATTAATAGATAACAAATCAGAAGAAAACATCTGATCCTACAAAGAACTCAAGCTATCTAGCAGCAATTGGTAATAATGAAAAGACAGGACGGTAAGAATCTTTCCACAGTAATGTGGCAGGGTGCCCTCTCAACTGGCGAGGTCCCATGCAATACCTATGCCCCAGAGCACAAAGTGATCACATGTACACACAGTGTTAGGGTGTGGGTAGAGAACCCTGTGCAGTCTCCGCCCCTTTATTTATAGCCTTTGGCCAACCCTGTCCAAAGGATGTAGAACTTGCATGTCCATGTGACGGCTTACGTGGAAGTGTCTTGGGTAGCTCACTACATCCCTTCCCAGCTTGGTCTAAAATTGTAATTGCTGGAGTTAGCATACAAAGGGGCAGATTTACTACTTCTGGCACATCTCTGCTAATCAGCAGGGATCCGCCAGAAGAGTTGCGATGCATCTGCCCACCTGTGCGCCACCACTGAGGTGCCGTATTTACAATGCGGCGCACCGTGGTGCACAGATGGGCAGATGCATGTCGCATCCCCCCGCGGAAAGGCGGCGTATTGCTGGAGTTGCGTCGCAAGCGCGACGCAGCTCCAGCAAGGCTAGGGATGCCCCTATCCCTAACATGCGTCAATCCTTACGCCTGCTTCAAGAAGGCGCAGGGTTTTGACGCAGCATGGCCATAAAAGTGACTGAGTGAAATCTTGTAGATTTCACTCAGCCACTTTTCGGAGGCGTCCCCCCTGTGCAGGAACGCCCACATGTGGTGCAGGGCTTTACAAGGTGACGCATCTCCCTAGATGTGTCGCGTTGTAAATAGCCCACAGCATGGCTCTGGCTTTGCGCCGCCGCTGTGTCACAAAAGTGATGCAACGGCAGCACAAATCTGGCGTAAGGGGCTTGTAAATTTGCCCCAAAGTCTCTTAGTTGTTGGCTCAGTTGCAGGATTGGCTGGAAGTCATACCGCTGGTGTTGCGAGAAAACCCGCGTCCCTTCGGGAACTGAGCAGTGTGAGTGTATTCGGTTCTCTTCACTTGTACGATGCTGGTTCTCACTGACAGGACTGATTCCACTGGGGTTCTCAGCTTCAGGCGGATCATTTCCCTCAGTGTCTTCTTCTGCTCCTTCTTCGGTTGGGGCTTGTTGACTGGTTATGTCTACTTTCTGGAACCATGAGATGTTTCTCACAACCGTCTTGCTGCCCTTTCTCGCGGTGACCATGTTGCCGTCGTCCTTCAGATTTGTCCACACTCATAGCTCGAAAGGCATCCTGAATTTCCAGCCTGGCCTGCGGTGTCTGATGATGACTTTGTCACTTGGCACAATCATTCGTGCCATTGCTCACCGCTCATACATGTGTTGTTCTCAGTGCACTGAGCATGCTCACCGTGGGGTTCGTAGGGTGGCTCGATCCAGCCCACGTGCACCAGGAAGGTCTCTCACCTGGGTCCATTGAACATCAGGGTCCATGGGGCTTGTTGGGCTGTACGATGCAGCATTCTGTGGTACTCATAGAGACATTTCTGTAGACTGAGTTCGGGGTTTGCCCCTTTTACCTTTGCAATCCTAAGTGCCTTGTTGAGGATGGGCATGAAACTTTCAGCCTCACCATTTGCCTGAAGTGTCACAGTGGTGGGGTATTCATGGGTGGCTGAGCAGGTCCTTGAATTATAATCCCTGGAAAGGCACAAACCCATTCCAGCACTGGTGCAACATAGTGAAAGACGTTGGATATTTGAGTAGTTTTCTATCATGACCATCATAATTCTCCCATCTGGGAAACTCCCAAAATAAAGGTTTATCTAGGAACATAGGGCTGTGCAAGGATTCTCTGTAATGATGGGAGTTGGGGTTTCTTGAGAGCTAGTGAATTTGCATACGTGACATTGTCACACCATCTCATATACTGAAGCTTCGAGGTCAGGGACCATACTTTCTCCTGCATTTGGGGCTTCATCTTTACAGTCCCTTGGTGCCTACTGTGGACCAACAATGCAACATGATGTTGTAGGCTCTATGTGATCACAAGCCTCGCAGAAGGATTCCATCTTGAATCGTTGCGCACCTCCACATTTTGGTTAAACTCTCTTTGTCTTGGCCTGCCCAGTCGTTGGTGTCCTGCAGGAAGTTTTGTCGGAATCCACTTTCAGGAGTACTGCATCATCTTTCATGGCTTCTTCAATGTCGTTGAGGCTGAGCGCCTTCCAGCAGGCACTTTGTGAGATCATGTTGATGAAGTTCTCTACAGCGGCAACACTGCCGGTTCCTTGTTCAGCTGCTTCTGGTGGGTGATGTGAGAGGAAGTCTGTGAGGTTTTTGGAGCCGGGCCAGTGTACTACCTCCATGCGGTAGTGCAGCAGTTGAATGGCCCATCTTTCAATTTGTGGCGGAGGATGTTGGGCTGACTCCCTGAAAAGTGAAACAAGTGGTTGGTGGTCCGTGACTACTTTGAATGGCCTCCCACACAGATACAGGTGGAAATTGTAATTGTAATTGTAATTGTAATGAGATTTCTAGAGCGCATGGCTGCCCTTGTGCGTCCCAGCACAGTGGTTGTGCCTACACAACCACTTAATCGCCAAGGCCTCTTTCTCGATTTATGAAGAGCACATCCGAGTTGGAGCTAATGCCTTGCTGGCAAACACCAGTGGGGTCCACTTTCTGGATTCCACCTCCTGGGTAAGAATGGCTCCCAGGCCCATGGGGCTCGTATACACAAGTAGCTCTGTCTGCTTCTTGAGGTCAAAGTATTCCATGGTGGTTTTGTTCAGGAGAGCTTCCTTCACATTCTGGAAGCCATTGTCTTCTTTCTGGTACTATGTCCAGCCAGCATTGACTTTCGTCAGGGCTCTCTGTGGCTCAGCAATGGTCGTCAAATTTTTTATGAATCTGCCACAGTATGTGACCATGCCCAGGAAGCTGAGCACTTTTGAGATGGTGGTCGTGCTGGGGTTGCTTGATGGCCTCTGACTTTCGAGGGTCGACTTGCACTCTTGGTTGAAAACATAGCTGAAGAACTCGATAGATGCTTGAAAAAATAATCACTTCTCCTTATTAGTGTGTCCCCATGATCCAGAGGTTTTTCAGCGTGGCTCGTAGGTGTCGGTAGTGTTCTTCTGCAATTGCTGAGTGGATGAAGATGTCATCACTTGTGTTCATGACCCCTTGGAGCCTGGACTGAGTTTCCCTTATTGCATCTTGAAAAATGTCTGCCGCTGAGGATATGCCGAAGTGTAGTTGTTTATACCGACGTAGCCCTAGATGAGTGGAGAAGGTCGTTATATATCTGCTGTCTTCTGAGTGGAGTATCTGGTGATAACCAGCATTCAGGTCCAGTTTTAAGAAAAATCTCAAGCCGTTCAGGTCGGCAATGATGTCGTCAATTGTGGGAGGAGGTGGTGTACCCACTTGATGTCACAATTCGGGAGACACATGTCCATACAGAAGCATATTTCCTGTGGATGTTTTGGTTTTTTCACTTTAACCTTAGGGAATGCCCAGGGAATTGGTCCTGATACTTTCTCAATCACTCCTTGATTTTCAAGCTTATCAAACTCCTTCTTTACTAACAGCCTCGGGTGGAACGGTATGCATTGGTGGTGGAGTGCGAGAGGCTTGACAGAGTGCTCAATATGCAGCTTGTCAGGCGGTGCTTTCAAGCATCCCAGGCCACTGAATAAATCATGGAATGGTGCAGCAGTTCAACCACCTGGAGCACCTTCACATTTCTGGAAAATAACAGAAGTTCAAAATCTTTCACTGTGTGGCTTCCTAGCAGGGTGTTGTCCTCCTTGTCGACAACATGGAATGTCATTGGGACTTCCTGCTCATTGGATCTCACATACATGGTCATGCACCCTTGCACGGGCAGTGGGGAGAGGCTGCCATATGTAAAGATCTTGGTGTGTGACTAGGTAAGCATTGGCTAGGGCCGAAGGCAGTAGTATTGCTGGATCCCCATGATGTTCACTGATGCATCTGTGTTGATGAGGGCCTTTACTTCAGACCTGCAATTTCGAGCAGACATGTGGGCTGCAGTCTTCTGTGCCATTTCAGGCCCCTCGTGAATGAACTGAGGAAGTCTAGGCTTCTTCCTCATCTTCGTTGGGTTATGAGTCTTCAAGCTGCTGCTTTTGACATTTCGAGGTACTGGCAGGTTCTGGCAATCCTGCTCATTCAGGGATAGTAGTTGCATTGCTTTAGATTCTGTCGTCACTCCTCGGGTGCCTCTTCCTCTGACCCCTCCGTGGTACACCGAGGTAAAATGGTTGCTTTTGCCAAAATTACAGCATGTGCAATCTTGCACCCAGCAATCATGCAGGGAATGTTCCTCATGGCCACAGTAGTTATAGCGAGACTTTGATAACGGGGGCCACATGACACGATCATGTCCATCCTTTTCCATGTATGGATAGCGCCACCTTGCTCTACCTTGATGGAGGGGGCTTTTTATGGCACCTGTGGGATGGCAATGTCCATCTCATTGGCCATCGCTGCAGATATGATATGAGACCATGCAAGGCTTAGGATATTGTCCAAACTGAGGATTGGTTCCACTGGATAAGGCCTCTGAGGGTCTTGTTGTGACATCCTTGGATTATCTGGGCTCTTATCTTCTTCAGCTGGTTATCAGCAGTGCATGTCCTGGTCAGCTTGTGCAGGCTTGCATAGTATACATCTATGGACTCTCCTTCACGTTAACAGGCCTGGCGGAGTTCGAACCGCTCAAAGTCAGGGTACAGTTGGGGATCTAAATGACAATTGAGCGCTCTTCCAGCAGCATTGTTGGGGAGGTGCTAAAACAATTTACAGATTTCTTCTCCCTCTAAAGCGAAGTAGCTGCGAGTTTTGATGGCCCATCTGTTTGTCAGGTAACAATGAAATTGTCCTTCAATCTCCCTATTCAGGTCTTCCAGTGAGGAGACAATATCACAGGTTCAGTGAGTTCACTAAATGGCTGCAGAACCCCTAAAAGTGCATGCTGCGGTGGAAAGAGTCTCTGAGGTGGCACTGCTGGGGGTGCAGTATTAGCATCATCCCCCATTGCTGAGGCCGCTGTGCATGTTCAACTGCACCTTAATACCAGGGCCCAAGTCTCAAATGTTGACCCTCTAGCAGCACAGCATTCCTCGTGTGAGAAAAGAAAGTCCCAGCAGACACCCAAGAAAGGGGCGTGTTGAGTGTCTAGCAGGTATGGTACTGATAGGCTGAGCAGAGGGCAGACAGGGCAGGAGCTTGAACTAGGCAGTTCTCTCCCCAGACTAACCTTGGTATTCATTGCACCCCAGTGTAGTTTATTCAGGGCTGAGGCAGGGAGATGGTCAGGCTGCAGGAGCGAGGCACACCCTTTCACTCAGCAGCGCGAGGGCCTCACCACAAGGCCTGAAGACTTGACGGGCTGCAGTGACTCGAATGGGCACTCCGTCATGAAATGCCAGCACAGCAGCAGAAGGTGGGGCCACCCTTCCAGGCCACAGGGCGGCCTCCGCTGTAATGACGGGTGATGGTCCAGTCAGCGGCACCCAGACCCAGTGCAGAGCACGTGCCAGCCGCCGCATGTAGGCAGGGTGGGGCTGTAACGGCAGTGTCTCAGAGGCGATGTTTGGGCTTGTTGGAGGCAGGCAACATCATTTCTTGAAGTCAGGGTGCATAGGGAAGTTATCCTCATTGCCAGTGTGGCAGGGGACCCTCTCAGTTAGCGAGGTCCCTGCTGTATGCAATTGTGAAGCCTTGTAGCCCAAAGTGATCACATGTAAAAACAGTGTAAGGGTGCAGGCAGAAGTCCCCATGTGGTCTCCGCCCATTTATTTATAGCCTCTGGCCATTCTTGGCCAGCGGAATTAGAGCGTGCACATCCAGGTGAGGGTTTTCGTGGTGGAAGGTTTCCGGTGGTTCACTACAAGTTGAACAAGAACTATGGCACGATCTCACTCCGATATGAGCAAATCCTGGGCATTAAAGCACTTCAAATCTCCTACGGAAAAATCATTATAAGTATATGAATGCAAAAAAAAATACCAAAAAGTTTAAAAGGAAGTTAAGTAAGTCTACAATTTTTGCTTGACTTAGTGATGTCCTAGTAGGTAGGAAAATCCTGAGCAGAATCAGAATGAAAGAGAGGGTTACATGTAAGATGTAAGGGTCACCAGAAACAAATTTGCCCTGATGTGACCTCAGCCACAGACAAGAAAAGAAAGAATCTAGATGTGGTCAAGAAGGTATTGGTAGTCAATGAAGGGCAAGTTTTTGTTTCCATCACAGCCGAGGTTAGTCCTTGGAGGAAAAGAATATGTTTTCTGGAACACAGAACAGACAAATGCCCTGCTAAGGGAATGGAGAGGTAGAGAAACCAATCAAGGAATAAGGGAACTGTGGAGAATCTGTCGGTTGAGAAGGCGCCATGCAATGGCTTCCTTGAAATTTTGTTTCTTAAATATGCATGGAAGTGCCATGGCCACTTCTCTCTCTTGGGTTCCTTAGTCATGGTTGGGGCCCAGATTGGGCCAAAATGATGTGGGTGAGAGGTGCTCTGGGGTCCTTGATCGGAGGCCTACATGAAAGAGACATACTGCTTTCTAGTTTTGGTGGGGGTGAAATCAATTTAATTGCAATATTTGTCAAAGAATTACACTCCAGTTCAAAGAAATAGGGACAATCTATTATTTTACTATGTCATAATTTGAATTCAAGAACCGTCACTATTTTCTTGCTGTTTAAATAACACGAAGATTAGAAAATACATTTTCTCCACTTTTACATAACTAGAAAAACAATGCAAAATCAGCTCACTCTATAATATTTATGGAAAATTAGCTGTTTATGGACTATCTTTTCTTTCTTTAAATCTCTATCATAGATGCACATTGTTTATTTATAAGCAAGAATGCAAGTTATTTGTTTAATCAGCTTCCTATTTTACGTATTACTTTCAGACATCTTTTCTTAATCTCTTGTGCGGCACTTTATTTACTTCTCTTGCTCTCTTCTGCATTTACATTCCATTATTTTGGCCTGGCTTGACAGCATTCTAAACGATGTATTGTTATCAATTCTCTTAAAAGTTTGCTTTGGTTCCACCAAGAGGTGTATTACTCTGTCACCTTAATCTATTGGCTGTTTGGTGTATCATCCTGTCTCCTAGGGAGTGCCTTTGCATACCAATGCACGTTGGACTATTTTACATTAAAAAATATTCTCAATCATCACTCATTTGATTCTTTATTTCATACATGCATTGTGAACAGAAAGAGTGTACTCCACCAATGCCAAAACCAGCACTGCCACTATTAACATGAGCATCACCATTGAAATTACAAATGGACCCTAGGGGAGAGTTCGGAGCTCCCTGCTTCTGAATAAAAGATTTGAGAGAATAGTGGTCACACACTAACAATAATACTGTGGAGAACATCATAGATAATATAGACTTAAAACTGTTAAATGGTAGCGGCAGTTTTAGTCGATAACCTTTCAAGTATTTGCCCGGCGGTAATCGCCTCTCATACCACTCGATAATTTACCAATGAAAGAGGCAGGCGCCGGAGACTGGAAGGCAGGAAACAAAGTTTTATTCCGTCGGAGCAGAACACATCAGATCAGACAGCAAGGTATCGTCACGAGGTGCTCTAACTGCATCTCTGAGACCTGGTCTCTTATACACAGGTTTATTGCTTTATTACACATAGTACATTCTTGAGATTCCCTTGATGTATGGGGGAATATCCCCTGAAGCCCCGGTTCAGATCCAATCCCACACATAGATACAGTAGAAGTTCCCACCCCACCCACAGTAGGAGATGGCTATTGCGCAGCAGGGTATTCCGCCAATTCCTGGGGGGTGTGTGTGACCGGTCGGGTCTCAGGGAGTAGGGGCTTTGATCTACTGTAATCCCTTTGATGTGGGGTGTTTCCCTTACAGTAGGGGCAATAAACTGCATCCGCAGGGCTAGGTGATGGCCTGGGACCAGTTCAGACAATGGGGCGCAGAGGAAGGGGGTTATCAAAGGAGAGGCATGACCATGTATGGGATGTCGGTCGGATGTGGTTCCGTAGCAGGGTCGCGCAGAAGGAGAGGGTTTATGGCCTGTATGAGAGAGCGGGGGTGGCCGGCGCGCTGGGGATGCTCGCAGCGCCAGGGGGAAGCGCTGGTGATCGAGAATGAGAGGGGAGAGAGTGGGGTGCCTAAAATGGCGGCCGTGCATTCGCTGTGCGTGGCGCTGGGGAGAGGCAAGATGGCGCAGATAATGTTCAGTTTGCAAGCTAAATTTCCACAGTCCTCCCTTTTAACATATCTCGCCAGCTTGCCTAGTTTGGATCTATCCCCATAATACCCCGTACCTCCACCTCATTCAGAGCTTTCATTCGCTCTGTTTCAAAGTCCAAAGTCTTAGGGCAGATGCAGTTCATAAAAAGCGAACATAAAGGTGGCAGACACTGAATCCCCAAGCAACATCAACATAGTATCACGATTGGTATGAGGATAAATGAAAACAGCCTCCATCCCCAACTTTTAATAGTGTCCCAAAACCAACTCCCCAGCGACCATTCTTCTTGCTCTTGATGGACCTCTGTGGACAGTCTGTGGAGGTGTTCAATTGCTTTGTAGACTGAGGGTGAGTTATCTGGTACGTAGGTACAACAGCTGGACCCAATGATGCGGCATGCTCCTCCACGATCAGCCAGAACCACATCTAGAACAAGGCGGTTCTGAAGAGCCACCAGGCGGACGGCCTGAAGCTCAGCGGTGTTGTTGGCGAGGGCGCCAGCTGTAATGTTCATTGCTGTTTCGACTGCCTGGGTTAAGTGGCGGATGGCACGGCTGTTTGCCATCGGACCCCAGAGCGGAACAAGACCCTTTACTGCGTCCATGAACTGTGCTCTGGTGGAGTCGGCTTGTACAATGTCTTTGGCACGTTTCTGTCGGTGATGGTTTGCTGGAGCCACATATGTCGGGGGAAGGACGAAGGCGATGTAGCAGGTGCCTCCCCAACCTTTCGGGAGCCAGGTGTAGGCCTTAGTACCACAGACGAAGTACATATTCGGGGAGGCAACAAAGGAGGGTGGGTCAACTGAGTCCAATGTTCGGGTGATGAGGCAGGAGCTGTGGCCCACCAGCTGTGCCCCCAGGCCTTCGAGGCATACAGATCCAGTGATGTTGATGACGGACAGGGCCACTGTTAGGGTGGCGGCCGTCCGTTTTCGGAGGTAAGAGAAGGTGGGTCTGGCTGGATTGTTGAACACTTGCATTTCAACTCGTTCTTTGGCGGGGATGTCCATGTGAAAGGAAGTGTTCGATCTCAGAGGGCAGAAGAGGGCGGAAGTTCTACCAGTTTTGTTCAGCCAGAACCCATGGTAGAAGTGTGACATGGTTCTGCCGGAAGTGGCATTGTCCTTGTAGCTCTCCTGCAGGAGGATCAGCCAGGCGAGGCAGGAACCATGGACAGAAAAAGGTGAAGGGATGAAAGGGATTGAGTGCCCAGTGGCATGTGGTAGCAATCCACAGATCCAGCAGTTAGTGGCGTTGGTGGCAAGATTGTGTTGGTGGAGCAACTGCACAAAAGAGTTATTCCAGAACTCCTTACGCCTTTCTCGGAGTTGGGGTGAAAGTGAGATCAGATGGTGTTCTTTCGTGGTGGTAGGTTGAACGGTGGTCAGCAATGTCTTATGAGCGGGTGTGCTCTCCTCCATGATCCAGAAGGTGACCACGAGGAGAAGGCAAAAGAGAAGGGTAATAAAAAGTGCTATTGTCTTAAAGCTGTGCATTCGGTCAGTCTTTGGGTTTTTGTAGTGGATCTTCGGACGTCCGGTTGCTTCCATCATCTTCATGTCGGGCGCTTCCATCACCTTCAAGAGACTCGGTAGCGGGCAGAACCACAGACTTTGTTTTAGTTTCTCTCCTGGTGGCCTTTGAGGTGACTAGGCTACCGCTCTGAGATTTCCACTCAGCCTGTGGTCTGCTTAGCCGAAGTTCTCTCCTTTCGTCGCAAGTTATACCCTTCTTTGGATGGCACAGTGGGATCGGGATATTCGATCAATTCAAGTGTCTCTGTATCCGGGCAGCGGCTCAGGGATGGTCGGTCTTTGTCCAGAAGTTCCTCTTGGGCGGTGATGTTGTCCATGGTTGTCAGGGTCGGTGATACCTTCTTGCAGTGGTGTGCATGCAGCCAATTGCGTTTCCCCTCCACTCGAAGAGCTGTTCGGGTGGTGATCAGGACTTGCAGGGGGCCCGTCCACCGGGGCTCCAGACTCTTGGTGCGCTGGAAGTTACGCACTAAGACGAAGTCACCGGGTTGGATGTCGTGTCCCGGGCCCCTGGAAACATCGGGAATGGCGTGCAGCACCTGCTGATGGATAACAGACAACGTCTTAGTTAGGTTATACAAATAGTCAGACATGAGGACGTCCGGGACGTCGTGGATGGATGTTGGTTTTGGTGCAGTCCAAAGGTTCATGGGCCGCCCGAAGACGACCTCGTAGGGGGTTAAGTGGTGTTTGGTGGGGGTGGAACGCATTGATAGCAATGCTAGTGGGAGAGCGTCTGGCCATCTTAGTCCTGTGGTGGCGACTATTTTTGCTATCTTAAGCTTCAATGTGGCATTGTGTCGCTCAACCAGGCCTGCAGATTGGGGATGGAAGACCGCATGGAATTTCTGTTTTACACCCAACCCCTTTAAGATGAGTTGGATAACTTCGGCTACGAAGTGGGGGCCGTTGTCGCTCCACAAAATTCGACAAAGGCCGTATCGGGGGAAGAATTCCTTCAGTAGTACTTTTGCGGTAGTCATAGCGGTGTTGTCATGGGTTGGGTAGGCTTCCACCCACTTGCTGAAGGCACACACAACGACAAGTACATACTTTAAACCTTGGCACCTTTCTAGCTGGACATAGTCCATTTGTAGGACTTCAAAGGGGTGATTGGGGACCCCAAACCCTCCCCGGGGTACAGCAGTTCCTTTCCCAGGGTTGTGTTGGAGGCATACTAGGCATTGTT
The DNA here is from genome assembly GCF_964204655.1 of Triturus cristatus. Lineage (NCBI taxonomy): Eukaryota > Metazoa > Chordata > Amphibia > Caudata > Salamandridae > Triturus > Triturus cristatus. The sequence goes on from NC_140595.1 coordinate 568,099,161, forward strand.
GGACCAGACGTTTGGCTGAGTCTGGTATTCTGTCGTTGTGCCAGACTTTGGAGATGAGTTCGATCATGGGGGCAGACCCTATGTGTGCGGGGGAGTGTGCCATGGTCAGCATGGGGATCAAGTATGAGTCGGGTAGCAACCATTTGTTCGAGTCTTTAGTTCGCCAACAACCGTCATCGTCCTTCAATCCCACCCGGGCCCATTCAGTTAATTCGTGTGGTGTGCTGGCGTTGGATATCCCTAATCGTTTCCCTAGCATCCTTCCATTTCTCAGTTTGTGACCTGGTCACGTACATGCGGGTCGTGGACCTATTCTCGGCTGTGGTTCGGGCAGTAATGTCAGCTAGTGCATTTCCCTGTCCTATAATGTCTGTCACCTTCTTGTGTGCCTGGCATTTGATCACGGCTAACCGTGTGGGGAGGAGGACTGCTTCGGTCAGGGCAGAGACTAGATCTCCATGCAGGATGGGTGTGCCATGAGAAGTCAAGAATCCCCTCTCTTTCCATAAGAGCCCAAAGTGGTGAACTACCCCAAAGGCGTACTGACTGTCTGTGTAAATGTTTGCGGTTGTCCCTGCTGCCAGGATGCAGGCTCGTGTGAGGGCAATTAGTTCCGCCGCCTGTGCGGATCGCTGTGTGATGCGGGCTGTCTCAACAACTGTTCGAGCTGTGGTGACTGCATAGGCAGCTGAGGTGGTGCCATCGGGGAGCTTGATGCATGAGCCATCTACCCACAGTTCTCCGTCAGGGTCCGGGAAGGCAGTATCTCGGAGGTCAACCCTACTCTTGGTTTGTTCGTCGGTGAGGGTCACGCAATCATGTATAGGGGATGCATTGGGGTCAGCGTCAGGGAGAGGTAGTAGAGTAGCTGGATTCAGAGTGGTGCATCGTTTCAATGTGATGTGGGGTGCAAGCAGAGTCAGTTCATAACCAGTCAGTCGTGCGCTAGTCAGGTGTTGAGTCTTGGTTTGGTTCAGGAGGGTATCAACAGCATGGGGTACCAATACTGTGAGGGGGTTCGAGAGCACGATCCCCTCACTTTGCCGGATAGAGACAGCAGCGGCGGCTACTGCTCGAAGGCAGGCGGGCAAAGCTCTGGCTACGGGGTCAAGAGTGGCAGAGAAGTAGGCACAAGGGCGTTGCTTAGGGCCTATGGACTGGGTTAGGACAGACAACGCACATCCCTCCCTTTCGTGGGTGTAGAGAGAGAAAGGTTTAGTGTAGTCTGGGGTTCCTAGGACTGGGGCCGAGCAGAGGGCGTCTCGTAATTCTTTGAAGGAGGATTGACATTCGGGTGTCCAGGGGAGGGGGAAGGGGGTATCTTTAGCCAGCAGGGAAAGCAGAGGTTTTACGATAAGACTGAAATTTGGCAACCACTGTCGACAAAAGGAGGTGAGGCCCACTAGGGACCGCACTTGCTTCTGAGTTTTGGGAACAGGGGTTTCTAGAATGGTTTGAATTCGGTCAGGGGTAAGTTTCCTCCCGTCTTTGGATAGTAGGTGGCCTAGATACGTTACTTGGGGCTGGCAGAATTGCAATTTCTTTCTGGAGACCTTGTGACCGTTCTCCGCAAGGAAGCGGAGGAGGTGAATGGTGGCCGTGACGGCAAGTGGAGTGGTGTCGGCCGCCAAAAGAATGTCATCGACGTACTGTATCAACACCACTCCATCGGGTAGTTGGACTGCATCCAGTTGCCTCTTGAGGGCTTGGCTGTAAATACTGGGACTCTCAGTGTAGCCTTGGGGTGCCCTGCAGAATCTGTATGAACGGGCTTTTAAAGTGAATCCGAACAGGTAGCGGCTGTCTGGGTGGATGGGGATGGAAAAGAATGCGTTCTTGAGATCAATAACAGTAAAGATGGTGGCAGTGGATGGAATCAGGGTGAGGATGGTGGTGATGTCTGAGACCACGGGGTACTGGGGTATGACTACTTTGTTAACCTCTCGCAAGTCAACAATGAAACGGTAGGCTTTCTCATCCCCCTCGCCTTGCTTCTTTACAATGGGTAGGATAGGGCTGTTGCAAACATTACTCACTACTTCTTCTACCACTCCTGCCTCGACTAGGGACTCGATGATTTCCACCAATGCCTTCTCGCCTTCGGGTGATATCCGATACTGTGGAAGCTTTGGGAGCACTGCGTCCGGTCGGACGGTTATGTGTACCGGGTCGATCACCATGCGCCCTACATCTGAGTCGGTTTTAGCCCATAGATGTGAAGGTAATGTGTCGAGTAGGGACATGTCAGCATCGGTTATAGAGAGCATACGCCGTGTGTGACAGGGTCTGGACAGATCTGGGTTATCGTGTAGGATGACTCGAACTCCGTCTGGGGAGCATCTGATGGTAGCTCGAAAATGTTTTAGCAAATCAAGTCCCATAATAGCATCGGGGGTGTTGGAGGAGAGCAGAAAGGTCGTGTCAGTGGTGTTGTCTTCTAAGTCAAAGGAGATTGGTGCTGATAAGGGGTTAGTGGAGGGCGTTCCATCGAAGCCTATTGAGGTTACATGTGAGCCAGACAAGGGTGCCCTAGGGATCAGTCGTTTGGATAACGCACTACGTGTCGCCCCAGTGTCTACCAGGAATGGAGATTTTGTGCCCAAGACCTTAGCAGTGACGTAAGGGCCTTGCTGGTCAACACGGAGTTCGACTGGATCCCTCCCTTGCCCCTGGCGGTCCTATGCGAAGTCATGGGTGCTTTCATAGTCGGACTGCTGACACTGGTTTTGTCGGGGGCGGTCAAAGGTGTTTGGTTTGCCTGGCCTGACGTTGGTTGCGTCGTTCGTGTGCCCTCGTCCCTGTCCTCTGTTTCTGGGGTCATATGCTGTGTCTCTGGGATCCCTATTTTTGTTTAGTTCCAGAAGGACCGGGCACTGGGATTTCCAGTGTCCGAACCCTCTACAGAACGCACATTGGTTCCCATCTAAGTCTCTCCGTCCGTTGTAGGGTGCAGGTGTATGGTCTCTAGGGGGTAGCTTTCTAGGGACGGTTGGGTGGTAATTCTCTTTCGGGGGTTCCCTTCCTATGGTCACCCCTTGCAACTGTGCTATCATTACCCTCTCCTTCAGTTCCTTTTTCTTCTTCTCTGATGCCCTATCGCTCTCGTTTTTCTGATTTTCGTAGTATTGGGCCATCTGGAGAATTGCTGCGGGTTTGGAGGCTGCCCAACTACTCTCGCTGGTCTGTAGTTTCTGGGAAATTTCTTGTGACAGACCCTTCACATAATTCTGGACAAAGAGGTGATGTCCGGTTGCGGTGGTCATGTCTTGGCCACTGTAATCGGAAAACACAGTCTCGAATCGGGAGAAGTATTCAGACACATCCTCCTGGGGTTTCTGGCGGCAAGCCGTTACTATCGACCAGTCTACCTTTCTTTCTGGGATTAGAGTCTTCAGTTTTAGTACAATCTTGTCTGGGAGCTCTAATATGGCTTTTGGGGGTTTCTGTCCTGGTTCTCGCTGCTTATCTATGGTATCGAGTTGTACCCAGGTATATCCGAACGGCTCAGCGTGGTCAACTTTCCGGATTTGTTTCCACACATCAGCCGGCAGACATAGCCCAAAGAACAAGTCGATATCTGCTAAAGTCATAATCGTAGAACCTAAGGCTGTACCCAGTTCAGTGTAGAAGGCAGTCGGGTTCTTTCTTAAGTCGGGTAGAGTTTTTCTAAAGGTCAAAATGTCTTGCCGGTCCCACGGCTGGTAGACCCAGTTATATACAACCCTTCCCTTCGCATCTTGGTGGTTGATGTCGTCATGTGTTCCCAGACCTCGTGGGGGGACCCAGTAGGGGGCAGCTTCTTTAATGGGCATCATGGCATCAGCCCTTCCTTCCTGGGGCTTAGTCGCTATGGGGGTTTCTGCTTTGGTGGTCTGTCCATGTTCTTTAAGGTGTCGGTAGACCTCGAGTGTACGAGTGAAGAGGTTCGTAACGTCGCCCTCTCTTTCCTCTCCGATGTCTACCTTCCTATATAGGGCTGCTAAGCCTTCGGGACCTTTATCGTGGTATCTTTCCTCATATGCATTCAGGGCGTGATAACAGAGCCGTACGACGAAGTGTCGTCTGCGGCTGTCGGCATACGAGTTATACACGTCTGTTATATACTCCTCACTTTCTTTTCGCTCCACCAGTGTCCCTACTATCTTATCAATTCCTGCTCGTTCATCCTTTGTTAATCGATTCATTCTGGTGGACTCTTTCTTTCCCATCTCATGGTCATCTAGCGTTGTAACCGACATTGGGTTCAGTACAAGAGGCTCAGCCGGCGCGGAGACCGTGAGGACCGAGGCCCCTGTACTGCTTTCGCTCGTGTTCGGGGGTTGTAGATGTTGCACTACTGACTGGGAGGGTGCATATGGAGGGGGCATGTAAATGATCGGGGGACCTAACAGTAATTCATCATTCGTTCGCTGCTTGGAGGACAACTCAGGGTAGAGCAAAGAAGGGGTCCTAACAGCGTACTGGCCTGAGGTTTCGGGCTCCTGTCTTAGTTTAGTCTCCCTTCTCTCCTTTATGTCTTCTTCTAACCTTCTAGCGGCAAGGTGAGCTGCCTTTCGTAATTCCTTTTCTGCTTTTACTTCTTCCCTCTTTTTCCGTTGCGTTGCTTCTTTGCGCCACATGCCGATACTGTCAAGCATAGTAGGCGTCGTCTTATTGCTACGCAGAGCTACTTCTAGCGCTTCTATCTTATGGTCGTCGAAGGATCCCATCAGTGGCCACTGACTCTCGGGGTCCTTCTAGTCGCCGTAGCTTATACCAAGCTACGGCGACTAGTCCATATTTAGTGAACATGTCCTTATTAGGGGTGCCCTCCAGTGGAGCCGGATGGTTCACCTCTAATAAGCGGTCCGGGCAGAACCAACTACCAATCAGTGGGGAGAAGATAGGCATGACGGGTTTCAACGGGGACAAAGGTCAGCACTACCTATCTTTTCACTGCTTGCAAAGACTAGACAGAATATCTCTATTCTTCGTTATTTGTAAGCAGAGAATACCTCCAAAGAACCAATATCGAACAACTAGTGTTCGGACAATCAATCAATCAATCAATCAATGGGAGATAAAGATAGGCATGACGGGTTTCAACGGGGACAAAAGTCAGCATTACCTACCCTTCACTATTTGCAAAGACTAGACAGAATATTCCTATTCTACGTTATTTGCAAACAGAGAATATCTCAAAAAGCACTATTCTCCAAAACAATCAATGTTCGGACAATCAATCAATGGGGAGATAAAGATAGGCACGACGGGTTTCAACGGGGACAAAAGTCTGCGTTACCTACCCTTCACTATCTGCAAAGGGAGAGAGAGAGAGAGTATTTCTACTCCTCCCCGTTTGTAGACAGCAAATATCTCAAAGAGAACAATCGATGAGCACAATCAATGAGCAATACTAGTATTTCCAAAGCTTTAAACAATCAATCAATTATTTCGCATTTTGTCGTGTATCACGACCTTACCCGGACCGCGTGGACAGTTTCTCGTCTTCCGCCTCCAGCGCCCGATCGTCCTCTACTCTCCGTATTTGCCGCGGCACTCCTGATGGTTCCCAGTCAGGACCGTAGATCACTCGAGAGAGGTCTGCTCGGAAGCAGTGAAGTTCGGATGATCGGCTGCCAGACGAGGGTCTATTGGGCAGGAGCTCTCCCGATCGTTGCAGTCGTTCACTCTGTCGTCGGGACCTCTCCCACTGGATCCACGTGTCGCTGATGGGCCCCACGTTTGGGACGCCAATTGTTAAATGGTAGCGGCAGTTTTAGTCGATAACCTTTCAAGTATTTGCCCGGCGGTAATCGCCTCTCATACCACTCGATAATTTACCAATGAAAGAGGCAGGCGCCGGAGACTGGAAGGCAGGAAACAAAGTTTTATTCCGTCGGAGCAGAACACATCAGATCAGACAGCAAGGTATCGTCACGAGGTGCTCTAACTGCATCTCTGAGACCTGGTCTCTTATACACAGGTTTATTGCTTTATTACACATAGTACATTCTTGAGATTCCCTTGATGTATGGGGGGAATATCCCCTGAAGCCCCTGTTCAGATCCGATCCCACACATAGATACAGTAGAAGTTCCCACCCCACCCACAGTAGGAGATGGCTATTGCGCAGCAGGGTATTCCGCCAATTCCTGGGGGGTGTGTGTGACCGGTCGGGTCTCAGGGAGTAGGGGCTTTGATCTACTGTAATCCCTTTGATGTGGGGTGTTTCCCTTACAGTAGGGGCAATAAACTGCATCCGCAGGGCTAGGTGATGGCCTGGGACCAGTTCAGACAATGGGGCGCAGAGGAAGGGGGTTATCAAAGGAGAGGCATGACCATGTATGGGATGTCGGTCGGATGTGGTTCCGTAGCAGGGTCGCGCAGAAGGAGAGGGTTTATGGCCTGTATGAGAGAGCGGGGGTGGCCGGCGCGCGGGGGATGCTCGCAGCGCCAGGGGGAAGCGCTGGTGATCGAGAATGAGCGGGGAGAGAGTGGGGTGCCTAAAATGGCGGCCGTGCATTCGCTGTGCGTGGCGCTGGGGAGAGGCAAGATGGCGCAGATAATGTTCAGTTTGCAAGCTAAATTTCCACAAAACAACTTTTGGAATCACCACCAGATGATACTCAGAAATTGGTAAATGAACAGCATCAACTGAATGTGACCTGTGCTGAAGAAATAGTATGGTTATAGCATTGGTTATAGATCCCAAGATTGGATATTCGGATGCTCAACTAAGAGAGCAGAAAGAAACCTCAGCAAACTGTGACCTCAAAAAGCTTTAGTAACATTAAGGGAGAATTGACCACTGGTGAAGAAAAGAAAGTAATTTCTATGTCTTCCATTTCCACCACTCCCTTGGCTCACATGGGCCTCTGTGGTTTGAGTGTGGTGCTCGCCCCATATTGCCCAAACTGCCTAAAGAAGTCTGAATCAATTGAAATAGGTGCATTGTAAGGACAAATATTGTACACGGGGAGCCAGAAATTTCATATAGACAGTTCATAAAGGTACATAATTATCTAGTCCAGTCATTAGCGGACACCAGTTGCCAATAAACAGTGCTCCAATAAAACCTGGTGAAGGCACATGAAAATAAATATTGAGGGCGGGCAGAGAACTCTGTTCCGCCAACTCAGTGTCCGGAGATTTGCCTACTCCACGCTCTGCTGAGAACGCGGAGTTTAGGCAAAACTCCGACTCCTCCGCGAAGCAGAGTTAGACAGCCCCCCCCACCTGCTAAAATAGGCTCCCTGCCTCCAACCACCCTAATAAAAAATATTTAAAAATTAATTAAAAAAGAAATAAACACACTTACCTGTACTCTGGTGTCCCCGGGTTGCCCTCCTCCTCCTCGCCATCTCTCTCCTGCACGCCCCTACGTCGGACGTACATCTTGCGAGAACTGGGCATGCGTTCGCGCATGTGCACTTCTCGCAAGACGTCTTGCGAGAATTGCGCATGCGCGCACACGCATGCATAGTTCACGCAAGATGTACGTCCGACGTAGGGGGCGTGCAGGAGTGAGACGGGGAGGAGGAGGAGGGCAGCCCAGGGACGCCACAATACAGGTGTGTTTATTTATTTTTTTTATTAATTTTTAAATATTTTTTATTAGGGGGTGGAGGCAGGGAGCGGAGTAGAGTTCCACTGAGTTTTTTCCCCAACTCCATGGAACTCCGGGTAGTGGCACTACACCAGCTCCTCCCAGGATTAATAAAGATGACACTGGGTTCTGGATGATCTGTGTCAGCAGAGGCAAAAAGAAGTATCCTGCTGCTGCAGTACCCATGGATGTACGAAACAAAAAAAACAACATAGAGGTTGGTAATGTTCTAGACCATGGGGAAAATTAGTTTTAGGGCTGGACTGCCCAGTTTTCCATATTACTTCTAACACAGTATGGAACGGGGATAAATCTGGTGGAGAGGAAACACTTTTTTTTTAATGAGGATATTGAGATAGCACCTTATCGACCCACTGTGCCTTGTTCAGAAGGTTGGAAGGAAAAGATAATAAATTATCCTAGATACTTGTGTCAAAGAGTGGGTTTTTGCTGGAAGAAAAAGGAAAATCAGAAGATTTAGAAGGAGAGTAAAAGTTCAGGGCAGGCCAACTAGAGGATCCCACTATGTCCTTAGACAGAAAAGAACTGAAGATGCCACAGACCAAGACAAGGTCGGACAATTTTGTTTTTAAAAGAATATTAGCTTATAGGATAGACCTGAAAAGAACAGTAAGCAGTTGCAAGTATCTACCCCTTTTAGAAAACAAATATCTGATCCAGTTCATCTCCACAAAAACGGAGGTCGTTAGGGGAGGGATACAAATGAGGAGTATGTGTCCGAAAGACTGTTCTAGCCCAGTATTTATGATCAAATCAAACAGTATTTTGGGGCTTGCCCTTCTAGTATCTCTTACTTTAATAAACATTCATTTCCAGAGAGTGGCCCTCTTTTACTATAATCCTGTCGTCATGATTACATATTGCTGTTGGGTGACTAAGCATCATAAAAACCCGAAGCCAAACACTTACGAGGTATTTAGACTAACACCAGAGCACAAGCCATGTATGAATTTTTTTCCTGGGTGGTTTTTCAAAATACAGGTTGACAGACAACGAAAACCTTTTGTGTCCAGAATGATGACAGCTGTCTGTTGTCAGTTGGGCATAAAACTGATAAGGACATCTTTTATGACTTATGAAGTCGAAATAAAGATTAATGAAATGAAAAATGAAATGATAAGGACAACGGCATACCACCTGCAAACAGACTGGTTGGTACAAAAGGTACAGTCAGAGTATTAAAGAGAATGAATACAGAAAGAGCCTTAAATTTGGGATAAAATGTTACCTGCAACCCTGTTTGCTTTTGTATGTCATGATCTAAAGCCCACTAGCTTATCACCTTTCGAACTTCTATTTTGACTCAAGCTTCAAATTTGATCAAATATTGGCATTATTGAGACGTGAAAACCAAAAATATGATCGAGAACCAGTTTTGTAACAGTTTGCCCAAGTGAAAAATAAGTAACAGCTGAATAATAATTGAGCTGGTGTCAGACTATTTTTCAATGTTTCTTGAACCCACTTATCTGTCCAAAATACCACCTGCAGTATTTGGAACAAAGACATGTGAAAACCAAGATGATGAGAGATAACTAGTTTTTGGAGTATGCTGCCCAAGTGAAAAAATAACTTCTCAAGAATTGAATATTAACTGAGCTGGTGTCAGTCCATTTATCAATATTTTTTTATCCCACCTACTGGTCCAAAAATAGTACTTGCACTAACTGACAGTTTGCACAGGTTGATCGGAGCGAACGCTGTTTTTAGACTTACAGGTCTAGGTCTGTGAAAATAGCAGTGCACATTCCAGTGACACTAGTTCTAGACACCAGTGCGAACTATGGGCCACATGTACGAAGCATTCTTGCAGTCGGAAATGGCTGATTGGGCCATTTCTGACCGCAAAAATGCTTTTCCATATGTACAAAACACAAATTGCAATTCAGTAGCACGTTACCAAATTGCAATTTGTGTTTGCACTTCGTTATTTGGTAGCTGTGTGTTTAGGGCGTCCTTTTCAAATATCAAATCTGAATGGGATGAATAAATGTTTTGCAAAACATTCATATTTTACTGACTCCTTGAAGGAGGTGGTAACCCATATGCAAATGGAAAGGGGTCCCCTGGGCACCCTTTCCCCTTTGAGAATGGAAAACAAATATTTTTCAAGAGCAGGCAGTGAAAAGTTTGATTTTTTTTCTTGTTAAACGCATCCCGTTTTCCTTTAAGGATAACGGGCTGTATTTATTAAAAAAAGATTGCTTTCTTAAAAAGCAGTCACAGACATTGTGGTCAGCAGGCAACCATCCCTGTGCTGGCTGCAATTCCTAATGGGTCGCAAATTATGACCTACCTCATTAATATGCATGAGGAAGGTCCATTTGCGGCCCACTAGAAATCGCTAATGAAACGCAAAAGAGTTTCATGCATTAGGAATACCGATTTCCAAATTGCAATTCAGAGAGAATTGCAATTAGGAAATCGGGCTTCCTAAAGTTAGTGCATTTATCCGCATGTAATCCAGCATCTGGCCTGGACACAATTCCACCCAAGTAGTCTCATTACAGTTCTCATAATGCTTCTAATCTCTGGAACTCTCTCCAAATATACCTTTACACACTGTTATCTTGCACTGCAGGCCCTCCCAAAGAGCCGACCTCGGTGCAATATTTTTACTGCTTTGCATATTGTCTCAAAATTGTCCGGGCAGCAAGAACAAATTAATAAATGGTAACAGTCAATTGCCTTAATGCTCCTTTCTAAGTGGTCCCCTAAGGTTTGAACAAACTACCGCACGTGCATGCAAAGTCGTATCATCATTGAAAACCACAGTGGTACGAGACATATTGGAGCCAGAGTCCAGTAATCGGACCACCCCTTAAAAAGGTGTATTTGATGGATTGGTTAAAGACCCCCGATGTTTCGTAAATTATTAATCAATTGGATTAATTCTGCCAACCTTGCCGTTCCTCTTGCGCTGTGTGCAGAATTCTCAAAACCTATGAGAAAATCACCCTTAATGTGGTTACAGCGGCACGTTCACGTGGATTAAACGACGCATTATCACAATTATTTATGTTCCATGGGGATACCGAGATAATAAAAAAACAACATATCTATGTGTTCCCGAAGGACTAATTCAGCAAAGCGAAAAAAGAATTAAATAATGTTTGCGGGTGGTAGATATTTCTTAAGTGAGTTATCCCTCTCTGCATGCAGGCCTCCACAGGAACGTTAGATCACCACTGAAACGTGCTCTGATTAATCATGGTGACTGACATGAACTCAAAGGCAGATAATGTATGTGGGCAATTTTCAAACGGCGCATAAACAATAGGAAAATGATGCAAAAAATAACGATTTTAGCATGTATCTGATTCGTCGCTTAGGTCATTCATTCAGAAATAAAAAGCAGGATAACATTCAAACTGTAGCAACACGGATAACTCAGATTCACAAGATTAGAATTCATGGATACTAAGAATGGATTTAGCATTTTTTTCAAATATTGCATTCCAGTATTTAATATATTGGTTATTTATGAGCGTTTTCACGTAGTGTGCTAGGTTAAATTGGATAAAAGGAAAACATTTGTTTAGCTAATAGGGTTTGGATTTTGAGGGCCGAGCATTGGCCAATACTTTTTGCCAAAGACTTGCAAACGAAGGCGTCAAGTCAAAAGCACACGCACCGACAGCCATCTTGAGATGGGGTTTCTATTGAAGAAACATTTGTTTTTTTCTACTGAAGAAAAGCCATTTTAAGATGACAGCCGTATGCACGCAAAAGTCGTGACGCTTGAGCACACCTGTGCTGAGGTATTTATCCACACAGATGCTGTGATGCCTGGCGGTCATCTTTAATGTATTTTTCTAACTTGTTGAATGGCCATCTTAGAATGGTGAATTACGTTTTAAAAAAAAAAAAGAAAAAAGAAAGACAAACAAGTGCGCAATATGCACAAAAAAGGAAAATGAGTGGCCAGGCAGCAATATCCAGCTGCTGTGCTCGCGTACAAGATAATAAAAAATAATGTTACACTGAGAGTGGGAAGGGAAGTGGGATGGGAAGCAGGAATAGGAGCATCATTGGATAATGGGGTGCAAAGAGAGCAATGAGGAGCATCTTAGGCTAGGTAGAGAGAAAGGAAACATAGCCACTCCCCGAGATGACTCCATACAGAATAAAACAGGTGTCTGAAAATACATCAGGTCTTCTCTTTCAATTGGGACCCACAAGCTATTAGCTTTGCCACTAGTTGTTGCGAATGGTGTTTCATATTAGCAAAAAGGAAAATATATACTTATAATATTTTTTAAACAGTATGACAACTAAACGTGGACACTTATGGCAAATGCACACATATGCATCATGATGCTACTAGGGCCCCATTATGATCAAGTATGTGCCGATCATGATCATGTGAGAAGGGTAACCCTGGGCCAGGAGAGCGATGACTAGCGTGCGCCGCCACTATGGCGGTCCGGGCAGTCCCCAAGAGGAAAGGGGGGGTGGGGGTCGCGCGCCACTTGATGACGCAGCCCTACCCCACCTCTGAACCATCCAATGGGTTATGTGGCCGGGGGCGTGAACCGGAAGCACTTCAGGTGTTTCCGGTTCACACGTTCGGCCAACATGGGGGCAGGCAGGTTAAGATCGGCTTGCCCCTGGCAACCTTTAAAAGGGGCAGCGGGAGCAAGAGCAGTCTCTTGTTTTCTCCCGCTGCACCAAGGGGTACCCAGGCCACCAGCGGCCCCTTGATTCGTGGTGCCATTCTGGGGTCTGCATGGGTTGCACAGCGGTGGCCAGGGTGGTGGAGGGACGCAGTACTGACAAGTAACACTAGCTGCTTTCTGGAGCTCTTCCCCATATTGGTAGCACTGGCTGTGTGACCTGAGCTATTGAGAGACCAGTCTGTGATATTTTGGTCAGACAACATGGCCGTGGTGGAATGCATCAATAACCAAGCAGCTAAGTGCAGCATGATCCTGCGACTTTTAAAAGAAATTGTGTTGCAACGTATGAGATTCAATTTACTTTTTAGAGCTAAACACGTGCCTGGTGTATTAAATCATTCTGCGGATGCATTGTCTCATTTTAAAATGCAGGTTTCAAGTCTCACCTCCCAGAGGCAGCGCTACACCCAACACCTTTCTCCGAAGTACTTTGGCAGCTTGGTGCCCCCAGTTATCGGACCTCGTGGCAGCTAGCCTAACACAAAGGACTAGGAGAGCGTATGAAGGGGCGTTTTGGTCTTTTTGTCAGTTTTTGGGGGACAGTTGGGAGCAAAAATGGCACGACCCGGTACGGTGGTCACTTATCTTGGTTTTTTGAGGGAGGAGGGGCACACAGTAGCGGGGGTTAGATGCCACATCATGGCCATATCCTTTTTTGTAAAGGTAAGAGGAATATACGATCCCACAAAGAATTTCGTGGTGCACCAGGGTTTGAAGGGGTGGCAACGCCTGCAAGGGCCACAGCCAGATAGGCGAAGGCCAATAGGTCTGAACACATTAACTAAGTTGCTGGTCGCTTTGCACCAGGTGTGTATCCCTCCAGGAGAGGTTATGCTGTTTCAGACGGCTTTCTGTTTGGTATTTTACGGCGCCTTCCGGGTGGGGGAACTGATACCAAGAAACAAGACGGACTGGCAAGGGGGCCTACAGGTAGAGCATGTTAAGTTAATCGGTGATTCCATATGGATCACTTTGCCCAGTTCTAAGATGGATCAGGAAGGAAAGGGCGAGAGCATAGTGCTTCACAGGGCTAAAGGTAGCACATGCTGCCCCGTTGCTAGCCTATAGACTTTCCTGGCACAGCGGCCGTCGGCCACCGCAGGGCCACTTCTGATACTTTATTTTTCAATTCAAAAGAGTCATGGCTTTGGCCATGCAATGTGCTGGTTTAGATTCAGCTGATTTTGGGACTCACTCCTTTAGGATTGGAACGGCCACGCAGGTAGTGGCCATGAGTCTCGGGGGGAACAAGTAAAAAGGATTGGCAGGTGGTCCTCGAATTGCTATAAACGCTACAGGCGGCTGCACATGCTCTAGTATAGCTGCCTCATCGCGTGGGGTCCCCCTTGCTTCAGGTTAACTGCGTGTTTTTCTTTCTGTGACTCATGAGGAAGCTCGCAAAAATGATACATGGTTACATTATGCAACACGTTGTGTGGATGTGTTAACCAGTAGATGTAGCGGTGCACTGACCATTGTTCAAATCTGTGTTCGCTTACAGTTTCTTCAGCCTGTGACTCAGGGGAGAAGTCTGCATCTGTCCACATTCATGATACGAGGAAGCCACAGTATTACTCAGACAAACGGCAGTCAACAGTACAGGAACGGACGGCTCAGGTCATGGCCCATGTTCACTCTTGGTGCCCGCAACAGCGGGAAGTTTGGCTCATTGGCCACTCCTATGTGCGTTGTTTACAAACTTACTTTTCAGGGGCTCACGAGGCCAGAGCGCGTAAGTTAGGAGCAAAGATAGTCTTTCATGGGCAGGATGGATTGTGCGTGGGGCAATTCAGGGATCTGGTGAACCGCGCTTTAAAGCAAAGTAAGGGACCTCCAGCGATCTGGATCCTGCACCTCGGGGGCAACGACTTGGCACGCCTAGGGCAACAACGCTTAGTTGAGAAACTGCTTACCGAGGTGGGGTGGTTAGCAAGATAGTGCCCGAGGCAGTCATAGTCTGGTCTCACATGATCCCAAGGTTCAACTGGAGGGGAGGTGAATCAGTTCAGATGTTGAACCACGCAGTAAAGCGGGTCAGCAATAAGTTTGATAAACTGTTCAGGACGACGAAATTAAAATCCATAGAACATGGGTATATTCGAGGTGAGCAGTTCTTTCTGCAAGACAGGGTTCATCTATCATCCAAGGGGAATGGGGCGTTTATGGAAGACATCTTTACATGGCTGGAGACCACGGGCCTCAGGACATGACCGCCTAGTGAGCTCAGGGGGAGGCCAGATAGTCGGGCAACTATGCAGGCCTGTGGCGGTAAGGTCATAATTGGTAAGCCTAGTATTCGGCCCTGAGCGTCCAGCATCATGTAACTCCAGGGGCAGTAACAGCCGGTCAATAGGCTGTCGGGGGCAAGGAGAGTCACTCTTTCCAGTAGGCCTGTGGCCACCCTCGCATGCGCATCAGGGCACAAGTACGTAGAACTGTCGCCCCTGTTAGGGAGGTTAAGGCGCTGGGCGTAGGGGGGGCCCAGGGGAAAGTATCCGTCCGATAAACTGTACCCTCTATGCAAGCCTCCTCTGGTGGAGTAGTACCCGTAGCAAGCTCTGGGGCTTCCCGTCATTGACCTTGCCATAGGCTCTAGAGAGGACACGCAGAAAGTAAAGTATATGCATTGTTAGATTACATTAGGAATTGAGTTTGTATTAGAACATGTTAAGGTTAGCCAAATGATATTATGTATCTATCAATGTATCTGGACTTTCTGCGTAAAGTGTAACAATGTAAATTAATAATTAATGCTTTTGTATGTAATAAATACGGCCAGGGGGTCACTCCCCTTAATCCAAAAAATTAGTGTGGTTTGAAATGCTTGCATGAGAGAGGGAGCACCTTCTCAACTGAGGTATATCTGGGGTTTATAGTACAAGAAGGAACTTAGGCAGTACCAGGCCATATTGTTTTGAACACATGGAGCCAAGATCCTGATCATTAGGAGCAGAAGCATCCCAGGAGGGTTCGTAGAATGCGCTCAGAAGCAGTGACAAGCACAAAGGACAACAGTACAAGTGGGGCATTATTGGGCTCAACAGTGGGTCAATGTCCGATGACCGAACCAGTTACATTCTTAGGCATGTGTCCAGGGCACACTTGAAAGTGCACAGAAGACAGCGGAATATATGGGATGCACAAACGAAAGGACAAGAACCAGAGTTCATTTAGCTCCTAAAGAAAGGGTGCGCCAAAATATTGTATCATGCGTACATGACTCAGGAGCACATGTGGAAGTGCCAGTTCAATTGATGGGACATCCACTGCGAAGCAGAAAGAGTAAAAGCAAATCCCCAAAAATCAGGACCAGTAGAAGACCTTCAAAAATGCTTCCAGCCATGGAGTGTATGAATGATGGAATTACTCTGAAGACTGTCTGGAAGGTAGTAAACAAGACAGGGACTATTTTCTTAAAAGCGTGCGCCACTCCCGCAGCACTTGACATGATAAAAATGGGACGCACAAGTTCCCTAAAATCTAGCTGGAAATTAGTGCAGAGTAGCAACTGTATCTCAGAAGAAGACCTTGCAGCTTGAAAATCAAATGTCTTCGTAGAAGATGTTAAGGCCACAACCTTCTGGAACAATAAGGTTTTCAGTCTGCCCAATGCATCAAAGTGCACATTCGAAAGCTTTATCAAAGGCTAAAGCATCGCCTCCCGAACTGTCCAGGCAGGTGTAAACAGTGCTTGTGTGCAACAGGTCACGACTGCTGAAACCATTACCAGATAAACAATGCCTGGTTTCATGCCACAGTAGTTCTGATCGTTTAACATCAAATAACACCAGTTTAAGAGCAATTTGAAAGCTGGACTTATCACAGCAGCTGGAGAACCTTTAAGACAGTAGGACAAAGTTGCAGTGGATGCATTACATGCACCTGTAGAGAAACCTCCCTACACACCAAAGAATGCCCTAAAGTATTCTCGCTGTCGGTTCTGCTAAGAAAGACTTCAGTCTCGCCATTCCTACAATTATATCTAAAAGGAAAGATCCATGGCTCGTGAACCTATCCTTCTCCTAGTGCTTCGTATCTGCCTATTTGATGGTATTGTAAACAGTAAAGGAAGTAAAATGGCAAAATTGGCAAAGAAATAAACTTGTGGATTATCCAATCCGCAGAAGGTATTTCTGCAACAGTGAATGGTAACTTCTCCAACTTCTCTATGTGCAACATAGTATATGTTGCGTCCTTTCTTGCAATGATGGTTTGCTGTTTTGTTAGATTGTAAGGTGAAAACAAGCTTGTGGCATAAAGGTACAGAAACCTGGACTGCTCAATCCTCAGGCCTTACTTACTGTTCATTTCCCCTTCCAAATGTGTCCTTTACCATATAGATAGACCTCTAAAACGAGGAGGAGGCATTGCCCTTGTCATCAGAAATACGCTGTCAGCAGTCATTAGACAAGCACTTACAGATGATGATGCAGCATTTACTTTCCTAATTCATCTCTATGCAAACAATCTTTTCAGGCTGGGTTAATTTATAACTAACCAAGTCCCAGAAAAAACCTTATGCACAATTTTAGCTCCCTCCTTGAAATAGGACTAAAAATTAACAAGTTCACTTTGATGGGTGATTTTTATTTTCACCTATAAAACCCAGAGGATAGTGATACTGAAACCCTAATTGAAACACTCAAACGTTTTGGCTTGATCCAATTAGTGAAGCACTCCACCCACTCAGTAGGACATGCACTGGATGGCCTGTTCACAAATAATCCCATTGTGATCATGGAAGCCCCTATTCCTTTAACATGGTCAGACCACCCTGCAGTCCTGTTTAATATAAAGCCTAAAACCCTATTCAACTCTAATAAATCTCCTTAATCATTAGATCACTACTTTTGCCTGGAATAAAATACACAGTGAGGTTCTCCATGACACCCTTCTAGATACTTTGCCTTGCATCAGTAATACTCCAGAAGTAGAACCCTCCAATTATCCTAATTGGGTACAATTTGCCATAACCCTCACAGTTCCTATTAAAACCACTACTTCCAGAAGAAATAAGCCTTCTGCCCCCTGGATCACAGAGAACCTCAGACTTCTAAAATAGGCCCGAAGAAGGCTGTGGAGGAAGGAATATGATAAAGCAGAAAGAGAAAAATATTAAAATGTGGTTGAACAAATATAAAGACACTCTGATTAAAGAAAGAACTACTTACTACACGTAAAAGATTCTGACATCAGAGAATTCTGCTCAATAAATTTTCTAAGTGGTTACTAACTTCATCTAACCTCCTAACACTATTTCAAATTACAACCAAAACTTCTGTGACAATCTGGCCGACTTTTTCATAGAAACCAATACTCTCCCTCTGATCCTGATCTAACCTCAAAGGTTCCTGGGGCTACAGTTGCACACAAATGTTCTCAATCCATATCTCTAAATACATTCTATGTCACTTTCATCACTTCTATTAAGTCAGGGTTCCCAAGAGAACTGTGTACCCTATCCAATGTTACACAGGCAGTAGACCCAATAGCATTATGTTTAACCAATATTTTTAACTCCATGCCAACATCAGGAATTTTTCCCAAAGTTGGGAAAGTAACGTCCATACTGCCTTTACTGGGAAAAAACCCAATTTGGATCATAACGATCCTATCAACTATAGGCCTATCTCCCGCTTACCCTTTCCTGCAAAAGTTATAGAAAAGGCTCTAAACCAGTAAATAACCCAATTTCCTTGCTTGATAGTACCCAATTTGGGTTCAGATGCGGTCACAGTACCGAAATCACTCTGAATAAAAATGAAGAAATTAGATTCATCGCTGATGGTGGCAGAAATGCCACACTGGTACTTCTCGATCTATCAGCAGCCTTTGATACGGTAGACCATAAGGTCTTGAGTGAATGTCTCCAGGCTGTCGGTATTAAGTGGTCAGCTCCCAAGCTTTCGGTATCCTTTCTATAACAAAGATTGCAGGTTGTTGCTCTGGACCCTTTTGTGTCCAAATCGTTCAGCTTGCCTTTTGGTGTTCCACAGGACTCTGCCCTCAGCCCCACTCTCTTGAACATTTCTGCTAAACCTCTGGTTCCTCTTATCAGATCTTTGGGGCTTGACCTTACATCCTATGCAGAAGGCACCCAAATTGTGGTGGCATTGTGCTCTGCAAACAACTAGGCGGCTTCCAATTTCCGTGGCAGCATGACAGCTATAGGAAACTGGATGAATGTAATTGTTTTGAGGCTCAACTCAGCTAAAACAGAAGTTATCATGTTCGGAAATTCACCTTCCTGGTGGTCATTGTCCTGCTGGCCTACAAACCTTGAACCCTTTCCTATTCCAGTCTGCAAGACCGGAAACCTTGGTGTAATTATGGAAATAAACTTACCTTTGGACCTCAGGTTGATGCAATCACATCCTCTACATTCTATGTACTTAGGATGCTTAAAAAGGTTCTTCCTTATATTCCAGTCCTGGCTCAAAAAATTGTTACCACTACACTTATTCTTCCTAAGATCGACTACTGCAATGCTTTATATCTCAACATGCAGCAACAACTTCTAAATAAGCTACAGGGTTTGCAAAATGCTGCCACCAGAATGATAACAGGGGCACCTAAATTTCAATCGGTGGCTCCGACCATAACGGTATAAAGATAGAATATCGACGGGAAAATATCGACTAGCATTAATATCGTGGTAAGAATATCGACTGTGAAAAATATCGTAATAGAAAATATCTTTGTAAAAAATATCGTTTCTTGAGAATGACAAAAATATCGTCAAGAAAAAATATCGATGAACAGAATATCGTTGATCAAAATGTCGTTTCATATAATATCGACAGAAAAATATAAGTTGTTATAAAATTTATAAAAAAATATGTATTATGTTTTTAAAAAACTTACAAAACTCCTACTAGTAATAATATGTGTTAAAAAATATTTTCTACAAAAGAATTGTTAAAATTTTAGTAGCGGGTTATTGGTATTATAGGGGATAAGGGTGGGTAGTAATTTAAAATTTGGTTTTTACAAAATTTCTAAAATATAAAAATATTTGGAAATAATTAAGAAATCGAAATTTTAATTAGAAATTTCGATTTGTTCACGAAATTAAATTTGTAATTAAATTTTAAAATTCCCCCAAAAATTTTTAGGAGCGGGTTATTGGTATTATAGGGGATAAGGGTGGGTAGTAATTTAAAATTTGGTTTTTACAAAATTTCTAAAATATAAAAATATTAGAAAATAATTAAGAAATCGAAATTTTAATTGGAAATTTCGAATTGTTCACCAAATTAAATTTGTAATTAAATTTTAAACTTCCCCCAAAAAATTTTAGGACGGGTTTTTGGTATTATAGGGGATTAGGGTGGGTAGTAATTTAAAAATGTCGTGTTTTAAAAGTGTAGAAAATATTAATAAATTAGAAATTTATCATGAAATCAAAATTTAACTTCGAAATTTTAAATTTTACATGAAATTTATTTTTTAATATTAATAAAAAATATTAAATTAATATTGAAGAAGCGTTATTTTGGTATTATAGGGTAATAGGGTATAAAAAATAATTTAGATAGAAAAATGTATATTGTTTACTAACCTGCACATTTCCTGACTTATGTTGGATTGGAGTTAGAATAGTAATTTGTTATGGTTTACTATCCAGCACTTTCCCTGACTTATGTTGGATTGGAATTAGAATAGTAATTTATTATGGTTTACTATCCAGCACTCTCCCTGACTTATGTTATGTTTGGAGTTAGAATAGTAATTTATTATGGTTTACTATCCAGCACTCTCCCTGACTTATGTTATGTTTGGAGTTAGAATAGTAATTTTTTATGGTTTACTATCCAGCACTTTCCCTGACTTATGTTGGATTGGAGTTAGAATAGTAATTTATTATGGTTTACTATCCAGCACTCTCCCTGACTTATGTTATGTTTGGAGTTAGAATAGTAATTTATTATGGTTTACTATCCAGCACTTTCTCTGACTTATGTTGGATTGGAGTTTGAATAGTAATTTATTATGGTTTACTATCCAGCACTCTCTCTGACTTATGTTATGTTTGGAGTTAGAATAGTAATTTATTATGGTTTACTATCCAGCACTTTCCCTGACTTATGTTGGATTGGAGTTTGAATAGTAATTTATTATGGTTTACTATCCAGCACTCTCTCTGACTTATGTTGGATTGGAGTTTGAATAGTAATTTATTATGGTTTACTATCCAGCACTCTCTCTGACTTATGTTGGATTGGAGTTTGAATAGTAATTTATTATGGTTTACTATCCAGCACTTTCCCTGAGTTATGTTATGTTTGGAGTTAGAATAGTAATTTATTATGGTTTACTATCCAGCACTTTCCCTGACTTATGTTATGTTTGGAGTTAGAATAGTAATTTATTATGGTTTACTATCCAGCACTTTCCCTGACTTATGTTGGATTGGACTTTGAATAGTAAATTATTATGGTTTACTATCCAGCACTTTCCCTGAGTTATGTTATGTTTGGAGTTAGAATAGTAATTTATTATGGTTTACTATCCAGCACTTTCCCTGACTTATGTTGGATTGGAGTTAGAATAGTAATTTATTATGGTTTACTATCCAGCACTCTCCCTGACTTATGTTATGTTTGGAGTTAGAATAGTAATTTATTATGGTTTACTATCCAGCACTCTCCCTGACTTATGTTATGTTTGGAGTTAGAATAGTAATTTATTATGGTTTACTATCCAGCACTTTCTCTGACTTATGTTGGATTGGAGTTTGAATAGTAATTTATTATGGTTTACTATCCAGCACTCTCTCTGACTTATGTTATGTTTGGAGTTAGAATAGTAATTTATTATGGTTTACTATCCAGCACTTTCCCTGACTTATGTTGGATTGGAGTTTGAATAGTAATTTATTATGGTTTACTATCCAGCACTCTCTCTGACTTATGTTGGATTGGAGTTTGAATAGTAATTTATTATGGTTTACTATCCAGCACTTTCCCTGAGTTAAGTTATGTTTGGAGTTAGAATAGTAATTTATTATGGTTTACTATCCAGCACTTTCCCTGACTTATGTTATGTTTGGAGTTAGAATAGTAATTTATTATGGTTTACTATCCAGAACTTTCCCTGACTTATGTTGGATTGGACTTTGAATAGTAAATTATTATGGTTTACAATCCAGCACTTTCCCTGATTTATGTTGGATTGGAGTTAGAATAGTAAATTATTATGGTTTACAATCCAGCACTTTCCCTGACTTATGTTGGATTGGAGTTAGAATAGTAATTTATTATGGTTTACTATCCAGCACTCTCCCTGACTTATGTTATGTTTGGAGTTAGAATAGTAATTTATTATGGTTTACTATCCAGCACTTTTCCTGACTTATGTTGGATTGGACTTTGAATAGTAAATTATTATGGTTTACAATCCAGCACTTTCCCTGATTTATGTTGGATTGGAGTTAGAATAGTAAATTATTATGGTTTACAATCCAGCACTTTCCCTGACTTATGTTGGATTGGAGTTAGAATAGTAATTTATTATGGTTTACTATCCAGCACTCTCCCTGACTTATGTTATTTTTGGAGTTAGAATAGTAATTTATTATGGTTTACTATCCAGCACTTTCCCTGACTTATGTTGGATTGGAGTTAGAATAGTAATTTATTATGGTTTACTATCCAGCATTTTCCCTGACTTATGTTGGATTGGAGTTAGAATAGTAAATTATTATGGTTTACAATCCAGCACTTTCCCTGACTTATGTTGGATTGGAGTTAGATTAGTAAATTATTATGGTTTACAATCCAGCACTTTCCTTGACTTATGTTTTGTTTGGAGTTAGAATAGTTAATTATAATGGTTTACTATCCACCATTTACCCTGACTTACGTAGGATTGGAGTTAGAATAGTTAATTATTATGGTTTATTATCCAGCATTATCTATTTACTATTTTTAATAAGAATAATATATGTCATGTTGTAATATTCATTTCAACAATATAAATTAAAAACATTTTTATAACATTTTTACATACATATGACAAGTTTCTAAATTAAGAAATAACAATTTTTAGATCTTTTTTTTTATTCATAGTTTAATTTGTTACTGCAAAGATTTTGAACATTTTATAAAACATTTAACATAATTTTTGTTAACAAATTATATTGCAGTTTTGTACATAAATACAGTTTCAATTATGCATACATTAGTATATTCAATTTTTATATTTTTTATAAAAATGTAATATATTACATATTTTTATGACATTGATTTTATCACGATATGTACATAACATAAATTTACATTTTTTAACATCTGAGAAAAATATTTAACAATGAAAAACATTTTTTAATATACAATAAACAATTAATATATAATTCTATTGAACATATTAATGTATATTTTACAATATTCATTTGTTTTTTAAGAATAAAAAGTAAATTATTACTAAACATGGTAAATTTATATTTAAAGGATGGATTTAGCTATTAGGTCTAAGTATGCTAGACCTTCTATACTTGGGTACAGTCTAGTTTTTTGCTGGAGATATTCGTACATATTTAATGTTTGTTTACTTAGTTTAGGGCCAATTTTAGAAAGGGATTGCTCTATTCTGAGTTCTTGGTAGCTTTGTTCTTTTTTAATGCTTTGGATTAGTTTGTGAAGTGTTGGTTGACTTCTTCCTAAAGTGGCTTGGAAGGCATTATGCCATCCTTCAACTGCGTTGTTAGTTTTAGCTTTCTGTGCTATTGTACTAGCATACACATTCCACCATGGAATTTGAAATTTAGGTTGTCTACGGTGGCCTGAACGATGTAATCTTCCAACCCAGGTATCTTCAAAATAGTCCAAGAAGGGAGTTAGTATTTTCTCATTGGTGCGGTAGAAAGGGCTGTCAATTAATAAATTGTAGTAGTTAGCTACTTCTGTTGTTGGTACATATGCCAATGCAATCAACTTTTTTATTTGATAAGCAAAGTGACTGTTTGTACAATATTCAATGCTTAAGGTAGATTTTTGTAAGTGCCTCCATATACTTTGGTTGTAGTGATAATAACAACCTTGTTTTGAGGTATGGGGATATATCTTAAGGATAGCTTGAATCATGGCTATTTCAAAGTCAATTATAATTCTTTGAGGATAGTAATTATCTGTTAATTCTTTGATCTTTGTTAAAAGTTCAACGTAGGTAGTATTTGTTTTGTTTGGCAGTAGAGTATAAATTAGAGGGATATTTGTATCTTGGTATTCCCCATGGATGGTGTAAAGTTGATAGAAAGGTTTGGGACAAACTTTAAAAGTCCCGTCCATCATCCATGTTTCACATGATTTAAGTTTTTGCAAATTACTATTAGTAGCAAAAAGTAAAACTCGTTTGTCATGACTCTGGTTGTCATACATTAGGAATTTATCCTCATTATGTGTAATGGTATATTCAGGATATATTTTTATATCCTTAAAACTTTCTGGCGTTGGTGGAGTTGGATCTGAAGCACGTTTAGTTTTTTAAATTAATCTTTTTAAGTTGGGAATAGAAGGTAGCTGTCCTGTCACATGTTCTGGCACTTTCTTAAAACATTTTTCAAAATACTAGTGCTTGTTTCTTGTGATCCTTTACTAGCATCTTTCAATGTTTCCAGTGCTTCTCTAACTTCCACTTCTGTTACATTTGGTGGGTGGTTATGCTCACGTACATTTACCACATTGTTATCAACAGTTGTTGCTCTACCATAGCATGCACTTGAGTAATATTTGCTACATTTCCAATGGGTCTTATTCGCTTTTACTCTTTCTTGGGTGTAGGTGTAACCCATGTAGTTCAGCATTAGTTTCCCTTTTTGCGAAGTAATGAAAGTAGCTCCAGTTGCCATGTCTAAGGTAGATCTGTGGAAAATATATATATGTATTTTTAAGAACATTGAAGACGATTTACAGAGATGTGTATAAGAGCAGGAAAAAGCGTGAACATATACTTACTATGTGGCTTCACTGGTAATTCTTTTATTCTTATTTCTCTTTCTGAATTTTCTTATTTTTAAGTTCTGTAGTAGTGTTAAAGAATAATTGAAAGACATGATTTAGTGTTATAGGTGTTTGATTTTACTTTCAGAATTGTTATACATACAGTGACTATACTTACTTGATGTAGTAGAAGATGTTGGTAGTGTAGTTGTAGATGGGTAAATAATTTTGTAGAGTCTGTGGAAAAAATAATCATTGTGTTACTTATAGTATTTGGATGATAGTAGTTGTTAACATATGAAGTAAATAGTACATTTACTTAGCAAGTTTAAATAATTTTTATCAGCTATCTAAGTAGACATGGATAAGGTAGTTTATAAATGTTTTTACATCTAATTTTTTGGTCGTTGTTGATAAGTTCAACATGTTTTGTTTTCACTCTAAAGAAGAACAGTTTTTAAATTAGGGAGTTTATCTACTTTTTGCTAAGTTCGAATGAAAAAAGCAATGGGATTTTACTTACTTGAAGTGTAGTATGACGTTTTGTAGTTGTAGTCGTAGGTTTGTATTCTCTTCTCTCAGCAAGGTAACCGTTTTTCTCCAAGTTTGTGCCAAAAATGGTAAATTACGTTAAGTGTATAATTGTTTTTATATTAGTGAGTTAATTAATGGTAGCTTTTGATTGGTTCAATTAGTGAAATTTCAAAATCATTGGTCGAGAACGTAATTTCGAATTAGAAAACCGTTATTTTCGTAAGAGTTTGTTGCATCACTATTTGTTTGTTAAAGTACATTGTAAAAAGTTTTATATGTGCTTTTTTGTTTTATATGTAAATAGTTTATATGTAGAAAATAATGAAATGTGTTTCACATTTAGGCCATCGTAGTGTATGATAGTATCAGTAAATGTAATTTTTTTTAACATATATTATATATTTTTATATCAATAAGTATTAGGAAAACTAAATAATTATATGTGTGAATAGTTTTGTAAAGTAAAATAGTAAAAACAAGTGAGTAAAATAAAAGAATCGTGCATATCGAGTTGGTAATAAAAAGACGATATTTTTTGTATATTTCTATAAGCAGATAGGTCGTCGATGTTAGTGTAGTCGATATAAATGTCTAAGGTAATGATATTTAAAATAAAGTCGATAATGTAGTAGTCGATATTTATGTTGTAGATATTAGTGTGAACGATATTAGGGTTGTCGATAAAAAAAAATCGATATTTGTGTGAATTCTTGTTTAAGTATAGGATGACGATATTAATGTAAGCGATATTTTAGTGACGATATTTATTTCTGACGATATTTATGTTAACGATATTCCATCATGGAACTGACCATAACATCTTCATGGGTTTCTTGTCAGGCAATATATCAAATGCAAGGCCTTTTGCTTGCCCACAAAGCCATGCATGGGGCCAGTCTGGAGTCCCTTCGGCATGCCTTCCATTGGTACATTTCCGGGATGATGTCTGCGATCCTCTGGGTCCCAAATATTTGTGGTAAAAAGATGAAAGAGAACTTACTGGGGAGGCCGTAGCTTTGTCATCTCAACTGTCAAGGAATGCAATTCACGTCCTCTTTCAATTAGAGTCATTCCTGATCTTCTTTAGTCCAGGAAAAACCTAAAAACATAGAAGTAAACCTTCATCTCGATCTCTCCCTTGGACTTGTGCATTGATACCTTCGGGTAATTGTTTGTGCTGAACAAATCCCTTTAACATAACATTTAACAAGGTGTCGCCATGGTACGCGACTGGCACAAAGTGTCTGTAGAGTCCAGCTCATTAGTTGATCTAAGCTGTGACTGCCGATAATGTAAAGAGGACATGTCATTCTGTATGATGTCTATTGCAGAAGACATAATACTTCCCAGAGAGTATATTCTAATGGATAATGTGATCATACCATTATCAACTACTGCTATACCCCTTTCTAAATTAGCCCTGTCAAATTTGCGCAGTCTCTCAGCAGCCCACTACTGGAAAACTTTACACATTTCATTGTGCAATGCATACAAAAAGCATAATTGATGTGGTTTTGAGGACTTATTAAAAGGTGCTGTAGTCCCATGTCATCAGAAAGAAGGGACAAGTGCTGTTTCACCTGGGAAAATGCTGAGGTTTTTAGCCAATCAGCTTCCAAACATTGTACGGTGTTACCACACCTGAGTGCTGTGTCTGCGAGTAATGTGGATCAGGCCTGTAATCCAGGAAAAGTGCATGGCATCCATAAGTATTTAGCAGCCACACTAACCATCCCCTCTGATTGGTCCCTGACAAATGGTATGAATCGTTGTGAAGCATGGTGTCTAATGTTTCCTCTGTGTAATTTGTGAACCGTTGCCAATTTACAAAACATGAAAATGTGGGAGTGTCAGGTGTATTTAAATCTTTAATCTTAGCCAGTCCAACTCATGATGTCTGCTGCACAGTTTTGTTCAGGAAAAGCTATGTATCCTGCATGCTCTGAACAATTCCTCCTTCTCCTGAGAATGACAATCTTTAGTTCCCCAAATTGATTTAAAAACAACTGTGTCCCTCCAAAAGTCAAACCCCTGTGTGGACAACTGGAACAGAAAAGATTCAGAATATAACCACTTTGTATCAGTGAGCATATTTATCTTTCCTGGTGATGGTGTGAGCCTATATTAATAAGACATTGGATCAGCTGTATTGTAACAAAGAAATATGCACATTTCTGTGCAAATATATGTGAGCTTCCCCGTGGTGGTGTAGGGCAGTGTTCTCATTCTATGTAATTAAATACTGTACGTGAAGTATTTGCTTTAGGCAAGAAGTGGTGACCATAATGTTGAAAACAAAACATTTCATCATAAATAGTTGTACCATCATACATATCATCAGAGTTAAAAAATAGTGGAACACTCTATATCTTCTAGCATTCCATGCACTGTATCAATGTCCTAATCATCGGAAACAGTAAAAGGCATGATAATGTCATGAAATGTGGAATACATATAGTATTTGCAAAAGTTCAGTTGGACCGAGTATATCATACAATACCCTATCCTAAACAATTTCATCAGGAACCTTGAACAGCAGTAATGTTCACCAGGAAAAGGTCTCTTCACACTTTGTCTGATGAAGAATGGAGTGTTAAAACCAAGTTCACCAATTGCACAGCAGAGCGTTCTGGGAGATAATGTCCATTTAGAAACAGGAAAAAGACTATCACAAAACCAATCCAAAGGACGAGGAAGAGTAACAAACTTGTAATCCACAGGTACAGCCATAGAGGAACAAAGTATGTATTTTTCAGCCAAAAGTAGAATACACACAATTTACCTCATAGGGGTAGGAGTAGAGGTGGGTCAGACGAATCTGAGGAAAAGTCATATAAGTTGACAAAGTAACTAGAGACTGTTTGATCTATTTTGTGGTGCTTTTGCGTAGCCACTGTCAGTGTTGGATTTACGAATAGAAATCTGTGTTTTTGTACAAGTTGTTTGGCGTAGTAGTTGTTGATGCAGCAGGTAGAAGAGATACTTCATTATTTCCTATCCCCAGCCGGGGCGTAGAAGCTTCATCACTGATCAAAGCTTTCAATAGGATTTCCATTATTGTAGTGAGAGGATGCAGGCAACTACTCAGGATCCCACGTGGCCTACTGTGTAGAACCGGCCACATGGAGCTGTTTGATTAAATCGATTGATACAAATATCTTGTTATTGCAACCAGCAAGGGGCTGTAAAAGTACAGTTCTGGTACTTTCAACAGCCAGAACAGGTACAGGCACTCTGCAAGATGGCACAAATTCTTTCATGTCCTCTATTTTCTCCTGGACCAGGTCTCTCAATTTTTGGAATCTAACCAGGAGTTGCTGGTGCTTCATTTGCTTCGCAGTGGTGGTGTGTTTTACTTGGATATTGCTCTGTGCATCATGGAAGCTATTCAGCTTCTCTAAAACAATCAAACGTTCATTGATGTCAAAGGTGAGTCTGGGCGGAGCTTGTGGAGTTTCACTCTGCGGAATTCCGCAGAGTTGCTGACAAACTCTGTCGAATTCCGTGGAGTTGGCTGAGTATTGTTTGGCCACTCCTAAGTAAGACCAACATGGAAATAAGTGCATGCTATTACAGCAAATGTCTGCACAAATCCATTAAAACAAAAAGGCAAAGCCCAGATGCAGCTGCTGGTTTATGATTAAGGTCTCCCGGTTTTCGGTTTTTACTGATTTTTACATATAATTACAGACAGAAAACAAAGTATTTCCTGTCTGTATTTATTTTTAAAAGTGGAAAAATGTAGAAAAGTGTGCTTCTTGTGGGTGACTCTATATACTGTTTTTCGTGATTTCTAGGACAACAGCTGAGCAGATAGGCAGCAAGGGAAGTTGAAATAGGTTGAGATTTTCCTAAATGCAGGTGTATGGTAACATATATTTGTATTATAATGCTCATATTTACCTTAAGGTGTAGTGTTTTGCTATATTTGGCCGCTTAATTTGCTAAAATGCGACAGGCAGCAAAGTATGAGTGCATTATTGAACAGTATGACCATTTTCATAAAACATTTTCTTTTAAACATCACCCTTTCGATGCTCAGAAATATATCTATATAGCAGCAGCTACCTCAGAGGTGTATAGTCTGAATTAAATTTAGGCCTTGAAAACAGCATGCAAATTAAACATGATTGTTGGACTTGGCCCTTCTGGCAGGTTCACCCCCAAAACTTTTAGCAATTATCCTAGCTTTTTCCCTCTGTTGTGTAAGAGGTTTTAGGCCTCTAGGCGCTTTTACACTGTGTCCCAGTGGAGAGTGCGTGTGCGCTGTGTATGTCTTTAGTGAGACTGACCTGCCCTCCCATAGGAATGCATGGGGAATGTGTGTGTCCATGGTAGTTCCTGGTGCGTGGGGAGCGCAGGGTCGAGTTTGGTATGTGCGAACTCGTGAGATTGAATGCTGCGCGATGATGTGTGCGACGTTACTGTGTCTAGTGTGGAAGTGCCACTTCTAGAAGTGGGCATGTCTGTGTAGTAAATGTGAAGGGACTGTCTGGCTTGTGATTGGCTGGTGTGCCTGGCTCCAGGAGTCAGGATGGGTCTGCCCCAGTGGTGGATAGGGAGATTTACATCCAGATGGGTGGAAGGAGTACACCTGGGACCTGAATAGGGCTGGGCTTTCCCCACACAATGCTGGCTCCACCCCCTGTGGTGCGACTGATGACCCTGGCCTGTTCTGTGAATAGGGAGAGGGGCTGAGCAAAACAAAGTGCTCAGGAACCAGTTGCATCTGGTTCGCCCCTTCTCTGCACCTTGAGACAAAGGAAACCTGTGTATAAAAAGGGGCTGTGACCCCATGTAAAATGTGCTGCTGATCCTAACTGGAGGGGGGGGGCTGCTGCTGGGCGCCAGGAGGACCGCCACTGGGGACTGCCTCCCTGCCTGGAGGGCCCTGTGAGCTGACCCCTGGGCCCAGCCCTTGCCCCTCTGCCTCCTGAAGGACTTTTCCCTGGCCTTGGCCTTTATTGAAAAGGAAGTGCTCGCTCTTTATTGCTGGGGAGAACTGTTTACTTTTAATCCTGGACTGTGACGTTTGATTTGATTCCCTAAAAAGCGCTTTGCTTAGCGCTGTGCTTCGTGAGCAGTTCAGGGATTCTCCGAAGTGTGGAGGATTCCCCCGTGCTCCGAGGAAAAGCGGGAGCCCACCCCGCGTTATGCTGCATCGTTAACTTATGTAAATTGCGGGTGCCCACCCCGCAGGCTGGTGCCTGTCGCGGGTGCCCACCCCGCTTATCTCTTTATTTAAATTACGGATGCCCACCCCGCTATCTTCGTTATCAAAGGGACGGGAGCCTACCCCGTATTGACCCCGCATTATCGAAACCGGAGAAAAATCGCCGCCGTGGCCCGAGCCGCACATTGAATTCCCTCCGGGCCGCTGTCCAGCGCGACCCGGAAGGCAGGGACTCCGTGGGCGGGACTTCCGGGAAGGGAAGCCCCGCGAGAGGAGAGACCGCGCCGACGGAGACGAAAGAAGACGGGAGAGGACGGGAGCCTACCCCACCTCCCCGAGTGCCCCAGCAGAGTCCTGGGTCCCAGGAGGGGGCCCGGGTGAATATGAAGACACCGCTGCAGAGAGCAGTGAGTGCGGCCGTCCCTACGGGTCACTCCTCTGCTATGTGCAGAGTTTTCTCTGTTTTCGAGCCCCAGAGAGGCTCCAACGTGATTTGGGGCACATTCTGTGTGGGGCTCACGAGTCCCCCGAGCGGGACTCCAACGTCTGGGGCATGCCTTGCGGTAGAGCGGCCCCGGATGACAGCGGGCCTCGTGACTAAGACTCATTCCTCCTTCCCGCTGCCCCGCCTGACAGTGGGCAGCGGCAGCGCTTTGGGGGCATGTGTTGTTAAGAGCTCCCGTCCGCTCCACCGAAGGGGGCATTATTATTCTAGAGCCCAGAGAGGCTCCAACGTTTGGGGGCATTTTTCATTTAGAGTCCCAGAGAGGGGCTCAGGAGGCATGCTAGTGCCCAGGCTCATTTTCCCAGCTGCCCAGCTCTTAGTGGGCAGCTGCAACGTTTAGGTTGTGCCCCTGTGCCCTGTTGCTTACGCTGCTTTGGCAGCCCAGCCCTGACATTTTGGACAAAGGGCGTTTGAGCCCCTGAAAGGCCAAGTTGGCCTGGGGACAGTTTTCCTGTGTTGTGCCCTCACCTAGGGCACATGGTGATTTTTGCATGTGTACTTTTGCGCAAGGAGCATTGCCTGTATGCTTATTCCTAACTGTGTCTATGCGTAGGAGACTGTTTTCCTAGTATAGGTTATGCTAGTGTGTTCATGGTTCCCTGCGTGATATATGCATAAGGTGTTTAGGATTGCGTAGGGTGTACTTACCTTTTACCAGTGGTTACTGGTTGTGCGCTACATTTATTATTTTGTTCGACATTTCTACAGTTACAATTGGTTATTTGTGCTAATTCTGACAGTGGTCCATGTGGCCCTGTCTTGTGTAAATAGTCCCCTGTAAATTCCGCCCAGTGCCAGTTGGCACAGTGTAAATTGTGTGAATATTATCTAATGTGTATTGGTATAATACAAAGGCTATTTTTATATATAACCTTGTGTGGAGTTTCTTTTGTGGTGGGCCTTGGGTGGTGTTGCTGGGTGCGCGCGCAAACGCTTTACACATTGCCTCCGGGATAAGCCTGACTGCTCGTGCCAAGCTACCAAGGGGGTGAGCAGGGGTTATCTTTGGCGTGTAACTTCCTTGCCCTTACTAGAGTGGTGGTTTCTGCCTGGCTTTGGCGCAAGCCATAGCCAACCAGAAATCCCATTTCTAACAATGATGGATGATTGCTTGCTGAGTATAGGAAACCATTCTATACACTAGCATTCCAAAACCCCAGTAAGCTTTAGTGTGCTGTTGTTTATCTGTAAATGCATACACCATAGCATCCAAACCATACCGCTTAGTTCTATTTTGCATCTCTGCTTTGTCCACATTTATGTTAAAAAAATTGAAAATACATAGCACTTGTTTGATAGAAGCACATTAGGGCCTGCGTCATCAGTCCGAACAGCAAAGTGAAGCATAATACTATAAATTTACCAACTTTCAGTTGTATATTCATTACATGGCATCCATGCAAATATATGGGGTCGGGGGACCCTGGAACATGGCAATGAAGTTCCAGAGCCACAGCGACACCACCTCCCTTCCAAAAGTAGCAGAAACCAGGGTAAGAAAGTGAGAAAGGGCATTGACCACCCCGAGCTGTGCAAGACAACCAGAACAAGGGGCAGGGTCTTATCTGCATTGCGGCCATATTAGGATCAGCCACTACTTGATCAGGTTTTTTGAAAAATATATTTGAAATGGGCACCAATAAAATCCACCACGTGGTGGACAGTGTAGTTTTCGCTGAACTCTGCATGCCAAGCAGAGCGTGGAGTGTCAAAACTCTGCAACTCTGCCGGCAGAACGGAGTTTACTGCTCACCCCTAGTCAAAGGGTGTTTCTGTCACCACTCTGCTAACACTGTTGATGTCAGGTACATCATATTAACCCCAAACTGGATCACATAGAGAATCTGACCACCCAGGAATTTTATAGGCGATTGTTGAGGGCTCTCTGGACTCCATATATAGGTAATGGACCCAAATACAACCTGAGCCTAATACCCTCTGCCCTAAGCCAACTACCTGGATTACAGATGATTCCAGTGAGGTGATGACACTAGTTCCCGAATCCTCCTAAGACTTGTCCTCGGTTTACAGGAGGAGACACTGCTCCGGTGGCAAATCCCAGAGGGAAGAAGGTTGGGATGGAGAGAACATGTAGGGTCCAAGATGCTGTGGCTTGTCTATTCAACAGCAACACTACAGCAGGCATTAACACTGATGAATAGTACTGGCAGACATGATACATATAAACCTACAAATAATAGTCTAGTGTTAACTCTATCTCTTAAGGTAACACCTCACAAAAGCTTTTCAAATCTCAACTAATCTTTAGTTTTGTTGTTGTTTTGTTTTCATTTAGATCGTCAGTAGAGGCTTCTTTTTAAAAAAAATTGAAACTGGCGTGAGTATGATTTCAGCATCAAACCCACAAGCAAATTCAGACGGGTTAGCTTCACCCAAGTCCTCTTTGGTGAAGCCCTGCCAACAGTATGTACTAGTTGAACAAAAACACTGGTTACCTTTTTTTGCAGCACAATTTTGTGATTGAGCTCAGCATGTAATAAAATCAAGTCTGTTAACGTGTCTCTTCTTTACTTCTTGTTCTTTTCTCCATCCAAGTGCAAGACTAATACAGGATGTTCTTTGCTGCTGTGAGGTTGAAGTACGAGCATCAAGAGAGCTGCCAAAACAGGTTCCTGGAAGCCGGGAAACAGGTAAGTGGCAGGCAAAGAGACTAAGTGAAGGGGAGGAATGTCGGTCTTTAAATAAAACTGCTTCCGAACATTCATAAGGGTCACATTCTAATTATTTGCAAAATGGAACAGGTGCAGATAATTAACTTAATGAGGCTGCCTTCTAGAAGGTGCTTTAGAATGTTCACAAAGGTCTCATTCTAATTGCTTATAGCAAGGAACAGGTGCAGAGGATTAATTTGATGAGGGCTGTCTTCTGGAAGGTTTTAAGAAGTGTGTTGCAAGGCTTTTAATTTCACTTGAAAGTTTGTATCCCAGAAACAGGGCATTGAAATGGACATTCTTTGATTTTTTTATGTTGAATTTGTATCTCAAGTTAGCAAATCCAAGGACTATGCGATCTACTCTTTTCAACTGTGTAGAAATGCCATCAACACCTTCAAATATATATAATCAACATAGGACAATGCCTGATCATCAAAACTCATGTAAAGGTCTGTAACCTGGGTTGAAAACAACCTCGGGCTGTTCCTATACTTCTGGGGCAAATGACAGAACTGTTTTTTAGAGCTCGGAGTGCTAACTGTGGTTGCATACCTGCTTCCAGGCACTATACTATGCCAGGAAAATCCATTCAAGATAGCTAATGTTGTTTTGTATTTTGTATAAACTATATTGTTCATTAGTACTATTCTGTGTGTGTTTTGTGCTGTGAATGTACATGTAGGTATGTTCAGGTGTCTGTAATCTAATGCTGGATAATATTAATGGCCCAGTTTCATTTCTGGAAAAAAAGGATTATTCATAGGAGAGGTCCAACTTTCTATTACACCTTGGTACTCAAATTGTGTGAGAATCTTTACCTTGTTTTGTAGCCTCATTGTTGATGGAGTATTGTCTTTGAGGATGTGGGGTCATCCTCACTGGTATTAGATGATAAGGGAACCCCTTATTCCACCCACATGGTTGTGGTATAACACAGGAGCTAGCGCTAATGCCCACTTCTTAGCGTATGAATGTTTTACTGATTTTGAAACGTGGTCGGAAAAAAAAGGCAAAATTACTGTTTCTCCCTCTGAGCAACCCATCACAAATTCAAATGGCAAACCCTTTCCAGGCAAGAGAATATCATAGCTGAATAACAAGTTCTCCCAAAAAAGTACATTAATGTATCGCTGTATGTCCTCCTCCAATCGTAATCTCGTATAGGGGTGGGTGGTAAACTCTGCTGCGCTGGTAGAGTTGACGAGTATTGCCACTCAGCACTCTGCTTGGATTGCAGAGTTTGGCAAAAACACCACTGGTGGAGTGGAGTTCTAGTCTCAGCAATCCCACTGAGGGGACTTTCTTGTGGCAACAATAGGGATTATTAGCCCTCAACGACCCTCAGCCGCCAAGGGGACTTCATCCCCCAAGCATTAGTGCATCAGGAGACCCCTTTGCAGAGTGGTTGAGAAAGGGGGCAGGGGCTCTGATGACATCTCAGCAATTCTGCTGTGGGGTAATTACTTAAGGCAACAATAGGGGTTCTTGGCCCCCAACAACCCTCAGAAGCCAAGGGACGTCATCCACCCAACCAGTAGTGCACCAGGAGGCCACTTTTCATATGGGTTGTGAAAGGGGAAGAGGCCTCTGAGGAGGTCTGAGCAATCGCATTGTGGGGGACTTACTTGTGGTAACAAAAAGGGTTCCGGGCCCCAACGACCCTAAGCAGCCAAGGGGACTTCATCCCCCAACCAGGAGTGCACCAGGAGGCCACTTTGCAGAGTGGTTGAGAAAGGGGATGGGGCCTCTGACAATGTCTCAGCAAGCCCACTGTGGGGGACTTACTTGTAGCAACAATAGGGGTCCCTGGCCCCTAACTACCATCAGCAGCCAAGGGGACTTCATTCCCCTGCCAGTAGTGTGCCAGGAGGCCACTGCACAGTGGCTGAGAAAGGGGTGGGGGCTCCGAAGAAATCTCAGCAATTCTGCTGTGGGGGAATTAGTTGTGGCAACAATAGGGGGTTTTGGCCCCCAATGACTCTCAACACCCAAGGGGACTCTATCCCCCAACCAGTAGTGCACCAGGAGGCCCCTTTGCAGAGTGGTTGAGAAAGGGGGCGAGGCTTTCGATGTCTCAGCAATCCCGCTGTGGGGGACCTATTGTGGCAACAATAGAGTTTATTGGCCCCCAATAACCCTCAGCAGCGAAGGAGACTTCATCCCCCAGCCAGTAGTGCACTCAAAGGCCCCTTTTCAGAGTTGTAGAAAAAAGGGGCAGGTCCTCCAATGAGGTCTCAGCAATCCTGCTCTGGAGCAGCTTAATTGTGGCAACAATAGAGGTTCTTGGCCCCCAACGACCCTCAGCAGCCAAGAGGACTTCATCCCACAACCAGTAGTGTGCCAGGAGGTCACTTTGCAGAGTGGTTGAGAAAGGGGGTGGGGCCTCTGATGACGTCTCAACAAACTCGCTGTGGTGGATTTACTTGTGGCAATAATAAGGGTTCTTGGCCCCCTAGGACCCTCAGCAGCTAAGGGAACATCATCTCCCAACAAGTAGTACACCATAGTGTGACAGGAGGCCCCTATACAGAGTGGTTGAGAAAGGTGACAGGGCCTTTGATGACATCTCAGCAATCCCGCCTTGGGTGGACTTACTTGTGGCAACAATAGGGGTTCTTGGCCCCCACCTCCCCTCAGCAGCCAAGGGGACTTCATTAGGGGTGGGCGAGCAATACTCTGTGCACTCACAGAACTCTGCGGAATTTGGCAAAGATTTTTGGCAACTCGTATTGACGATGCAAGACACTTACCCTTGTATCCAGTGTTTCCACCTAGATATAGTCACTCAATGCTACTGCCAAGAGGACAATCCATCAGGTTCTGGTGAACTATCATGACCTCTGCTGCGCTGTACAACATGGTCCTAATGGAACCTCTCTAGATACGGCATAAGTATAAGCCTCTCCTGACTTTATATCAGTAATCATAAAACCCCAAACCAAAGTGAGTTTAAAGAAAAAGCAGGACAATTAATATAAGTGCTGGAAGGAAGTGCTCATTAATAAGTGAAAGGAAATCAAAAGAAGTTCAATACGATTTCTTCAGTTTGTTTAAATCATGTATTTTTTTTAAATTTCATTTTACTTATGCACAAGCACTTCCTTCCCAGTACTTATATTCTACAAAATGGAGCAACTGTTTTATAATAAGGTTCATATGTGTATGATTTCAATACATATTTTGAAGGAATTTTAACTAACTTTTGATTTTGTGTGTTGTAACACTCTCCTGCTTTTTCCTTAAACTCACAAATGTTATTTGTCACCTCTCCTTTGGTTTGGGATTTTATGATGACTAATTAGAGTCAGAATAGGCTAATAATTTTGCCTTATCAAGAGAGGTTCTGTTAGAAATGTTCTTTTCTTTCCCACATTGTACCCAGGGCCTACGGTTTACTGGGTTACCCCATTGTTATGCAATGAATTGTTAGAGCAGGTGCACACCTGCGAGGGTTTCTTTGTGATCAATTATAGTTCAGTTATTGTAAAGAAGAAATGACAAAGAAGGAGACACTGGCAAATACAATTACATAAACAAACTGACACAGGGGCCTGCAGGCTCCTGGTCTCTGGGTTCAACACTCTCCAGAAAGAGAAAATTAGCAAACTAGAGAGACTGGAAAAGAAGCTTGTATGTACTAGGTTGCATAGACATTTATCAACTAAGTAATTACAGTCTCATATCATTTCAGTAAGACTACAAGTGAAGAATGAACCGGTCATTTTGTAGACATACCTACGTTTAAGGAAAACTTCAGTTTTGTGGCTAATAATTGTTCCCAGCACTGGATGATGTTGGGGTGAAGACAGCACTAGAACAGGTTGAGGAGTTGATGAAGGAGATTACAGACCATAAACTGGAGATTTTGGATGACAAGGCACTGGTGAATGCCAAAGAAGCTCTCAAGAGTCTCCAGAAGACAATTTGTGCGTTTGACACAAGCAGGTAAGCTTGATAAGCTGGCCAAAGACATCAAATTTTATGATGAAAAGGTCATATACCGGTACCTCCCCGAAGATTACTAGACACCCAGGGCAGATACACCACCAGGGACAGGGGAAAACACAGGGAGTACAATACTTTTTTAGGGTCATCAGGAGCCAGTGGAGTGGACAGCGAAACTGAGTAACCGAGTACCAGTTCAGGGTCATATAACCAGGGCTACAGGTACCAAGACCAAGAGCAGGGTCCTTTTTTAGGGGGGCTAATGGACACCACATGGGGAATGGCACCATGGAACATCAGCTTCTCCAGGGGACGAGGTTGGGGGAGAGGCCAGAACAAGGGCATGAAGCAGGTACGATTCCAGCAAGATGGCCACAAGGACATACAAACATAGAGACAACACTATAGGTGGTGAGGACCACTAACCCTAGCCCAATCATCAACTTATCAGACTATGAGTTATCTCTTTGTGAGCAACAGGTACTAAGTAAAGGTCTCCCATTTGTGCTTACTAATCTACCTAATATATTCAACCTTAAAATGGAACTCCACCAGTTATTTCAAAAAGTGCGGTTAAGATATTAATTCAATAAAATATTGGCCCGACCCACCATTTCAAACTAACTTTTGAGGTCACGATCTACACTCAGGCCTCCTGTACAGCTTATGTTGCATAAAATACTCACGTTTGAGCAGGTTGTACTGAGAGTTGCTATGAACCTAATTTCAGAGAAGAGATATATGAAACACAACATTTCCAAGGCTGAGCGAGAGGCCTTACAGACATTGAAAGACAATAAGGATATTGTCATAAAATCAGCTGATAAGGCAGGAGCAAATGTGGTGCAGAATAAAAGACATTACAACTCTGAGATTGACTCACAACTTATGGATGGAGTAAGCTATTAAAATTTGAACACTGACCCCTCCAGCGAAATAACTGACCTTTTCAAAAGGGTGACGAACAGTGGATTGAAGGAGGGGTTCTCAAATGAATTAGAATATGAGTTTATAAATAAGAAACAACCTCATCTACCTACCATCTATACCCTTTGCAAGGTTCAAAAGAATTTGGAGAAACTACCTGGCCCCCTAATGTTTAAGGATGTGGTTCCATTGTGGAACCCATATGCAAGTATATAGACATCTTTCTGAAACCAAATGTCGACTCAACAAAGGCATATTTGAGAGACACAATGGAGACTATCAAATGTATTCATACGCTTGCCTTCAACCACAGTGAACAACTCTTGGTTACCATGGATTTCACGTCCCTATACACCAACATCCCACAGAGACAAGTCTTAGAGGTTATCAGGGGCATGTTGGAATACCAGTACAGGTCCCGAATGATTTCATTGTAGATTGGTTGGAGATTGACATGATGAACATTTTTTTCTATTTACATGGGGACTATTTCCACCACACAAAGGAGGCGCAACGGGGGCCAGTTTTGTGCAGAACCTAGCTATTCTGTACATGGTTCACTATCAGTCCTGTTTCATCTTCAGTGATGAGAATCTATACCATGAGAATGTCTCTTTGTGGAGATGTTATTTTGATGATGTTCTTTTGATCTGCGTAGGTAAATTTCATCAGTGGTTGAATGAGAGCTTGGCTGATGAGGGCTGTTAGCCTGAAACTGGTTCCAGCATGCTTGTTTCCGGTCCAGGGAAGACATGGCTTGGCAGTTCGGTCTGTACTGTTCCTATGAGGCACAGGGTCAGGACTGATTTGCATATAGCTGTGTCTAAACTGGAGTGACGAAGTGAGCTAAAGAAAGATGATGGATTCAACCCAGATCTGTGCCTGGGGTGAGTGTCTGAAAAGTTTCAGCGCTCCGTCCATCATCTCCTTGGGTTTGCTTTGTTCGCCTTAAGTTGGCAGGGTATGCCCAGACGTGGGTCCCTTGCTCACTTTGCCACTGGATTCATTCTAGCCTGGCTGATGAGGGCTGTTAGCCTGAAACCGGTCCCAGGATGCTTGTTTCTGGTTCAGGGAAGACATGGCTTGGCAGTTCGATCTGGACTGTTCCCATGAGGCACAGGGTCAAGGCTGATTTGCATATAGCTGTGTCTGAACTAGGGTGGCGAAGTGAGCTAAAGAACGATGATGGATTCAACCGAGATCTGTGACTGGGGGTGAGTGCCTGAAAAGTTTCAGCGCTCCGTCCATCATCTCCTTGTGTTTACTTTGTTCACCCTAAGCTGGCAGGGTATGCCCAGACGTGGGCCCCTTGCTAACTTTGCCACTGAATTCAAGCTAGCCTAGCTGATGAAGGCTGTTAGCCCGAAACCGGGCCCAGGATGCTTTTTTCTGGTCCGGGGAAGACATGGCTTGCCTGGATGGGTCGAGTGCCTGTCCTCAGCAGGGCAGAGATCAGTAGTCAGCAGGGCAGCTCAGTAAAGCAGAGAAGCAGTTCATTCAGAACAGTCAGTCAAGCAAAGTTGCAATTCTTGTAGCACAGCAGTCTTTCCTCCTGGCAGAGTTCTTCACAGGTCCAGTAGTGTATTGTCTTAGTAGGGTCAGAGCCCCAGTACGTATAGGCAAATGTGAATTTGGAGTGGGTGTGACTTCCAAGCAGATCCTTGAAGTGCACATAACCCCTTTCATCCCAGACCTGTCTGCAGGAATACAAGTAGGGGTTAATCAACCCTTTGTTTGGGACACAGGACACTGCCTATTCAGGTGTGTCAGCTCCTGCGCTCTCTTCCTGCCCAGGAAAAACTATCAGAATGTGGATGAATGCAGATTGGTTCCTGTGTTTGTGACTGTCTATAGAGAAAGCATAAACTGTAGCTGTCACCCACCCCAGTCACGTATTGATAGGCTGCGGGCATACAGAGGTAACTGAAAAGAGCAGAGAAATGTCCACTTGCTAAAAGTGGCATTTCTAAAATAGTAATGTTAAATCCAACTTTACCACTGAAGTGGATTTATCATTACCATTCCAAAGATATGAAACATGATTTAGCTACTCCTTTCTAATCAGAAATTACTGCTTAGAAGTGTCTTACGGAAGTCACAATGGTGGTCTATGAGAGGAGTAGGCCACACAGTAGTGAAAAACAAACGTAATTTGTTGCCACTACCAGAACATGTAACACTTACCAGTGCATGTCCTATCTTTTACTTACACAGTGCCCTACCCTTAGGGCTACCTAGGGCCAACCTAAGGGCTGATATAGGTTTGAAAGGCTACTTATGTGAGTGGCCCACCCAGTGCTGCAAGCCCACTAGTAGCATTTACATTACAGGTCCTGGGTATATGGTATACCAATTTTCAAGGAAACTAATATAAGTAAACTAATTATGCCAATCAGGTATAAATCAATGTCACCATGTTCAGGGGAGAAGCATATACACTTTAGACCTGGTTAGCAGTGAGAAAGTGCTCAGAGTGCTAAGGCCAACAGTACGATACAGCAAAAAGTGGAGGTAAGCAGGCAAAACGTTTGGGGGAAGACCAACCTAAGGATGACAAGTCTAACACTTCTACATTAGGGTGAAATAAAAGGTGTGGCAGAAGCATTGCTACCCGCCATGTTCTGCAACAGGATATTTGCAAGCTGCAGCTAACCTTCCCTCATTTTATGAGAAATGCTCCATGCATTTACGGAAACTTCCTTCATAAATATGCAAAAGGACAGAGTATACTAGCATCTTTGCTGTTATAGAACTAGCAGTACTGTTTCTCCTGCAACACCATACCACACGATAAACACAAACACAGGTGCAAAATAGACATCTTCGTCTTGTCTGCAGTACACCCTTAAAGTTGCAGTAACCATGGTTTTACAAATACATTCATTTTTGTCACTTCAAATATTTCGGCAAAGAAGGTGACAGATTTAAAAAAATACATATATATATTTTTTTATGAATTGAACTCCATATCATACTAATTATGCAGTGAAGTATGCTCTACCTTCCTCTCTTTTACTTGTCATAGAATGCAGCCATCTAAAATTCTACTTTGGAGTTATGCTGGCATTTGCTTCAAGTAACACAGGCTGCCTTGCTGTAGTATACTCATTAGATCATTATATTTTCTGTGGATATGATAAATATAGGATTCAACAGTGTTTAATGGCGATTTTCTGGGTCTTCCTGCCTTGCCCAGGCAAGGTATTGCCTCATTTCATTGCCTTCTATTAGCTAGAGGGAGGCATTTAGCTGAAAAATCTATGCACTGAGAGCTGTGTGTGGCAAATCTGCTGAGCCTGCCACTTTCAGGGCTTCATTTGTGATAGAATGAGTTCTGCTGCTCAAAGCTCTGCTTGGAAACTTACAGCTGGTGCTTTTAAAGGTCAGCACACTAAATACAAAGGCTGAGTAGTCTTGAATCCACCTCCTGGGTCTTCCATCCACTTCCAGACTACCCCAGCCCGTTTATCTCACTCTTGCAGATGCTTTCTTTCTACATTTGCAACAGACTTTCCGTCTGTCTCTTCCTACTTCTTTCCCCTTGGTATGTTTTCCCTCTCATACTCAAGGTCAATGTCTAACGAGAAAAAATAAGTGCCGGTACCCAAATATGAGTGGTGGTTGTCCCCACCGGCAAGCACTGGTAACCTCTATGCATTTCATTTAGTCATCACCACTGACACCTGTTTGTTGTGTCCTGCTGGACACATTCTAGTGTCTCAGCAGACACTGAGTTGGTTAGCCACTCCCTTAGTGGAGTGGACACACATGCACCTCACACCCATCCCTCCCAGGCGTCACAAGTGACGTGGGTCTGTTAATAAAAGGGCCCTAGTGTATGTGCCCGAGGCCAGTTGTAGTACCCCAATACCAGGATCTGTGTCAATAATTTATCAGCATGTGGGCCTAGGGCCCACGTCACCACACTGTCCTCTGCCTGCACGGGCAAGGCTCTGGAACATGCCTCAGCTTGAACAGGATCTGTGCCACCATGAAAGGTACTATATTGCTCAAATTCGACTCATATTTTCACATGGTAAACTTATCAGGTACGAAAGTAGGTGAATTTCTTATTTGGACTCCTCTAAGCGAACAATCAATATCTCTTTAAAAGCCAGCACCCGGCAGATAGCAAATTGCTGCTTTCGCTAGAAGATCACGGGAGATCATCTCATCATGGAACAAGTAATGGCAACAGCAAGATATTTAACAAATAAAGATCACAGTCTCATTTACAACTGTTTCTAGAAGTCCCTAATTTCTATTTAACAGCCGGCATTGATCCTTTGGAACCAGGACGCGTGCCCAGCCGGGTTTTCAGCTCCTGAGCTGTAGACAACATTAAGGACACTGATGTATCCGTTTTCTAGTTTGCAGCCCTACATATACCGCTGTCATCCCATATAGCAGAGTCATCGATTGGTTTATTTATGAAGAAAGGCGGCAATTTACTCGAAGGGCTCGCTCCTTTCTCGCATGAAGCGCGATCAGTAAACCCTATGGTGTTCATTAAGGGTTTCTTCTGTGGGCAGCAGCAGAAAATATTTCCTTCAGCGCCGTTTTCAACTCGTGGAAGGTCAGAGGAATGCGGCGCTGTATCTTTTGTTTAGATTGCATCTCTGAGGCTCTAGAGTACCACGTATATTGTTTAGGTCAGCTCCGGCCGTCCAGCCCACGTTCAATTACGTCGGATGCGGTGTGGCGAGTTTCCCGATTTTTGCAAAATAAATTCAAGGTGAGCTAATGAGCCGGTAGAGGTGGCGCATCGATCATCGGCGGCTGCCCCATGACCCTACCTGAGTTTGGATTTTCATTTTAAGGCACGGACGGAAGACGAGATATGACAGGTGCTGAGCTGGTCAAAAACATTTCTGTCGATGTAATTCGATCCACCCGTGAGCGACTCCACCAAACTGCTACTGCTTCAGCGGGACGGACAATGTAAGTTTCACTGCTTCATGGGTGTGTTCATTTTAAGGGGTGCCTTGGTTGTTTTGCTCAATGGGTTTAAAAATACACCGAACGAGCAATAACCCAGGAATACCAATACCTCAAGGCAGCTCAATGCAGAAGTACAAGAAAAACACTAGAGACAATAAAGTGAAACATTGAAACACTCACTGTTCTCTCTGCTGTGGAATTTAGGATTATGTATAAGGATACAATGGCGTCATTATCATTAACATATAGGCACACAACCTTAGAAGACATTGGGCCTGATTTGGAGTCTGGTAATCTTGCGACTGCCAATCTCGCGGTGGCGCAAGAGTGGCAGACCTCCGTTTTGCCGATTACGACTTTGTAAATTGTATCGGCAGTGGACCACCGGCTGCGACAGGGAACAGTCATTACCTGGAGGTGGCGCAAGAGCACCCCAACTCATTGTGCTAAGCAGGGACTGGCACAGCCCCACTCAGCATATTACAAGTTCCTGGACTGCCAGCCTCTTCATGGCGTAGGTGATGCAAAGGGGGCCCTGCAGGGTGCCCATGCCCTCCGCCATGAGGGTACATTCAGGGGGCAGAACATATATTTTGGACCATTCCCAATGCGGTATCTGTTTTCAAGGCACCGCCATGGAAAAGGCCAAAGGATGGCCGACCGTATCACGAGTTGTACTTTTACAACTCGTGATACAGCCTTCAGTCCATGCGCAGGATTGGTGCAGCAGAGCCAGCATTGAGCCGGCACCGGCAGCGCCAATCTCCAAATGGGGCCCATTGTGCTTTTGTCATTCTTACCACAAATACTTTTTAAATTTAGGGAACATTTGAAATGGAAGCTGTAATAATGTCTAATCGGGAGCCCATTTTATAGATTTTGAATGAAAAGCTCCATAACTGATTGATTTTCCTTTTCTTATGCGGCATCACTGCAAGAGGACTACCTCCAGACTAGGAAACCCAACTAGGCCATGTTCCATAAGCCACGATTCCTTCATTTGAAATCCCTCTGCCCC
Organism: Triturus cristatus; assembly: GCF_964204655.1. Lineage (NCBI taxonomy): Eukaryota > Metazoa > Chordata > Amphibia > Caudata > Salamandridae > Triturus > Triturus cristatus. Next base: position 568,143,106 of record NC_140595.1, read on the forward strand.
TCCAGCCTCCCTCCATAGACCCACTAAATTCTCATGTCTCTAATAAAACAATGAAGGCCTTGTCTCCCCGCTACTGGAAGGCCCAGAATGAATGGGATATGACCAATTGGTGGGCTACCTATGGGCAATCAACAGCAGAGCTTAGCCCTTCAGATGGCATCGATTTTGTATAATGCAAACAAAAAAAGATCTAAAGAACAGAAACGCTTCGATCACTAACTATATGAAGTTTAAGACTTGATTCTTCAAGCAAGAGCCACAGAAGAAAACAGCCACCACCTGCGCCTAAACATATAATAAGCAGACAAGAAATCTTAAACAAGAGGTTTGGGTCCAATGAGATCTGTTTTGAAGCACGCACTATTTCACTTCACACCCCATTTAACCCTATTTTGACAACACAGAGACTTCCCTAATGTAATTGTCTCAACCCCTGATGGTAAATGACAAAAAATAATCCAGCTATCACGATGTGTGAATGTTACGAGCACCACATGGGGTGCTTTAATAGACCCCAAATGTCTTTAATTGTCTGAGATGCCCACACCGGGTTCAATGTTGCCCCAATCTTGTCTTCTTCCCAAGGTGCCCTAAAGTAGCCTTTTTTGAGTCTGCTTCACAGTTGAGCCTGTTCTCATTCCTATCTCACTTCTTTTACTTTATTCCCTTTTCCTTTATCTGGACTTGTATGTGACTATGTTGTGTACCATTTTGCATGCAAAGGCCACTGTGGCTTAATGCGGTAATAGAAATGTGAAAAGTAAACGTACTGTTCCTCAGGGAGGCCAACCCCAGTGCTAATTCTGACACTTCCTGCCACTCTGTGAACACCGAGCGCCTTTAAACGTTTATCCATCCCAAATTAGCCATGTAGTTAACTATGTCATTGGGCATCTCCCTTCCATTCTCTATAAAGGAATGAACTCTCATACGCTTCGTGCATGCATCCCTCCCACGTGAAGCCTATATTTTCACTTGAAAAGTACACAAAGCACTAAGTTCATGGGACACGTAGATGTCAGCGACTGGTAGGTGGCACAGCGTTCTCCCCGCGCGCTCCATTAAAATCTGCTATAGTGCAGGCTAACATATCTGCCCAAAAAAAACAGATTCCTGAGCAAACCACTAATCGCAGAGGGTTCAAAATTATGATTTGTGCAGTAAAAGCACCAGTTCACCGTGCTGTTCTTCATGTGAGAGGTGTTTACCACATCCCTTACATACCACACTTCAAGGTATAGGGGACGGTAAATACCTCACTCCCTCTCGCCATTTGTAATCAGGCCTTAGGTCTATTTTACTAAACAAATGAAGCAGAAGGGAATGAATAAAACAAAGGGATAGCAAAAATCGCCACTCCCAGCCCCAGGAGACCTGGAATCAGCCCTTCCCTCTCCCATTTGAAGGTATGAGCTGATGAGTAGCTGAACAGCGGTGCCCTTACACAGATCACACTTGGTTCAAGGGGGCATTTTGTGAGTCACTGGAGCTATGATGTATTCACGATAGCGTCTTCACAGGTGCTAGAGTAATCATTTCATGACAATACAAGCTTATTCTCATGGCGTATTTACTGGGGTAAATCCAGGTCCAACTAGGGTAATTGCACTCCATCTGTAAATATAAGGCAGGTTTGAGCAATTGTATGACTCGGCTATCGGCAGCTTGATGTTTCAGGTGGCAGCAGTGTATTGGATCAGGGAGGAAATTTTCAGGAAGACAGGAGAACGCATGTTCCTGCCATTACCAAGACATTCAAGGCAATAACTCATGCACTGCTTTTCTGCCTGCAGCTTCACCTGCCTCCTCTATCCCCACCGATGACAAACACTTCTTCCCACAAACGTCTGTCCTCAAGGAGGCCTCTCACCACTGGCCAAAAGGAACACATGAACCAAGGCAGCAGAGTTGTGTGTTACCCTCGTCAGCCTTTCATTGGAGCTCCTGGACCATCCTGACCCAGACAGCCTAAGAAAAGGGTGGTTAAAAAAACGGCAAGTTATATTTGCCTTTTTTGAGCATGCTTCACAATTGACCCTGCTCTCATTTCTATCTCACTTGTTCTATTTTATTCCCTTTTCCTTTATTTGGACTTGTATGTGACTATTTTGTGTACCATTTTGCATGCAAAGGCCAATGTGTCTTAATACTGTGATACAAATGTGAAACGTAAAGGTGTCCCTACCTCGTACTCTTTCTCCGGGAGGCCAGAACCAGTGCTAGATCTGGCACTCCCTGCCACTCTGTGAACAAAGCACTATGTTCATAGAACACGTAGATGTCTCCATCGCTCGAAGGTGGCACAGAGTTCTCCCCGCACGCTCCACTAAAATCGACTAAAGTGTAGATCCACACTTCTGCCCAAAAAATCCTGATCCCTGAGCAAACCCCTATTGGCAGAGGGTTCAAAATTAAGATTTGTGCAATAAAATGGCCAGTAAATACTAAGGGGTATATTCAGAAGAACATGTGATAACTACCGCAAGAGTAGCTTAACGCAACTCTCAACATCGCAGCCTATCGTGGGAAAATTATGCCGTGCCAACAAAGATATTCACAACGCGGTGGTAGCATGCGATACTTACCAGATAACGCGCCAAATGTCAGCGTGAAAATCAACGCCACGCCGCAAAAATGCGACACGCGTATGCAAAAAATCATACGATGAGGCCAATCGCGGTACAAAAATCAGTGAAAACTAGCCACTGGCCAGCAAATCCCACGTGTCTGGCGGGAAAATGCACTATAAAAGAAAGAAAAACAAGCACGGCCCCGAAAGTGAAAGAGGACCGCGCTGCAGCTGATCTCTTGTCTTTATGGGGCCATGTGTTTAAACACATGGCCCCATAAAGATGAAGGGAAAGAAACACAAACCAACGAGGTCATGTACACTGCACACTGTTCCAAAAGGTTAACCACCCTTTAGCTATATGCATAAGAATGCAAAATATTTCATCAAAGAATTGGAAATAAAATTGTAATTCAAACATGTATTTTTTGTTACAATTACATGAATAAACAAATATAATCATCCATTTTAGATGAACATATAGATTACTCAGACATCAGTGACACAATCTTAACATAACATAACAAGTGGTCATTGCATCATGATCAACACTTGAAAGCACAGTTGAAAGTTTGAGAATGACGCGTCCCTTCGTCAGGGGGAACCTGTGAAATAAAGATGTCAAATTTACTGGGACATATGTAGAAATGTCTGAAAGACACCAAGTGGGCACCTTTGTGTCATATTATCAAACACTTAATAACGTGCAGTATGGTTAGTGAATTTCCAGATAAAGTTGCATAGATACCATGTGATCAAAAGGTAATCAACTAATGTGAATTGTGAAAAACGTTATTAAGACAGAGGGAAGTGAACACTTTTAAGGATACAGGATAAACAGATTTGTTGAGTAGAGACAGAGCCAATGATTGGTGGTCAAGAATCACAGAAGTGTTTGTGAATTTAGGATGAATAGTGAAATGGGCTGAAAGTGAACTGGTTGACAAAAATAGGGGTGAGAAAAACTATGGGAACACGTGTTGTTGAAAAGAAAACGCAAAGTGTGTGCTCATCGATCATGAAGGTGAGCAACAATAATCTTCTATATGAAGAAATGGTGTAAACTGTGGAAGAAAATAGGTACAAAATATGCGGTCACAATCTCATTATTATTGGCTATACGAAAAATTGGCGTCACAATTGGATACGGTAAAAACAGTAAATGCTCTATGACCGTTATCATTTTATAACATTTTTAACACCTTTAGCGTTTTGCGTCTGTTGGTCCCGTAATAATTGGCGTACTTTGTTCACTTACAGCACGTGAATATCTGACATCAGCTTTTCTTTACCAGTACGATCATAGCAAACATTATCGGTGAGCATTTACTGTTTTTACCGTATCCAATTTTGACGCCAATTTTTCATATAGCCACGGAGGGCCAGCCAGGAAACCCGTGTTCGGGGAAGGGCAAGGAGAAGAGGAAAAGGAAGACGGGGTTCAGTCCGCTGGAAGGCCAGATCATCGTCACGGAGGTGATAGAACACCATCAACAACTGTTCGGTGCCTCCACTGCGGCACTGGCAACCCTAACGGAAATATGGCAGGCCATCGTCACCAGCGCCAATGCAGTCGGAGTGTTGAGGAGGTCAATGGAGGAGGTCAAGAGACGCTGGCATGAAGTGCACAGCCAAATCAAACAGAAACTCACCGCCAACAGAAACGCAGCAACAGCGACTGGAGGTGGGAGTCTTACGACACAGGAGGAGCTGGATGAGCTGGAGGAAATTGTGGCCGCAGTCAGCAGTGTGGAGACGGTGGCAGGATTTGGGGGCCTAGACACAGCTCGATACGACCTGAACCAACAGCAACAGGATGAGTAACGACCAGGGACTGGGGGGACGGGGGAGATGGGCACAATGGCACACATGCACAATTATGTGTAGCACACTGCACACCCACAATGATCATGGAACATGTCCCTGATAGCCTTGGCACACTGCAGCATACATAGAAACACCAAGTAGGCCCCCGTCTACAATGTGCACAAAGGGGCCCCCCCTCCCTATCACCAATATCACAACCGACCCATGCACATGTGCTGAATCCAGCAAAGCAGCAGCTCTGTGACCCACACTGATCATGCAAGTGACACTGCATGCCCGATAGCATGGCAGCAGCCAAAAAACATGACATGGCCCACAAATCGACATGGAGGTGGCCCAGTGCGGATCACATCCGTAAAGGAGCAGGTCACACTCTGACATATCCATGTGCACCCTCAACCCATGCCGTACAATATATGCAGCAGACGAACAATGCACCAGGCCCCAAAATCTGTCCGAGAGCACACAAGACCCAAGTCAAAAACAATTCAGCCCCCGAAAAGCACACAATTCAAAGGCACCCCGCCACGAAGGGAGAAGACTACACGAAATCAGAGCTGCAGGGGCAACTCCCCCACAATGCAGCACACACTCATAGCAATCACAGAACATCAGCAATGATGGCAAAATGGGACAAAGTGCAACACCAAGACCACAGGACAGGGCTCACAACAGGTTCTGCACGTGCGTAGTAACTGTCCACTCACATCTGGCATTGCCTGACACGGTGATGATAATGTACTGGTACTACCACACATCCGTCATGTAGTCGAAAAAAACACTGACGCCATCAAATAGCCAGCTCCACCAAAACAGTCACAATGTACATTGGCATGCAGTTTGAATGTAAACATCTGCAAATTTCAGCATACCTGTGTAACTTTGTTAACCTGCATCTCCCCTTTACATTGCAGAGGGACAAATAACACCTCCTGCAGAACACACCACACTTCCCATCATTGATGATGAAGAGGACAACCTGCACATATGTCAAGACACCCTCCAATGGATAATGGACAGCCTCCACACCCCATTCCCAGGAGCAGGGCACGCCAGCTGCCCGGAGGTGACCCCACCATTTGCACAGAACACACAGCAGGAAACACACACCACTATGGCTGTCTCCCAGGACCCCCGACCAATACATGGAGTTCCAACAGCGTACGTGGGGTTGCCAGGTGGAATTGGCAGACCAGCTGCGGGTGGGTTTCGAGCTCGTGGCAGCCAAACTCGATGCCATACGTGGGTGTCTGAATCCCATCAGGGACCACGTACAGTCCCTATCGGACACCCCCTGTACGCACCATGCTCCACCACAGACCTTGGCTGACCTCGCTGGGGCCATTAATCGAATACAAGACATGTCTGGTCAGATAGGCAACAGTGATGACAGCACAGAGTTGGCACAGATGCGGAGGTCAATGGAGACCATGGAGCAGATGCAGGCTGGAAGTATGGCTGCCACGACTGGACACCAGTGAGTAGAAGCTGGGAACTTCAATGCCCTGCAGTTCATCATCTTGCCATTGCTGCCACTGAGCCTGTCCCAGATGTCTGAAGTGGGAACATCCACACACACTGCTCCGACCCCTGATGTGTCAGTGGCACACAGTGATGCTGCCCCATCACCTTCGCAGTCCGATGTGTCAGTGGCACACAGTGATGCAGCCATTACCCCGCCACACACACTGGACACACCGGACCCAGAACCCGTATCAGGGGAGTAAGATGGGGATGGTAATTACTGTGGGAGGAAGGAGGCAGTAGCATCCATCACCACCAAATGGCCTGTCCCTGCCTGGTTCTGCCCTATGCATCATGCCCTGGAACAATACCTCCCACTGACCCCCGGAACACTCTGCGACATTCACCCGGAACCCGACACAGACTGCCATATCTTCACTGCTGGACAATTACACAGAAATCCTGCTGCGGACTGCACTCCCCCTCTTCCTAATCACTATTCAATCCCCAAAGGACTCTGGTTGGCCCACCACTGGGCTTCCATGTAATGTGGGCTTGGATGGCCATGTACAGCTCCAGCTCCGTCAATCACCTGAATGTGAATAAAACATTCTAAATCACGCAGATGTGTCATGACTATATTCACTCACGTATGGAAGTATGGCTGGATGTAGGGACAATGATTGCACATGAAGGTACACCCTGGTAACTGACATCTATGTGCATGTATATCCCTGAGACACATGGCCAATTGGATGACTGTGAAGGTGAGTACTAGCTGTGTCCCCATTGCACATCAACAACAATCTCACAACCCCCCAACGTAGGCACACGTCCATGTATTGAATAGGGCTGTGGGTAGGAATGACCAAATCGGTAGCAGGCCAGGAGTGGTGTACTACATCACATGTGACAACATAACTTCACATCGCATACCTACTCACACACATCTGTGTGGACACATTCTGTTATGATATATGATATTGCTCCACATGGTCAGAGGTTGGACACCATACTCACATTGCTGAAGTGACTTAAGTGCACAGGTCGGCCAGCAACTTTCCCAAAACAATGTTTGGCTCACAGAGGGGGAGCTTGCAAAAGGATGCCACCCCCATTGCACATGCATCAGTCAGTTCCTCCCTGTATAGGGATGATGCTTATTGTGGCACACGAGTGGACAACCTAATCAACACACATCACAGTTAGACACCAGTGGAGTGGCATGGACTTTATTGGCATGTGCGTGTCAGTACAGACGAGGCAACAGCCACAACTGGCAGGGACATGCTTAAGACACTTACAAGCAGCATGGGAACATGTCGAGGTTCAGAAAATGGTGAGGCAAAAATGGACTGCAATCATCACGGATGGCAACAGTCACAGCCCACCTTGCCTTGCTGGATGAGTCATGTGTTGTTTGGCGTCTGCCCATTGCCCCGTGTGAGGGGGCAAGACTCACTGCCAATGGGATCTGCATAGTGCTCTGCCACCGGAGTGCGACGATTGTCTGCCCTGCTGACAGTGATCAGGTGAAAGGGTCTGACAGGTTCACATGTCGTGCTACATTGCCATGTGTCTCCCCCCAGCAGTGTGTCCGAATTGGTAACGTTGCCAAACTATGCTGTGTTGCTCCGAACATGGACCTGCATCACCTTGCACAGGTGTGTGTACATACGCGTAGTTCCACGCACATGCATCCAGAGTCCTGATGAAGGCAGACATGTCCTCTGTTGTGGTGGGATATGTGAGCATTCCCCAAGATGCAACAATTTGTTGGGACCTGTGCTGTGGGTGACAATTCGATGTGGCTGCAGGAACATAGTTACTCGTCCATGATTGCCCATGCAGCTTCATGTGCAATGTGTTCCAATAGTACGTCGTTGTCGTGTTCAAGGAACAACAGGGTGAGCCAATCCATTAACTGGTCCAGGCAGGTGTGCTCAGCTCACGCCATTTCACCAATCTGCAACACAGCCCAATAGGAGAGCGCCTCGATGTGGTCACTGCACACCAGGAATTGTGTAATCTCCCATGCACCACTGCCTTATACATACACAGTATGTCAATGCATCCCATGCACGACTGTCTCGGTTACACTCCTGTTCGTGATCCAACAGGGGGCGCAGACACAAGTCATAGTCCAATTCATCTACGGTTGTGTTGGACAGGCAGACATCCATGGGACACTCAAATATGCATGTTCGGCAGTGGGACCAGGGCTGGACACAGGTGACGTAGGCAAGGTGGGAGCTCAGCCAGTAACTGATCCGCAGCACTGCCAGTGGCAGTGTGCCCAGTAAATGCAGCATACGTGCACGGTACTGTTCCACGTGACGGGGGTTGTGCATGTGCTCGGAATGGCTTGCCATTGTGTTGGTGCGTCTCGTGGAACCGGCACTCTTCTGAACTGCGGCAGTTGTGTTGAGGATATGCCACAGCTCAGAGCAATGATTCAAATGTGTGTGAAACGTTGGGGAGAATGGGTTGCTGTTTCCATGAGTGTCAAGGGCATCCCATGCAGGGGTACCTCAGGCAGGGGCTTCTGTGTGTGGGGTGTGGATAAGTCGGATAGTTCATTTGCACAATACGTGGTGTGGGAGTCATCCCCATCTGCCATGGCATTTCTCTCAGGGTGTTCCAGCCACGTTCTGGACCATAGTCCGAGGTGCAGGTGTCCTCCCACCTTCTGCATTGGAACAATGGAGCTTTCATCCCTGATGTTTGTCTGACTACTACTTGCGTTTTCAGAATGTGATGTGACTTTGGCGTTGAGATTGGGACAAGGCCTTGGGCTCATGGTGTACAGATGGCGATACACACACATCATGTTGGCATGTGGAGCCAGGTGCCCGAGAGGCCTTGCGCTGCTTGTGCAATCTCACTCCGTCTCTCTTCCTTGCTCTCTCCCTCTCTTTCCTTTGTTGGGCGCATGGCACACCCTCTTCTCTCGGATGTTGTCTTCCAGGCTGTGTCCTACAGATTTTCCAGTGAGGACCTGCTAGGGATCATCCAGAAGGGTTGTTTTGGCTTTTGTTTGAATGTTGTTTTGTGTTGGTAATTGCATTGCTGTATGACTCATTCTCCATTTTCACAATTGACCCTGCTCTCATTCCTATCTCACTTGTTCTATTTTATTCCCTTTTCCTTTATTTGGTCTTGTATGTGACTATTTTGTGTACCATTTTGCATGCAAAGGCCAATGTGTCTTAATACTGTGATACCAATGTGAAACGTAAAGGTGTCCCTACCTCGTACTCTTTCTCCGGGAGGCCAGAACCAGTGCTAGATCTGGCACTCCCTGCCACTCTGTGAACAAAGCACTATGTTCATAGAACACGTAGATGTCTCCATCGCTCGAAGGTGGCACAGAGTTCTCCCCGCACGCTCCACTAAAATCGACTAAAGTGCAGATCCACACTTCTGCCCAAAAAATCCTGATCCCTGAGCAAACCCCTATTGGCAGAGGGTTCAAAATTAAGATTTGTGCAATAAAATGGCCAGTAAATACTAAGGGGTATATTCAGAAGAACGTGTGATAACTACCGCAAGAGTAGCTTAACGCAACTCTCAACATCGCAGCCTATCGTGAGAAAATTATGCCGTGCCAACAAAGATATTCACAACGCGGTGGTAGCATGCGATACTTACCAGATAACGCGCCAAATGTCAGCGTGAAAATCAACGCCACGCCGCAAAAATGCGACAAGCGTATGCAAAAAAATCATACGATGAGGCCAATCGCGGTACAAAAATCAGTGAAAACTAGCCACTGGCCAGCAAATCCCACGTGTCTGGCGGGAAAATGCACTATAAAAGAAAGAAAAACAAGCACGGCCCCGAAAGTGAAAGAGGACCGCGCTGCAGCTGATCTCTTGTCTTTATGGGGCCATGTGTTTAAACACATGGCCCCATAAAGATAAAGGGAAAGAAACACAAACCAACGAGGTCATGTACACTGCACACTGTTCCAAAAGGTTAACCACCCTTTAGCTATATGCATAAGAATGCAAAATATTTCATCAAAGAATTGGAAATAAAATTGTAATTCAAACATGTATTTTTTGTTACAATTACATGAATAAACAAATATAATCATCCATTTTAGATGAACATATAGATTACTCAGACATCAGTGACACAATCTTAACATAACATAACAAGTGGTCATTGCATCATGATCAACACTTGAAAGCACAGTTGAAAGTTTGAGAATGACGCGTCCCTTCGTCAGGGGAAACCTGTGAAATAAAGATGTCAAATTTACTGGGACATATGTAGAAATGTCTGAAAGACACCAAGTGGGCACCTTTGTGTCATATTATCAAACACTTAATAACGTGCAGTATGGTTAGTGTATTTCCAGATAAAGTTGCATAGATACCATGTGATCAAAAGGTAATCAACTAATGTGAATTGTGAAAAACGTTATTAAGACAGAGGGAAGTGAACACTTTTAAGGATACAGGATAAACAGATTTGTTGAGTAGAGACAGAGCCAATGATTGGTGGTCAAGAATCACAGAAGTGTTTGTGAATTTAGGATGAATAGTGAAATGGGCTGAAAGCGAACTGGTTGACAAAAATAGGGGTGAGAAAAACTATGGGAACACGTGTTGTTGAAAAGAAAACGCAAAGTGTGTGCTCACCGATCGTGAAGGTGAGCAACAATAATCTTCTATATGAAGAAATGGTGTAAACTGTGGAAGAAAATAGGTACAAAATATGCGGTCACAATCTCATTATTATTGGCTATACGAAAAATTGGCGTCACAATTGGATACGGTAAAAACAGTAAATGCTCTATGACCGTTATCATTTTATAACATTTTTAACACCTTTAGCGTTTTGCGTCCGTTGGTCCCGTAATAATTGGCGTACTTTGTTCACTTACAGCACGTGAATATCTGACATCAGCTTTTCTTTACCAGTACGATCATAGCAAACATTATCGGTGAGCATTTACTGTTTTTACCGTATCCAATTTTGACGCCAATTTTTCATATAGCCGCGGAGGGCCAGCCAGGAAACCCGTGTTCGGGGAAGGGCAAGGAGAAGAGGAAAAGGAAGACGGGGTTCAGTCCGCTGGAAGGCCAGATCATCGTCACGGAGGTGATAGAACACCATCAACAACTGTTCGGTGCCTCCACTGCGGCACTGGCAACCCTAACGGAAATATGGCAGGCCATCGTCACCAGCGCCAATGCAGTCGGAGTGTTGAGGAGGTCAAGAGACGCTGGCATGAAGTGCACAGCCAAATCAAACAGAAACTCACCGCCAACAGAAACGCAGCAACAGCGACTGGAGGTGGGTGTCCTACGACACAGGAGGAGCTGGATGAGCTGGAGGAAATTGTGGCCGCAGTCAGCAGTGTGGAGACGGTGGCAGGATTTGGGGGCCTAGACACAGCTCGATACGACCTGAACCAACAGCAACAGGATGAGTAACGACCAGGGACTGGGGGGACGGAGGAGATGGGCACAATGGCACACATGCACAATTATGTGTAGCACACTGCACACCCACAATGATCATGGAACATGTCCCTGATAGCCTTGGCACACTGCAGCATACATAGAAACACCAAGTAGGCCCCCGTCTACAATGTGCACAAAGGGGCCCCCCCTCCCTATCACCAATATCACAACCGACCCATGCACATGTGCTGAATCCAGCAAAGCAGCAGCTCTGTGACCCACACTGATCATGCAAGTGACACTGCATGCCCGATAGCATGGCAGCAGCCAAAAAACATGACATGGCCCACAAATCGACATGGAGGTGGCCCAGTGCGGATCACATCCGTAAAGGAGCAGGTCACACTCTGACATATCCATGTGCACCCTCAACCCATGCCGTACAATATATGCAGCAGACGAACAATGCACCAGGCCCCAAAATCTGTCCGAGAGCACACAAGACCCAAGTCAAAAACAATTCAGCCCCCGAAAAGCACACAATTCAAAGGCACCCCGCCACGAAGGGAGAAGACTACACGAAATCAGAGCTGCAGGGGCAACTCCCCCACAATGCAGCACACACTCATAGCAATTACAGAACATCAGCAATGATGGCAAAATGGGACAAAGTGCAACACCAAGACCACAGGACAGGGCTCACAACAGGTTCTGCACGTGCGTAGTAACTGTCCACTCACATCTGGCATTGCCTGACACGGTGATGATAATGTACTGGTACTACCACACATCCGTCATGTAGTCGAAAAACACACGGACGCCATCAAATAGCCAGCTCCACCAAAACAGTCACAATGTACATTGGCATGCAGTTTGAATGTAAACATCTGCAAATTTCAGCATACCTGTGTAACTTTGTTAACCTGCATCTCCCCTTTACATTGCAGAGGGACAAATAACACCTCCTGCAGAACACACCACACTTCCCATCATTGATGATGAAGAGGACAACCTGCACATATGTCAAGACACCCTCCAATGGATAATGGACAGCCTCCACACCCCATTCCCAGGAGCAGGGCAGGCCAGCTGCCCGGAGGTGACCCCACCATTTGCACAGAACACACAGCAGGAAACACACACCACTATGGCTGTCTCCCAGGACCCCCGACCAATACATGGAGTTCCAACAGCGTACGTGGGGTTGCCAGGTGGAATTGGCAGACCAGCTGCGGGTGGGTTTCAACTTTCGAGCTCGTGGCAGCCAAACTCGATGCCATACGTGGGTGTCTGAATCCCATCAGGGACCACGTACAGTCCCTATCGGACACCCCCTGTACGCACCATGCTCCACCACAGACCTTGGCTGACCTCGCTGGGGCCATTAATCGAATACAAGACATGTCTGGTCAGATAGGCAACAGTGATGACAGCACAGAGTTGGCACAGATGCGGAGGTCAATGGAGACCATGGAGCAGATGCAGGCTGGAAGTATGGCTGCCACGACTGGACACCAGTGAGTAGAAGCTGGGAACTTCAATGCCCTGCAGTTCATCATCTTGCCATTGCTGCCACTGAGCCTGTCCCAGATGTCTGAAGTGGGAACATCCACACACACTGCTCCGACCCCTGATGTGTCAGTGGCACACAGTGATGCTGCCCCATCACCTTCGCAGTCCGATGTGTCAGTGGCACACAGTGATGCAGCCATTACCCCGCCACACACACTGGACACACCGGACCCAGAACCCGTATCAGGGGAGTAAGATGGGGATGGTAATTACTGTGGGAGGAAGGAGGCAGTAGCATCCATCACCACCAAATGGCCTGTCCCTGCCTGGTTCTGCCCTATGCATCATGCCCTGGAACAATACCTCCCACTGACCCCCGGAACACTCTGCGACATTCACCCGGAACCCGACACAGACTGCCATATCTTCACTGCTGGACAATTACACAGAAATCCTGCTGCGGACTGCACTCCCCCTCTTCCTAATCACTATTCAATCCCCAAAGGACTCTGGTTGGCCCACCACTGGGCTTCCATGTAATGTGGGCTTGGATGGCCATGTACAGCTCCAGCTCCGTCAATCACCTGAATGTGAATAAAACATTCTAAATCACGCAGATGTGTCATGACTATATTCACTCACGTATGGAAGTATGGCTGGATGTAGGGACAATGATTGCACATGAAGGTACACCCTGGTAACTGACATCTATGTGCATGTATATCCCTGAGACACATGGCCAATTGGATGACTGTGAAGGTGAGTACTAGCTGTGTCCCCATTGCACATCAACAACAATCTCACAACCCCCCAACGTAGGCACACGTCCATGTATTGAATAGGGCTGTGGGTAGGAATGACCAAATCGGTAGCAGGCCAGGAGTGGTGTACTACATCACATGTGACAACATAACTTCACATCGCATACCTACTCACACACATCTGTGTGGACACATTCTGTTATGATATATGATATTGCTCCACATGGTCAGAGGTTGGACACCATACTCACATTGCTGAAGTGACTTAAGTGCACAGGTCGGCCAGCAACTTTCCCAAAACAATGTTTGGCTCACAGAGGGGGAGCTTGCAAAAGGATGCCACCCCCATTGCACATGCATCAGTCAGTTCCTCCCTGTATAGGGATGATGCTTATTGTGGCACACGAGTGGACAACCTAATCAACACACATCACAGTTAGACACCAGTGGAGTGGCATGGACTTTATTGGCATGTGCGTGTCAGTACAGACGAGGCAACAGCCACAACTGGCAGGGACATGCTTAAGACACTTACAAGCAGCATGGGAACATGTCGAGGTTCAGAAAATGGTGAGGCAAAAATGGACTGCAATCATCACGGATGGCAACAGTCACAGCCCACCTTGCCTTGCTGGATGAGTCATGTGTTGTTTGGCGTCTGCCCATTGCCCCGTGTGAGGGGGCAAGACTCACTGCCAATGGGATCTGCATAGTGCTCTGCCACCGGAGTGCGACGATTGTCTGCCCTGCTGACAGTGATCAGGTGAAAGGGTCTGACAGGTTCACATGTCGTGCTACATTGCCATGTGTCTCCCCCCCAGCAGTGTGTCCGAATTGGTAACGTTGCCAAACTATGCTGTGTTGCTCCGAACATGGACCTGCATCACCTTGCACAGGTGTGTGTACATACGCGTAGTTCCACGCACATGCATCCAGAGTCCTGACGAAGGCAGACATGTCCTCTGTTGTGGTGGGATATGTGAGCATTCCCCAAGATGCAACAATTTGTTGGGACCTGTGCTGTGGGTGACAATTCGATGTGGCTGCAGGAACATAGTTACTCGTCCATGATTGCCCATGCAGCTTCATGTGCAATGTGTTCCAATAGTACGTCGTTGTCGTGTTCAAGGAACAACAGGGTGAGCCAATCCATTAACTGGTCCAGGCAGGTGTGCTCAGCTCACGCCATTTCACCAATCTGCAACACAGCCCAATAGGAGAGCGCCTCGATGTGGTCACTGCACACCAGGAATTGTGTAATCTCCCATGCACCACTGCCTTATACATACACAGTATGTCAATGCATCCCATGCACGACTGTCTCGGTTACACTCCTGTTCGTGATCCAACAGGGGGCGCAGACACAAGTCATAGTCCAATTCATCTACGGTTGTGTTGGACAGGCAGACATCCATGGGACACTCAAATATGCATGTTCGGCAGTGGGACCAGGGCTGGACACAGGTGACGTAGGCAAGGTGGGAGCTCAGCCAGTAACTGATCCGCAGCACTGCCAGTGGCAGTGTGCCCAGTAAATGCAGCATACGTGCACGGTACTGTTCCACGTGACGGGGGTTGTGCATGTGCTCGGAATGGCTTGCCATTGTGTTGGTGCGTCTCGTGGAACCGGCACTCTTCTGAACTGCGGCAGTTGTGTTGAGGATATGCCACAGCTCAGAGCAATGATTCAAATGTGTGTGAAACGTTGGGGAGAATGGGTTGCTGTTTCCATGAGTGTCAAGGGCATCCCATGCAGGGGTACCTCAGGCAGGGGCTTCTGTGTGTGGGGTGTGGATAAGTCGGATAGTTCATTTGCACAATACGTGGTGTGGGAGTCATCCCCATCTGCCATGGCATTTCTCTCAGGGTGTTCCAGCCACGTTCTGGACCATAGTCCGAGGTGCAGGTGTCCTCCCACCTTCTGCATTGGAACAATGGAGCTTTCATCCCTGATGTTTGTCTGACTACTACTTGCGTTTTCAGAATGTGATGTGACTTTGGCGTTGAGATTGGGACAAGGCCTTGGGCTCATGGTGTACAGATGGCGATACACACACATCATGTTGGCATGTGGAGCCAGGTGCCCGAGAGGCCTTGCGCTGCTTGTGCAATCTCACTCCGTCTCTCTTCCTTGCTCTCTCCCTCTCTTTCCTTTGTTGGGCGCATGGCACACCCTCTTCTCTCGGATGTTGTCTTCCAGGCTGTGTCCTACAGATTTTCCAGTGAGGACCTGCTAGGGATCATCCAGAAGGGTTGTTTTGGCTTTTGTTTGAATGTTGTTTTGTGTTGGTAATTGCATTGCTGTATGACTCATTCTCCATTTTCTGGCCACGCATGTATGTTGATTTTCCTGCTTGTGCGACATCAGGCAAAATATTTGTTTTAGGATTCGTGGTGTTGGTGTGCAGTTTCTTTGTCCGGGTTGGGGGTGGGCCCAGGGGGGGCGTTGCGGGCCTGGGTGTGGTGTCAGTGGGTGTTGTGGCCCTCTTGGGTGTCCATGCTGCATGTTCAGTTGCTCGAGGCATCTGTTGTTCCTTATGTGTGGCTCTGGGCTGTGACTTTGCACCAGGTCTGAGCAGGTGTTAATTTCGTGGTGCTAAAGCGCCTTATCGCCTGTTTTGTGTTCTTATCGCAGATCTGGCTGGTCGTTGAGAATGTTGCGGAGTGCTGTTGTCACATTTTTTTTGTTCGGGAATGCCTACTCTGCATCTCATTAGCGATAGTTGCCGGGGTCATCCGGGGCGATGATTGTTGCGGGTGCTAACGCCGGAAAAGTGGTGTTGTAGGCTATTTGCGCCAGCTTGTGAATGGGGCTGTAAATTGATCATGACTTTGGCTGCGCTAAAGTGCAGTTAAATCGGAGAGAGCTCCTTGAGAATATGGCTGAAAGACATGCAGAATTTGGTGCAAAAAACACCAGTTCACCATGCTATTCTTCATGCAAGAGGTTTTTACCACATCCGTTAAATACCACACTTCAAAGTGTAGGGTACGGTAAATACCTCACCCACTCTTGCCATTTGTAATCAGGCCTTAGGTCTATTTTACGAAATACGTGAAGCTGAAGTGAATGAATAAAACAAAGGGAAAGCAAGAATTGCCACTCCCAGCCCCAGGAGACCTGGCATCAGCCCTTCCCTCTCCCTTGTGAATGTCGGAGCAAGTAAGTAGCTGAGCAGCGGTGCCCACACACATATCACACTTGGTTCAAGGGGGCATTTTATGAGTCACTGGAGCTATGATGTGATTCACGATAGCGTCTTCACAGGTGCTGGAGTAATCATTTCATGACAATACAAGCTTATTCTCATGGCGTATTTACTGGGGTAAATCCGGGTCCAACTAGGGTAATTGCACTCCGTATGTAAATATAAGGCAGGTTTGAGCAATTGTATGGCTCGGCTATCGGCAGCTTGATGTTTCAGGTGGCAGCAGTGTATTGGATCAGGGAGGACATTTTTAGGAAGGCAGGAGAACGCATGTTCCTGCCATTACCAAGACATTCAAGGCAAGAACTCATGTCTTGCTTTTCTGCCTGCAGCTTCACCCGCCTCCCCCATCCCAACCAATGACAAACACTTCCTCCCACAAACTTCTGTCCTAAAGGAGGCCTCTCACCACTGGCCAAAAGGACCACATGAACCAAGGCAGCAGAGTTGTGTGGTACCCTCGTCAGCCTTTCATTGGAGCTCTTGGACCACCCTATCCCAGATAGCCTAAGAAAAGGGTGGTTGTAAACAACTCCAAGCTATATTTGGTCCTGCTACAGATGGGTGAAGGCCAGGTAAAATAACTACTACGTCATACCTCAAATAAGCTGTATCTGGGCAATTTTCCAGTTTAGGTTTGGGGTGTTTGCCAATGTCGCTCCTCAGATGTCTATTCAATACCAGGCTCAGTCAGACATTACCTTTTCCGATGATGGCTTGTCTAAGAAGATCCTGAAACAGTTCTTACATGATGACAGGTTTAATTTCTGCACTCTTGTACAAGGCACTCATGGTAATTCAGACACGTGCACAGCTTCAGCGAATGCTTGTGCTAGTCCTATTTGTGTTTACTTTCAAAGTACCGCAGGAGCACTTGCATACTGATCCATGGCACTGGAGTACCTTTCTGGTGACTGTATTCTTGCTATCATGCAAAAGGAAGATTTACAAGGGGCTCATGCTTTTGATTCTGGCATCTGTTAAGCACTGGGGAGTGCTGAGTCAGTTATTTGCTGGGTGTAATTCTTTATCCTAGATGCCATCCCATTTCCATGTAATATTATGTCAATGAGGTGATTTGCGAGGTGGGGGACAGCCTTCAAAATCTATCCAAGGGGAGCTAGCGTCAACAAAATATACACCATTTTTTTTCCTGTCAGTTCACTCTCAATAAACTCAAAATAATTACTATTATTATGCCTACCTAACAATATTCTAACATATTTTTTCTTTCTTTAGAAAAAAGCCCATATATATTAAATTTGAAAAATGATCACAATTAAATGAGAAAAATAAATTCATATTAAAAAATGGTATCATTTAAAGTTGGGAACAATTATAATAGTCAAGTACAGTATTAGCACAGGATTTATTTCCTTTAGATATAAACTTCCTTAAAAAAGGTCACCCCCACAAGGCAGTTTTCATCACTCTTTGTGCTCGGTGGTGTTCAGGAATACTAATATGCTGTGCTGCATATTCCAAAAGGCAGCATTTCTAAAATATAAATAGGATGATAGGCGGAATGGAATCGCTTTCTTAAGATAAATGTGAAATATTCATCTGGCTATCACGTGAAATGTGTGATGAGTGGGTGGACAAGTAAAAAAATTATGCTGCACTATCCTACCGGAAGTTGCTCTCCCACTTGGGTTTTTAAAACAAAATAACTCACACTGCCTTGTGACATTCAGATATTCGATGGAGATCAACAAATTGCAATCATTATTTATTTCAGATGGGGCTTCTGAATCTACTGGGAAGTTTCATGAGAAGAGAATTATCACTTTTGAGAAAATGTGCATGTGGATTATCATGAAAAATGAATACTACAGCACAATAGATCTTATGTATTTTTTCATTCGAAAATATATGTTGTTCATTATGAAAGTTAATTGAAAACATTATAAATTTGAATTACTAACATTAACCAAAGATAATACTGCAATCCTAATTATTGGTGCTGGCACTCTCAAACACACTGAAATCCAGTATGTCAGTCACTACCATACAATCATTCATATCCCAATAAGTGGGGCACCAGATGATGAATCACCCACCGGCCGTGTGTTTAGGCACCCTAACTTAACATTGGCACACTGCTATGTCCCTTTCTCCCATGAAGACTACTGCAGTTATACTAACTTTAAAAATGTCACTATTCGTGCACACAGTTCATTTGTTTCTATTCTAAGACAATAGTTTATGGCTTCAGCCCTTGATCTATTATTTTTTTTTCTCAAAAAAGAACAACAAAAAACTACTATTGACTTAGACCAGTTGATGTTGAGGCCGGAGAACCGTCCAAAGCGGATGTATTCTCTCAGTATCGGAGACAGAAAAGTCTGTGGCACCCTTACAAATAGAAGCATGTCGTCTGCATAGAGTGAGATGATCACCGGGCGATGGGCAAACTGCAGTGCCGCTGCTCTGTGACATTGCCGAATTATACAGGCTATCGGCTCTAGTGTTATTGCAAATAATAATGGTGAAAGGGGGCAGCCCTGCCTCGTACCCCTTTGGATCGGAATGAGATCTATGCGTACACGCGTTGATGGGTCGGTGTACAGCAGCCGTATCCACATGATGAAGAGTGATGGGAATCCCATCCACTGTAGAATACCAAAAAGGTAACCCTACTCTATGGAATCAAAGGCTTTAGCTGCATCCAACATCACAGCCGCTTCCTGCACTTTAGGGTTGAGAGTGTGGTACATGGCCAACAGTGTCCTAGATTGTGTGACGTGGACCTTTCAGGGATAAATCCGGACTGGTGTGGTAGAACTAGGTTAGGCATTAACGGTGTGAGGTGAGTTGCGAGATTTTAGCCAGTATCTTTGCGTCTAAATTTATGAGTGAGAGCCAGCGATAGGAATCACATCGGTTTGGTGGTTTGTCTTTCTTGAGCAAGGTGATTATGAGGGCCTCCCCAAGTGTCGGAGGAAGCAAGGCCGTCTCGTGTGCCTCCGCGTACATTTCAATAAGGTAGGGTGTTAATTCTTCTGCAAACTCCTTATAAAACTCACTGGTGAGTCCATCAGGACCTGGGGCTTTATTATTCGGAAGGGATTTTATTGCTGTTTTCATGTCATCTTCAGTGATAGGTTAACATAGATATTCCCTTTGGTTATCTGAGAGTCATGCAATTGCAATTTCAGATAAGTATTCCTCTAATTCTGTTGGCGATGCACTGGTCTGTGAAGAAAATATGTCTGTGTAAAGTATCCGGAATTGTGAGACGATGTCTCTCGTTGAATAATGGTCTACTTCGTGGGCATCCTTTATTTTAGTGATGGTGTGTGTGTCTTCCCTGGCTTTAATTTTGAGCACTAATGTGTGTCCCATTCTTCCCCCCTCCCCATATGCACGAGCAATGTGGCGCCAGGATAAGTATCTGCTTTCCTCCTCTGCTCTGCTAGCTTGTTATACTCCATTATGGAGTCCTTGATCTGTGCCAGGAGCGCTGTGCTGGGGAAGCATTCATAGGCACTCTCCAGGCGCTGCAGAATGTGTTCAGTCTTTTCTAGCTGACCCCATATGTCTTTGAGGATCCCCGCCGATGTGCTGATACATATTCCACATATCGTGGCTTTAAACGTGTCCCAGAGGACCTCAGCACTATCGACAGACACCTTGTTCTGCGCAAAGTATTGTGTTATCGCCTCCCGAATGGTGTGGGTGTATAGGGGATCCAGCAGAGCCGCTGAGTGGAAACGCCAGGTGAACTGTCGGGAACATGCTTGTGGGATATGTAGTTCTAGTCTAACTGGGTTGTGATCTGACAAAGTTCTAGGGAGCACCTCTATATCTGAGACCCAAGTAGTGCTGCTATCACTCATGAGCCAGTAGTCCTGTCATGACCAACTAGCATGTGCAGTGGAGATATGTGTGCTGACTAGCTTTGCTGGATTACGCAGTCGCCAAACATCTGATAAGCCCAGCTCCTCGATACCTTCATTAATAACCTTGGCAGATCTGGAAGAATGTCCCGCCACCCCACTTGATTTGTCCTTTCTCGGGTCTAGATGTGTATTCAGATCATCGCCCCACAATATGGTGACGTCTGGCCATTCAAGTAATATGGTGAATATGCGCTCCTAAAAATCAGGATCTTCTACATTGGGGCCATATACGTTTACCAAAGTGATTAGTTCTCCCGCCAATTTACCATGGGTTATGGCATATCGTCCTGCATCGTCTATGCAACTTCTTATCATAATAAAGGGCAAGTTTTTCATTATTAGGGTGAGTACTCCCCTGGCGTGTTATGAATATGATGAGGTCTGCCTATAGCCCGCCCATTTGGCCCCCACCCGCGCCTCAGTATGACATGTGAGGTGCGTTTCCTTGATGAGTGCAATATTATCCCCGTGTTGATCTAAGTAGGCCAGTACCTGTCGTATTTTTTGGGGGGAGTTACGCCCCTCACATTCCACGTTAAACACATAATTTTTTCATGCTCCATCAATAGTCTTGACATATACCCATTTACTTGTACCATAAAGCATTTGTACCAGTTGTATGCACCAAATATTCCAACATGTCTCAGTACCTTTAAGCCACAGCAAGCATTTCCCTCTGCCCCCCTCGCCCCCAAAACCCCTGCCCACTTCAGCAACCCCAACCTGCCAAAGCCATCCCTATCCCCCCAAACAATAACCCAGATGAGCCCTTGATCTATAATTAATTTTGCTTAAGACAGGTTTCATTAGATTACTACTTAGCTTTAAAGGACAAAAACACACAATGTGAGCAATATCTTCTTTACCAGTGCCCCCATGCAACAGCAGTAAAATAAGCAATGTGCACTGTCTCAGCCAATCTTGTATTCTGCTATTTGTAATTGCAGACACCCGTGACACGTATATTCTTTAAGCCTGGACAGAGTTTGCAGAGTTCTGCAACTTGGAACTCCGCGAAGTGCAAAAAAACCCTCTGCCATGCTACGCGGAGCTTCGCAAGTGACGTACTGCTTTGGATAAATGCTGTTTACAGTGATTATCCGTGCCAGGTGCTTGTCTGCACTGTGCAATCATCGCGAACTGCACCATGCACAGCATAAGTGGGTGCTGCTTCCTTTCTGCCACTCAAGTAAATTTTGACTCGATCTGCAGCATTCTCAAGGGGAAGAGACAGTTTGTCAACATGAGCAGACGCGAGCATATGCGACCACTTGCAATGAAAAATCGGACCGCCTGCGTTGAAAAATCTCGATTTTCCACACTTGTGCTCACCAACTTGATGTTGACAATCGCGACCGAGGAAGAATCTGACCAGGAGGTGGATTTTCCCTGCTCGCGCTTGCCAACTTGACTTTGACAAACATGAGCGAGAAAGTGCGGAGATCTCCAGAGTGGAATCCACCGCTCAGACTTAATATTCTTCCCTTATATTTAATGCAACGGAGGACTACAAGTAGCTTTGGTTCTTAAGGGAATTATAACTGGCACTAAAATTCTAATTCACCTTTATTGGAGAAAGTGATTGAAGGTCTCTTTCAAATATCATTTGTTGAAACATATGTTTGATATATTTCTTAATAGTGAATTCACTATTAGTTCATTCCATATTTGCTGAAGACAATATGTGGTTGATGAAGTATCCAAATAAGTGGCAGACAAGTAACTATAGCCAGAATGTTTGAAGTTTACAAATTTCCAAATCAGTTATTTCAGTATATTACGATCTAGGAGCCGATTCTGATGTCGGATCCGATTCCGATGTCGGATCGGTCAGGAACCGTGACCGACCGACCAACTGTCGTTGGTTACGGCTCTGCAAGTACAATGCAACCAAACCCTGTTCGATCGCACTCATATGTTTCACAATGAGAGCATGCATTCCGAGCGGAATGCATGCCCGCATTGTGAAATGGAGGGGTGCAGTTCATCCCTGCACCTTGTGGCCGGCAACCCAAGGTGCCTGCCACTGGATGCAGGGATCAACAGAGGGGCACCATAGGTGCCCCCAGGCCACCATTCGGCGGCCCTGTACTCATGGGGGCCCTACTTGGGGGCCCCAAAGACAGTTTCCGACTGCCTTTTCATGCCGGAAACACTAGCACGAAAAGGCAGTGGAAAACTACCATCGTACTCCCTCGGTCGTAAAGAGGCGGCCGTGGGAGTACCAAAGAATTTCCGGACAGCGGATGGGCTGTCTCCGAGCCCGTCGGAAGCCGTCCAGAAATCTGAGGCAGATTCCTTTCCGACCGAGCCCATTGGAATGGCTCAGTCAGAAAGAAATCCGAACGGCACCTTCTGATGCGGAGCCCTTCCGTCTGACATTGGAATCGGCCCCTTAGTCTAAAATATTCAAGAACAGTTCCTTTGCTAAAAAATACAGTTTTTGAGACCACTTTCACGCCTAATATGAGATTGAGAAATTCACATGCTCAATGTATACACAACTCAAAGGTTGGCAATTTAAACACAACTCAAGGGTAGGCAATTTAAACACAACTCAACTGTAGGCAATTTACCAACTCGAAAAATGGTTATTTCATCTCGAAGAGTAAAGCCGAAATGTGTAAAATTTTATTTTCGTCACTGTTAATACGGAAATACTATTGGGCGGGCATACATTTATAAAGCCTAAACTTTCATGGGATAAGGCACAAACCCCAGAACCCTCTGACTGCAGCTTAAACCAGAGACAGTGCCAGAGGTGAAGTTCCACAGGGAAGGCCCAACAGCCTCCACCTCCCCGCTGGTGTGTCCAACAATGCCTAAGGCCTAATCCAACATCACACAAACTTGTAGTGAATCTAACTCAACTTGGGTGGGTGGGGGCAGCTGTTCTATATAATAGACTCAGAAAACAATCAATCAATTAAACAGGATTTGTAAAGCGAAGCATATCACCCGTGAGGGACATTGCAACTGATTTTGTCACCAGCAGCACCGTTTCTCCTACCACAGTGGATTGATCTCTGTACCCACCAAGTGGAAAGCAAACCTCACCAAGCACAGAAGCAGCAAAAAGCAAAGAAACCATTACCTCTGCGGCCAGCAGAGCCGACTGACTCCATGCCCAGTGAACACAATAGGGGAGCTGGCCTACTGAAGCAGAATGCCAATCCTACCGTCGTCAGATTTTCAAGATCTGCTAAAATGAGACGAGGAACACCAGCACACGGGCAGGGCAATAGCAGCCACAGCAAGCTTCATGAGTGGACCCAGAATAGCAATCTTAGCCTGAAAAGAAATCATCAAAGGGCGTCCAGCTCTCCACAGTCCAACCCAATCTTTCTCTTAGTTTCTTTATGCCCTAGCGTTACGGTCTCCCTTACCCCTAAATCTTATAGATCTCAAAATATATCTTAAGAACTCTAGAATTAATTATGGCAGAAACAGTTTGATCTTTTCAGGATGGGAAACGGACAACATGCAATACGAAAAAAGCGGAAGTCCAAAATACGTTTTGAATAAGTCTTTGCAGAGGAATACACTTTTCGATGATTTGACATAAATACAGGGGTAAATAGCCGGAAATATTAGATTATCTCCTTATGAGCAAAATCACACCATATATTGAAGTAATCAACACACCAATAGGAAAAGATAGATGTTCAAGAGTTCTTGGGGAGAGGTGTAGGGGTGCGTGAACTTCATTTAGATTTATTTTGAACTCGGAATGTTTGCACCCCTTTTAAGTTGAGTTGAGAGAAGAAAAAAACCCAGATCAGAGACATTCATTGGGTTTCCAAGACACAGTTTTAAAGCTATCATGTGAGAAAGTGGCACTTCCATATTCAACATTGCAGGCACTCGCAACATTTTTTATGTCAGAATTTCGGGAAAGGCTACACCAGGGCTTAAACATGGGAAAAGCACGAAACTCCACCAGCTACTTGTAGACCGTTAAATGAGAACGCATTGATCCTTTACCTGTGTGATGAAAGTGTTGCACACTCCTTTATATGTGCAGTTTTTACGTCCCCTGCTCCTTTTCTTTGCAGTGCATCAGATCGGTATAATACTCGATTATTGCTGGCAGACATATTTAATACTATTAGACAAAAGGAACCGCATTAGTATAATGCAACTGCAGTGTAGCACGTTTAACTGATCTGGATAAGAAGACAGGGTTCATTACTGGCGTAAGGACACTTGAGGGGGGGGGGGCCTGCAAAGTTCATGAACTGGCCCCCTCTGTACTCACTCAGGAGCTCTCAGGCCAGGGTGCTGTGCTGAGGGGGCCTTCTGAAGCTTGGGGGCACACTGCAATGCGGGGGCTGCGGGGGCCTTTGTTACACCACTGCGGGTCATTATTAAGGAGCATAGGGCTAGATGTACGACCATGACATTTTGCGACTTGCAAATTGCGCTCCATTGCAAGTCCCAATTTGCGAGTCACAAAATACCATGTACAACAGTGTCTGCGACACTGTTTGCGATTCCCAATGGGGTCGCAAATTGCATACCTCATGAATATCCATGAGGCACTTGCAATTTGCGACCCTATTGGGAATGGTTGGCCCTCCCACAGATGGTGGCCTACTGGGCTCAGCAGACCACCCTGTCTGGGACTGCTTTTAAATAAAGCAGTTTTTTTGTAAATGCAGCACATTTTCTTTAGAGGAAAACGGGATGCATTTAAAAAAAGAAAATTAAACGTTTTTGTTTCATTTTTTAAGGGCAAGTAGTGGTCTCTGGCACCACTGCCTGCCCCTAAAAAAGATTTTCCCCTGCATTTGCAAAGGGGAAGGGGTCCCCTGGGGACCCCTTCCCATTTATGAGTGCATTACTACCCTCCTAAAGAGGGCGGCAAATTGCGAGTGTTTTGCTACAGCAATTTCGGTCGCAAAACATTCATTCAAGGGACGCCCTTGAACCGCCTCTTCCTAATAGTGAGTCGCCATTCCTATTTAGTGAGTCGCAAATAAATTGGGACTCGCTAATTATGAATTGTACATGGCCCTATTCATTTTTGCATGCGCTAATGGGCGCTAACCTGTTTGCGCATGCAGCTTAGGGTCGTACATTTGGCCCATAGTGTTGACCATCTGGACAGATTATTTTGTTTATTAGCTAATTTATCGAGTTATGTATTTATTTTTATTTGGGTATTTTGTGCAGATCTGGCTGTTATATTGATAACTTTGTATCATTTTATTTTGGTTGTAGGGAGACAAAGCAAAGTATAGAAGGCAATGGGTGACCAGACCCAGGGGGACCAGGTGAACACAGTTACCTGCATTCTTAATCAAGACACCTAAATGATCGGATTCAGGCAAATGCCGTCTTAAAGAGCATAATGTTAAGAAGCTTCATATATTTTACATAATTTGATGATCTCGGATTTGGAGGAGTTAGTGCATTCCACAATTTAGGGTTCACTATTCCCTACAATAGGCCACAAAAGGGAACGCTTCATTAGATTGAATCAAGATGAAAATGACATAAAATGACATCCCAAGAGACATCCAAGCACCAGAACTCTACTTGGGTATCCGTTTGAGATCTACAATTTATTGTCGGCGACTCTATTATTGTGGATTTAGGCAAAGTAGCTCTTCCCAAGCGTGCCGCTGAGTTATTAAAGATGTTCTGCCAGTAAAAATGTTTTTGACCTCTTTCCTCTGTATGTCGTAGAAATCTTTAGTAACTTTCGATATCCTTGTAATGTGCGGCAGTGTATATCTTTCCTATATATTACATAAATCTAAACATCCTTTGGCCAGAGACAAGTGACAGATCAGTTTCAGTCTGAGTAAGTGCACACAGGCAAGGTTTGCTTCAACGTGATGAACAGGACAATTACAAAGTACATGGATTACACCTTAGAGTAGATCCCGAGACATGAACTGCAAGAACTCATACACTCTCCAAGAGGACTATGCATCTGTTTACACCCCTGTCATCATTCCGTGACCCTACTTTTCATCACATTAATATGTAGCTTTTTTATTTTTAATGTCTTATGAACTTTCATTCAAATAATGCATTATGTATTTCTAAGCAGCCCCGTGACTTCCAAATGTATTGCTACATTATAAATGCAATAATAATACCCCTTGAGTACACTAGATGTCAAAGGCTGATAGCACCAGAAAAAAAAAATTGGTTTAGCACCAGAAAAAAAAATTGGTTTCAATATCACAGCTTTACACACGGAAAAACAGTGAATCCTCCTTGCAAATGCAAATTTTGTTTAGCATCAAAATTAGAGACTGAACAAGTACATTGCAATATTAATTCAAAAAAGGTATTTCATAAACTAGGCTGTCAGTGTTATAAAGATATAGGGGCCCAATTCTTATTGGTCGCGCAGTATCACGCGGAGTGGCCGCCCAATTGCCTGCCACTCACCTGTTCCCCAAAGAATTCCTGCACGCAAACGGGGCCGATAAAGCCCCCGTGCATGAGAAAAATGGGCCTGGAATTTCGTTCCCTGTATGTTAGTCCACCTTCTTGGTGCAGGAGCTCTGAATATTGTGGTGCAGACGAGCAATTCATGGCTGGAATCGATAATTCTGTAACCTTGTTAAATTCCCAATTATCGTCTCCATAGACTAGACCACGGACGTTCAATGTCGCATTGAATAGGTCATAGACCCATATACCATAGCAATCATATTTTTTTTTCAGCAAAAAAAATAATTTACAAAATGCACTTAAATAGTTATAACAACAATGCCAATCACAAAAGTATAGAACGTTTCATTCTGTGGGTTGTCGAAAGACGTAATGGAAAGCTTTAAAAATAAAATAAAATATATTTCTATCTGGGGGATTTCATAGGGTTGACATGTTAGTTATGGAGCTTTTTACGGGAAAGATATTTTTACACATTATCTTGTGATAGAAACTGGCCTTAAGATATCAGCTGAAGCTAATGTTTTCTTCAAATTCTGAGAAACGATAAAAACAAGTGCACGGTAGAACCTATTCGGAAAGATGCCATGAGTCAGATGTGGTTATGATTGATTTTAGTGGATTACTAGTCGTTAAAGTGATAAAATTGTAAAACTGCCAAGTCATCTTATGAAATCCATCACATAGGAGAACAAGCTGTATTCAATTTGTATCGATTATGGCGCTCTCTGTGTATTCAAGTACTTACAAGGTCGCCATTGTAAAGTGGCCTTCTAGTGGATTCCTTAATCTAATTTAGCCTTACAACATAGACTTATTTTCATCGTAGGATGTCAGGGCTCAAAGTTATCTCCATGACCAGTTCATGTCATTAGACTATGGCGACTGCGTAGTCGCGTGAGGTGGAGTGAACTTAGTGATATCAATTATTTGGCGGCATAAATCATTTTTGATACCTGAACAATTGAGTAATATATATGTGTGTGTGTGTGTGTGTGTGTGTGTGTGCGTGAGCATGAGTGTGTGTGAATACATCACATAATTTTTTTCAGGAAATAAATGTAAAAAAATATATTTCTCGGGAACGCAGTCCCAATTGCTGCAGTATCTATCAATCAAGCATTTATCAAGTGCGCCAAATCATTAGTGAGGGCCTCGAGGCACTGGGGGGTTGGCTGCTGCATGGTGGTCTTCAATTGAAGATCCAGGTCTTGAGATCTTTCCTGAATTGCTGGAGTGATTGGGCGGTCCTGAGGTGCAGGGGGAGGTTGTTCAAAGTTCTGGCCTCCAGGTGCAAAAACAAGCATCCTCCGCTGTTGGTTAGGTTCATACAGGGGATTTCTGCGAGGAAGAGGGAGGTAGATGGGAGGTGTCTGGTCAGTTGGTAGAAGGTCAGGCGTTTGTTGAGGTATGCTGGTCCTTTATTGTGTAGGGGGTTGTAAGCATGTGCCAGCATCTTGAACTGGAATCTGTTCTGTATCGGGAGTCAGTGTAGTTTCCTGAGGTGGGGTGTAATGTGCGTCCTTCTGGGGAGATCGAGGATGAGTCTTGCCTCTGTGTTTGGTATTGTTTGAAGTCTCTTCAGGAAGCGTACAGTGATTCCTATGTAGAGTGCATTTCCATAGTCCAGTCTGTTGGTGATGAGGGCCTGTGTGATGGTCCTTCTGGTGTTGACTGTGAGCCATCTTAAGATCTTGTGGAGCATGCAGAGGGTGTGGAAGCAGGTGGATGAGACAGTGTTGACCTGCTTTTTCAATGAGAACTTGCTGTCAAGGATGACGCCGAGGTTGTGGGCATGGTCAGTCGGGGCCAGGGGTGGGCTGAGCTCCATGGGCCATCATGTGTCATTCCAGGAGGAGGTGTTGTTTCCGAAGTATAAGAATTCCATATTGTCTGTGTTGAGTTTGCGACAGTTGTCTTTCATCCATTCTACGACGTTCAGCATGCAAGTGTGGAAGCCGGCTCTGGCGGTGGTGGGCTCTTCCTTCACCAAGATGGTGAGCTGGGTATCGTCGGTATGGGAGATAATGTTGAGTCTGGGTGATCTGATGGTGTGTGCCAGGGGAGTCATGTACGTGATGAAAAGGGTGGGGCTGAGGGCCGATCCTTGTGGAAATCCGCAGATGATGTTCTTGGGCTCTGATATGAACAGTGGGAGACTGATCCTCTGGGTTCTTCTGGAGTGGAATGATGCGATCCATTTAAGGGCGTGTCCCTGGAATCCAATGTGGTGGCCTCTGCTGACCGGGGTGTGATGTGAGATGGTGTCTAATGCTGCTGTCAGGGCCAAGAGGATGAGGGTTGCCATTTTGCCGCAGTCCATGACAGTTCTGATGTCGTTGGTGGCTGCGTTCAGGGCTGTCTCAGTGCTGTGGTTTGCTCAAAATCTGGATTGGGAGGGGTCCAGGAGATTGTGCTGCTCCAGGTGGTGAGTGAGTTGGTGGTTGATTGCTTTCTTAAGGACTTTTGCTGGAAAAGGGAGCAGAGAGATAGACTCATAGTTCTTTGGCTCAGCTGGGTTAGCAGATGTTTTTTTCAGGAGGGGCCTAACCTCTGTGTGTTTCCAGTCCTCATGGAAGGAGGCTGATGTGATGGATGTGTTCAAGACTTTCCTGAGTTTGTCGATGATTGTCTTGTTTCAAGGATGAAGACGTGGTGGAGGCAGGTGTCTGTGGGGGCTCCCAAGTGCACAGAGTTCATGATGGAGATGGTTTCTTGCATGGTGAGGGGGGTCCCATTGGGCGCGGAGGTGCTTGTGTCCAAGGGCGTGGGCTGGTTGACACTGTTGGCGGCAGAGGGTGGGGTTCGAAGTTTTCATAGGTGGCCAGGATTTTGATGTAGAAAAAGTCCTCAAGGTTGTTGCATAATTCTTGGGAGGTTGTGATGTAATTCTCAATGGCAGTTGAATTAAAGAATTCCTTCACGCTGGAGAAGAGTTACTTGCTGCAGTTTGCGCTGGTTTCGATGTGGTCTGCTAGAGCGTTCTTCTAAATTTCTTTAAGGAGGCGGTGGTACTGTTTGAGTGCTGTCTTGAAGGCAGTGCGGGCTGATGCCCTTGGTGGATTTTAGCTCCTTGCTGAATCAGCCGCTGTTTTGGTTGGCCCTTTGGTGTTGGCTGTCTTTGTGGGGGCGATTGAATTGGCGCAATCTGTGATCCACCAGGAGAAGTTTTTTTGCTGCTTGCTGTGGGTTGGATGTTGAGTCTGGGAGGCAAGAACATAAAGACTGTTCCACTTGTCTTCTGATATCTTTTTCCAGTCTCTGCACATGGATCTTGAAGGTGCGATGTTGGTGTTAGTGGGTCTAGGGATGGTGAAGTGGATGCTGCAGTGGTTAGTACAGATAAGCTGTGTAGCATCACTGTACTTGACTTTGTCACTGGAGCAGAAGATAGGGTTGAGTTTCTGTCCTAGGACATGGGCAGGGTCGGTGATCAGTTTTTTTAGGCCGATGTTATTCAGGCTCTCCAGTAAATCGGTTGTGTTGGCGTTGCTAGAATCTTCGAGCTGGAAGTAGAGATCACCTAGTAAGAAGTACTGCTCGGAGTCGAAAACGATCAGGGCAATGAGGTCCAGGATGGTGTTGCAGAAGCTGGGGCATGGTCCTGGTGTTCTGTAGGTGAGGGTGCCTCTGATGGTGCTTTTTCCATCTGTGTGGATTTCAAAGTTGAAATGTTCCACAATCAAGGTTGGGTCATCTGGAAGGCCATGCGTCAGATGGTGTCCATGTAGATGATGGCAATTCCACCTCCGTGTTTGTTGGTTTGGTCCCAGTGTGTGTTATTTTATATCCTTCAGGGGTGGCGATGGCGATGTCTGGAGTGGAGGTGGTGTTCAGCCAGGTCTCCATGAGAAGAATGATGTATTGGGTGAGGGATGGGATTGTGTCCCAAATCTCAGTGGTTTATCTTCCGAGTGATTGTGCGTTGAGTAGGATGCACTGGGCGTTGTCCAATGTGATCGCCATAGTGAACGTGTTCGTGTTTGTGGCGCCCCGGTATGTAAAAGGAAATATAGAATAAAAGTGAAAACTGTACGCATGTGTATGAAGTCTTTCATTATCTTATCAAATCAAAAGTTTATTTTGTGTTAATTCAGTCTGTTCAATCATTTGCTTAGCTTTACACATTACTTTACAAGGTTTGTTCTAATTTGCTTAACTGTCCTGCATTTTATTTAAAGGAGCTCGTAAACAAGGATTTCAGGACGTTCTTTACATCAGTTCCTCAGGATATCCATAAACAACTTCACCTGCATAGCTGTGGCGGCTGGTGAGCCTTCATAAAGACAAAGCATGAATCTCTTTTGAAGAGACATGGGAGCCTGGTTTACAAAATTATTGTTGGGGCCCTAGTCCCATGACACAATTTTGAATATGAATTGGTAAGAATTGTAGACAGCACTTGAGGACAGCAGGCTTCTTCATTTCTGAAATGTAAGTAATAGTATCCAATTCATAATTTGAAAATGCAGTTAATTTCAGAAATAGATTTCTGCCCCCATCTCTCTGCTAGTGACTCAAGAAGTCCATGATCTAGGAGCATGTTTTCCTTTTCCTGGTGGGGGCGGGGAGGTGGGCCCTTCACAAACCTTTGCTGCACAGCACAAGAAGGCTTCCCACTGCGCGGGATGCGCTGCTAGTGACTTGAGGACTCCAAGATCGAGGATCCACTGTGTTTTCCCTGGCGGGGTAGAGGAGGTGGGCTCCCTCCACACACCTTTGTTACGAAATGTGAGGAGGTTTTCCACTGCACGGCATGCACTGCTGGTGACTCAAGGACTTCAAGATCCTAGAGCCTCTTTGCTGTTCCTGGAGGGACTATCCACCCCAAAAAAACAGTGTAGCATACACACGCTATCTGAAGAAGCAGACGTCTTATGAGAAGGGTTATCTGCTAGTCTGAGTTGAAGGTGAAGTAAAGATTCACTAGTCCAGCAATAAGGAGCAAGGGAAACGGGTTTAGTTGGAAGACCACAGGCATCCAGCTAGTATTTAACAACATCATAAGAGTCAATCCATCTTTAGTT
This sequence comes from Triturus cristatus, assembly GCF_964204655.1. Classification (NCBI taxonomy): domain Eukaryota; kingdom Metazoa; phylum Chordata; class Amphibia; order Caudata; family Salamandridae; genus Triturus; species Triturus cristatus. Next base: position 568,175,208 of record NC_140595.1, read on the forward strand.
AACAAGTGCTTAGTCTACGACAACAACGATGGGGCCTCGATAATTGAAGCCTTTGTATTTGCAGTGCAAACTCATCAAGATTGCTGTTAGCCCCAGGAATCAAAATTGATTAAACCTGAGAAGCTGAGCTGATTTCACAAGGACTGCAAGAAAGCTAACACATCGCTGTGATAAAGCCCTAAATAGGAACCCTAGAGATTGAGATGCCAGCCAGAACTGAAGAGCCACCTATGTATTTGCCCCAAATAATAGGTGGCTAGCGCTTAGGGAGCAAATGTGGGCAAACCTGGTTGTATCACATTCTTCTAAGAATACCAGTTTGTTCTGGAAAATCGTCAACTTGCCAAAGTTTAATATGAGACAGGATGTTGGCCTATGTATTAATATTACGTGAACACTACACGTCTATTTATCACCTTGAGGACTGTACAAAGCTGTACACTGATACATCTCCAGTAGGTTTTGTGTTACAGGAGGTGACTTATGCAATTTTTGAAGTTGTGCCAATTGTGGGACCATTTTAGGAAAGAGTTCTGGCACCGTCCCGACTCGCACCGCAGCCCCGACCTCACTGACGCTTGTGCTTCATCAATGCGGAGCCGATCCTCGACGTTGGTGACTCCTGAATGCATCGCCATCACACCGTCATAAGGAACTGATGCCTCGCCACCATCGTGATGTCACCTACCCAACACAGTAAGGAACCGATGTCTCACTTCCCCTGCCCTGCAGTAAGGATCCAAGGCTTCACCTCCCCTGGGGTCATAAGGAACCGACGTCGCCCAGCTCCAACAAAACATTACCTCCCCGATGCCATGCACCATCTTTGGTTTCATCAACTCCAAGGTACTGTTCTTTGTGTGTCTGCTTGACCCCGTGCCCGACTCTGCGCACCTTACCAGGCCATGGTTGAGTTTCAATCAGGTAAGGGCTTGTTTTTCTAGTAGCGGGAGATTATAGGGAATAAAACAGCATTCTTTCTCTAATACAGAAATATCTTTGAGGATCAACTTCTCAAATGTGTGTATTTCTGCAGGTACACAAGATAGAAAAAAAGGCAGCCAACAGATTAAGTAAAGTTTAGCTTGCGCCTGGAAGAAAACACAAGGTTTTCTGTAAAACCCTCACTCACCAAGGTTACGGCTTGGTGGCATGCTTCATCATAAGGCCCTTCCTGTTACGCTACGTAACGGGGCGTGCTGTGACCTGCGGGTTACATGGGAGCACTTATAATGACTATAAAAGACAAAATGGTCTATGGGGGAAGAGTGGGGAAGGTATGATTTGTGGAAAATAGTTAATTCCCTAGGTCATGAAGAATAGCCAATAGGGGTATGGCTAGAAACATGGCCACCATTAGGAAATAGGAACATTACCCCCTTTTCTCCTAATATCTCCCCTGTTTTTTAACCATACCGTCTAGGGATCAGATTAAAAAAAGCTTAACCCACTAGCCAGGTATTTTTAAAGATCTATTTCTCCCCCCTTCCCCACTCCTCCCTCATAGACCATCTTGTCTTTCATAGTCATTATAAGTGCTCCCACGTAACTCGTAGGTCACAGTATGCCTCATTCTGTAGCGGAACAGGAAGGACCCTATGATGAAGCATGCCACCAAGGGTTAACCCTTGTGGGTAAGGGTTTTGCTAGAAAACCACGTGTTTTCTCCCAGGTGCAAGCTAAATCTTCCTTAATCGGTTGGGTGACTTTTTTCTGTGTTGTGAATCATGTTTGGAGGATGGCCCCAGCCTTTATCCTCTTATTCCCTCTATATTTTCTGATTCTTTATTTCAGCAGGTACACGGTTGTACGGTTTATCTTGGAAAAAGGTATATAGACGAATTTCCTGGAAAAACGTAGCATCTCTGTTTGTAGTTTCCAAAAAGGTGGTATGAACAGTGGGTATGAAGGAGAGGCCCCCACTAAGTAGTGATATTTCATTTTCAGATAACTGATGCATTGAAGAATAAAAAATGGGTATTGTCTGTGGAATAAGCATGTTGAAAGCAGTGTTATTGGGTAGGCTTTTGCCCGCTACCTTTGATAAAACTTCTGTTGTCTCTGGCACTCTCCTGGTGTGCTCTACCACCATTGAGGATGACCCTTGTCCCGTCTGGTGGGACGTTCTTGATTTCTCCCTAAAAAAGCTTGGTTAGGTGAAAGGGTGGAAGTGCTAGAACCCTTTCTCTGATCAAAATTGTCGGATGAATTACCCTATGTATCAGAAAAGCTAACAATGGTGTTTTGTTTGTTGTATCAACGCCAAGAATGCCCAAAATTGGGATTTGTTTCTTGTTGTTGGAAAAATCATTGGTTAAATAAGGATATGTTTGTTGTAGTTTATAGTTATAAATGTCTCTTGTTACTTTAGCAGTTTTCTTATTTTGTTCAATTGAAATTCTGATACTGTCTTTTGGACTTTTTCAATAAGGTTCTTGGCATCTGTAATACAGCTTGTCTCATTATTCTGTTTCTCAAGGTCATTAATTTCTTTTGTCAGTTTGCTAATCTGTTCTGTGGCTGTATCTATTCCAATCACCATCCAGTGCCTGGAACATGTTGTACTGATGTAACTGAAACTATTTAGATATTTTTTGTAGTCAGTAGAAACCCCAGGGATATTTCTCACCTGAAGACCTACTAGGATGATACCTGCCCGGTAGACTTTGGGCGCAAAACCTTGCTTGCTGCTGCAAAGACTCAACCATTGTGGTGTGCTGTCTTGTCCTGCCACTGTGAGGATGCTAAGAACCCCAATGGACCTCCATCACTTCGCACACCATCCAAAAACTCCCTTGGAGTAGAGGAGCTACTCACTTGCAGACACCAGGCACCGAACCAACAAAGTCCGACCTATCGACTTGTAGCTCCCTGGCCCAACCGGCGCTGCAGCCAACCAGGAGACATACTCAAGCTCTGGGAGGTCAACTCTGTCTCCCCACCGAGTCTGAAGACACCAGGACCTACTGGAGCCATGCAATACCAATCCCAGGGGTAGCGGACCACCTGCGACCAACACGACCGATAGAGTCCATACCGGACTCCAACTGCCCAGGAAGCAAGCACCCATAGAGGGATATTGGAACCCCTGAGACCCACTTTTTGAGTGGCCCAGCTGTCTGGAAATCATCTCTGCAACCTGCTTGCACCCGACCGTGACCACCATCTTGACGTACATCAGCTGGCTGACCAACCTGCTCTGCACCCAGCCCGCCTGGCCTGGGTATTGACTAACCAGCTATTCTCTCATGCTCCTGAGACCCTTGTGACCTGATCCCTCATTGGGGGCCCCTTGGACTTGCCTACAAGTCCCTCTGTACAGCCAGTTTTTAGATGTCCCCTTTCTTCGTAGTACAGCAGCTACCAACGCCTTCAGCACCCTGCTCCCAGCCGTATCTGGGGCGCTCCACATGATCTTCTGGTGGAACATTGGACCTTGGCCTGCTGCTACTCTAAACCTTGAAGGTAAACCTCTAGAATCAATTGTACAATTTTATATGCATTTTCAAATTTTTTCCCATAGGAAATCATTGCGTGTAATTGCGCACTATAGTGAACTATTTTTCGAACTTGGATAAATCATAAGAAATTAAGTGCTTACCTGTAAAATGAGTTCTTGGTCTGAAAAATTACATAAAAATAGGTATTATTTTTGCAAATTGGTCTTGGATATACTCTTGAGTGTGTGTCTCATTAATTGCCTCTGTGAGTGCAACAAATGCTTAACACTACCCTCTGATAAGTCTAACTGCTCACCTACACTATCACAAATAGAGCATTCATGTTATCTACTTTTGCCTCTGTATACCAATCTGGGTCTCACTGAACTCTCTGCACAGTTTACTTCATTTTAGTGCACTATATAGAGAGCCAAAATTGTACATTGGCGAATCTGCGTGGGGTCTACGACTTCGCCTTTGCTGATACCAGTTTGTCAATGAGTGACTACACTAGTAAATCCAGAAACTGCCTTTAGCTAGTTGTATATTTCAATTAGTCTATTTTGCCCTAATTTCTAAAATTATCTGTTAGGGCTTTGGTTAAGTCACTGAAACCAGTGCATAGAATTTAAAAACTTAGGGGCATATCAAGAAGGGCTTTATCTCTGCTTTTTTGGCTTTAAAAGCCAAAAAAGCAGAGATAAAACTAGCACCCTATCAACAACAGGGTGCTAACACGCAAATTTGCATGTTAGCACCCTTTTACTCTACGCTTCCCCTTGCATCTCTAATGAGATGCAAAGGGGGCGTTCCAGAGTAAAATAATAGGAGAAATGTCGCTAAGCGGCATTTCTCCTATTATCAAGAATGTCGCTAACCCTGTTAGAGACAAAAAAAGCAGCGCTAACCGCGGTTAACGCTGCTTTTTTACGTCTGCTATTTTTCAGACTTAGCCATGATATCCTATGGAAGGAGGATATCATGGCTAAGTTTGCCTGTCCCTATCAACAAGGTAACGTGTGATTATCGCTGGGTTTCCAGCGATAATCTCACGTTAGCCTGTTAGCGTGTAGATTTTTATCGCTATTGAGATAAGCGTTGCTAATAGCACGCTATCTCAGTGATAAAAATTCACGCTAGCCGGCGATAATTATCCTCACGCTAAGAGCGCTGAGCGATAATTATCGCCGGTTGTTGTTGATATGCCCCTTACTTTAGTTGGGACAAAGAAAGCGTTATGGTTTTTTTGAACTTTCCAAACATTTCCCTTTAATGTAACAATGAATAACCCACAGGGGCAGGCTCAGGAGCTTGACCTGTCACCTTATATGGAGATGTCATACTCCAGGTTAAGGGCTCTCCGTAAAGGTATGGTATTAAAACTGGTGCTCATTCTACCATTGCAAAGCTTAGAAGGCTGTTGGCAGAGTATGAGCAGGAACATCCAGTGGATGAAAAAGATTCCCATGAGGATCAAACAGGAGAGGATTGATTTTATTTATTTTATTTCATTTGAAAAGGTTTATAAAGCGTGAACATGAACCGTATGGTTATCAGAGTGCTGTGTAAAGGAGGTGAAGGTGGAATGAGGTAAAAGCATGAATACAGCATCATAGCAGAACATGTAAGGTACAAGAAAAGCAACAAAGTCATAGGGGAGCATGAGGAAAAACAAAATTACAATGTTGAACCAAGGCAACGTGCCATCTTGTGGGACATGTAAAGTTCCAGAAGAGCAATACATCTTAAAGGGTATGTGAGGAGACAAAAATAGAACTTATGAACAAAGGTATAAAAGAGTATCATCAGGAGATGGAAGTAGGTTAAGATGGGTGCAGGACTATTTCTGTAGATGGTCATTCAGGAGTAACCATTTGACATTTTTTTGGGATGAGACAGTAGATCAGATCACAGGAGGTAGAGCATTCCGTATTCTTGGTTCAAGACCAAAGAAAGCACGATTGTATGTTCTTTTCTTATTAAATTTTGGAGGTTTCAACAGTAGGGTATTAGAGCTTCTTAGGTTCCGACTCAAACCCCATAGTTCAAGTTTTTTTGTCAGATAAACGGGGGTGTTGTAATGAATAGCTGTGTGCATCAGGCCAGCTATCTTGAAACGGATCCTTGCTTCGATGGACAGCCAGTTTAGTAGAATTAGGTCTGGTGTGATGGGGTCATGTTTTCTGGAGCCAGTGATGAGTCTGGCCATATAATTAAGAGTGGCTCTAAGAGGAGCCAATCTAGCTTTAGGCAACCCAGCTAGAGTCACCAATCCATATTCCAAGCATGTGATAACTAAGGATTGGACTGCAGACTGGATGTCCTCAGAAGGCAAGAATGGCTTGATTTTCCTTAGAGTGCTGTGCTGATGATTGGTTTCCCTAATACTTTCACTGATGTAATCTTGCATATTCAAGTATTTGTCCAGAGTTATACCTAAAGATCTCAAGGAGTCAACAACATGACGGGTGCAGTTGAGCACTGTGTGTTGTTTGAGCCAATTTTGAGTGGGTGCAGAGGGATTGTGGGGGGCAATCAGGAGGAATTCTGTTTTGGGGGTATTTTGCAAAAGATGACTATGAGTTAGCCAATGTTGAGTTTTTAGCAGCACACAGTTTAGAGTTTTTATGTAATCTGGCAAAGAGATTTTCAGATACAATTAAGGGTCATCAGCATACATATGGTATTGAATGTGAGAACGGATCAGTATTTCGGAGACAGGTTCCATGGATAGGCTGAAAAGCATGGGCAAGAGAGTGGAACCTTGAGGCACTCTAATTGTGACCGGGGTACTGGTTAAGCCTGGGCATAGTTCGCGTAGTTGCGTTTCGCGAAGCTACACGAAGATGTTCTTGCAATACGCGAGCTACGCGTAGCTTCGCGAGCGTGCGTAGAGGGAGGTAGATGGGAGGTGTCTGGTCAGTTGGTAGAAGGTCAGGCGTTTGTTGAGGTATGCTGGTCCTTTATTGTGTAGGGGGTTGTAAGCATGTGCCAGCATCTTGAACTGGAATCTGTTCTGTATCGGGAGTCAGTGTAGTTTCCTGAGGTGGGGTGTAATGTGCGTCCTTCTGGGGAGATCGAGGATGAGTCTTGCCTCTGTGTTTGGTATTGTTTGAAGTCTCTTCAGGAAGCGTACAGTGATTCCTATGTAGAGTGCATTTCCATAGTCCAGTCTGTTGGTGATGAGGGCCTGTGTGATGGTCCTTCTGGTGTTGACTGTGAGCCATCTTAAGATCTTGTGGAGCATGCAGAGGGTGTGGAAGCAGGTGGATGAGACAGTGTTGACCTGCTTTTTCAATGAGAACTTGCTGTCAAGGATGACGCCGAGGTTGTGGGCATGGTCAGTCGGGGCCAGGGGTGGGCTGAGCTCCATGGGCCATCATGTGTCATTCCAGGAGGAGGTGTTGTTTCCGAAGTATAAGAATTCCATATTGTCTGTGTTGAGTTTGCGACAGTTGTCTTTCATCCATTCTACGACGTTCAGCATGCAAGTGTGGAAGCCGGCTCTGGCGGTGGTGGGCTCTTCCTTCACCAAGATGGTGAGCTGGGTATCGTCGGTATGGGAGATAATGTTGAGTCTGGGTGATCTGATGGTGTGTGCCAGGGGAGTCATGTACGTGATGAAAAGGGTGGGGCTGAGGGCCGATCCTTGTGGAAATCCGCAGATGATGTTCTTGGGCTCTGATATGAACAGTGGGAGACTGATCCTCTGGGTTCTTCTGGAGTGGAATGATGCGATCCATTTAAGGGCGTGTCCCTGGAATCCAATGTGGTGGCCTCTGCTGACCGGGGTGTGATGTGAGATGGTGTCTAATGCTGCTGTCAGGGCCAAGAGGATGAGGGTTGCCATTTTGCCGCAGTCCATGACAGTTCTGATGTCGTTGGTGGCTGCGTTCAGGGCTGTCTCAGTGCTGTGGTTTGCTCAAAATCTGGATTGGGAGGGGTCCAGGAGATTGTGCTGCTCCAGGTGGTGAGTGAGTTGGTGGTTGATTGCTTTCTTAAGGACTTTTGCTGGAAAAGGGAGCAGAGAGATAGACTCATAGTTCTTTGGCTCAGCTGGGTTAGCAGATGTTTTTTTCAGGAGGGGCCTAACCTCTGTGTGTTTCCAGTCCTCATGGAAGGAGGCTGATGTGATGGATGTGTTCAAGACTTTCCTGAGTTTGTCGATGATTGTCTTGTTTCAAGGATGAAGACGTGGTGGAGGCAGGTGTCTGTGGGGGCTCCCAAGTGCACAGAGTTCATGATGGAGATGGTTTCTTGCATGGTGAGGGGGGTCCCATTGGGCGCGGAGGTGCTTGTGTCCAAGGGCGTGGGCTGGTTGACACTGTTGGCGGCAGAGGGTGGGGTTCGAAGTTTTCATAGGTGGCCAGGATTTTGATGTAGAAAAAGTCCTCAAGGTTGTTGCATAATTCTTGGGAGGTTGTGATGTAATTCTCAATGGCAGTTGAATTAAAGAATTCCTTCACGCTGGAGAAGAGTTACTTGCTGCAGTTTGCGCTGGTTTCGATGTGGTCTGCTAGAGCGTTCTTCTAAATTTCTTTAAGGAGGCGGTGGTACTGTTTGAGTGCTGTCTTGAAGGCAGTGCGGGCTGATGCCCTTGGTGGATTTTAGCTCCTTGCTGAATCAGCCGCTGTTTTGGTTGGCCCTTTGGTGTTGGCTGTCTTTGTGGGGGCGATTGAATTGGCGCAATCTGTGATCCACCAGGAGAAGTTTTTTTGCTGCTTGCTGTGGGTTGGATGTTGAGTCTGGGAGGCAAGAACATAAAGACTGTTCCACTTGTCTTCTGATATCTTTTTCCAGTCTCTGCACATGGATCTTGAAGGTGCGATGTTGGTGTTAGTGGGTCTAGGGATGGTGAAGTGGATGCTGCAGTGGTTAGTACAGATAAGCTGTGTAGCATCACTGTACTTGACTTTGTCACTGGAGCAGAAGATAGGGTTGAGTTTCTGTCCTAGGACATGGGCAGGGTCGGTGATCAGTTTTTTTAGGCCGATGTTATTCAGGCTCTCCAGTAAATCGGTTGTGTTGGCGTTGCTAGAATCTTCGAGCTGGAAGTAGAGATCACCTAGTAAGAAGTACTGCTCGGAGTCGAAAACGATCAGGGCAATGAGGTCCAGGATGGTGTTGCAGAAGCTGGGGCATGGTCCTGGTGTTCTGTAGGTGAGGGTGCCTCTGATGGTGCTTTTTCCATCTGTGTGGATTTCAAAGTTGAAATGTTCCACAATCAAGGTTGGGTCATCTGGAAGGCCATGCGTCAGATGGTGTCCATGTAGATGATGGCAATTCCACCTCCGTGTTTGTTGGTTTGGTCCCAGTGTGTGTTATTTTATATCCTTCAGGGGTGGCGATGGCGATGTCTGGAGTGGAGGTGGTGTTCAGCCAGGTCTCCATGAGAAGAATGATGTATTGGGTGAGGGATGGGATTGTGTCCCAAATCTCAGTGGTTTATCTTCCGAGTGATTGTGCGTTGAGTAGGATGCACTGGGCGTTGTCCAATGTGATCGCCATAGTGAACGTGTTCGTGTTTGTGGCGCCCCGGTATGTAAAAGGAAATATAGAATAAAAGTGAAAACTGTACGCATGTGTATGAAGTCTTTCATTATCTTATCAAATCAAAAGTTTATTTTGTGTTAATTCAGTCTGTTCAATCATTTGCTTAGCTTTACACATTACTTTACAAGGTTTGTTCTAATTTGCTTAACTGTCCTGCATTTTATTTAAAGGAGCTCGTAAACAAGGATTTCAGGACGTTCTTTACATCAGTTCCTCAGGATATCCATAAACAACTTCACCTGCATAGCTGTGGCGGCTGGTGAGCCTTCATAAAGACAAAGCATGAATCTCTTTTGAAGAGACATGGGAGCCTGGTTTACAAAATTATTGTTGGGGCCCTAGTCCCATGACACAATTTTGAATATGAATTGGTAAGAATTGTAGACAGCACTTGAGGACAGCAGGCTTCTTCATTTCTGAAATGTAAGTAATAGTATCCAATTCATAATTTGAAAATGCAGTTAATTTCAGAAATAGATTTCTGCCCCCATCTCTCTGCTAGTGACTCAAGAAGTCCATGATCTAGGAGCATGTTTTCCTTTTCCTGGTGGGGGCGGGGAGGTGGGCCCTTCACAAACCTTTGCTGCACAGCACAAGAAGGCTTCCCACTGCGCGGGATGCGCTGCTAGTGACTTGAGGACTCCAAGATCGAGGATCCACTGTGTTTTCCCTGGCGGGGTAGAGGAGGTGGGCTCCCTCCACACACCTTTGTTACGAAATGTGAGGAGGTTTTCCACTGCACGGCATGCACTGCTGGTGACTCAAGGACTTCAAGATCCTAGAGCCTCTTTGCTGTTCCTGGAGGGACTATCCACCCCAAAAAAACAGTGTAGCATACACACGCTATCTGAAGAAGCAGACGTCTTATGAGAAGGGTTATCTGCTAGTCTGAGTTGAAGGTGAAGTAAAGATTCACTAGTCCAGCAATAAGGAGCAAGGGAAACGGGTTTAGTTGGAAGACCACAGGCATCCAGCTAGTATTTAACAACATCATAAGAGTCAATCCATCTTTAGTTAACAAGTGCTTAGTCTACGACAACAACGATGGGGCCTCGATAATTGAAGCCTTTGTATTTGCAGTGCAAACTCATCAAGATTGCTGTTAGCCCCAGGAATCAAAATTGATTAAACCTGAGAAGCTGAGCTGATTTCACAAGGACTGCAAGAAAGCTAACACATCGCTGTGATAAAGCCCTAAATAGGAACCCTAGAGATTGAGATGCCAGCCAGAACTGAAGAGCCACCTATGTATTTGCCCCAAATAATAGGTGGCTAGCGCTTAGGGAGCAAATGTGGGCAAACCTGGTTGTATCACATTCTTCTAAGAATACCAGTTTGTTCTGGAAAATCGTCAACTTGCCAAAGTTTAATATGAGACAGGATGTTGGCCTATGTATTAATATTACGTGAACACTACACGTCTATTTATCACCTTGAGGACTGTACAAAGCTGTACACTGATACATCTCCAGTAGGTTTTGTGTTACAGGAGGTGACTTATGCAATTTTTGAAGTTGTGCCAATTGTGGGACCATTTTAGGAAAGAGTTCTGGCACCGTCCCGACTCGCACCGCAGCCCCGACCTCACTGACGCTTGTGCTTCATCAATGCGGAGCCGATCCTCGACGTTGGTGACTCCTGAATGCATCGCCATCACACCGTCATAAGGAACTGATGCCTCGCCACCATCGTGATGTCACCTACCCAACACAGTAAGGAACCGATGTCTCACTTCCCCTGCCCTGCAGTAAGGATCCAAGGCTTCACCTCCCCTGGGGTCATAAGGAACCGACGTCGCCCAGCTCCAACAAAACATTACCTCCCCGATGCCATGCACCATCTTTGGTTTCATCAACTCCAAGGTACTGTTCTTTGTGTGTCTGCTTGACCCCGTGCCCGACTCTGCGCACCTTACCAGGCCATGGTTGAGTTTCAATCAGGTAAGGGCTTGTTTTTCTAGTAGCGGGAGATTATAGGGAATAAAACAGCATTCTTTCTCTAATACAGAAATATCTTTGAGGATCAACTTCTCAAATGTGTGTATTTCTGCAGGTACACAAGATAGAAAAAAAGGCAGCCAACAGATTAAGTAAAGTTTAGCTTGCGCCTGGAAGAAAACACAAGGTTTTCTGTAAAACCCTCACTCACCAAGGTTACGGCTTGGTGGCATGCTTCATCATAAGGCCCTTCCTGTTACGCTACGTAACGGGGCGTGCTGTGACCTGCGGGTTACATGGGAGCACTTATAATGACTATAAAAGACAAAATGGTCTATGGGGGAAGAGTGGGGAAGGTATGATTTGTGGAAAATAGTTAATTCCCTAGGTCATGAAGAATAGCCAATAGGGGTATGGCTAGAAACATGGCCACCATTAGGAAATAGGAACATTACCCCCTTTTCTCCTAATATCTCCCCTGTTTTTTAACCATACCGTCTAGGGATCAGATTAAAAAAAGCTTAACCCACTAGCCAGGTATTTTTAAAGATCTATTTCTCCCCCCTTCCCCACTCCTCCCTCATAGACCATCTTGTCTTTCATAGTCATTATAAGTGCTCCCACGTAACTCGTAGGTCACAGTATGCCTCATTCTGTAGCGGAACAGGAAGGACCCTATGATGAAGCATGCCACCAAGGGTTAACCCTTGTGGGTAAGGGTTTTGCTAGAAAACCACGTGTTTTCTCCCAGGTGCAAGCTAAATCTTCCTTAATCGGTTGGGTGACTTTTTTCTGTGTTGTGAATCATGTTTGGAGGATGGCCCCAGCCTTTATCCTCTTATTCCCTCTATATTTTCTGATTCTTTATTTCAGCAGGTACACGGTTGTACGGTTTATCTTGGAAAAAGGTATATAGACGAATTTCCTGGAAAAACGTAGCATCTCTGTTTGTAGTTTCCAAAAAGGTGGTATGAACAGTGGGTATGAAGGAGAGGCCCCCACTAAGTAGTGATATTTCATTTTCAGATAACTGATGCATTGAAGAATAAAAAATGGGTATTGTCTGTGGAATAAGCATGTTGAAAGCAGTGTTATTGGGTAGGTTTTTGCCCGCTACCTTTGATAAAACTTCTGTTGTCTCTGGCACTCTCCTGGTGTGCTCTACCACCATTGAGGATGACCCTTGTCCCGTCTGGTGGGACGTTCTTGATTTCTCCCTAAAAAAGCTTGGTTAGGTGAAAGGGTGGAAGTGCTAGAACCCTTTCTCTGATCAAAATTGTCGGATGAATTACCCTATGTATCAGAAAAGCTAACAATGGTGTTTTGTTTGTTGTATCAACGCCAAGAATGCCCAAAATTGGGATTTGTTTCTTGTTGTTGGAAAAATCATTGGTTAAATAAGGATATGTTTGTTGTAGTTTATAGTTATAAATGTCTCTTGTTACTTTAGCAGTTTTCTTATTTTGTTCAATTGAAATTCTGATACTGTCTTTTGGACTTTTTCAATAAGGTTCTTGGCATCTGTAATACAGCTTGTCTCATTATTCTGTTTCTCAAGGTCATTAATTTCTTTTGTCAGTTTGCTAATCTGTTCTGTGGCTGTATCTATTCCAATCACCATCCAGTGCCTGGAACATGTTGTACTGATGTAACTGAAACTATTTAGATATTTTTTGTAGTCAGTAGAAACCCCAGGGATATTTCTCACCTGAAGACCTACTAGGATGATACCTGCCCGGTAGACTTTGGGCGCAAAACCTTGCTTGCTGCTGCAAAGACTCAACCATTGTGGTGTGCTGTCTTGTCCTGCCACTGTGAGGATGCTAAGAACCCCAATGGACCTCCATCACTTCGCACACCATCCAAAAACTCCCTTGGAGTAGAGGAGCTACTCACTTGCAGACACCAGGCACCGAACCAACAAAGTCCGACCTATCGACTTGTAGCTCCCTGGCCCAACCGGCGCTGCAGCCAACCAGGAGACATACTCAAGCTCTGGGAGGTCAACTCTGTCTCCCCACCGAGTCTGAAGACACCAGGACCTACTGGAGCCATGCAATACCAATCCCAGGGGTAGCGGACCACCTGCGACCAACACGACCGATAGAGTCCATACCGGACTCCAACTGCCCAGGAAGCAAGCACCCATAGAGGGATATTGGAACCCCTGAGACCCACTTTTTGAGTGGCCCAGCTGTCTGGAAATCATCTCTGCAACCTGCTTGCACCCGACCGTGACCACCATCTTGACGTACATCAGCTGGCTGACCAACCTGCTCTGCACCCAGCCCGCCTGGCCTGGGTATTGACTAACCAGCTATTCTCTCATGCTCCTGAGACCCTTGTGACCTGATCCCTCATTGGGGGCCCCTTGGACTTGCCTACAAGTCCCTCTGTACAGCCAGTTTTTAGATGTCCCCTTTCTTCGTAGTACAGCAGCTACCAACGCCTTCAGCACCCTGCTCCCAGCCGTATCTGGGGCGCTCCACATGATCTTCTGGTGGAACATTGGACCTTGGCCTGCTGCTACTCTAAACCTTGAAGGTAAACCTCTAGAATCAATTGTACAATTTTATATGCATTTTCAAATTTTTTCCCATAGGAAATCATTGCGTGTAATTGCGCACTATAGTGAACTATTTTTCGAACTTGGATAAATCATAAGAAATTAAGTGCTTACCTGTAAAATGAGTTCTTGGTCTGAAAAATTACATAAAAATAGGTATTATTTTTGCAAATTGGTCTTGGATATACTCTTGAGTGTGTGTCTCATTAATTGCCTCTGTGAGTGCAACAAATGCTTAACACTACCCTCTGATAAGTCTAACTGCTCACCTACACTATCACAAATAGAGCATTCATGTTATCTACTTTTGCCTCTGTATACCAATCTGGGTCTCACTGAACTCTCTGCACAGTTTACTTCATTTTAGTGCACTATATAGAGAGCCAAAATTGTACATTGGCGAATCTGCGTGGGGTCTACGACTTCGCCTTTGCTGATACCAGTTTGTCAATGAGTGACTACACTAGTAAATCCAGAAACTGCCTTTAGCTAGTTGTATATTTCAATTAGTCTATTTTGCCCTAATTTCTAAAATTATCTGTTAGGGCTTTGGTTAAGTCACTGAAACCAGTGCATAGAATTTAAAAACTTAGGGGCATATCAAGAAGGGCTTTATCTCTGCTTTTTTGGCTTTAAAAGCCAAAAAAGCAGAGATAAAACTAGCACCCTATCAACAACAGGGTGCTAACACGCAAATTTGCATGTTAGCACCCTTTTACTCTACGCTTCCCCTTGCATCTCTAATGAGATGCAAAGGGGGCGTTCCAGAGTAAAATAATAGGAGAAATGTCGCTAAGCGGCATTTCTCCTATTATCAAGAATGTCGCTAACCCTGTTAGAGACAAAAAAAGCAGCGCTAACCGCGGTTAACGCTGCTTTTTTACGTCTGCTATTTTTCAGACTTAGCCATGATATCCTATGGAAGGAGGATATCATGGCTAAGTTTGCCTGTCCCTATCAACAAGGTAACGTGTGATTATCGCTGGGTTTCCAGCGATAATCTCACGTTAGCCTGTTAGCGTGTAGATTTTTATCGCTATTGAGATAAGCGTTGCTAATAGCACGCTATCTCAGTGATAAAAATTCACGCTAGCCGGCGATAATTATCCTCACGCTAAGAGCGCTGAGCGATAATTATCGCCGGTTGTTGTTGATATGCCCCTTACTTTAGTTGGGACAAAGAAAGCGTTATGGTTTTTTTGAACTTTCCAAACATTTCCCTTTAATGTAACAATGAATAACCCACAGGGGCAGGCTCAGGAGCTTGACCTGTCACCTTATATGGAGATGTCATACTCCAGGTTAAGGGCTCTCCGTAAAGGTATGGTATTAAAACTGGTGCTCATTCTACCATTGCAAAGCTTAGAAGGCTGTTGGCAGAGTATGAGCAGGAACATCCAGTGGATGAAAAAGATTCCCATGAGGATCAAACAGGAGAGGATTGATTTTATTTATTTTATTTCATTTGAAAAGGTTTATAAAGCGTGAACATGAACCGTATGGTTATCAGAGTGCTGTGTAAAGGAGGTGAAGGTGGAATGAGGTAAAAGCATGAATACAGCATCATAGCAGAACATGTAAGGTACAAGAAAAGCAACAAAGTCATAGGGGAGCATGAGGAAAAACAAAATTACAATGTTGAACCAAGGCAACGTGCCATCTTGTGGGACATGTAAAGTTCCAGAAGAGCAATACATCTTAAAGGGTATGTGAGGAGACAAAAATAGAACTTATGAACAAAGGTATAAAAGAGTATCATCAGGAGATGGAAGTAGGTTAAGATGGGTGCAGGACTATTTCTGTAGATGGTCATTCAGGAGTAACCATTTGACATTTTTTTGGGATGAGACAGTAGATCAGATCACAGGAGGTAGAGCATTCCGTATTCTTGGTTCAAGACCAAAGAAAGCACGATTGTATGTTCTTTTCTTATTAAATTTTGGAGGTTTCAACAGTAGGGTATTAGAGCTTCTTAGGTTCCGACTCAAACCCCATAGTTCAAGTTTTTTTGTCAGATAAACGGGGGTGTTGTAATGAATAGCTGTGTGCATCAGGCCAGCTATCTTGAAACGGATCCTTGCTTCGATGGACAGCCAGTTTAGTAGAATTAGGTCTGGTGTGATGGGGTCATGTTTTCTGGAGCCAGTGATGAGTCTGGCCATATAATTAAGAGTGGCTCTAAGAGGAGCCAATCTAGCTTTAGGCAACCCAGCTAGAGTCACCAATCCATATTCCAAGCATGTGATAACTAAGGATTGGACTGCAGACTGGATGTCCTCAGAAGGCAAGAATGGCTTGATTTTCCTTAGAGTGCTGTGCTGATGATTGGTTTCCCTAATACTTTCACTGATGTAATCTTGCATATTCAAGTATTTGTCCAGAGTTATACCTAAAGATCTCAAGGAGTCAACAACATGACGGGTGCAGTTGAGCACTGTGTGTTGTTTGAGCCAATTTTGAGTGGGTGCAGAGGGATTGTGGGGGGCAATCAGGAGGAATTCTGTTTTGGGGGTATTTTGCAAAAGATGACTATGAGTTAGCCAATGTTGAGTTTTTAGCAGCACACAGTTTAGAGTTTTTATGTAATCTGGCAAAGAGATTTTCAGATACAATTAAGGGTCATCAGCATACATATGGTATTGAATGTGAGAACGGATCAGTATTTCGGAGACAGGTTCCATGGATAGGCTGAAAAGCATGGGCAAGAGAGTGGAACCTTGAGGCACTCTAATTGTGACCGGGGTACTGGTTAAGCCTGGGCATAGTTCGCGTAGTTGCGTTTCGCGAAGCTACACGAAGATGTTCTTGCAATACGCGAGCTACGCGTAGCTTCGCGAGCGTGCGTAGTTGCTTGGGCCGCTCGTTCGCGATGGCTTTTTCTTGTTCGGGAGCGCGGTAAGCGTGTTCGGGGAGCTGTTTGCATGCGGGGGATAATATCTCGCGATTGACCCATGCGGTTGCCAAAGGGCGCGGCCATCTTGTTTTTCAATTGTCCCACCCGTTCGCGATGCCTTATTTCCTGTTCCGTGTCGCGTATAGCGTGTTCGCGATACGCATGTCGTGTTCGGGAGCGCATTTTACTTGTTCACGACGATTATTGCATATTCGCGAGAAATATCGCGCAAACTTACCCACGTGGTCGCGAATGGGCGCGACCATCTTGTTTTTCACTCTATGCTATGGTTCTGGGTGTACTTTTCTATCCTCCCTTAATCTTTGTAATCCTTAGTATTTAAAACATTTTTTCGGACTTTTTTTTAGTTATCATCTATCTCTCTCTCTTTTCCTAAGTTTATATTTTGCATTTTATTTCTACTTTTACTGTATTTTTTTTACTTTTATTACTTCTTTCTTACTTCTTCACCCTAACTTTTTGTTCCCCTTCTAACTTTTCTTTTCCGCCTCCCACCCACCCCAGAACCATGGCCTGGGGCACATCTTCATCTAGCGCAAAGGGCAAGGGGCCTGCGGACAAGAGCCACCTGCCTTGCGGCAGAATGCGTCCTGCAGGGGTGCAGTCCCGGCAACTTTTTGGTGAGGCGGAGGTGGCCCGCCCTTGTTTTTTTCATTCAGCGCCACCTCCCCTTGACCTTGGCAGCAGACGGCAGGCCCGGCTCCAGGTACGCTACCCAGGAGCATCACTGTCGGTGGGCGAAGGTGCGCCGGGCAGTGTTCCGGTGCTCAGGGGTCCGGCGCACCCATAATCAGCTGGCCCACCGGTGGTCTGACATCCTGGACCGGGAGCAGGACCTATTGGACCTGCTAGGTGTTGAGGTTGTTGGGCTTGGTGAGTAACTTATTGTGTATAAATAAAATTTTTGACGAATAACAAGATTACTGCTGCGTGCTACGTGTTGCTGGTAAATTACGTTCCAAAAATCAAAATCTTCTGTGATTGTAGGACCCAGGCGCTCTGTGCTACAATTACTTGTTTGCAACTTTGCACTAGCTTGTGCTGATTAATGTAAGAGTTTATTTTAGAGCACTGAAGTTAGGTAATGCTATTGTTAGAGAGACTCTAGTCCTTCCATTGTCCTCCTGTGAAATAGTGGTGGATGGATATTGGATACTAGGTTTAGTTAGTATTAGTTAATAATTGTTTTACGCGGTCTGCATGACGCCTCCTCTGTCACTGAGTGCTGCTTACCCCAGTCCTCCGTAGAACCTTTTGTAGTTTGTTTAGTGAGTGGTAGGCATAGCAGGGTCAGTCAGTAGCAGAACTAGATCAGAATCATGCAACCAACCACAATTTGTTGTATGTATGCACAAATTTATGCATGTGTCCTCCATCTCATCTATGCATTTGATGACTAAAACAATGGAAATGCAGACTTAGTGAACAATTGGCCCGTCTGGAATAGGTGGTGTAGGTCAGGTGGTACTTACTAGGCTTCGTTAGTATTTGTAATCAGAATGATTATGGAACACTGGAGTGTTCATAAATAAGTAGACGATCCGTGAATCCAGCAAGCAGCCCAGTAGTCGATCCATCTGATTAGATAGGTCAATTTTATTGCAATTGTTGTTTCCTAAAATGTTTTTTGACTTATTTTTCCAAATGATTTATTTGCTTCACAGCACTCCTTAATGTTTGTCTCTTTCTTTATTATATTTTACATGATCATCAGCACCACCCAGGGGCAAGAAGACGGGGTCCGAGTCGGTGGGACAACCACAGGACCGCTCCTCTACCGAGGCTCCTGCTGCTGGCCCCAGTAAGTCCTCCAGTGGTTATATTAACAATTATATTTCCCTAACTTTTACTGCATCTTTTTTTCCAAACTATAAATTATGGTTCCACTTTCTAATTCTTTTTTTTACAAAAGCTTCTTTGACCTTGACTATCTGTTTCCAAATTCTGTTTATCACTACCTCTAACTAAGTTCCTTCTAACTGCCTCTGCTATGACTCTCTGTACTGCTACTACTACTATTATTCTGTCTGTAGCGAAGCTTGCACAGTTGCCCACTCTTTATTGAAGTTTTCTTTGGAATAGTAAACCTCAGATTGACCAATAGCTCTACCCACTGTGCCCTGTCCTTTGGGTTGTCCTCTTCTAGTCTTCTTAATGTTGAGGCTTTGACAATTCCCACAAACAAAATGCCCAACCAGATATTTTACTAGTATTTTGGATCGGATAGTACATACTACTACTGTTGTAGTGATTCTGCAGAGCCACATACAGAACTATGCACAACAAAATAGGTTGTTGGTGATGGTAGGTTGGACCTTACTCATCACACCCCAGTGCGAAGAACCCACGATCCCCTGACCGACTAGCTATAGTGTCTCACATTAGGGTCCCACTCCCGACCCCCTCCCACGAAGAAGATACACAATGATGATGACTGAGACAGACAACCCAGAACATAACACCCTTTTGCTCACTCACTTGTGTAAGTACACCCCACCACACCAAATACCACAGAGTCGATGTGTAAGTTCAAAAGGTTTATTTGAAACAAGTAACAAGCTCTGTACGTCGTTATATGAAATTTTACTACAGCCATCGTCAATAAGCCAGCAAAAAGCATAAGATTAAAACAGTAAACATTTACAAGTGCAGGACAACAAGAACAAGACAAAAGATCTGTTGAATTCTGGAAGAGCCCTCACCGTAGAACGTAGAAATACTGGTTACATCATGCATCATAAGCTCTGCAAATCTCTGGCTTGTAGAAGGGAATCTTCTGCCTTTCATATGAGAAAAATGCTGCGCGTTAGATAGTATACTGCTGAATGCAAGCATTTCGCAGTCATAGCAAAAAGTGTAACATGTATGTGATGGCTAAGCAATACAGACTAACCAAACTCCATAACAAAGTGGCTTGTTTTTCGACCTCTTCACTTGTACGCAACCGTCATGTGGCCTCAAAGGCGTCTACTGCACATGTCAATAAGCTGCGAGGTATAATTAAATATGCACAAAAAGAGTAGAAGTCGACATGATGAATCTAAAAGGGTTACACATGGCTCAGGCTAACTTTCAAAAGAGTAGAGTGAGACTAGATGATCCTAGGAACCATATCACTACTAATGTCTGTCTACTGACTGTACTACTTTAGTGCTGATGTATGTTGTATTAACTTTTTTTTCAATGTTCCAAGTGAACACTAATAAAATAGGGGGAGGTTTCCAGGCATCTAAAAATGTGTAATGTTTTTTCTAGGCATACTACCAACCACCAGTGCCGGCGGGGCCAGCGGCGATGGCGATGCGGCCATTACGGAGGGGGCGGGAGAACTGGCGGCACCTGCAGGAGCGACAGGGGGGGAGCCAGCAGCAGTGGCCGGCGGTGGTAAGTTATATTCATTACTTCCTGACATTACTACTAGATGGAAGTGTGTTCACTATTTCACTCACTGTACTGTGTGACTTATTAAGTTGTAGTGAACATTATACAACGGTTGAAGAAGACACCCTTTACTTAGCATTAGCAGCGTGAGTTGAGTAACCAATGGCCTCTTCTATCTGACTCCAACTCAGCTGTGAAGGTTTTATGGAGAAGACAAACTCAGATCAGATGACCTTGATGGATGTGTTGAACAAAGAGGGAAAGAAGGGTGGAAGGACGGGCGAGATAAATAATATGACTGACTGGCAGAGAAGGATATGTTGGAAGCATGCATAGGTGGCTGATAGTAATCAGATCAGATGCATGGGTTGTTAAAGGATGGGTGGAAGATGAAAGAGGATGCCTGCCTGGGTGGGCGACACAGTATGGGTGGAAAGTACTAGAAAGCAAGAATAAGCGGTGTTTGGTTCAAACTCAAAGCCAAGGCAAGGAAGGAAGGAGCGGACGCATGGGTGGTTGTTGGTGAAAGCAACTAAGGTTTGTTAAGAGATATATAAAAAAGAAGGATAGACATTTACTTTAGTGGATGTATGCCTGGATGTCCTATCATCATTAGACAGCATAGGTGGAGACTGTCACTAGAGAGCCTTACTTTGAAGAAAATGTAAAAGAAACTGTGCCAGAGTAGTAAAGCGGAGGGGAATATAAGTAGTATTTTCAGAATACAGTTGACTCACATTAGTTTGCAAGCACTTCATATATATATGTTGAAACTCAAAAAATGGCACAAACTTAAAAGGTTAAATCATACTCAGGCCAGACACCATAATACCAGGATTGATGATAATCTCACGATTGGGGATGTGGACACTCTCGTTGCCATAGCCGCTCTAGATAATGAAAATGATATCACGAGTGAGGACACTAGTATCACTCAAATCCTAGATAACATGGAACTTGAACAGGGGGCAGCTGCCATGACAGAATTTAGGGTAAAATCGACATTCATACCCACATTACCTCATGACAATATAGACACCTTCCATGAATGTACTATTCAGGCACTCATGGATTTAAGACACAAGAGTAATAAACAATCAAGGGACAATCCTAACAATTTGTCCTATACTCAAAGACAAGCACTTAAAGCGCTATACGATGATACCAACATTGTGATCCGCCCGGCGGATAAAGGTGGGAATATTGTGATCCTTGATAGAAATGATTACATTCAGGAAGCCTTACGCCAGTTGAATGACATAAAATCCTATACACCCATCACTCAAGATATTTATGACTTAAGCATCATAAATCTCTGGGAAAAACTTGTCACCTGGAAAGATAAGGGACTCTTGGTGTGGGAAGAATTTTGTTATTTAAAAAATTATCACCCTGAACTTCCCATACTCTATCTGCTTCCAAAATTGCATAAAGATAGCATCAAACCACCAGGGCGCCCCATAGTTTCATGCATTGGCAGTGTCAGCGAACATATATCTAAATACGTTGACCATTTTTTGAGGGATTTTGTTACACAGATGCCCAGCTATTTGAGAAACACAAAAGACGATCTGTGTAAGATTGACAAGTTGGTCTGGAACACGGAATTTCTTTTCATTGTCCTCGATGTACACTCACTCTATACCATCATAGATAATCAACAAGGGTTGGAGGCATGTGAGCATTTTTTACAACAGAGGCCACTTAGATATCACGAACACAGTAAGATGATTATGGAAATGATACATTTCTGTCTGAACAATAAAAAATTTTCATTCAATGGCGCCCTCTACAGGCAGATTAATGGTACTGCGATGGTCTCGTGCTTCGCGCCGAGTTTTGCTAATCTGTTTATGGGTTATTGGGAACAAGAGATCTTTGGCAGTACCACTTTGAAAAAAGATTTTCAACAGGTCATCATGTGGCTACGCTACACAGATGACCTGTTTATCATCTGGAAGGGCACCAAAGGGGATGCTGAGAAATTCATTGATAAATTGAATAACAATAAGTACAACATCTTACTTACAGGCAATATCAGTGCAGAGAGGACGGATTTCCTTGATGTTTGCCTAGAAATTAAACAGGGCAAGGTCTGCACCTCCCTGTTTCGGAAGGCCACTGCTGGCAACAGTGTCTTGCATGCCCTCAGTAGTCACCCGGAGGCTTTGAAGTGGAGCATACCCTATGGGGAACTACTGAGGGCAAAAAGGAACTGCAATAACAGTGCAGCATATGCAGAAGAGAGGGATAACATCATTGAAAGATTTCTATCTAGGGGTTATCCCAACTGGGTTCTCAAAAAAGTCAAAGATCGGGCAGAATCTATTGAAAGAACTGAGATCCTTTATGACTCTATAGAGCCCAAAACAGACGAAGACAATGACAAGACAAGGATGATCCTTACCTACAATTCAGATTCACACAAAATTAAACATATACTTGCGAAACATTGGGACATCTTAAGAAGTGACAGTGTCCTGGGAAGTAGTACTCCCAGAAGACCTACCATTACGTACAGACGTAATAAGAATATCCGTGACCTAGTGGTCAGAAATGACATAACACAACATCCTATTACCACAAGCCATGGTCTAATTGGATTCTATCCATGTGGCCATTGTAAGGCGTGCAGGTACAGCAAGTTCAGAGGTGTTCTAACATACAATGGTATAACAAGAAAGATCACGCAATTCTTAACATGTAGTACCAGTTTTGTGATCTATGCAATTGAATGTCCTTGTAAATTATGGTACATTGGGAGTATGACATGTCCAGCCAAAAAGAGGGTCTTGGAACATCTAAGAGCCATCACTAACCATGACCCAAAATACCCTGTAGCACGTCATTTTGAAGAACTACATTATTCCAATGTTTCTGATGTGAGTTTTTTAATTCTTGAACATATCCCCAGGCACCCCAGAGGTGGAGATAGGGTACTCACCTTAAGACAGCGTGAATCACGATATATCATAGATTTCCAGACTAAAATCCCGGGGGGTCTGAACATGGATGAGGAGTTATCCATTCATCTCAAAGAAAGGTCTTAACTATTGTCATGTTTGGCATCTGGTCTTCTGAGCTCTATGTTTTGGGAGGTACCATGTCAGTATGAAGAACTTTGGCAAGGTTTGTGTTTCTCTTCATTTATAGGTAACTTATTTGAGGAGTCCCTCAAGAGAGTACTTTTAGATGCACCTGTTTGATAATGTTTGGATATGTAACTACATGAGGATATCAGTACATGACATTCTGCTTCTTCTTTCCTCTGTTTGGATGTGCGGCTACTGTTTTATGCCATTCTTGTCTATATACTATGGATGCCGTGATTTGATTTTAATTTTCCTTTGTTCTTTTCTCTCTCTTATTTTTTTCACAGGGGAAAAGGAAGGGGCCCATTTTTCACGTATTCACCAGCACGGGCAACCTACCCTTTTCATCCGGTATGAAAGTACACTTGGCACATCCTTTTCTTATGTTGCTTTGAGTATTGCTCACTGATATATACACGATCTATATTGGTCATGAATTCCTATATATTTACCTATTGGCATTTGCCGGATATTAATTTTTTTATGTCTCTGGGAATTCCCTTAAGTTCTACATATTGTGTCTACTACAATAATATTGCTGTTCGAGTCATGGATTGCCATTTGATTACTTTTTGTTCACTATGTCATTATTGTCATGTTCGGTTACTTTGGCACGTGTATTTTACACGCTGCATTGTATTTGCGGGACTTTGAAACCTTACATCAATATCTTGTACCTACTGTCCAATGGGACTGTGTGTTCTCGGTACACTTGTAGATTATGATCGTTTTCCTAAACTAACAGGTTGACATAAAATTTCAAGGTGCAATGTTTCTTCCGCTTCAGTTATATACTAACTAGACGACAAACACATTGATGCAACTTTGCATATCGTCCACGATATTTTGTTGTTCACTATTTGTTTTCATGTACCCAGCGTAATGATTACTGAATTAGACGGCATTCACAGATTGTTATACAATATGTAGAAGGGCAATTCTACCCTTTAACAATGGCCGCCACATTAGTAGTATTTACACTGTGAAGATTGTCCTATGTTTATGTTTATTTGATCGTGAGAACTTTATCAGTGTCTGTATTTTGTAACACTTCACACGTGATCAAGGCTTCTGCCGAAACGCGTTGTGTGAATTAAACTGGACTATCAGAATCTTGTTTGCCTTTCTTCCTGAGAGCGTACTTATGAGACTTTTTTCTTGAAATGGAATATTATTCCGGTACGCTCCACCGGAGTGTACGCCACCCTTCGAGGGTCCCAGCGTTCCAGCAGGAGCTGTTTGCCTGAGGATATATATATATATATATATATATATATATATTATCAAGCCGAAGCGCCTTCCTCCGACTCCGAGGACCACTCCTTACCTATGTTAATGTATTTTCGATTGTGTCAGCCAGCCTGCAAAGGGTGGCCTATCAGTTGGTTACACAATCAATGAAAGCAAAGTACCCTATGCTGTAGCGGTCAGTGGTGGGAGTGCTGGCGGGCGGTGACATGGGGAGGGGGAGGGTGGGTGGGAAGTAAACTATGTATTACGGCCAAATACAGGTAAGTAGACATAAAAATAAATAAAATGATTTTCATTGTGTGCACTGCACCGCCAAATGCGATGCAGTGCGTGCAACAATTTTTTATTTATTTATTTATATGTATTGTTTAATTACCTGTGATTGTCCATAATCCATAGTTTTCTACCCCCATCCTACATCTTCCCACGTCACTGCCCGGCAGCACTCCCACCACCAACCGCTACTGACCTGATGTCGTATTACCATCTATAATATAAGCAGTGATCATTGGATCTGATAAATAATCAGCCTTTTTGTAGTACCCAGGGCAGGGTGAAAGTGGAATTGAGCATTTGCCCTCATGTAACAGACAGAGTATGGCCAATGCCACCGGCCGTAATACAAAAATATGAGCTTCCCCAACTGCAGACATTAGTAGTAAATAAAACTAACGTGAGTCTGCATCATGTGACTCATATCTGTTTCTCCTGGGTGCAAGCTTAGCTGACTGAACTGGCATGCCGGCTACAACAAGGCTATGTAATTGCGCTAAACTAGAGATAAGAACAACACGATTGAGGTGTACTGGAGTACATAGTACGAGTATAATGTCGGAAACTGCCACAAATGTTAGAGTCCGAGGAAGTAGGAGTATAGATACTTACCACCAAATCACAAATGTTATGTACTGTGCTTGCTAGTGATACTATGTGTTGTAT
Source organism: Triturus cristatus (assembly GCF_964204655.1). Lineage (NCBI taxonomy): Eukaryota > Metazoa > Chordata > Amphibia > Caudata > Salamandridae > Triturus > Triturus cristatus. Next base: position 568,200,281 of record NC_140595.1, read on the forward strand.
GAATTTAGTGTTTCTGTTTTGCTAAGAGTTTTGGTTACAACATGTTATTTTTCTTTCTTGATATAGATACTCCTTCCCAACCAAAACCAACGAGGAAGGAGTTGGCAGCCAGGGCCCGGTGCCGTAAACTGGCGGCCATTTGCGATGAATATCGCCGGCTGGTGGCTCAGGCGGAGGAGGAGGCGGCTGCAGCCTCCTCCAATGCCCCGGGCCCCAGTCAGGCCCTGCCTCCAGTTTTATGGCGCCGTGGTCAGACAGCCGCCCGCCGCCGTGCCTCGATATCTACCACTGCTGCCCCCCACCCTGCATGTAACTGCAGGGCATTTCGCCGCCAGATGCTCCGCCAGATGGCCCGCTTGGAGGAGCACCTAGAGGAGCGTGTCAAAATCCTTGTGGATAAACACCTGAAGGCCCGCTGACTATTGGACCTTGTCATTTGCCCCTTTTTTAATTTCTTTTGTTGGTGGGTGGGTTTTGGGCGTTGGAGTTTAACTTTTTTACGGACATTTTGGACTTTGACTTTCGTTTTGGACATTGGTTGGGGTTAGGGAGGGGGGTGGGTCAGGTCAGAGTGGGATTGTTTATTTTTGTTAGGGTATATTAAATGTTATATTATGTACTTAAACATACGATGTTAATGTTTTGTGGTGGGTTACTGTTTTACGAATTCAATTTACGTCACATGGTTTGTTACTTTGTTTCCTTGCTGCTGCATGCCCGCAGCCAGTGTTTGATTTAAAAGATCTGCCGATTTTGTAACACACAAACAGATAGATGCAGTACCCCTCACTGAGTTATTTTTAATTGTCATACTAGTACTGTCAGTCTCTCCTCCTAGTCCATTATACCTCCCACCAAACGTATCTTACCTGTAATTGATGATGATGAAGTTCGGCACAGTGATGGCTGCATGGTTGGTTTCCCAAATGAATGGAGAAGATACCATTCTTGTGGTGGTAATAGTAGACACAGGCAATAGCATTTGAAAAAAAGAAAGAGAAAGTCACTTGACTGAGACAGACTGTGGGAGGAGTAGTAGAACAAAGTAAAGTACAGCATGGGTGGGCAAGCACAAGAAGATCCTTGCCCTGCCTAAGTTGAAATTCAATTAGTGTTGCTTTCACCACATCTGCCCCAGCAAGCGTGTGATCAATTGTTGGTGTACATTTAATGTAGTCGCATCACACCTCAATATAAATCACACAGACAGGGCGAAGAAGGTTAGGGATTGATGAATGGATGGGAAGGGGGGTTTTGGGAAAGGTTTGACAAAGAAAAACAGACAGTATGCATGGACACAACAAAAGTAACACACAATCTTGGAAGACGACCATGATCCATTATCAAAGAAATCTATAAAGTGAGAAAAAGGAAATGCATGCATGATGATGAAGAGAACTTGATGGTTAATGATAATGAGTTGTACTTACTAACTACTACTACACAATTAGACTGTACAGGGCAGAAATTGTTAATATGAAATTTGCCTTGCCTGTCTGCCCTCAGAGCGAACCAAATTGCATGCTGTACCAGGCTTACTTTTATTTTTCAAGCTAGCAAAGGAAATTAAAAAAATTGTTGTAGGGATCAATTACCAAACAAACCACAACACACAGTCGTAATGATTGAAGAGAAAACAGGAATCAAATAAATTTAAAGACGAATGATGAATGATACTAAAGTTACTGTATTATCCTGGTCCTAATGTGGAGTTGTATCATTCTCGTCATTCCTCTTGGTCCTCCCTTCCATGGACACTCCGCACATCAATCTTGGGTACCACTGCCTGCCTGATGCGGATTGGTAAGGTAAGTGTGAGTTGTTTCTCCCACTGTAGCACAGGTTAAAGGCCGGCCTGTAAGTGAAGATGGAAATACAAAAGGGGTATTGAAAAATAACTGAATTAAAAAAAATAAACTCAATTACAGTCGAGTGGAAGAAGAGAAGACAAGACTCTTGAGAGAACACTTTCAGACTGAGGCGGCTTGGATGCATAGTGTCTACTCTACAGCATTAAGCTACAACAACAACGGGACAGGAGCCAACACAGAACAGACCAACCATGACACAGGCCAGGCACCCTACCCCCATTTACCTTAAATTTTCACAGAGCCAGACAAAAGGCATATGCACTGCAGCAACATAGCATTTTCCAAATTAAGTGACTAAATCAATGCGCCACTGTCCCTCATACCACTACATTCTCCTCCAGTCCACACCACTACACGGACATGTAGCCTAGGTCTGCTGTGGTTCTTGTTGAAACTGTTTACCTTTTAAGGCAGTCCATGAAACACAGTTATTTCATCAATTACCTCCGATCTAACTGACTGTGTGCAAAGATAGTATGGTCAGCATCATGACCATGTGGTATGTGTTCTCCAACACCAACTCAGTCTGTAGTGACTGATTAAGTTCATAATATATTCCATATTACAAAATTGCAACAGATATTGTCCGGCACCTGCAGTGGTAGGAGTACAATGTTGCTATTAAACAACAAGGAAACATTGACTGTCACCTGAGTCACTTTTACTTTGTAGATAAACTAGTACAGTTCGACTTCATGCACATTCACTCGTAGTCAGCAATCATCCAATGCAATGCATGCCATCATTCAAAATAATCATTACCTGTCTTGCTCTTCTCTTTGGCTGTCAGATCAGATGCCTAGCCTTCTGACAGTCAGTGATGAGTTTCTTTCGGCTTGGAAACAAAACGGAATATAGCTGTAGTCACGTTTCACTTCTTATGGAGGGACTGTTAGAGGCAACATGTATTGCACTATTCTCCAGCTCCACCCAATGTCTGGCTTGCTTGAAATGTATTTAGGGAGAGTAAGGAAGATGGAGCAGGACTCTGAGGAGTGGAGTGGACAGTTATGCACAGACGTGCAACTCCAATAGGGAAATAAAAAGAGGAGACTGTTGATGGATTTGTTGTGATTAGATTTGAACCAGAAAAACAGATACACACACAAATAAAGGAAGGAAGAACAATTTGAAAGCCTAGTTGTCAAGGAAGAGGAGCTCGTCCTCAAACTCAGGTGGTTCGGACAGAAGTACGTCATGTAATAACCCACTACTTATGTCATCGAAGTCGCTCTCCTCTTCCTGCTGTGATTCACGTATTTTGTACTCCGGTGGTATAAAGTGCTGATTCATTTTGATCATGGTTAACCTCTCCACGCTTTTGGGCGAGAGGCTGCTCCTTTTCACAGTAACAATGGCACCAGCAGCACTGAGAACATGCTCTGAAGAGACACTTGCAACTGGGCAAGCCACATACTTTATCGCCAGCCTGCTGAGCACTGGCCATTGGCTTCTTTTCCCATACCAATACACCAATTGGGCTTTGCACCATGAAGACCTCTGTTGTGTCATATACATAAGCCTGAACCAGCCGCTCAATGTTCTGGGGTGCTCCGATTTGCTTGGCCTCTTTTGCCTTAGCATCAGTAATGGACGTACAAAACCCTTTCCGTAGAAACCAATCACCTGCCGTTTTTTAAAATGTGGTACAAAAGGGGGTGGTGATGGACGGAGCATCAGAACCAATCAAACACTCACACCCAGTTCAGATATGGCCATATGCAAATCAGTCTGACCCTGTGCCTCATGGGAACAGTCCAGCCCGAACTGCCAAGCCATGCCTTCCCTGGACCGGAAACAAGCTTCCTAGGACCGGTTTCTGGCATTTCAGCCATCTTCAGCCAGGCTTGCTTGAATCCAGTGGCAAAGTGAGCAAGGGACTCACGTCTGAGCATACCCTGCCAACTTATGGCGAACAAAGCGGCACAAAAGGGGGTGGTGATGGACGGAGCATCAGAACCAATCAAACACTCACACCCAGTCAACAGATCTGGGTTTGATCCATCACCGTTCTTTAGCCCACTCTGCCACCCCAGTTCAGACATGGCCATATGCAAATCAGTCTGACCCTGTGCCTCATGGGAACAGTCCAGCCCGAACTGCCAAGCCATGACTTCCCTGGACCAGAAACAAGCTTCCTAGGACCGGTTTCTGGCATTTCAGCCGTCTTCAGCCAGGCTTGCTTGAATCCAGTGGCAAAGTGAGCAAGGGACTCACGTCTGAGCATACCCTGCCAACTTATGGTGAACAAAGCGGTACAAAAGGGGGTGGAGATGGACGGAGCATCAGAACCAATCAAACACTCACACCCAGTTAGCAGATCTGGGTTTGATCCATCACCGTTCTTTAGCCCACTCTGCCACCCCAGTTCAGACATGGCCATATGCAAATCAGTCTGACCCTGTGCCTCATGGGAACAGTCCAGCCCGAACTGCCAAGACATGCCTTCCCTGGACCGGAAACAAGCTTCCTAGGACCGGTTTCTGGCATTTCCAGTGGCAAAGTGAGCAAGGGACTCACGTCTGAGCATACCCTGCCAACTTATGGCGAACAAAGCGGTACAAAAGGGGGTGGTGATGGACGGAGCATCAGAACCAATCAAACACTCACACCCAGTTAAATGTGGCTGATGATCCTGTTGGTGCTGTTGTTGATGTTCTTGCTGGCAGTGTTGTTGACTGCTGGGAGGCAAACGCACTGCTCTCGGGCTCTGAAGTAGAACTTGACTCTGGGTGCCCTGTATTACTTTTTCTGCCCTGGGGTGCGCTCGCGCTGTAAAAAAATACATTCTCGAGTGCGCGCGATCGCTTTACCTGCATCCCTGTGTTCGCCGACAAGTTTTCTCGATCCGGTCGCGTTCTCCACGAGTTGCTGGATTGTTGGTAGCCATTTGCGCTGTCCCGCCACAGTTCGCGCCCGCATTAACGTCATTTGTCGAGCGATCACGTCATTCGTCGGGCGATCACATCTTTCTTCCCGCGATCATGCACCGCGAGAGTATGATATGATTGAGATCTCGCGCCCGTGAGCAACCGCATGGGTAAGTTGGCGAGCCGTGATCACGCAGAAAATACTGCGAACGGGCGGGAAAAAAACTTCTACGTCTTCGCGATATTTCCACGTCTTTGCAGAGATTTTTAACATTTTCGCGATAGTTTGCGAAAGTGAATTTCGCAAATTCTGCCCACCCCTAATACTTTGTAACGAGGATCCAAAATTGAGGCAGTAATGTAATGTCGATGTGACACAATGTTATTTGAATCCTGGTATTGTCAGATAAGCGAACGGCTAAGGTGTCCGCCAAATAATATGCATCTACTTTGTCATCTACACCTGCGTACATTTCTGATACCTCCTTCAGCTCTTGCTCTAGCATGTACAACAATGGGATAGCTTGGCCCATAGTACAGTCCTCCCTGCTGACTTCATGTGTGAAGACCTCAAAAGGAAGTAGCGTCTCTGTCAGGCATTTAACGAGGTCCCATTGGGCCCTCTCAACGGTCATGCCTTTCACAGTAGGATCTCCTGACCTTTTCATGACATAAGCATTGAGTGGTATGTACTGCTCAAACAGATGCTCAAGCATGTAATAAGTTGAGTTCCAACGTGTTGGCACCTCCTGGGTGAGTGCTTTGACTGGCATTTTATGCTCACGTTGAATGACCCTCAGCTGCTTCCGAGCTTTAAAAGAATTGTTGAAATGTGTGCTTATTCTTCTGCAGGTGGTCAGTAAGTTGCTGACTTTGCTTTCATTTTTCTGAAAGTCTTGAACAACAATGTTAATGCAGTGTGCCAAACACGGGACCCTGAAATAGCCACCATCTTTCATGGCCCTAACTACATTACTGCCATTGTCCGTGGCAACAAAACCAATCTTAAGCGCTCTTGGTCGCAGCCACTCAAACACCTTGCTGTTAAACTCATCCAAAATGTTTGCAGCAGTATGAGATTTCTCCATAGCAAACATGGCTACAGTTGCATGTTTGCGAGTGTCTTTAAAAATCTCAGCGGTGTCAACAACACCTTCAGATATCTTATCTTAAACACCCGAAAAAGAGACCCAGTGTGCAGTGATGCACATGTAATCAGTGGCTTGGCAACTGGTCCACATGTCTGTTGTCAGGTGGATACTCTGAACAGCACTCTGTTTTAAGGCTTTTCCAAGCAATTCCAGCACGTCGTGATGTAGTGCTGGAACAGCAACTCTTGCGAAATAGTAGCGGCTGGGAACCTTCCATTTGGGCAGATGGTTGTCACAAATTCCAGAAAACCCACCCCTTCAACAAAGGAAAAAGGGAGAAGGTCCAGTGCAAACGTTTTAGCCAGCTTCGCATTGTACAAACGTGCTATTGGGTGGTTGCGTTCATACTGCCCCTCCGGCCTAGTAAACATCCTAAGAATGGTAGGCTGCGTGGTATTCCTTCCTGTGCTCAACATCGCACTTTTTTAAAAAGCAGTACTCCTTGGTGTCTCAGGCTGACTCTTACTCTTGTGCCACTGAGATGTTGCTGAGGATGTGGGCGTTACCACTGCAGTGCTGGGGACAGGGCTACTTTGTGTACCACTACCATAGTGAATGTCTCATTCTTCTTCTTCTTCTTCCTGTTCCACCGTGAGCGGACTTTCTACTCGTTTATCTCCACCAACAGCAATTGTTCCAGTTTTTATGTGATGAAGGTGCTCTTCCCACTGGATTGCGTGGTGTTTTTTCAGAATGGTCATTTGGCCTCCGGTACCATAGTTTGTAGCAAGCTTACCACGACTAACAGAGGTATGACAACGGAGCATATAGCAATGTTCTACTCCTTTCCGCTAACCGTAAAGTCCCACACTGGGGAGCTTAACTTTTGCCTCCTGCTGGAGGTGCCACTTCCAATGCCGGATGAACTGGAGGGTGTGTGTTGAATTTGACTCTGTGCAGTATCACTACCTACTTCTGCCGAGGTTGTGCTTGTGCTGGATGTAGGACGCTGCCGGCCCTTTGCTAATGTAAATATGGAAGCTGGAGGTCGTGTTGGTGTTACCTGTGTTGTAGGTATGCGTGCTACATCCCTCGCAGCCATTTTGGATATTGTAAACTCACTCAGTTGCACAAGTTGCAGAGATGGCTGGTCAGGTCACTCACACGTCATGTCGTGTACAGCAGCAGGACGTCGGTCTGGCACCACAACGGGCGATGATGACACACCTCCTCTGTCTTTTGTGCACCTAAAAGCAAAAAAGCAAGAAGAACATCAGTCAAAAGATAGTACAATCAAACTAATATAATATATAACTTCTTAGTGTGTGGTGGGTGGTCACAATTATTAAATGTTATTAAGTCAGTGAACAACAGTATTGACATTTATGAGACAGACAAGGCCAGGGCTCCTGGTGTACTACTGTACTTTGTACACTCAGGAAGAATAAGAATAGCAAAGAACAAAAACATAAATGTAGTGTAGCCTGTTTACCCTAAATAAAAATGTGTGCATCACATGGGATGGATGCAGCATAAGGGAGCAACAACAACGAACATATACACATAAAAAGGCATTTATTTACAACACCCAAAAAGTGAAATATACCCCCAAAAAAACGTAAAGCCCACATTTTGCAATTCAATCCAAAACCATACATGATGTTGAAATTCAACGCACAACACAAAAACAGTTGTTTAACTTCCATACACCCGTGATGATTGATGAGTAGTACACCTGGGTCTACTGGCAGACTAGGCCACAAGCTTGGAGGCCTATGGAAAAAGCACAGTGCCTGGTCCCACAAAATGGCTGCCACCACATGGCCAGGCCACATACAAAAACAAGAAAAGGTCAGGAATACAAGACAGACAATGCAGGCCTATTGCAAAAGCACAATGCCTGCCTTCACAAAATGGCCACCACCCACATGCTCAGGCCACCCACCACAAAAATAACAAAAAAGTGAATACAAAGGACAGGAACAGGAAGTTGGAGTCTCTGTGGAACTTACTTCCTCTAATGAAAATATTTAAAAAAAAATAAAAGTGACTCCGTGCTCCAAAACTACAGCAAAATTACAACCGGAGGAGTTTTTTTTTAGCAAAATGCACAAAATCAGCGTTTTCGAGAAGGTTTTATGTTGCTCGCGAGATATTGTTTGCCAGATTGCAAATTCTGCGTGTTCGGCATCGCGAACTGTACAAAAAGTCGTTCTCGCGCATATTGACAGTGCGAAAATGACAAAAACTGTAAGTCTGCGTTGTCGCGCTGTGCAGAGTTGCCAAAAGTACGCGAGCTGAATTCCTAGGGTTACCTACTGGCTGAAAAGCCCTATTTATTTAACTCACACCCAAAAACTGCAATTCCACCCCAAAAAACACCTTTTGCAATTCAATCCAAAGCCATGCATGGTGTTAAAAAAGTTCAGAAAACAGTACGAAACCCTGAGGTCTACAAATGCAAAGGACTAAATAGTAAAGTGAAGTATAGAAACAGACTACGCCCAATTGAATACTTCTAAGGGCAATCCCTTTTTAGGACGTAATCCCTCACTCACCATAGGTGGCATGCTTCATCATTTGGGATTCTCCTCCCAGAGGAAAAACCTAGTTCCTCTGGGGGCTACAACCCCCTCTCTGAGAGGGAGGAGCTCAGGGATGTTTTTGAGATATACTGGAGGATAAACTAAATCCACAAATGATGCCCTTATAGTATGAGTGAGGGGTGCAGTGCTAATAAACAGACAGTTAAGTGAAAAAAGTGTAGTTAAAACTAGTTCAGGAACGGCAGACGAATATAAGGAAAATTGCTGAAAATATTCCACAACCGTGCATGACCAGGATTAAAATAATGTACACCTCCAGTCAAAAGAGTGTGGACTGTGGTGATCAATCAATAAGTAATGGTCGACATGTTTCAGCCATATCGCCTAAAAAGGCTAGGCTTTCATCAGGACCACTCAAGCTACTGCACAGACAACCCTGTGTGACAACCACATGGGTAAAGGATACATCGGGTACACACGAGCTGCTTGATAAGTGTCCGTCAGCAGTGCGTTTCAACTTCACCTAAAAAAAGGGGGGGAAACCAAGAACTTAATGATAGTACATCAACATTGATGGTGCACTGTACAACAAGCTGCAAATGAAAATTATATATATTTCAACTGCAGACTCACTCACCCGTAAAGACTGGGTGAGTCAACAACCTCCACCTGGCAACCGCTCAGGAAAGGAACACCGCTCTTAAAAAATACGGTGAATGGTACTCAAAATGTTGATCCTACATATCATGAAAGTATGTAGCATATCAATTCTACTACACAACCTTCACAAAGTGAGTGAGACACAGAGTCTATCTTAAAGGGAGACTGACAGATAAATCTAGAAAGGGAAAGAATCCCAAAAACTAGAGATGGACTCTCTAAGCGAAACCCAAAAATGTGTACTCCTACACAATGAATAAAAATCAATGAAACTCTAGTAGGAAAATGAACCAAATATGTGACCCACAGAGGCCCCACATTACACATAATCAGGAAAAGGAAACAAAAAACGAAACCAAGCATAGAGTAAAGTACTCGCAAATAAGCTTGGTCCTGGTTGATGCATGACTACATACACAGCACCAAGATTATGAACTAAAGAGGCATGTATTAGCTGCCCAAAACGTGACTACCCAGACTGAAAGTTAAACTAACTGGTGGACCAAGTCGGCCAAACGACAAAAACAAAGCGCCTACCTCTCCATCGGGGAACCGAGGCTTGGAAGAGCCTGAAGCCGGAGTTCCCGCAGGACGGTAAGCATTGGAAATATAAGCCGTCCGCTAATGGAAAGGATCGGCCAATCATAAGGCTCATCATAGACGAGCCAATCAGAGCGGCCCTGCCGCTCGGGCCGCTGTTACCCATGACTACGGGTTGTATAATGCTCACAAGAAGCCAAAACCGATCTCAAAATAAACTACACAAAAATGGTCAGTTTGGCCACAATGCTGTGTAAAAAAGGAAATAAAAATATTAAATAATAATATTAGTTCCTCGCGAATAACCTTAGTGGAATCGCTGAGTACAAGCGCATGCGCCTACCAGACGCACACAGGGTTTATTCCCCAACATACACATCAGAAAACAGTACGAAACCCTGAGGTCTACAAATGCAAAGGATTAAATAGTTCAGTGAAGTATATAAACAGACTACGCCCAATTGAATAATTCTAAGGGCAATCCCTTTTTAGGACGTAATCCCTCACTCACCTGTGTATGCCTTTATCTCTGCAGTGTTTCATGAGCCAACACGATTTTATATTACAAGTTTTTTGCATTGGTTTAATTTTGTGTTGATATTTTGTCAAACTCCTAGTACGCTTACCACGGTACACACGTACTATTCCTTTTCCATTATAATGGCTGAAGACACATTTCACAAGGAGGGAGCCTTTCGATGTGTTGCCAGCTTCATACCGCATGCGCGCTACTACCACTACGGTAGGCGTATGCACTTGTACTCAGCGATTCCACTAAGGTTATTCGCAAGGAATTAATATTATTATTTAATATTTTTATTTCCTTTTTTACACAGCATTGTGACCAAACTGACCATTTTTGTGTAGTTTATTTTGCGATCGGTTTTGGCTTCTTGTGAGCATTATACAACCCGTAGTCATGGGTAACAGCGGCCCGAGCGGCAGGGCCGCTCTGATTGGCTCGTCTATAATGAGCCTTATGATTGGCCGATCCTTTCCATTAGTGGACGGCTTATATTTCCAATGCTTACCGTCCCGCGGGACCTCCGGCTTCAGGCTCTTCCAAGCCTCGGTTCCCCGACGGAGAGGTAGGCGCTTTGTTTTGGTCGTTTGGCCGACTTGGTCCACCAGTTAGTTTAACTTTCAGTCTGGGTAGTCACGTTTTGGGCAGCTAATACATGCCTCTTTAGTTCATAATCTTGGTGCTGTGTATGTAGTCATGCATTAACCAGGAACAAGCTTATTTGCGAGTATTTTACTCTATGCTTGGTTTCGTTTTTTGTTTCCTTTTCCTGATTATGTGTAATGTGGGGCCTCTGTGGGTCACATATTTGGTTTATTTTCCTACTAGAGTTTCATTGATTTTTATTCATTGTGTAGGAGTACACATTTTTGGGTTTCGCTTAGAAAGTCCATTTTTAGTTTTTTGGGTTCTTTCCCTTTCTAGATTTATCTGTCAGTCTCCCTTTAAGATAGACTGTGTCTCACTCACTTTGTGATGGTTGTTTAGTAGAATTGATATGCTACATACTTTCATGATATGTAGGATCAACATTTTGAGTACCATTCACCGTATTTTTTCAGAGCGGTGTTCCTTTCCTGAGCGGTTGCCAGGTGGAGGTTGTTGACTCACCCAGTCTTTACGGGTGAGTGAATCTGCGGTTGAAATATATTTTATTTTCATTTGCAGCTTGTTGTACAGTGCACCATCAATGTTAATGTACTATCATTAAGTTCTTGGTCCCCCCCCCCTTTTTTAGGTGAAGTTGAAACGCTCTGCTGACGGACACTTATCAAGCAGCTCGTGTGTGCCCGATGTATCCTTTACCCATGTGGTTGTCACACAGGGTTGTCTGTGCAGTAGCTTGAGTGGTCCTGATGAAAGCCTAGCCTTTTTAGGCGATATGGCTGAAACATGTCGACCATTACTTATTGATTGATCACCACAGTCCACACTCTTTTGACTGGAGGTGTACATTATTTTAATCCTGGTCATGCACGGTTGTGGAATATTTTCAGCAATTTTCCTTATATTCATCTGCCGTTCCTGAACTAGTTTTAACAACACTTTTTTCACTTAACTGTCTGTTTATTAGCACTGCACCCGTCACTCATACTATAAGCTCATCATTTGTGGATTTAGTTTATCCTCCAGTATATCTCAAAAACATCCCTGAGCTCCTCCCTCTCAGAGAGGGGGTTGTAGCCCCCAGAGGAACTAGGTTTTTCCTCTGGGAGGAGAATCCCAAATGATAAAGCATGTCACCTATGGTGAGTGAGGGATTACATCCTAAAAAGGGATTGCCCTTAGAATTATTCAATTGGGCGTAGTCTGTTTCTATACTTCACTGTACTATTTAGTCCTTTGCATTTGTAGACCTCAGGGTTTTGTACTGTTTTCTGATGTGTATGTTGGGGAATAAACCCTGTGTGGTCTTTAAATTTTCCCTAAGACCCCCTGGCTTTGAACCGTTTATGCGAGTGTTAAAAAAGTTCAACAGACAACACAAACTGTTTTTGTGCACCCATGATTTGAGGATGACTACCTCTGGGCCTACTGGCAGACTAGGCCACAAGCTTGGAATAGAATGGCAAAAGCAAGCACACTGCTTGGATGTCTCCACAAAATGGCCGCTACCCACCCACAACAACAAGAAATGCAAGACAGACAATGTAAGCCTATGGCAAAAGCACAATGCCTGCCTTCACAAAATGGGTGCCACACACATGGCCAGGACACAACAACAACAAGCATAAGCCAAGGAGAACAAAGAAAAGAAATGCAGGCCTTTATGGAAAAAGAAGCACACACTACTAAACTACCACCACAAAATTGCCACAAGCCACATGGGCACTCACAGTCACAACAGGCCATGGAAAACAATGAACTGAAGCAGGTCTATATATGACCGGACAAAGGAGGCCTGCTAAACAACACAGCTTAAATACAAAAATGAAAATCAACAGGGCTACGAAAGGATTGGAAAGAAGTTACACATCAAGCACACACATCCAACAAAGGTATTTAACACACACACACACAAAAAGTAAAATACACCACAGCTACATTTAGCATTTCAATCCTATGCCATCCATGCCCTACATGATGTTTAAATTCAACAGACACCACAGAAACATGGACCCATGGGTACCCTACTGGCTGAAATTGCAAACAAAAACAACTAGGCCCCTATTGAAAGTACAGACCACCCACAACAATAATTTTTAAAACAATGAAAATCCCAGAAAAATGTAGTTCCAAACAAGCCCCAATGAAACAAACATGTACACCAATTCTCCAACTTACTTGTAAAATTAAATCTCAAATCAAAAAGTCCTCAAATAAATCCAATCCAATGGTATGATGCAGCAGAGAGACACAAAAAGTGATCCTTCCAGCTCCAAATCCAAATGAAAGTGAACAGCACATGGGCAAAGCACTGGGAGGAGCCTGCTGGACAAGAACAGTAAGTTGGAGACTCAGGGGCACTTCCTTTCTCTTGAAAAAAAAAGTAAAAAAAAATAAAGGACTCCTTGCACAAAAGTCTACAGCCAAATCACAATCTGAGGAGTTTTTCTGAGCAAAATGATCATTTTCGAAAAGGTTTTATGAAGCTCGAGAGATATTCTTCGCCAGATTGTAGTTTTTGCATGTTCGGGATCGCGATCTTACCAAGACAGCCCCCGGAAGTCAGCTCGCGCGTCTGAATGACGTGTTCGCGTTCGCACACTCTCGCGGGATCTGGCGGCCATATTACAAATCTCGTGGCGCACGCGAACAGACAGAAAAGCGAGTTGGCGAACGCAGAATCACGGTAAGACGTTACCGTGCGCGCGAGAATGAATATTGATCGCGTGAGGAAGCAAAACTACTATGCTACGCGGTATATTGCGTAGCAATCTGCAACTTCGCGCGCTACGCGAATCGCGAAGTTACCTAAACTTCGCAAGCTCCGCGAGCGGAGCGTAATTCACCTCCCAGGTTTAGTACTGGTTTCAAGGGAGTGGTTAACTTTGATTCTTTGCGTTCTGTTACCGAGGAACGAGCAAACCAATTTAAGACAGGGCCTGATAGCCCCATCCTTTTATGAAGAAGAACAATCAGTTTTTCATGTTTGACGGTGTTAAATGCTGAGGACAAATCAAGAAGGATCAGTAGACAAGGAACATTCTGGTCAAGAGATCTCAAGGCGTCATCAACGATGTGAGTTAGGGCTGTTTCAGTATTGTGACCCGCTCTGAAACCCGACTGTTTAAGGTCAAGGAGCTGAAATTTTTTGATGTGGTACAGAGCTGTGTGTGAACTCTTTAGCTACGGTCATAATATTAGTAATAGGATGGAAATTGTTAGGATCATCTAAGTCAGCATTAGGCTTTTCTGCGGTGAAAATTACTTGCCCCATCTTGAGGTGATCAGGAATCCTACCCTGCACCTTAGTGGAGGAAAGGCCAATTTGAGTTCTTTGAAAAACTTGGCAGGTAGAGGATCATTGAAGTGATTGAAAGGTTTAAAAAAGCAATAGAATGAAGCAGCTCCGAATCATCTGGAAGTAGAAAGCAACTCTAAGAATCATGGTTTTTAGGAAGGCAAACTGTGGGGTAGGAAGTAGGTGCTCTTGCTACCGTTAGCCCAGCTGAGGGGGAGAGGGAGGTCAGAAGTAGCAAATTAGGTAAAGCGCATTGCAGTTCAAGTTCAATTTTTCTTGCCTTTTCATTGAAGAAAAAGCAAGCAAGCAGTTTTACTTGTAATAACAGCTACCTGCAGTGTTGTGTGCAAAAGCAGCAAAGTGGCAAGATGGCGTTTTACATCTAAAGCGCTTATGCTAACATAGCAATGTGTGCATAGAACCCCGTCCTTACTACACCCTCCCTTGATCGGACCACAAACAGAATAGGGAAGGAATGTAGGAACGCAGAGTTCCAGTTCGCACGAGACAAAACCAAGTTCATGTATTGCCAAGCCATATTATTGGTAGTAAAAGTTCGAAAGATTTGTTGGGAAAAGAGAAAACGTGCGGAAGATGGACAACTACCAATTTAATCCATCAATGTGTAGGCACAATAAGTCGCAGCTGCCTCCTAGAGGAAGTCATTATAATGTTCAGTAAAAGAGTCAGCCATCCAGTCAAGTAAAGTAAATGAACATACATGTTCTTCGATAACCAGAGCCTCTAGCACAATCAGAGGACAACTTGCGTGTTCTTCAAGATAACTTCTCGCCAAGAATTCATATGCTGCCGCATATATATCCCAATTTCTTAGGACTCCATGCGCCGCTCCACAGGCCATAATCCCGATACCAGAACAGTCCAACTCATGAGCCACCAAGGGACTCATTAGTCCATCATAATCTGGGGCAGGAGACGCCGTGTTCGACAGACACAAATCCAGAGCCCATTCGAATTGACAATCTAGGCAATGGAAAACAGGTTGTACGCAAGTAAAGTATGAGAACCGGAAGGATAATCCATAGGCTACGCTCAAAGTGGCCAGTGGTAATGTTCCATAGTAATCAAGCATCAGGTTACGCAGTTGAAGCAGCCGGGGCAGGCTGTCATGTGATACAGATCGTGCAGCCATTGCGGACCAAGCAAACCAACAGTAGTACACTAGCAGTCAAGGCGAGAATCACCAGAAGCCCGCTGAAGCCGCTGGAAAAAATAGAATGAAAAAATGCCGGTATCACACCAAATATTGTTTGGAAGGAGGTCACAAGGCCGGAGCCCACAACTTTGAAAAACTGCACCAAGCCAGTTGTCGACGAGGCATTGATTATAGTATGAATCAGAGCACCGAAATGAAGGGGGAGATCAGTATTCAAAAGCACATGCACCTCAGTGCGTGTGTTTGCTACGTGAAGGACAAATGTTTCAAGCGAGGAAGTCAGGGCGACTTCTTTTTGGGACAATAGAGCCCTTATTCTGCTCATCTTGTTGAACTCTGCTTTCAAGATTGGTATGGAAGGCCAGATGGATACATCCAGTCTCCCATACGGGGGTGGGAAAATGACATTCTTACAACAGACTACTCGTTGTGAGACAGTTACAATGTACGGCATCCCTAATAGCATCCCGCAGCACGCCTCATTATTTAACCCCTTCAGTGCCCATGACGAGCTGGACTCGTCATGGGCTGCGGTGGCGCTGTGCCCATGACGAGTCCAGCTCGTCATGAACTCCGCCCGCTAATACAAAGCGCGGCACTGGGCGGGGAAAGGGGCGGGCATGCAAGGGGTTAAAAGCAAATAACTACCGTTAGCTAATAACGTGAAAGTGGGTGTAATCGCTGGCACAGGATTTCCCTTCAGAATGCAAGCTAAATTTGGTGCCTGGACGTTGCAAGCGCCATGCAATTGGATGTTTCTACAGACTACTGAGTGATCAGGTGTGGAAGTGCATTCCTCGCCTTTTAAGTAAACCTCTTTACCCTCTCTCAGGCATCTGTATGTAAATGGGAGTGACCAAACTTCATGCAGGAAAGTGGTACCCAATGGTTCGTACCTGCCTAAGGCATAGTGTTTCATACATGAACTGAACTTAAACAATGGAAATGGTAAAGTGATCAATCCATGGATAACCCACACATCCTTCATGGACATGAACTGTTGTTTGGTAGTCAAATTAAATGGCAGGAATAAGGATGAAGTGTTCATGTAGTCCCAGGGAACTTTCCCAGCCTTCAATGTTTGTAAAGTCCATGCAAACTGCATTATAGAAAGCAATTGATTTTGACCATGGTATCAAGCAGACATATCATCCTGAACAATATCCACAACAGATGAAACAATATTATCTAACGTGTAACTTCTAGAATAAAGGGTGTTAATGCTATTATCGATAACAGCTAGCACTTTTTCCAAATTTGCTTGATCAATAGCTCTCAATCTAGAAGCAGCCTCAATCTGAGATAATTTCCAAACTTCGATGTAAACAGCATACACCTATCTTTTGGACCTTCCACCCACAGGGCATCTAACAAAATCATTTAAATCTACCTTGTCATTCAATTTTGATAAATGAAGTTTGACCGATGCCAAGGTGGAATGTTGTAGCCAGGTTTGACATAACTTTCCTACAGAATAGGTAGTAACAGAATGAGAAGATTCAAACCGGGGGTCCACCCTAACCTGCGTATAGCCGGGGTGCAGACCCAGAAAACGATGTTGACAGGAATCTGAGTTTTTCTGCCATATTAACCACCCTTCAGGGTCTAGGTTGGAAATGTTGAAGGATGTATTAGTAATAAATGACTGCAATGCATCAATGGACAGATCTGCTTGATTATCACATCTTGGATAAGTGCCCAGATCAGGAATAGTAGGGGAATTCAATTTTTTAAAAGTAGCCAATACAAAGCAGGTGGTTTGAAAAATGGTAGAATTCAAAAACAACATGTGGTTTGGGATAAGGCAAGCACGATTCAGGGCTTCCGTACCTTGTACCTGCCATGCTTTAGAACCCCAAACAGATTTAAGATCAATGGTATCTTTCCACAGCTCATAGCCCCCTATACCTAATTCATCCATAAAGGACTTAGAATACAATAATTTAGTGTGGGTCAGTCTAACTTTGGAAGCTGACTCTCCAGCCAATTTAAAATAAAAGGCTTCAGTTTTAGATACGCTGAAGTCAGTAAAATATGTAAATTTGTTCACTAGAGTTTTGGAGCTGCCTTCAAAGGGCGCTGGACAATGTTCCCATTGTGTAAACTTGACGATATTTCTAAATGTATTTGCTTTATGCAGAACATGATTGCCATAGTGTTGGTAGCAAAACAACTCTCCATAATTTGCTGTGTCTAAATACAAGTCTTCAGCATCAAAAGCAGCATAATATTTCAAGTCAGAATAAAGAGCCTCTACGGCTTGGACATCCCAATTATCAGAGCGTATGTTTTGTTTCACAACATCCCCCATAGAAACTCGAAGTACATTGGGGACATTGATGACCTCTGTGGGACCATGAATTTGAAATTTGACAGCATCCCATACAATCCCATCCAACACAGACCTGGCAGTAATATTTGCAAAAGTCTGGTCCCTCTTCATGATGTGTGATGAGGAGTGGGGAGCCAAAGTTCCATCAATAAATCTTATTGTAGATTGTTCGGTGATATAGTGTCCATTTACTAGACGAAAGAATACAACCACAAATCCAATCGACATAAAGAAAAAAATAGTTATGAGCAAAGGCCAAATGTAAGTCCACGGGGGAATTAAAAAATGTCTTTTAAACCAAACAGCAAAAACAGAAATTTTCAATGGGGCATTGGAAGTTATAGAGTTAGTGTCAAATGAAAAACGTGATGGGTCAACTGCACATCTGTGGGATAAGTATACTCAGCATCTTCAACTGGATCACCAGCCGGTGGAGGCAATAAAGGATTAGTAACTGTATGCATCTCGATGGCAATGGCAGGCCTGTTGGTAGTCGCCGGAGCCAGAACAGAATTTCTCAGCATTGCTGGACAAGAGACTGCTGGAGTCATAATAAGAAGAATCGGCCACTCGTTGTAGTTTGACATTGTCAATGGAGATGTACCTGTTATCCCTGCGACCAGGAAGTGAAGGTAAAATGACTGTTCTTGTACCCTGCACGCCAAGCACTGGAACTGCAGCACGATAAGAGGGGCCAAACTCCTTCTTGTTCTCCACCTTCTTACGAACCAGGTCACCAACTCGAGGTAGCCAGCCCACTACCGGAATCTGAAGCGCAGAATCAGTTGTGGAGGGCAAGTGTTCCTTTCAAGACTGTCTCTGGTCTCTTGTAGATTCTGTAATACAGTAGAGTGATCATCTACGTCAAAGGGTGCGGCCGACGCCGCCATGTCTAGACCATCAAGGTCCGGGACAAACATACTTATGCCAAAGAGCATTTCGTATGGGGTCTGCCCACCCAGAGACCTTCTAAGGAAATTATTAAATGCACGCTGAACGCTGTACAAAGGGGCCAACCAGTTCCTGCCAGTACCTAAAACCCTAGCTGTCAGGGATTGCTTTAAGTCACGGTTCATTCGTTCCACAACGCTATTGCCCTCAGGCCGGTATGGAGACAAAAATTTGAGTTGGACCCCCAAAGATCTCATAGCATCCTTGCACGCCTTAGATGCAAATGCTGGACCATGGTCAGAATGGAGGGTCCCACAAAGACACGCAAATCCGTGATCCCTGATGAGCATCAGCACTCCGTTGTGGCCAGACCCATAGAAAATGTGTGCACGAATCCAGTGCAACTAAGATGTACTTATATGCAGTATCAGAGGAGAAAGGACCGCAGTGATCTAAATAAACACACCCAAGTGGTTTATTAGATATGTACAACTGTATTTGTGGCGGACACGCAGCAGTCAAAGGTTTAATCTGCTGGCAAATGTCACAATTAAGGACATAAGCACGAGTCTGTTTATACAATCCGCGCCACCAGTAACGTTGTTGTAAGATAGTAACAGTCATCGAAACGCCGGCATGGGCAGAAGCCATACCTTCGTGAGCTGCTTTATCAATGAAAGTTTGCAGTCCGCATTGGGAATAAATCTGTCACCAACGTCGTTAATTCTCACATAGGGAACTTTATCAGGACTTAAATGATAAGAGCATTTAGATGGGAAACCCCAAGGGTAATTATAACCCTTCTCTGTTGCAGCAATTGCTGCCAAGATGTCATCATCAATCTTACTTTTGGATCTTGTAACTGCTGCTACTAGATATGTTGCCACTGCTGTTTTTGCGGTTTCGTCAGCTAAACTGTTTCCAACAGCGTGGACACCTACTCGCTGGTGCCCAAGAGTCTGAATTACATTCACGAGCGGCAGACGCTGCTTAAGTTCTGAGATTCGAACCCAAAGCATTTTATGCTTGATTGTGCTACCTTTGGAATCACAATACTCATTTTGAGACCAAAAGAATAAATTGTTGTTGAAAGACTGAACAAAGTAAAAAGAGTCACTCACTATAAGAGTAGTAACTCGAGGATCAGCAAACTCCAGTGCAAGCACCAGAGCACGAAGCTCTGCCAACTGAGCCATACAATCACCCAATGTCTGCATATGCACGACATCAGATTCGAATTCACCATTCATGAAAGTACCAGCCACAATTGCCCAGGCCACCAAATAAGCAATAAGCATGCTTAGAAATCGTCACCGGTTGCGCCGAACTGTCAGTGTAAATTATACAATGGTAATCCTCAAGCGGGCGCAAGGACAGAGGAACTGGATGAACAAATTCATACTGCAAGTACTCCTGAGTCTGCAATGAGGCATCAAAGATGTAAGTGACATCCGGCGATGTCAAAGAAGTGGCCCATTGTATCAAACGCGGATGCAAAGTTTTAGAATTTGGTACACTGGCTTTCGTTACTGCCTCTAGAGCAGGATGCGGTGTGACAACCAACACGCGTTTCCCTTGTGACAGCGCTCTCTCCTTCAGAATCGCCATCTGCACTGCAGTCAAAACTTTTTCGACAGAGGAGAAGCGCATTTCAGCCAAAGTGTACAAGTGCGACTTGTAAGCAATGGGGACTGTGTCGCCCTCATTGAACTTTAACTACGTGAGACCCATCGCGTCAGGCACAATTCTTATTACCAGGTTTGTGAGGTTATCACCCGTCGGTAAGTATTTTGAAGCAAGAAGATCAGCCTGCAAAGATTGCAGGATAGCTGAATGTTCTGGCAGCCAGCTCGATTTGGAAAAAGTAGGTTGTACCAAGGCATATAGCGGCTTGATACGCTGGGCATAATCAGGAATGTAAGTACGCCCGAAGTTCAAAAATCCCAGCAAAGACTGTAGCTTTTTCAGAGTTGTCGGAGTGCGCAAACATGCGCATTTCTCCAGGAAGTGAGGTGCTAAACCTCGACCTTCGTTGTTGAGTTCATATCCCAAAAACAACACTGTATACTCTGCAATGTGTGATTTTGCAAAGTTAAATTTGGAACCGAAGTCCGCAAACATGACAATGATCCGGCCAATGCGACACAGATGTGGCCATAATTCATCGTCTGTGAGATAAATATCATCAACATACGAGTACGCATCAGGGTCAATGCTCTCTAACAGAGAGACTACACGTGCGGCAAAGACACCAGGACTATTTTTGTAGCCCATGGCTAATCTTTTAAACTGTTTCTGTTTCCCGCCGTAAGTAAATGCTGTCCATTGACTACTAATAGAGGACAGGTTATGGCTATAAAAGCCATTGGAGATGTCAAGTGTGGTCTTAAACCTTTTTCTCATGAGACTATCAATGAGGGCAGAACTGTGGGTGTTTTGTACTGCGCAGGTCCGACAATGAGAGTTCAAATGCCGATTATCCAAAACTAGGCAGTACGACCCATCTGGTTTGGTTACAGTAAAAAGAGGATTATTCATGGGTGACACACATGTTTCAATTACACCTTGATATTCCAATTGTTCAAGGATGTCTGCGACGTGAGATCTAGCTTCGCGGCGCATGGGATATTGGGGTTGTGGCTGGGGAATAGACCGTAATGGAATCTTATGGCTTGGCGACAACTTATCCCACCAAACCTGAGTACGGTACAACGCCGAAGCAAGTACCTGAGCCCACTCTTCTGCAAAGTTCTGAGCTTGCTCCTTTGGCACAGTGTGTACAAAAGATGGGAGGATTACCTCCTCCCCTCTAGGAACTGCCAAAATGAAAGCTGGGTGCCAGTCTGCCTCTGCTAACAGAATGTCATATGTAGAGGTCAGATGTTCCCAAAAAATCCCTTTTATGGTACGTTGTATGTCACCTTCTATTAAAAGGACTATTTCATATAGTTTGTCAAGGGTAGCCACTCTAGTATCAGCAGTTTATACAGTAATGATTTTTTCAGTTGCTGTCGACTTCAGATATGGACGCAGTGCTTACCGCACTATTGTAACCTCCATTGCGCTGTCTAGCAGCGTTAGTGAAACACACAAGATGATGGACGGAAAGTTGCACATTGGCAAACCATTCACCCCCAGTCACAGATCTGGGTTTAATCCATCATTATTTTGCACACCACGCCACCCCAGTTCAGACATGGCCATATGCAAATCAGTCTTGACCCTGTGCCTCATGGGAACAGTCCAGCCCGAACTGCCAAGCCATGTCTTCCCTGGACCGGAATCAAGCATCCTAGGACCGGTTTCGGGGTTTCACCCCTCTTCAGCAAGGATAGCTTGACTCCAGTGGCATAGTGAGCACGGGACCCACGTCTGGGCATACCCTTCCCACATAGGGTGAACAGCAAAACACACAAGATGATGGACGGAAAGTTGCACATTGGCAAAACATTCACCCCAGTCACAGATCTGGGTTTAATCCATCGTTATTTTGCTCACCACGCCACCCCAGTTCAGACATGGCCATATGCAAATCAGTCTTGACCCTGTGTCTCATGGCAACAGTCCAGCCCGAACTGCCAAGTCATGTCTTCCCTGGACCGGAATCAAGCATCCTAGGACTGGTTTCGGGGTTTTCACTCCTCTTCAGCTAGGATAGCTTGACTCCAGTGGCGCAGTGAGCACGGGACCCACGTCTGGGCATACCCTTCCCACATAGGATGAACAGCAAAACACACAAGATGATGGACGGAAAGTTGCACATTGGCAAAACATTCACCCCCAGTCACAGATCGGGGTAGCAGCGTTAGTGCCCATGTCAGGTTCTGAAGCTAAGTTCTCACTATCTGTGGCATACCTCGCTGTTAGTGCAGCAACTTTCTTCTTCTGAAACGGGGGTCGTTGTCGAGCAAATTCGTCCTGCTTGCCTTTACCATCAGCCTGACGGGGCTTTTCACGTCCTTGGGCGGCACCCCGACCTTTGCCACGGTCTCCTCCACCTGACTGTGAGAACGATGTTTCCTGTGAAGAACGAGGAGAACGTTGTTCAGGAATCTGAAATCTATCAGGAGACCTAATTCTAGTGTGATCGCGCAAATCATATGTGCGTTCAGTAGTCGCTTGAACCGGTGATGTGGGTCGAGACTCCTGTTTCTGTTGCTGCTTCCCCTGTTTTTTAGTTTTCCAATTTTGTTTAGGAAAAGCTGGACGGTCGTCCTTAGAAGACATCACCGTATTAGTTTGTGGTTGCGTTGTTGTTTGAACAAAAGGCTTAACCCCTAAACTATTGCAGCCAATGGTCTTATAAGCCTCCGCAATAATTTTTGGTAACAGCCGGGGTTTATCGACGTCGTCGACGAGGCACAGCGCATTCAACACTTGCAAGTTAACCGCACCTCCCTTGACGTTAGCAAGGATGAGCATGGCCACTACGTCGAACACGCCGACAAGCCTCATTCCTAACTCAACCGCCGCCTCCGGACCGTGTTGATCCTGAACACGCTTGATCACGGAGGGCAGTTCAGCCATAGACGGCGTGCCGAACCACTTCGAGTAGACTGCTGCAAACACTTTACCCTAGTTGTCACAATCAGCCACCTCTGGGACTAAGTCTTTCTGCAAACTAATGGTGAGAATCCTGAGTTTTTCCACAGTAGAATTTGGAAATACCGCTTCCAGCTGGTCAAATTTCTCAGCAAGCCAATAAGGCATATCGTCCTTATTCTGGGGGCCCTTGCCCATTACCGAATTAAGCATGACAGGACTAATAGTAATCCCGGCTGGGCCAGCTGGCTGCGCCGCAACCCCAGGTGCCCCCACCTGGACATTGCAAGAGACGTATTGCACTAAAGCCCTATGTACCGTAATCAAGACGGTATGGAGCTGACGTAAGTCATCCACTGGGGCTTGCAAATAACGTGGATGTGGTGTAAACCCGGCCAAGACTGGCCAACTGGTCCCTGAAATGGACAAGGGACCCAAACGAACTTGTATAACCGTGTGGGGGAGGGCGCCATTGAACCAAATACAATACTGCCAAGCAGAAATGGGAATTTCCTGCATCCTATACAGCGTGTAATTAGTCGGGACTGCCGTAGGAGTGTATGTGTGAAACGTATTATCATCCGTATTCACCTCTGACAGAGTAACCCAAGAGTAAAATAGCTCATAGGGATGTGATGCATCGGCACTCACTACAAAGATAATAGACATCCCATCGTCAGGCACCCCGAACTGCATCAAATGATGTCGGAGAGGTGTGCGACTATGCGCTGCAATAGCGACTTCCACCATAAGGACACAGAGAAGAAAAACAATCTATATAAACAGTAGCACAAAAAGGGTATAAGATGAAATGAAACTTTTTTAATTGTCAAGCTTGAGAGAACCTATATAATAACTATTTAGGTAGGTTAAAACCGTCACTCCCGTCAACTGGAAACAAGAGTGAGGGTATTGTGGACTAACATAAGCACTACTAAGGCGTCTCAATCATAAGACCAAAATGTTGGGTGCGCCATGTTGTGGGGATTCTGCTCATGCACAGAACTATGCACAGGAAACCAGGACCTCAGTGAATTGTGGTGTACCAAAAAACTCACCTCAGTACCCAGAACCCCTTATCCGACTAGCATCAGTGTCTCATTTGTTCTCCGTATCAATTTGAAGCTACCAATGATTAGACAACCCAGAACAAGTGACTTAGAGTCCTCTCAGGAATGGTGGGAATCAGAAACACCTTTTCACTATTATTCTCATATCAGTCCACAATAAGAGTAATCAGAGACACGGAAAACTTTAAAATGTTTATTTTTAACTACGTGCTCTAAGGTGCAGTACTTTGGCTAATACAAGCAGGCAAATGATTAAAAATAAAACCATCAGCATTGTTACAATACCATAGAAAATGAAGGGAGAAATCATATTACAAATGATAGTGGAAAACAAGTCCTATAATACTTTGTGAACCACCCTCCCTTCGCTAGTAAACTAGTTTTATAAACTAATAGAAGGTCTCTAGGTTTGAATGGGGAACCCCATACCTCACAGATCAGCTTAGGTTAATCACATCACAGGATCAGCTCTGCTCTCTATGTCTGGAAAGGTTTTCTCCAAGTGTCTGAATCATGCATGCAAATGCAATAATAAAGGCACCCGAGTTTCAGATATTTGCAGCTGTGTGCGTGTTGTGTCTAGAGCGTGGGTCGATCAACCTGAATTCAACAGCATACATTGTTATTTGACCTTGACGGCTTCTGCACACAGTGTTCAGACTAAGGTTGCGGTGCACGTCTAGGGATGTGAACAACAGACCGTTCTCATGTGAAGAAAAAGCAAGCAAGCAGTTTTACGTGTAATAAGAGCTATTTGTAGTGTAGTGTGCAAAAGCAGCAAAGTGGCAAGATGGCGTTTTACATCTAAAGCGCTTATGCTAACATAGCAATGTGTGCACATAGAACCCCGTCCTCACTACAAGAAGTCCCCACCTACTGGGGCAAGAGATCATGGGTGCCGAGATTTGATTGGTAGAGTGGTTAGTGTGTTGTTTGATGATTTCAAATAGTTTCTTGGGTCTGTTTTTGCCATTGTCAAGCTGTGCCCTGAAGTGATTGGTGTTGGCACTACGGATATGTTTGTTATATGCGCTTGTTGTGATCCTTAACTGTTTGAGGCTTGTAATAGAGGGCGAGTTTCTCCATAGTCTCTCCAAAAGCCTTAGTTTGTGACGTTCTTCATTTAGTGAACCATTAAACAAGGGTTTGGATTGTTTGATCAGAATCCTTCTGAGTTGCTTCGGAGCAATTTTGTCGAAAATATTTGTCATGGTGTGGATGTAATGATCCGTAAGGTCATCCAGGTTAGTCACCTAAGGGGGTGGGGGAAGAAGATTCTTGCTAATGGATGTTAGTTCATTGATTGTGATTTAGCTCAGATTTCGAACCAGCAGTTTGCTTTTGGGCGGTTGACCTTGTCTGACCAGAACCTTTTCCAGGATGTGAAAAGAGATTTGATAATGATCCCACCAGTCACAGGGTGAAGTGTCATCAAGTTGTATGGCGTTACCTTTAGCAATGATAAGATCAAGGGCGGAGCCCTTGTTGTGGGTGGGTCCATTGCAGGACCAGGTGAAGTTGAGATCGGAGAGAAAAGCCTTGAAGGAGCACAATAAGGGATCATTAGTGTAATTCCAGTGAAGGTTAAAATCCCAGAGGAAGATATGGCTGGGGTTGGTCAGAGCATGAGGTAATGGACTCCATAATTTGCTCGAGAGCAAATTAGCCCCTGGGTAATGATATATCCTGTGGAGTACACAATCTTGCCATTGTTCCAGATTTTAATGTCAAGGTGTTCTCAGGAGACATCATAGCAGTTTGAGCCTGTTTCAATGTGAAGATGGAGCGATAAATGGCAGCAATACCACCCCCAGATTTAACAGGTCTATCGAGGATGATGCTGAGGAGGTGGTAAGTACCCTGGCTTCGAAGAAGAAGCTCCCTTAGAGGAGGAACTTGCTCTAGAAAGATTGACCAGGAGGACAGCTACAGAAGCTTGTCTTCTGGTCATAGAGTAACAGAAAAAAGAGTTGGGCCTAGGACCAGTCTCTGGTGGCAGCAATTTTATAACTAAGGAAAGGGAGGAAATATTTGTCCCTAAAATCCCCAAAGGGATTGCCACCAAATACACAGATAGTGATGATATCACAAAATGGTTTACTGCTTTCGAAAGCGATTGCATCAGTAGAAAGTCAGTCAAGAAGCATTGAGGTTCTCTCCTTTGGGAACTGTTCTCTGGTAAATGTAGGGATAGATTCTTAACATTAAATGAGACAGAGGCTAAGTCTTATGACCTCATGAAGGGTACCCTGATTGAGGGCTTTAGACTCACCACTGAAGAATATAGAATCAAATTCAGGGAGACTTGAAAAACCCAGAGTCAGTCCTGGGCTGATTTTGTAGACTTTGTATTAAGACACTAGGTGGCTGGTTGAAAGGTAACAATGTGCATGACTATGATGGGCTTTACAATAACATCATTAAGAAGCTTCTGTTGAGTAATTGTTATTAAGAAAAGTTACATCAGTTTCTGGTAGACCTAGGTCCACTTTCTCCTCAAGAGGTGGGGAAGAAGGCAGACCACTGGGTCCAAACAAGGGTGACCAAAACTACCATTGTAGGGCTGACCAAAAGAAAGAGGTAAGAAAAACCCCACGGAAAATGGTGACCAGAAAGATAAAAACAAAAGTCTTCTAAAGGCCCCTAACAACTTGTTCAGGAGGGTGGGCCCGAAACTCTTCACAGTCAAACAGTGGGTACAAGGATAAGAACTGGGATCACAAAAAGGTTTAATGTCAATGACTGCCAGGCTATTAAACACAGAACTGCAGACTTTAGCTGTAAAAACAAAAAGAAGGTCTCTAGTGCCCCTGCAGTAAATGCAGTGGTAAGTCTCCAGATGGGATCACAGGTGCCCCTTGACCATGGGAACGAGCTCACTGAGACACCTGTAGTCACAGGGTAGGATGGATGTAGCTATCCTGGCTATCAGGCACAGTAGTCTGGAGAAATACAGACAAAAGCCACATATTAATGGGGTTAGAGTTGAAGCTCTGAGAGATACTGGTGCCAGTATCACCATGGTGGCCAAGCAACTAGTGTCCTCAAACCAGTACTTGCTGGGAGGGACCAATTCTGTCCTCAGTGTAGATAATCAAGCACAGGTGCATCCTTGGCATTAGTGTCCTTAGAATAGGAGGGGGTACTGCCTGGCCACCAAGTGGTGGTGGTATCTTCTTCAATTTATTTTTTATTTTATTTTATTTTAGGAGTTTTATATAGCGCTGGCTGGACCCAGGGGTATCAGAGCGCTTTACAGCATATACAATTATGTGCAAATAGACGGTACAGGTAATAGGTAGAGCATGAAGGATCGTACCGGGTAGGGAACAGGTACATAAGCGAAGGGGCAGAGGGGAGGAGGATGCAAGACAAACCAGACGATCATCCGAGTGTATTCATTGTTCAATTAGTTCGTACACAGAACGTTTTCTTGATCCGAGACAATGTCATCGGTCCCAAATTAAGGTAAGGTGGAGCGTCAGCTGAGGAACTTCCTTGGCTCTATTGGTTTGTTCGAGAGCGGTCGAGGAAGAGGGCTTTGAGTAGTGTCTTGAATTTTGGAAACGAGGGGGTTGTTCTGATGTGGGGGGGTGGAGTTCCAGATTTTTGGTGCGTTTCCAGCAAATGATTTGGCTGCGATTTTCTGCTTGCGCGTTTTTAGCGGGATGAGTAGTAGAGAGTTGGAGCTCCTGAGGTTTCTGGACTGGCCGGCCCTTTTGAGTTTGGCGGCCAGGTATTCCGGTTTGCCTTTGTGTAGAGCTTTGTGCATGAGGCAGGCTGTTCTAAAGCTAGCTCACAACTCAACTGGGAGCCATTTAAGTTCTCTGAGAGCGGGAGAGATGTGTTCGAATTTCTTAGTTCCCGTAACCATTCTGGCAGCTGCATTGAAGGTTGTCTTCAGGGGGGCGAGGTGAGATTTTGCTGTCCCTGTCAGGGCAGCAATCCCATAGTCTATTCTGCAGAGCACCAGTGCTTGTGTGGCTTGTTGAAGGTCCTTGGGTGGGAGGAAGGGTTTTATTTTGTATAGTAGTTTCAGGTTGAGAAAGGCACTTTTAGCGGATCTTGAAATGTGTTTCTTCATGTCCAGTTTCGGGCCAAGGGTGATCCCTTGAGATTTTACCGAATCCGCTAAGGTGAGGTTACCATTGAGGGCGTCAATGACTTTGAGCCATTCTTCGATTTGGGGGTTTTCGTCTTTGTTGGAGATGAGGAGTATTTCCGTTTTCTCTTGGTTGAGTTTCAGGTGATTACTTGTGAGCCAGTGTTGAACCTCCATGAGCGTGGTGTTAAGTCTCTGGATGTCGTCAATTGAAGTGGTTTCCAGATAGAGCTGCGTGTCGTCTGCATATAAGTGAAAGGGGATGTTGGATTTCCTGAGTAGAGTGGTGAAGGGTTCAATGTAAACATGGAAAAGCTGAGGGGAGAGCACTGACCCTTGTGGAACACCTCTGATGAGGGGGTGAAGGTCGGACTCAAAGTTTTTAATTTTTATTCTTTGAGAGCGGTTGTGGAGAAAGGAAGTGAACCAGTGGAGGACCGTCTCCTGAAGAACGGTCCTTTCTTGTAGAACCTTGATGAGCAGTTCGTGGTCAACTGTATCAAATGCGGCCGATAAAACTAGGAGAATGAGAAGGCAGCATTGATCCGAGTCAAGTGACTTGAGTAGATCATCTATGACATTGAGGATTGCGAATTCGGCGTTGCAGCCTTTTCTAAAGCCCGATTGATGGGGATCAAGGAGATTGATGTTATCCAAGTGTTGGGTCAACTGAGGGAGTACACATCTTTCCAAGATCTTGGACAAAAGAGGTAGATTCGATACAGGTCTGAAGTTATTCAGATCCTCAGTGTCTAGCCCTGTTTCTTTCAGCAGTGGCTTGACTTGGCCTACTTTGAGGCAGTCAGGTACGATTCCAGAGCTCAGTGAGCTGTTAATGATCCTGCACCATAGCAGGCTAGTACGAGCTTCAGGTCTTTGGCCAGGTGAGGGGGTAGCTGATCCAGGGCGTGGGATGAGAGTTTAGCATTAGAGATTAGTTTGATTATCTCTGCTTCCTGGATGGGAATGATGGAGGACCAATGTTTTGGGGGGTTCAAGGAGGTGCCAACAAGAGTTTCGGTCGATTTGATCTCGGTTGAGGGGATGAGATTTGAGCCAAGTGAGAGATCTATCTTGGCGATTCTGTCATTAAAAAAGATGGCGAAGTTGACGCATCGGTCTTTGGATGCCAGTGTTGAGGAGGGTATAGGTTTAGAGGTTTGATTTCTGATGATATTGAAAAGCTCTTTGGGACGTTTTTTTGCGGTATCTTGTAATTTCTGTACAGTGTCTTCCTGGCAATGATTTGGAGCCCTCCGCATGGGCTAAGGTAGAAAGAAAACCCCATGCAGCAATGCTGGGTATCTTTGAGTGTGTGTGTAAAAACAAGAGTACAAAGTAGAGCCCATGGTGGAAAAGAAGTGTTGAAGCCTGAAATTGTGGCCCAACCTTCCGAGAGAAAAGGCAAGAAGACTGGGAAACCAGCTTCCCAACAGACTCTAGACCAGGTCCCCTCTCCCCAGGGAGAAGACCTGCCAACCCAGAGGGAACTGAGCTCCAGGAGCTTAGGCCTTACACTGCAGAACACTTTGGGCCAGGGGGACCCTCTAGGGAAGATCTGTACCAGGGGCAGAGAACCTGTCCCACTCTTGAAGGCCTGAGACAGCAAGCTGCTGATCAGGAAAAGGGAGATATCAGTGGCACCCACAGGACCTATCGGGGGGAGGGACTCCTTTACCCTGAAGCAAGAGACCCCACACCTGGTGCCACTCGGAGAGCGGTAGTATCTCAGTAGTTTAGGGAATTTTCTGCACTATTGATGGCTATTGACCAGGGGCATCAGGTCCATGGCATGTTTGTTATGCCATTGGGCATATGTGAATAGCACAAGGTATTGCTGAGTAACAGTTTGCAAAATAATTAGACTAGGCCTGCTGAGTAGGTAATCACATACTAGTGGTCACAAATATTCAAAAGATCTGTTTCAGATCTTGGGGATATTGTTTCTGTCTTAAATGACAAGCAGTGTGTACACGCCAGTTAGTCTGACCAGGAGTCAAGGAGAAGAGTTCAGCAAACAGATTTAAGACTTGCCTGCAAACAGTCTGCTGTTGGGCAGTGAGGGTGTCTGAGACCACTCCATCAACTGACCCATCTTTAGGGTTGTTTAAGAGGAGGTCTATCAAGAATAGGGCAGGGCCCACTCTATTTGTCACGGAGGGCCCTAGAGCAACAGGCTCCAAAACCCACACATTCTGCCCTGTTTGGAAATGCACCATGGCAGCATTTTGATCATACCAGGGCTTCTGGAGCTCTTGGCTGGCCTCAAGGTTTTTGTTAGCTTTTTCTATGTACTCAGCAATTCTGGAATGAAGGCCAAGCACAAAGTCCACAATATCTTGTTTAGGCTTCTTGAGGGGCAACTCCTATCCTTCCTTCACAAGATGCAATATTCCCCTTATAAGATGACCAAACAGAAGTTCAAAGGAGGAAAGCCCTACTCCCTTCTGTGGCACCTCCCTGTAGGCGCAAATCAGGCATGGCAGTAAGACATCACATCTCCTTCTGAGTTTTTCAGGGATTCCACCAATGATACATTTCAATGTCTTGTTGAACATTTCAACAAGCCCATTGGTCTGCAGATGATATGGGATAGTGAACCTGTAGGTCACTCCACATTCAACCCACATGTGTTTTATGTAAGCAGACATAAAGTGTGTATGTTTGCCTGATACCACCTTCTTAGGAAACTCCACCCTAGCAAAGATACAAAGGAGAGCCCTACCAAGCCACTGTAGGGGCAGTGGTAATTCTAAGGGGAATAGCTTTAGGATACCCGCTAGCATGATCCACTACAACCAGTATGACTGTTTCTTTATACTGTTTGAGGATCAAGGGAACCAACAATGTCAATCCCTATCCTTTCAAAGGAAACCCAAACCACTGGAAGTGGAGTTAAGGGGTCTTCAGGTGGCCACCTGTCTGGCCACTGGCTTGACAGGAGGCACAGGAGTTACAAATCTCATTCATCTTCTAGGGCATACCTGGCAAGTAGAAGTGGTTCATCAACCTACTCCATGTTTTGGTCTGGCCAAGATGCCCAGCTATGGGGATGTCAATGGTCAATGTGAGGAGAATCTGTGGTTACCTTTTTCCAATGGGCGCTTTAGGATTTGTTGTGCTACTCCATGCATAGCTGCAGGGAGGACTTTCAGGTCAAATGTATGCAGTGTCAATTTTGAACACGTTTTTTCCTTAGCTGGTGTGGAAATGTCAAAGGGTAACCAATAAATAAAGGTCACCAGGGTAACTGCCTGCTTTGTTAGGTATTATATCCAGAACAAAGGTGAAAAGACGAACACCAGGTGTTTGTATTATGTGACCACTTTCGTATGTGCACTCTTTGATGCACCTGGAGAATTTGCTTCTATTCTTCCTGCAGACCACAACTTTGTTTGTCTGTGACTGCCTGCTAGGCCGTTTTTCTCGGTGCAAGCAGGTTTAGTTGCATTTGTTTTCCAATCGAGGTTGTATCAAGTAGGACCTTATCTTCTACTTAGTGGTGAATGTGTATTTTTAAAGAATCAATCTCAGCTGGACCGAACGTTTGGTATCTGAGACAAATGGATCATCAAAGATCTAGAGGTTGAAAAGCATGGGAGCCAGAAGGCATCCCTACTCAAGCCCTCTTTAACGTGGACCCTGTATTTAGGAGGACGTTTTATTTCTTACAGGTGCTTAAATACCAAAAGGCAAGCCTGGATTCTGTTGTTTTCCAGTTCATCTCATAATTCTAGTTTCTGTACTGTTCTGAAGGCAATAAAAATGTCATTGACACAAGTATAATTTGCTTCCTTCTTGAAGTGCGTGTATTTGGTGGACTACTTTGTGAGTAATGTGAATGAACTGAACCTCCTTTGAGTAGCTAGTGCTAACACTGGCTTAGAATGCATGTAAAAGCCTGTTGGGATGAAAGTCCTCTGCATCACTTAAATAAACTGTGACACTCTGCCTTTCACAATTTTTTTCTGACCTACTGAATGCTCTGCTTCCATTGAGTTCGGCAATCTACAGGTTCTTTTAAGGTCCTCAGTGTTTTTACTGTACATTATAGGCAAAAACAAACCCTGAAACTGAGCGACAGTGGATATGACTCCTTCAATCTTTCTATGCAGAGACTGGTGGTCAGAGTGGTGTGATTCTAATCCCGGGCCACAGCCCTTTTTCTTGCACCCCATTGGGGAGACGACCTACATGCTCTCTTCATTAATGGTCCATCTAGTACCCTCTTGCTGGTGCCCTATGCTTGTACATATGTGCAGGATGTCTGTAGGGTATTTGCGGATAGCATATGCATGTTTTGGATGGCTTAAAATATTCAGCAAGTCCACTAGAATTCATTATCAATACCTCTAAAACATAGGGCCTCATTACGATGTTGGTCGGAAAGGTTCAGAAAGGCATTCGGATTTTCCTAACTCGTGTCTGAACCTATGTTTCCGACCGACTCAGAAACATTTCCGACTGATCGATTACAATGGAAGGTAACCGTTCGGCCTTTTCGATTCGGTTCCGACCAGCAATCGGATACTCTGAGTTGGTCAGAGCCGAGTCGTACAGGTCTATGGACCGCATTTCTGGCCGACGTATTACAATGTCATATTCGAACAGCCTTTCTGAATCGGTCTGTCCGACACAAAACGGCTGCCGGAAACTGACTTTGGAGGCCCAATGCAGGCCCCCCTTCACTCAGAGGCCTCCGGTTGGGGCCCATGGGAACCCTCTTTCCTACCATGAACAGTGTGGCCGGCACCATGGGGTGCCTGTGACAGGGTGCAAGGTTTTCCTGAACCACCCCTTTTTTCAATGGGAGCATGTGTTGTCAGTCCGAACAAAGGCTGCCATTGAAGTCAATGGGAGTCCGACCGAACAGCGTTAAGAAAAATCGTAATCGGTCGGTTGGACTCGCTGAACCTGAGTCGGTCGGAGCCGAGTTCTGACAAGGAGTCGGTTGGAATGCTTTCCGACCAACATCGTAATGAGGCCCATAGTGTTCTGAAATGGCAAAGCTTGACTTGCAGAATGGACTCTACTGTAACAAACAATTGTAAAACCAATAGGTTTACTCTGAATTCTGAGTCCTAACATACTTTGAAAAATGCCTGCAGTAGTGAGAAATCCTAACAATAAACATTTGTTTTCTATGTACAATGCATCTATGAAATAAAATAAATGTGTGATTGTTCAGAATATGTTTATGATTTATTGTAGTCCCTCATGTACTGAAATACAGTCACTCCTTAGGGAGTGGAATGACACACCGTACAGCCACCAGCACGAGATGAGAGAGCATCACTAATCTGAAAGGAGCCAAAGCCCATTGTATGTATATTTAAAAAATCTAGACCTTAAAAAGGAGTTGCAGTAGCATATTACATGGGACCAGAGGTACCTTGCTAGAATTTAGGACCTAATTATTATGGCGAGCAGACCACTACAGATAGGCCATGGGTGGTGGTCTGACCGATCGACAGCTCTTTGGTCCGACAGCCCGATTACAATCCAGGCAGTCAGACCCTAAAGGGTTGAGAGGAATACTGCCACCTCCGACAGGATCAGTGATCCCGTTGGGGCAGCCGACAGAATCGCAATCCCAAATGGAGGCAGTGCTAAGGCAGGCACCGCTGTCAGGATTACGATATCCCTTTCTGACTAAAACAGATTTTTGGGGCTCCAAGGAGGCCCACCTTCTGTCGTGGGCAAATGTAAAGTGGCCCCGGGGGCACATGTAGTGCCCCCACACACCTCCATGAAATGTGTGCCATGCATCACATGCTGCATTGCACATGGTGTATGAAGGTGCATGAAGTGCTCCTTTACACAGCGGCTTGTGCTGTGGCCCTTTTCCTGGGCCCCAGCACAAGCCAAGGTGTAAAGGAGCTCTTTGCGACTGCCAGCCCAGCGGTTGCATCGTAGTGCAGCAGTCGGATCGCTGACTGCTTAATGGGTGGTCTCCTGCCCACCAAGATAGCGGTCGGCAGTCTGACCGACTGCCATCATAATAAGGCCCTTACAGGCACATGCATCAAGCTAGGATTTTGCGAGTCCTTAATTGCAAATATTAAGGATTCGTAATTAAGGACTCGCAAAATCCTATGCATGTAGGAACCGCTATAATAGTAGCGATTCCTACATATTCCTTATTTGCGACTCGCATATAGCGACTCGCAAATAAGGAATAGCTTCCCATCTATGGAAAATTGCAAGCGCAATTTGCGAGTACCAATTGGTACTCGCAAATTGCTCATGCAATTTCAAGAGTGCAAGGGTGTCAAAAGGACACCCTGTTGCACCCCTGAAATTGATCTGTGCACAAATGTTGCGCGCACACATGTCCCAAGGACATGTGTGTGTGTAACCTACAACTTTGAAAAATGCACTTTAGTGCATTTTTCAAAGTTTTTGCAAATTACCATGAAGTCCAACTCAACGGTAATTTGCGCCCCCTAGTGGCGAAATCGCTACTTCAACGTGGTTCTTGCATTGCATTTAAGGAATCGCAAAATGCGATTCCTTACATGTAATCGCAATTTGAGAACTCATAATTAATTGCAAATTCTCAAATTGCGAGGGCCTTGACCCTTGATGCATCGCAAAAGCTAATTTTGCGATCGCAAACGGCCGATTTTTGCGAATCGCATCGTTTGCGATCGCAAAAAGCTTTGATGCATGTGCCAGTTAGTGTTTATAAGTGCTGATAGTTAGGTGTGGTCTCCACCATGTGACCATGCTACACATGATGATTAGCTCAAATAGCTTGGAACCTGATGCACCTCATCACAGTCAGTTGAGTCAAGGTATGAGATGATCTTCGCAAAATGCTTAGCAGGAGCTACTGAGTTCTGAATTATCTACTGTCACCACATCTAATATGCCATTGAGGTAAATAAAGCAGCTATTTATTTTATTTATTTATTTATTTATTTATTTTAAAGGTTTTCTATAGCACTGACCAAGAGGTATCAAAGCGCTTTACAGGAATGTGAGGAGGTACAGTATACAAGAACACTTAATAATAAACATTGCAAAAAGAGTCCATATAATCAGAAAAGCAGATAAATACGAATGCTATTACAAGAGAAATCAAATTAGGTAACTTCAGAAGTTCGAACTAAGGCTAGAGTTGGTGGGAGATGCTGAGAGGGAAGGTATGAGAGGGAGACAGAGAGAGTAGGAAAATAGTGGGGTAGAAAATCAGTGGGTGGTCGTGCGTGTGGCTAGAGGTCGTATGTAAATACAGAGAACAGGGAGGGGGGTTTGGGGGGGTTGGGGGGAAAGAGTAGCGAGTGGGCGAGGGGTTTGAAAGGAGAGGGTGGAGGGGATAGAATTGGAGGGAAAATAGAGGGGACCCTGACAGGGGTGGAGAGCATGAGAACAGAGTCTGAGGTAGGAACATTATGGACCTCAGTATTTGTTAAGGAGGTATGTTTTGAGTTCTTTTTTGAAGTTGAAGTAGGAGGGGCTACAGCGTAGGTCTTTAGGCAGGGAATTCCAGATGGAGGGAGCGTTTCCAGAGGAGCGAACTTGTGTGCGTTTTTTCTTTAATAGGGGGGGATAAGAATGAGGGCATTGGTCTTCCTCGTTGGTCGGGCACAGCCTGCTTTGCAGAGCTTGTCTGAGAGGTAGCGTGGGGTATTTTGATGAAGGGCTTTGAGCGTGATAAATGCAATCTTATAGGTGGATCTGCCTTCGATGGATAGTCATTTGAGGGTTTTCAAGGTGGGGAAAATGTGGTCGCAGCGTTTGTAGTCAGAGATGAGTCTTTCAGCTAGGTTGAGCACCGATTTGAGTGGAGCAAGGTGAATTGTTGGAGTCTCGGCGAGGATAGCTTTACCATAGTCAATTCTTGACAAGACCAGTGATTGGACAATGGTTTTAAAGTCATCAGCCGGGATGAAGGGTTTAATTTTCTTGACATGACAGAGAGTGAAGAGTGCTCCTTTTGCTGAGGATTTTATGTGTGGGTTGAGGGCAAGGCTATTATTAATTGTGATGCCAAGAGACTTAACTGAATTAGAAGTGGTGAGAGAGCAGCTCAGAGCATTAGGTCTTGTGTGGGGAGTGGGTTGTTTTTAGGCGAGAAGAGAATGATTTCGGTTTTTTTAGGGTTGAGATGGTTATGGTGGAACCATGATTGGATCTTGGTCAGAGTGTCATTTAGGTGGAGGATATCAGAGTGGGATTTGATCTTATGGTAAAGTTGTGTGTCGTCAGCATAGAGGTGATAATTGATTCCTGCATGTTTGAGGATGAGGGTGAGGGGTTCCATGAAGAGGTTAAAGAGAGCAGGAGAGAGAATGGATCCTTGGGGGACACCGACGGAGATCGGAGTAGGGTTGGAGAGGCAGTTCTTTATTTTGATTTGTTGGGTTCTGTGTTGGAGAAAAGAGGAGAACCAGTTGAGGACAAGGCCATTGAATCCAAAGCGGACTTTAAGGGTGTTTAGTAAGGCAGTGTGGTTGACAGTATCAAAGGCAGCAGATAGGTCCAGGAGAATGAGAAGTCATGACTCACCTTTGTCAAGTGAATGATGTATGTCATCAACTATATTGAACA
The DNA here is from genome assembly GCF_964204655.1 of Triturus cristatus. Taxonomy (NCBI): domain Eukaryota; kingdom Metazoa; phylum Chordata; class Amphibia; order Caudata; family Salamandridae; genus Triturus; species Triturus cristatus. Next base: position 568,236,956 of record NC_140595.1, read on the forward strand.
TGGCAGATTCTGTGCTGCATCCTTTTCTGAAGCCAGATTGCAGTGAGTCAAAGAGGTCAAAAGTGTTGATGTGATTATCTAGTTGGAACAGGGGGCATTTTCCTAGGGCTTTGGAGAGAAGAGGGAGGTTGGAGATGGGGCGGAGGTTATTTGGGTCATTGAGATCTGCCTTGGGATTTTTGGGAATGGGTGTGATTTGACCCAGTTGGAGGGAGGCTGGAACACACCCCGTGGCCAGGGAGGAGTTAATAATGGTGGTCCAAAAAGGGGCACTGATATGGTTAAGGTCTTGGACAAGGATAGGGGGTAGAGGGTCTTTGGTGTGGGAGGATGTTTTCAGCTTAGCGATGATGTTATAGACCGTGTTCGGTGACAGGGTTAAAATTCAGCCAAGAGGCGTTGTTTTTAAGTTGCTGGGGGAGAGAAGGGTCGGGTTCCAGTGGGAAGGAAACGGACGGGAGATGGGCAGGGACAGGGGGAGGATTTGGAATGGATCGAGAAACTGGGGCAAAGTTATAAGAAGGCTGAGGGTAAAGAGAGAGAGGATTTAAGATGAAAGATTGGTCTATTTTGGTGATTTTATCAGAGAAGAACTTAGCAATATCTTCACATTTCTCCTTAGATGCAGTCAGCTTTTGGGGGCAGAGGATGTTTGGTTTTTGATGATGCTGAAAAGTTCTCTAGGTCTATTTCTGGGCCTATCAAGCTATGTGCGTAAGAGGGCGGATTTTTCATTGATGATGTGTTTCTTGTAATTGGACCTAGCAGAACGGAGGAGGGCAAGATGAGAGGGGGACGGATGTTGCCTCCATGTTCTTTCAGATTGTCTAAGAGCGTGCCTTTAGACCAGAGCTGAACCAGGATTTGGAAGGAATGTTTCTTTGGGTTTTAAGTTTGGGAGGGGGTCAATTGGTCTAGGACCTCAGTAACTGAAATATTATAGTGTTCAGTGAGGGTGTTAGCATTTTGGGAGGGGGGCGCTAGCAGAAGTTGAGTTTTGATTTTCAATTTGAGTTCAACGGGGGGATAAGGTGAAAGTTTCTGGCCAGTTTCTTGAGTTTGGAGCTTTTGGCGTGGATGGGGGGGGTCATGGTGTTGATCGTGAAAAGGATGAGGTGATGTTGGATCAGTCGATCTGGATGATGCTGGCAAGGGAGGCCAAATCGTCGTTAGTGATGATGGCATCGAGAGTGGCCCCTTTGGAGTGGGTTGGAGAAAGACAGATTTGTTTAACCTCTTCCCCGCCCTGTGCCGGGCCTTTCATTAGCGGGCGGGGTTCATGACGAGATAGTCTCGTCATGGGCACAGCGCAACCGCGCTCCATGACGAGACTATCTCGTCATGGGCACTGAAGGGGTTAAGGTCATTGATCTCCAGATTCGAGGGGAGGTAAACTGCAGGGTCTTTGCTGTCATTCCTGTGGAGGTTGAAGTCTCCAAGAAAGAGGTTTTTTGAGTTGTAGAGTGAAGATTGGGAGAGGAGGTTGGAAAATTCCTCAGCGAAGGGAAGGGATTCGCCTGGAGGATGGTAAATGTCATGTAGGCGAATAGGGGGGGGAGCCCTGGATTTTAAGTTCAGCTCTGAGGTATTTGAAAGTGATGGGGTCAGTTTTTTTAACAAACGAGATTTGGAGTTTATTTTTGTAGATGATGGCTAGGCCAATACCAACTTTATAGAGTCTATCTTTTCTGAGTATGTAGTAATCTGGGGGGGAGAGTAGGTCAAGGATAGAAGTAGAGTGGTCATTGAGCCAAGTTTCCGTGAGTAAGGCAATGTCAATATCTTCGCTGACGATGGTTTCAGCAATTTCTGTCGCATGCCGAACAGCTGAGCAGCAGTTGACTAGCATGCATGCGAGGGGTATCAGGTTGTTTGTGGGGGGGGGCAAGTTTAGATAGTGGTAAGTTGAGTTCGGGGACTAGGGGAGATGGGGAATGAGGGGATTCTACTCGTCCCCAGGATCACGGGGGTGGTAGAGTGGGGGGTGGGGGGTCAGTAGCATAGTTAGGGAGGTAAGAGTTACAGAGGTCAAGTAGGTCTGAGGAGGAGAGATGGTGCGCAGCACAGGAGGGCCTATGGGAACAGTTGCAACAGGGGACGGATCTCCAATGTTGAGAGTTGGAGGTGTTAGGTGAGTCATGACTTGCGAAGATCAAGTGGTTAGGACGGATTTCAGAGGAGAGGGAGTTAAAATCTTTCATGAGTTGAGCAAGTTTGTGCGACAGGTTAAGATCGTTCCTGAGCAGGGAGAGTTCAGATGACAGGGAAAGGAGAGAGATTTCAATGTTAGATAGAGTCTGAGTTAAAGGAGTGGTAGGAGCTGGAGGAGAGAAGGGGTTGGGGGAGGAGAAGTATCAAATTTGTCAGGGGAGAGCGGTCTGTGTAGTGTGAGAGTTGGGAGGCCAGGGTGGGTGGAGGGGTGTTTTCAGAATGGTGGGCGAAGAGAGGACCGAGTGGGTAGAAGTGGAGTGCCTGGAGTCGTGATCGGTGTTCTGAGATGGTAAGGGGTCAAGAGGGGGGAGGGGGGACAAACAACCTGTTTAAGGGGGGGAGGCAATTAGGGGGAGTTGAAGTTGATATGGGCAGTTGAGTGATAGGAACTGCGGGGGGAGGGTACTGGGAGGGGGCATTGAGGTAGGGGGTGTGTCTAGTGGTGTCGTCATTAGGGAGATGAAGGGTTTGGGGGGTTGGGCAAGATGTTGAGGTGGACGAGGAGTCTGTAGGGTGAGGGGTTGAGAGCACGGAAGGGGAGGGTGTGAGGGGGTCAGTCAGTTGAGAGGGTAAAGAGTCAGGGAGAGGGATGGATAGTAGGGTATGTGAGACATCGTCATACAAGGTGGAAGTGTCGGTGGGATGAGGGTTTGAGGATAAGGAATGGGAAGGTGAGAGGGAGTCAGTCTGTTGAGGGGTGAAGAGTTAGGCGGTGGGATGGATAAAAAGTAGGAACAGGTGCTGAAGTGTTGTTCGAAGATGGTGAGGTGATTTTCAGAAGGCTGGATGAGGATGTTTCCGGATTTGAAGATAGAGATGTCTATTTTCCCGGGGAAAGCATGAGAAGGGGAGGTGGACAATTTAAAATCGTATGGGATTTTACAAGATTTAGTGATGGGGAGGTGGTGAAGGAAGATGCTTTTCCATTTGAAGGGACGTTTGGAGTAAAAAATATAGTTGGTTTTGATTAAAGAGGAGAGGCTACAGTAGTTATCGACAAAAAGAGTTTCATGGTGACCAATAAGTAGTTTGTGTTTAAAGTTTTTCTTGGTGTTTTTGGAGAGATTAGGGGGGTAGAGGATGGACCATGAACTCGGGCCATGTCTAGTGATGGATGAGTTCTGTGGATTGAGTTTGTAGTCAGTTGAATTGCAGGGGTGTGTGAGGGGGCATGGTGATTAGGTAAAGGGGGTGAGGTGATAGGGAAGGAGGTGGGAGGGGAGGACTAGGTGTAGAACGCAGAGAGGTTGGAGGGTCAGTGTAGGAGCAGGGTGCAGGTGAGCGATTAGAGCCAGTGCCGGTAGTGGGGGGTGTAGAACATAGAGAGGTGGGAGGGTCAGGGTAGGAGCAGAAAAACACAATGGGAAACAGTAAAAAGAACACAGTGGGTTCAGACCATTGATAAGCGAGACAGTAGAATAGTTAGGTAGTAAGCCTATTCAAGGGAAGAATAGATTGTTAAAGTAATAATAACATAGGCTGGTAGTCATTGGTGGTGAGGAGGTATCGGCGTACTGTGGGGTCTGTTCTGTTATGTGGGGGTACCAGGTCTGTTCTGTGGGGGTACCAGGCTGTCGAACCGGATACCTTGATAGCGGTCGAGGGTCTCACCTTGCTGGGATGGGCAATCAGCATAGTAAAAGTTACCTCTCAAGGTCAGAACAGTGCTTAGAGGAATACAGATAGTGGTCCACAGGTAGTGAAGAACACAATAGAGTTCAAAGTATTGAGCAATCAAGATGAGGTAGGTCAATTAGTTTGGCCAGCGTACATAAAGTTTAAAGTGTCTTGCATCAGGTCAGGCTCAATTTAGGGAGTGGACATTCAGCAAGATAAGTGCATGAAGATTGGCTGATGAGGCTCCAGGACTCGAAGTCAGTCAAAAGGTTAGAGGAATACAAAATAGTGGTCAGCAGGTAATATAAAATACAATAGAACTCAAAATAATAAGCAATCCAGATGAGGTAGTTCAGTTAGGTCAGCCAGATTAAATTAGGTTTAGAGCAGCATGATCTGTGCTTGGCGATTAGCTGATGGAGCTCAAAGATCCGAAGAGAAAGTAGGTAACAAGGGTCATTCGAGTTGTCTTTAGAGAGCACCTTGAATGAGGAGTTCGGGGCCAAGCAATCGTACGTAATATCATACTTGTCTTGCCAAATGTGATTAGACAGTCAAGAGTGTATAGTTAAACCTCAAGCAGGGAGGTACGAGCAGAGTGCAGTGCTCCACTTCAAGATGGCCACTGTGGGTGAGGAGTAGAGCAGGACCTTTTTCTATTTCACTGCTCTGCAGGACATCGAGCCCCCGGGGCGGGTGCGTCCTCACCAAGTCAGAGGTAGGAGGATGAAATGGAGATCAAACCGCCCCATCCAGGCAAGTATAAACAAAATGGGTGCCTAGAGAGAAAACTATACCTAACACAAGTCAGAGTTACAAGGAAATCACTAATCTGCTGTATTCAGACTCAGGAGGAGACGGGCATTCTCGCGGGTGGGTCAGAACCGTCACGGTTTGCTTCAGTAATACAGTGCTGAGTCGGCTGATCTCTCTTCCAAGGCTGCACCAGTTCAAGGCAAAGAGAGGTAGCAGCGGGGGGGAGGCATCAAGAACCCCAAGGCCTCTAAGAGCAAGAGAGTGGTTTCACATCAGGTCCTGACCACTATATGACTAAGCCTCGGGACCCCACTAGATCATGCCTCCCATCAAGAACGGAACAGCGATAAGCTTTAATATCACCCCATCATTGAGCCCGACCGGTTGTCGATTAATCAGGGCTGAAGCTGGCCATCATGCCGAGCGTGTCGTCGCTCAGCAGCAGGATAGCACATCTGAGTCCTAATCCGTCAGCGTGGGGCTGGTCCGCCCCGTTTCAGAAGTGGAACCATACGTCCAGGCTAGTTCTATTCAACCAGGACTTCAGACAGCGCTAGCCGCCCCTATCCAGATAAATCTTGCATTCTGTGTAAAGGCACAGGGAGTCTGTACTTCAGAGCAAAGTCCATCAAGAAGCCATGGGCCCGTCCTGTAACACGGGTCATGGAAGCGGGAGGGGGTTTGCCACAGTAAGACCCAAGCTCACCATTGCAGTCTTAAGAGCTTGGATCAATGATCAGCAAGGGCGGCGCTCAGATCACCGAGGACAAGAGCTCACCTTCTCAGTCTTGTGAGTTCATGGCAATGTCCCGAAAGCAGCCCTCAAGTCCGACCGGCATCTGGGATCACAGCGGCCGGAGGGGAGAGTTACTTCGTTGAGACCCGAGCTCACCGCCACAGTCCTGGGAGCTCAGGTGGAAATCCAGCAAGGAAGGGGGGGGTGTACTCAGCACACCGTGACCAGAGATTACCATTCCAGGCTTGAGAGCTCGGGAGACGTCCGGCAAGGGTGGCGATTAATCCGGCATTCACCATCAATGCCTCAGGGGCCCGTGGTAATGACCGGCATGGGAGAAGTACAACTCACTGGGACCCAAACCCCTTGCTGATGCCCTGGCGATACAGGGCGACAAGCTATGTGCATAGAACAGTCACAACATCAAAGCAATTGTTGTTATAACGTGTTAACAGTAAAGCAAAAATATACTTTCCGATTCTTAAGTAGTGGACCCAATAATTGTGAAAAACAATCGGTTTAAAATGTCAAACAACTGAGAATCAAATAAAAATCGCTTATTGTTGAAATGTTAACAGTAAAAGGAGAGAGTTTCATTAACAAAAATCCAAAATCCCTGAACCCAGGATCTTTAATTAGGGTCTGGAAGCAAGTTCTTAAATGACCTCCTGAACCCAGATTCCTGAAGGAGGATTGCACCGTAGTGAATAGTGAAAAATTGGGGAGTCAATGACTTTCATGCCAAGTTTGCAATCCAGAGCTTGAGTATTAGATGTGCTATCAAGTGTTAGCAAAACATCTGGGCTTTATCAAGAAGATTCAATGCGAATAAATGCTTTCATCTCCAGATTTATTTTCTATGCGATCCTTCTGGCGAAACGGGAGATCTGCAGGCTCTAGAAGTCTGGAAGTCCTCCTTGCTTTTCTGACTGTGTTAAAAATATAATCTCCACAGTCAGTTTGACATGGCTTGCGATTCCAGAAGCCGGGAGAAAGTCTGGGGATTGTTGGTCGAATGGAGCAAACGCCCCAGGAGGTCCGATGATTAAGCCAAAATTGCTTTCGGTCCTGGTTCCTTTCTGCTACATGCACACTGGTGAAGGGATGGAAGAGGAAACAGCATTTTTCTTGGGTGGAAAGACTCTGCTCCATGCTTTGGCAATTGGGATAAGAGCATTACCGGCAAGAGAATTGGCAGAATGAGGTCAAAAAAACCAAAAGAAAAACAACAACAAAAAAGTGTTAGCAAAACATCTATACTATCTATAGAATTATAGACCTTGAAGTAATGGATAGCTTTTTCTATAATTTGTGGATACATAATTATGCCAGTGCTGAAATTACTAAGTGTTGAGGAACAACTCAAAGCAGAGGCATCTCTAGGATGGAATGTCAATAAACGGCTTTCAAAAATGATTGAAACACATAAGGGTTAGATCACATGTTCTGACATGAAACAGATGTAAAGCTATGGAGGGTTTGTCAACATAGAGTTAAGGACCGAATTCGACAAGGACTTTAATGGAATGCATGCTGAATTTCTAAACTTTGGTCCAAGCTGTGGTAATCTCCAGATTGAATCTTCCTTCTGGCGAAAATTTGGAAAACTCACCTTCCCCCTTTTAAAACAGCCCTGGGCTCTGCAGCTCATTTAACCCTGATTGAAAGAAGATCAGACCACATTATCCAAATTCTACGGGCGCTCAAGTGGCTCCCCTTCAAGTAAAGAAGCTTATTCATACTGCCCTTCATGATCCACATGTACATTCAAACAGATTCCCACCACTATCTTACAAAGAAATGGGTCCTATCTGGGGTCTTTCACTAGCACTGAAGTGCAGATATCCTCCTCCTGGATGTGGCAGCATTCAAGAAAAAAAACACTGGCTTAATCCGTCTGTGCATCATCATCAAAAATCTTTATTCCCCTACCTTAGGTATACTTAAAAGCAAATAAAACAATACTACAATAAAATAATAACTATAATAATCTTACAATCCTTCTTTGCATCAGTACTTCCCACTACAGGGGAAGCCTTCCATTAGGCTGGAGTGTTCCTGGGCTCATGTTACATCTTATTTCCCCCCTTCTGGAGACACGATCACATCACGCCTGCAGCCATGCCCTTTTCTCATGGCAGGCTATTTGAACTGAGGCACTGCACATCCATGCAGTGGATGCATACAGCAAGCGCCCGCAGTAGGCAAGACGCTACCACGGCAAAAACAAGCCCATCTGTGCCCTTTCTCACCAGGATGGTGCCAGGACCCATGTTCATTTCACATACACTTCCACCATCTATTCTGCCCATGAGCTTCCAGTATGTTGCCTATTAAAGAAGATATCCTGCTTTCGTACTTTAGGCTCTCCTAATTGGAAGACCACATGCTGGTATTGCAATTTCCTTTTGAGGCCAGGGTTTGCTCCACAAATAGAAATTACATCACCAGGTAAAAATGACGCTTGTCTATTTAGCATCAATGCAGATCTGTGGCTAAACATAAATTAGATGTTTTTAACTTAATTTTCAACTACCATCCTGATGCACTATTTTTTTACAGAAACATTGCCTGATGTAGTTCTACCCCTTCTAGGGGGCTACCACTTTATTAGGCAGACTGCATTGACAGAAAAGGTGGTGCCCTTGCCAAGGTCCTCAAGTGTGACCTCACCTGTTTAATTTCTGACTTTCAGGTTGCTGAAAGCAAGCGTCTCAATCATTCAATCAATCAATCAATCAAGCAATGAAAACTTTATTCGGATCATTACAATCCATAAAAGTACAGAAAAAAGACAAAACATTTATAGAATCATACAATTAAACAGAAAATGCAGTTTTGCGCATGAGGGGTAAACCATATTACTTTAGGACATTGTTAACCGGGCACGAACCGCAGTTTTTAGAAAAGAGCTCACCCGAAAGACAAGTTCATCGTCATCCAGGGACAGAATCATTGAAAGAGCAAGTTCCAGGCTAAGGGGTTTTAGTTTTTTAAAATACGGGGTTAAAAACCATTTAATATACTTCATATAAAATTTACAAAAAAATAGAAAATGTAAAATTGTTTGCCTACTCTGAGAGTCACAAGGGCATGGCTCGACACAATGGTCATTAAAATTCCATAGAGGAAAACTAAGTGCATATTTAATAGTGCCTGCCCTAAGGCGAAATATAAGGCCACGCTCCCAATGGCTCAACGGGAGAGTTAAATAGCTGGGTATCGGGTAAATTGTAAGATTACGGGCTAAATATCCATGGACACTAGGTTTCAAAGACTCCCTTGCTACCCTTTCAGCGTCAAATAACATATAGAGTGCTTTTTTAAGTTCACATTTAGTGGTAGTAGGTTTTAGGAAAGTATTTTCAAGGTTCACGCTGCGGAATACGCTAGACACCCCTGATAACCAGGGAATGGCCTGGCACCTGTCGCAGCGTAGACAATCCTCGATGATATCCCTAGTCAAAATGGCGGCAGGATTTTTCCAAATCGCCAGCCAAAAAAGGGCTGGACGTGCACGAATAAAATCCCCTATAAAAGCGTCTCATTTTCTCACTTAAATTCTTGAATAATTTTTCTTTTTGATTTGCACTCAAATATTGTCCACCAGGTTCAATATCCAAATTTGCTTATACTGTTCTTGAGATGATTTTGCCTCACACTTTCAAATTTGTGTATTTTAATACCTTAGGTGACCTATATCTGTACTTTGATAAAAAAGTGACCCTATTCTGCGGACCTCTTAAGTTAAAAGTTAAGTAATCTTGTGGTAGAAATTCCAATTCAACTTGCATGGTCTGATGACTACACCACTAAGTGAGCTGGATAACAGTGATTGACTCGTATCACCTCCCTTGTCACTAACACAGATTAAGGCTAATTCAAGAACTAATAAACTTTGCCTCATTTATAAGAAAGCAGTTGGTTCAAATACATTTCTAAATGTTCTTAGTTGGAACGTTGCGGGCTTAAAAAACAAAAGAGATGATGTAAGATGGATTAGTATGTTAAGAGAGCATGATGTGGTGGCTCTGCAAGAAACTTGGGAGACTGATAACACGTTTTTGGGTGAATGGTTATTCAAGCTACTTTGAACCTGCACAGCCTTCCTCTGCGGGTAGAGCTAAGTGTGGTTTACTGACTTTAATTTCATTAAGTAACTTAGTTATACATTGTAAGCTTGACACAGGTTCCCGCAATTTCCTAGTGGTTCAAATAACACCAGCAAATGCACCGATATTACTAATTGTGAATTTCTACGATTCTTTTGAGAAAAACTCTTCAAATGAACATTTGTATAGTTTACATTTTTTTCACATAAAGATAAGCAAAATACTACTTATTCGGTGATAATATTAGGAGATTTTAACATACATTTGTGCCCAAAAGATTGCCATGTCATTGATAGTCTTGGCCCCGAGATTTGCTCAAATCTGCACTTTGAGCATACACAGCAAGCAGGGTTACTAGAGGACATTCTGGCTGAACTTGATATTTTATACCAAAGCACTAATAATGCCAAGGACTGTATCCCCTCTTTTAAGGGAAGAGGTGCAAACTCCACAATCGATTATATTTTTATCACAAGAAGCTTGTTACCTCAGGTCACATCATACGCAGTTAAATGGTCTCCTTTTAGCGATCACAACCCCATACAGCTAAGGTTGATCTGGGGTACTGAGGAAATCATACTGCTAGGGGTGGGTGCCACAAGAGATAATGTAAAGTTAAAAGACCAGGGTCGTAGGCTTAAGTGGTTCAAGGTAGTCCCAGGACAGTTCCTCAGTGATTTATTAGAAATTTCCAAGGATGATACTAGATCTTGCCTAGAAAGTACGAACAAGGAGGAAGCTAATAGCCTTTGACGGTATCTGTCAACGGGTGTCTAGTGCTCTGACAAAGCCCACCAGGAAAGACAAGGAGGGGGGCAAGAGGTGGTTTGATCATACCTGCACAGATGCATTGAAGCAAGCACCCCAAGATAATGCTCAAATAGTCATACTTAGGAAACAATATAGGCAAACGTTAAACAATCGTAAAATTGAAATTAAAAATAAAGCCTGGAATGACCTGCAGTCAGTAGTTGTTATCAGAAATAGTGCTAGATTTTGGTAGATTGTCAACAAGCTATTTTTCAAGGGCGAGAGCAACTACCCATTGGATTGCACTATACCTGAAGATCAGTGGTTCAGCTATTTTAAACATATATATGGTGACCAGATCGATACGGGCACCTCATCCCCCTTGCCTTTGGATGAGGGAAAATACACTTTGGTTTTTAATGAAGACGAAGTAATTGAGGTTATAATACAAATGACAAGTAATAAAGCCCACGGACCCAGTGGTGTCCCGGCTGACCTTTAAAAGTTAAATGTGACACTATGGTCCAAATTATTGGCACATGTTTTTAATGTGGTCTGTTTGCATGCTCTGCCGAGGTCTTGGTCACGATCTATTATGATACCAGTTTTTAAGAAGGGGCAGAGAGGATCCACAATGGTATAGGCCCATATAGCTGATTGATTCAGCAGTAAAAGTAATAGGGAGAGTGAGCCTCCAAAAACTAACGCACTGGTTAGATGAGCACAAGGTTTTGTCAAACTTACAGTATGGGTTCAGGAAAGGGAGAGGTATGACAGATCAGTGTCTAAATTTACATTTGATAGCCGGGACATATGTTACCTCTAAGAAAAGGACACCACAGCTGGCCTTCATAGAACTGTCCTTAGCTTTTGACCGAGTAAACAGATCCAAACTATGGGTATTATTAACTAACACAAGAATCAACTAGAATATAGTTAAATTTCAGTCTGTCTTGCATGGGACCTTTCTGCCACGGTGAGATATGACCAAAGGGGCAATTGTATACAGTATATTTGTATTACAAGAGGAGTTAGACAAGGATATATCTTACCTCACCTATTGTTTACGTTATACATTAAAAATCTAGACTTGTCCATGTCTACAGCCTGTAAAGATATTACCCATGCGGTGGGGGGGGGGTTGGTCAATTTTAGAGCTTTTATACACGGATGACACTGTATTACTAGCACGGACAGCGATTGGAGCTTCAGTGTCTCCTAGATTCTTTCTGATTTCATGAGATCATTAGACCTAAGTGTCAATTTCTCTGAATCACACACAGTGGTAATGGGCCCAAGATCAAATAGATCTAAAACTCATTTCAGTGAAGGAAATGAAATCACAAGGGCAACTACTTTTTCCTATCTAGGGGTGCTGTTCGATGAAAGGGGTACTTAGTCACCGCAAAAAAAGCAAAAAGAAAGGCCATGGTGAGAGGAACAGTAGCGGTCCATGATTTTGCACGTACACTAGGGGTCAAACCCATTTAAGCGATATTAAACACATATAGTGCCAAGTGTACCGCTATTGCTAAATATGGGTCTGATATTTGGGGCTATAAGGAGGCTGAAGAACTCCAAATAGTGGGGAATATTTTTTTGGAAACTTACTCTCGGTCCCCCAATCAATGCCTTCTTATATCATTCATCAGGAATTGGGTGTTGGTTTTGTATCAGATCTGATTTATATGGGTCCACTCGTGAGGTGGGTTACGATTTGGACCAGTCCAGAACTGGAGCTGAATCATAAGAGCACTCAGGATTGCTTATCTTTAGATAAAGCAAGTAGTGTCCCCTGGCTAGGATGTATTAAGAGATTGGAGCAAAACCAAAGGGGATGATGGACGGAGTGTTGAACATTGCAAACACTCGCCCCCAGTCAACTGATCTGGGTTTAATCCATCATCATTCTTTAGCTCACTCCGCCACATCAGTTCAGACATGGCCATATGCAAATCAGTCTGACCCTGTGCCTCATGGGAACAGTCCAGCCCGAACTGCCAAGCCATGTCTTCCCTGGACCGAAAACAAGCATCCTGGGACCGGTTTTGGGTTCATAACCCTCATCAGCCAGGCTATTTTGAATCCAGTGGCAAAGTGAGCAAGGGACCCACGTCTGGGCATAGCCTGCCAACTTAGGGCGAACAAAGAAAAACCAAAGGGGATGATGGACGGAGTGTTGAACATTGCAAGCACTCACCCCCAGTCAACTGATCTGGGTTTAATCCATCATCATTGCTTAGCTCACTCCCCCACACCAGTTCAGACATGGCCATATGCAAATCAGTCTGACCCTGTGTCTCATGGGAACAGTCCACCACGAACTGCCATGCCATGTCTTCCCTGGTCCGGAAACAAGCATCCTGGGACCGGTTTCGGGTTCATCACCCTCATCATCCAGGCTATTTTGAATCCAGTGGCAAAGTGAGCAAGGGACCCACGTCTGGGCATACCCTGCCAACTTAGGGCGAACAAAGCAAAACCAAAGAGGATTATGGACGGAGTGTTGAACATTGCAAGCACTCACCCCCAGTCAGCTGATCTGGGTTTAATCCATCATCATTCTTTAGCTCACTAGGCCACCCCAGTTCAGACATGGCCATCTGCAAATCAGTCTGACCCTGTGCCTCAAGGGAACAGTCCAGCCCGAACTGCCAAGCCATGTCTTCCCTGGACCGGAAACAAGCATCCTGGGACTGGTTTCGGGTTCATAACCCTCATCAGCCAGGCTATCTTGAATCCAGTGGCAAAGTGAGCAAGGGACCCACGTCTGGGCATACCCTGACAGCTTAGGGCGAACAAAGCAAAACCAAAGGGGATGATGGACGGACTGTTGAACATTGCAAGCACTCACCCCCAGTCAACTGATCTGGGTTTAATCCATCATCATTCTTTAGCTCACTCCGCCACCCCAGTTCAGACATGGCCATATACAAATCAGTCTGACCCTGTGCCTCATGGGAACAGTCCAGCCCGAACTGCCAAGCCATGTCTTCCCTGGACCGGAAACAAGCATCCTGGGACCGGTTTCGGGTTCATAACCCTCATCAGCTATTCTTTATGAATCCAGCCATCTATTTTGCTTTTCTGCTAGTTTCTCTGTCCTTTATTCCTTTTTTGGTTTATTTTCTCACGCTAGAATGTGGGTTGGGGAACTGCAAAGCTGATGTTGGCCCCAGGAACACCATCCCCTGGCAACATTTGAATGGGGAAGAGGGCCGCACAGGCCCCTCCCCAGACTGATTTGGGCCCCAGGGACCCCAACTCCCAGGGCCCATTCTTAATTCAATAGGTGGGGGACCTAGTCCCCCTCTCCAGACTGATTTTGGCCCTGGAAATCCCATCCCCTAGCCCTGCCTTCAAATACTGGGTGCCCTGGAGCCTATCCAGGACACCCAGTCACCACCATCATGGACCACAGGGGGAGCCTAAATGTCCTCACAGCCCCTGCCAGCTCCCGCCCCCTCCTGAGGGAGCCAGCATTGTGCCTACATACAGGGTGCTGCTAAACATGATGCTCCCTCTGTGTGAGTCATTACACAACAATTGTGAAACACAGTATACTGTAGGACTTGGGTACAGTTAGACAGAGAGGAATGGTCCCAACGGACATTATACAGATAAGGCAATACTACTAGCCAATCTACACTCCAATAAGGTAGTTAGACAACCGGAGTTCAGAGGTCAGGGGGATAACACATTAATCAACAAGAAAATGAGTCTACCCAAAAAATCACAACACAGAAAAACCTAAGTCCAGTTAAAGTAAATTTAGAAATATAATGACAATTAAACATATACACATGATATACTTTTTATATACATTGGTCGCTCCAAAAAGTGAATAGCAAGTGCTGGAAAAAATGCTTGTGCAGAGGTAAGAGCAATCCTTTAGTCTGTTTCCGTGCCCACTGTCCAGAGGGCAGGGAAATAGACAGCAATTCAGCTCTAATCAAGCAGGAGCATTTTGACTGCTCTCACTTGCAGGTAGCTGAGTTTGCGTTTGCTCTGACTTGAGAGGAGCTGTTAAACCTCACATCAAGTCAGAGCAAACAGCTATGTCCTGGAGGTGGGAACTCCAGGACATAGCAGGAGCAGGTCCTGGGGGGCTGGCTGTCCCCATGGCCATATATGGCTCCAGGAGGGAGGGTGTCACGTGGCCCTCTACCTTTGTTGTTCATGAGCTGACTCCGGGGAGGTGGTGACCCCGGGCCATATATGGCCAAGAGGGGTGCCGTGCGGCCCCCTTTCACTGTCAATTGTTATTTTGGCCCAGGGGTGGTGGTGGGCCCTGGGACCCGGGGTGTTAGTGAGGCCCCCATTACTTTCATTTTAGCCCCAGGGAGGTGGTGGTCCCCAGGGCATGGGGGTCCATTAGGCCCCCCATTTCTTTGTACAAAGTTGCATGGTGGTGGTAGTCTCTGGGGCTCGGGGGAGGCCCATGTAACCCACACAATTTTTCATTTTAAAGCAGCGGGGAGGTGGTGAACCCCAGGCCCCAGTGGGGTCCGCACAGCCCCCCTGCAAAATTGTCTAAATCAAAGCCCCTGGGAGGTGATGGTGGTCCCCAGGGAAGAAAAATGCCCTAGGAGGTGGGCCCTTTGTGCCCCCTTCCTTCAATTTTAAAATATGTGCACATGCCTCCGGGACCAGGTTTATCCAGAGACTTTACAATAAAACTGCACTTGGTTTTTATCTCTGCTGCAAATTTGTGAATTTGTCTTGATTGTGAGGCAAACATCTTTTTTTAAAGTGCCTTTTTAACGTGGTGGTGTCCCTCTGGTACTCCAAGACCAAGGCTCGGGGTCAAGGTATTCCTACCCTGCTCCCTTTTCTTTTTATTTGCATTTTTTGTGAGACTCAGCTGAAGCCAGGTCCCAAGATGGCTGCCAACACTTCCTAGTTGAAGTGTTGGCAGGGAATCAGAGCTCTGGAGATCTCTGTCATTATTTGTGAAGACTTTACGATCGTAGATAAACAAATTTGAATTTCCTTTAATATCTCACAAACTGCTGAACAGTTTTTTTTTTTTAAAGTACAATCTGCCAAACTTGGTGTAATTCTGTCCTACGGTTCAGGCTGCAGCTAAAGAGTCTATGGGAATTAGCAAGGGAAATGCTCTTTTTTGAGCCCCCCTTTTTCTCAGCCCCCACTTGACAGATCACCCTGAAACTTTCCAGGCACAACAAGACTCACTATGACACTTTTTTGGGGAAAATTTCAGAGTTGTCACTGACCATGATATGTGAGGTCATAAGCAGTGAATTGCAGGGAACATAAGTTATAGTTAGCTCAGACAACTATAACTGCTGAATTTCTATGGTTTCGTACGAGTGAAATCTGAGCCTAATTATAATTTCTCAACAACCTTTGTTTTTCTTTAGTACATTTCAATTTTGTTTTTAATTCTATTTCCTAACTTTAGTGTCCCTGTAACCCTTAGTTTTTTAACTGAATTTCTAAGGTTTTTAAAAAACAAATGAACCTGTCTCTAACCTGTAACCTTTGAGAGTGAGTGTGTGATTGAGTACATGAGTGTCTCAGTGGGTGTGTGAGTGTCTGAGTTGGACTGGGAGTGGCAGCATAAGTGTATCACTGAGTGTGTGATAAGTGCATGAGTGTCTGTGTGGTTCTGTCAGTGGGTGTGTGAGTGTCTGAGAGGGTGTCTGAGTGGGTGTATGAGTGTTTGATTGAGTTCCTTAGTGGGTCTGTGAATAGGTGTGAGAGTGTCTTAGTGGGTTTGCAAGTGCCTCCATGTGGGTGTCAGTCTGTGAGCGAGTGCATGAGTGTCTGAGTGGGTCTGTGAGTGGGTGCATGAGTGGTTGCATGATTCTCTGAGTGGGTATCTTAGTGGGTGAGTGAGTGTTTCAGTGGGTCTGTGAGTAGGTGCGAGATTGTCTGAGTGGGTTTGTGAGTGCCTCCATGAATGTGTGAGTCAGCCTGGCAGTGAGTGCATGAGTGGGCCTATGAGTGGGAGTCTCTTAGTTGGTCTGAGTGGGTGCTGGAGTGTCTGAGTGGCTGTCTGAGTGGGTGTGTGAGTGTCTGTGTGGGTGTCTGAGAGGGTGCTTAAGTGTCTGAGTGGGTTTGTGAGTGCATGAGTCTCTGAATGGGTCTATGAGTAGGTATGTGAGTCTGGGTGAGTCTGGGAGTGGGTGTGTGAGTCTCTGAGTGGATCTGTGAGTGTCTAAGCAGGTCTGTGAGTGGGTGCATTACTGTCTGAGTTGGTCTCTTAATAGGTGCATAAGTCTCGGAGTGGGTTTGTGTGTGGGTGTATGAGTGTCTCATTGGGTCTGTGAGTGGGTGTGTGAATCTCTGAATGGGTCTGTGAGTGGGTGCACGAGTGTCTGAGTGTTCTCTGCTTTGCCCTTTTTTTTTGCTCTTTCACCTTGTCTGCTTATTTTGTGCCCTTTGTTTTGCCTTTACTGCCCGTTTTTCTCCCCTGTTTTTCCCTTTTCTGCTCTGTTTTGCCTTTCCTGCTTTTTCTTCTACCCTCTGTTTTGCCTTTTCTTCTCCTTTTTACTGCCCTCTGTATTGCCTTTTCTGCTTATTTTTCTGCCCTCAGTTTTCCCTCTTATGAGCCCCAGGGATGACCCACTCCTCAGAGCTTTACTGATATTAAAGAGTGGGGCCGCGGGTACACCCCACCGTTGAGCTCCAAAAGCCCTGGGCACCACCACCTCCTCAGAGGCTTTAATTAAACCAAAGGAGGGGGCTGCACGTACCCCCCTCCTGGGGCTTTCATATGCCCCAGAGACCACCACCTCCCAAGGGCAAACTTTTAAAGTGATGCGGGATGCGTGGACCACCTAGGCCTTAGGGAACACCACCCCCAGGGCCAAATACATTCTTTAAAGTGGGAGGGGGGTCAAGTGATCCCCTCCCTGGCCACATATGGCCCCAGGGACCACATCCCTCAGGGCCTGACCTTAACCCGTTCCATGCTGCAGACGGCCCCCGGCCATCCGATGTCACAGTGGGCCTGTGCGGAGGACGGCCGGGGGCCATCCGAACCCCGCCCACTCATTAATTGTCCAGCACTGCGGCGGAATGTGCGCCGCAGTCAAGGTGTTAACTCATTGGGGAAGGGGAGCCACGGGTCCCCCCCTCCCCAGGCTGATTTTGGCCCCAGGGACCCCATCCCCCAGTGCCCAGACATATGTCTGTCTATATATATATGTTTTACATTTATCACTTTCAGCTCCTCTTCTTCCTGTTCCCATGAGAACGCTCAGCCCTCACCAGATATCCTGATAACTGCCACGCAGCAACAATTCGTGAAAGGCCAATAGAGGAAGGAAATTCAAGGGTTTTGACAAGGAACACATGGACTCAGAGAATAATTAGGATTACCGGTAAGTAATCGGGAATATCCCCGGCCTTCGGTAAAGTCAGTTGGCAAAGCGTGACTTGTTACAAACTTGCAGCAGAAAGGAGTACCAGAGCACCGACTTCAGACTCAAGGAACTTACCCAGGGCTTTAAGTGGGCCGAGTCTCACCGGTGCTTTTAAAGGGGACCTCGAAACGGGTCTCTATCGGGCTCTGTTTTGTGCCCTGGCACAGGCGGTCCATTTTAATATGGAATGTGTGTGCTCACACAGGAAATCCTTTAAAGAGAGTCATTTTCTTTATGGATTTGCCTTCTCTTTTCGAAACTCATTAAGAACATTGTTGTGGTATCACCAGGGCTTATTTATCATATGCAACTAACAACCATTGGCAAAGCCAATAGTCCTGACTTGTAGCTTTGATATTGCTTGTTGTATCATATATCTGGATGCAATTGCAGAAACAGCAAAATACAAGTCGGGCAGCACACTGTGCTAAACAAAGATTTTTAATTTACTTGTTTTTAAGTTGCGCCCTAAATTACATTTGCAACGCCCCTTTGAGAGGCCCCCAAGTTTTTTCATTACACTTAAAGCCCTGAACTTACCCTCCAACTGTCAGTTCAACTCTGATTTGGTTGGGAAACCGAACGGATAAATGATCCTGTAGTCTCATAACTTGTGCCAGAAACAGCTGTCAGTCATTAGACTTAAATGGGATAATGGCGCACGGAGATTCTCTAATCTCAGGCTACACAGCCGCTTCGTACTGTCGTGGAACCAGCATGGCGGACGTTGCCAGCAGCGCACCAATCAATACCAAGCAATCACTGACACCGCATCATGCCAATTCAGTGATAGAATAACGAGCCGCTGCCGATGGCTGGTCCGGGCCGATTCGTGAGCTTGATTTAACATCTACTGATCTGTGACGCTGAATCACTGGGGGCGGCCGCAATGAAATGAATCATTGTAGAACCTACAGAGACGCAAAAGTTAGTCATGCATAAACCACAAGTCACTAAACACAGGCTGCACGCTGCTAAGAAATAGCACCGTGGTTAGGCAAACTGCATGTGACTGCTTGGCTGAGTCGTTGCTTTAGATACAGGGAATCAGTGCAGGCTGAAGACTTTCCGTGCGTTGACGGTCAACGAATGTTTTGTCAGCGTTCACCGTTCAGCAATTTCATGTCTTGTATTTCATCGACCGTATTTCATTGGTGTGCCAACTGCTCCAGGGGTGTGTGTGCTTGCAGTCAGTGCTTCAAGGCGGTACGATTGGAGACACAGCCTTTGGAAATAGGCCGGTTCTAAGGTACTGGAAATTAAACTGAGCGTTATTATGGAGTCCCGGTGGAAAATGCACCGTGACGCACTCACATTTCCTGTCGGGAGTGTACATGAGCTATAACACTGAAAGCCCAGATTTGAAACTTTGAAGAACAGGGGGAATGCCGAAATGATAATCATTTGTGCAAGCTGACAATCAAAGTAAAGGATGACATAAACACAGTGGCGGCTGGTGACATTTGAAAGTGGTAGGGCGTAAACAATTCTCGTACTACACTGCGGCGAGCGAACGCGAACCACCTACGGGGGCTTCGGGGGTTTTTCCCCCGAGAACATTTTGAAAAGAGAGTGCATTTTCAAGCAAATTTGAGAAAGCAGGAAGGTTGAGCAGCACTCCTGCTAGGCTTAATATTTACATTCAATTTGTTTGCAATCGCAGTATAGACATTTGCCTGGCTCCTTCTGGCACAGGAACAGCGATGGGCTTTGTGTCCTGGCACATATTGTAAAACGTATTTCATTTACCTTAGCACACAATACTATATCAGACTGTTTGGACTTAGGGGCACTGTGTAGGAGGTAATCACTGCATTATCTTTGGCATATTATCCTGGTTTGCAACCACCTTTTCATACAGGTAAAATGTTGGTGAGACACATTTTCACAAAGTTTTTTTGGCGCATCTACAAATCAAATCTGGAACCTCCCATAATCCTAAACAAAAAGCCGGCTTCCACCCATGATCAATAAAACCGTACATCACTGCAATGTTGCACTTGTGAATATACTGCACTACCGGCCCAATTTAAGCAGTGATCTGAATAATTAGGATACAAAGAAGTGAGCTGCCTTGGTCACAGAGTTTTTCAGAGAGTTAAAGTCTGAACTAATCACTGAAATTGTACATTGATGATGCTCCAGAAAGCTAAAAGTTTGAAACAATTGCAAGAAACTTCCAGCAAACATTAATTGGTAACGTAAATGGTATCATTTTGTAACACAATTTTGTAAAATAAATTTGTAAAAAATTAATAGATGTTGTGAAGATAAACAAAACAAAGAGCAATACTTTTTTTTAAATAATGTCCCGTACTTGGGCCAACAAAACAAATTTTCCTGAATTTCCCGTATCTCCTGCTTTCCCCTTCTACCTCTATACCATAGCGTAGAGATATTCCCTGGGAGCTCTTCCGTGTCTGTATCGTTCCCCTCCTATTTTTACCCTTGTTCAATTCTCAGTTGCCTCATTGCTAGGTTAGAGCTCCACAAGTCCTGTACCATATATGCAGGCATACATTAAAGAGCCAGTGCATGTAATTGTCTATTGGTGCTGCAATCATCAACTTTCACCCACACCCATCGCAAACAGCATTAACACTCATATCGAATGCCCAGAGAAAAAACATTTGGCGTCATTTTGCAGAAGTCAGGCAGTGGAAATGACAGTGAAAAATGTGCCAGGCAAGGTGCAACTTATCTTAAAAAAGACCTTTACCATACTGCGTGAGTCTGGTCCGATGCTACTCCTCGAAAGCAAATGCAGTAAAACATACAAGAGGCCCACACAATGCGTCACAGCCACTAACTCTTCCAACATGTTCAATGCACATTAACTGCAGAAGGATGCTGTTCATGGGGCTGCTTGCCCACGCTGTGTCTGCAGCGTCACTTTTTTTGTCACTGAAAATAAACAAGCCCGTCTGGTCTCACGCAAACTGACAATTATTGCTGTTCCCTTTGTGGCAAAACATTCTAGTAATTTTTATAATTACGTTTGTGGAAGCAAACACTCATCGTTTTGAACTGGTTAAGTTGCATGAAAACAACGCACTCCTAGCTCTATACCCCAAAGGCTTTCACTCTAAAACGCGCAGCAAAAATAATCTCATCACATCAATAGCACTCACCCCTACGCCAAGTCAGTCGCGGACGGCATTAGGGGGGAGGGGTTGGGGGGGTGGAAATGGGGTCGTCGCGGGAGGGATGGGGAGGTGGTAGGGGTTTAATTAAATAAAAATATAAAATTAAAACTTACTCAGCTTGCCTTCTGGATGGTTCTGACTCCCGAATCCCGTTGTCCTGCGCCAATTCCTGCGGCTCTCCTCGTTATCTGGAAAGACAGCCTCCCTCCCTCCCCTCCCTCCCCTCCGCCAATCACAACGCTGCAATGGCAGCGTTGTGACTGGTGAGGCGCAGGGGAGAGCGCCCCAGCCGCACCATTTTCTCCTACATAGATAAAAAGGGAGAGTAGGCGGTCATGCTCGAGGGCAGGGGGGAGTGGCTTACCCACTGTTGTGGGTACTGACTGTTTGGTCGGCTTCAGGGGCCGAGCAAACAGTCAGTACCCACAAGAGTGGGTAAGCCACTCCCCCCTGTCCTCGAGCATGACCGCCCACCCTCCCACCCCCAACCAGGCACTTCTGCTTTCTCGCAGTGCGAGAAGCAGAAACATAAAATGGTAGTTTTTACTATTTTATGTTTCTGCTTCTCGCACTGCGAGAAAGCAGTGGGGCGACACCCAAACGCCCCTATGGAGGAGCCGCCACTGCATAAACACATTGTATTACTTTGTATTAAGTGGAAATAATATTCTAGGTTTTGTGGGCAGAGTCACGAACGCTTCGAACCAGTAGCTCTGGAGTAGATATGAACTGCACCATTGTGAGTTTTATGACTTGTGAAACCAAATGGTTTTCTACTCAGATTTTACACATACTGACATCAGTGAACAAGTATTGGCAAAGACAATAGGTCTTGGTGTTCAGCATGGTGGAGTGTCGTAGAGTGGCATTAAGTAGAGTGGCATAGAGTAAAGCGGCATAGAATAGTCCCGTAGAGTGGAGTTAAGTGCCATAGTGTAGAGTGGAGTGGCGTAGAGTGGAGAGGCATAGATTGGAGTGACAGAGTGAAGTAAGGTGGAGTGGTGTTGACTGGAGTGGCGTGGAATGGAGTGGCATAGATATGTGTAGAGTAGAGCAGCATGGGATAGAGTGACATAGATTAGATTGGTATAGAGTGGAGTGGTGTGAAGTGCAGTGGCATAGTGCACAGTGGCTAAGAGTCGAATGGCATAGAGCAGCATACAGTAGAGTAGCATAAAGTAAGTTGGAGTTGAGCAGACTGGTGAGGAGTGGAGTGGAGTGGAGTAGAGTGGAGTGGTGTAGAGTAGAGTGACGTAAAGTGGTGTAGAGTAGAGTTGAGTGGCATAGAGTGGCACAGATTAAAGTGGCATAGAGGGGAGTAGTGTTGGGTGGTGTACAGTGGAATTGTGTGGAGTGGAGTGGTGTAGAGTACAGGGACATAGAGTAGAGTGGTAAACAGTCATAATATCGGAAAACAAATATCGACTGGACAGAATATCGAGTTTTAAATATAGAATGGACAGAATATCGAATTGCCAAAATATAGTGGTGAAGAATATCGAAAATCAGGTAAGAAATATCGATTTACATAATATAGAAGTAAGTAATATCGACAGTCATAATATAGTTGTTAAAAATATCGAATTTTTTAATAGTGTTTTAAGTGTTAGTAAATGTGTTAAAAGTATGTATTAATTTTGGAATGTATGTTTGAATATTTTTAAAGTAATGAATTTTATGTTATTTAATTTTTGTGTAATTTAATTCCGTAGCGGGTTGTGGGTTTATAGGGGATTAGGGTGGGAAGTAATTTAATTATAGTACATTAAATAATAATTTTTAGGAATTATTAATTATTTTTAATTTAATTTTGCGTTTTACTTCTGTAGCGGGTTGTGGGTTTATAGGGGAATAAGGTGGGAAGTAATTTAATTGTTATTAAGTAATTATTGATTGGTAAATAATTTATATTAATTGGTAATTAATTTGTATGCAAAATTTTAATACTTTTGTTGTTGGTATTAATAATGAATTTATTGTTAATAAAATATTAAATTATTATTTTCCCTACTGTTGCACTCTCTGGAGTGGGAATAGTAGTTTTTATCCCTACGCTATCCAACGCTTTCCCTACTGTTGCACTCTCTGGAGTGGGAATAGTAATTTATACCCCTACTCTATCCAATGCTTTCCCTACTGTTGCACTCTTTGGAGTGGGAATAGTAATTTTTACCCCTATGCTATCCAAAGCTTTCCCTACTGTTGCACTCACTGGAGTGGGAATAGTAATTTTTACCCTCCCGCTATCCAACGCTTTCCCTACTGTTGCACTCTCTGGAGTGGGAATAGTAATTTTTACCCTCCCGCTATCCAACGCTTTCCCTACTATTGCACTTACTGGAGTGGTAATAGTAAATTTTACCCGCCCGCTATCCTACGTAAAAAATATTGAATATTTTTAATTAATATTATGTTAGTATATTTTACTTACATTCATTATTTATTAATTTAAAAGTTATTTAAGTATTTTTAAGTATGTTTTAGTTAATTATATGTATTATTTCATTACTTTTACATTACTTTTAAGGCATTTAAAAATTCGATATTTTGACCAATTATATTTTTTACAACGATATTTTGGATTCTATATTTTTGTACTTACCTGTTTGTAGATAGGGATTCCATATTTTGGCATTCTATATTTTTTCCTCGATATTTTGGCAAGTCGATACTCTCCTTCTCGATATTTCGTCAGTGATCCAGTAGAGTAGAATAGAATAGAGTGGCGTTAAGTAGAGTGGCATAGTGCAGAGCTGAGTGGCATAGAGTGGTGTGGATTGGAGTAGTTTGGCATGGAGTGGCAAGGAGTAGAGTGGTATAGACTGCATTGGCATAAAGTGGACGGTGATAAAGGGGCATAGAGTAGAGTGGTGTAGAATAGAGTTGAGAACAGTAGAGTGGAATAGAGTGGGGTGGCGTATAGTAGGGTGGAGTGGAGTGGCATGGAGTAGGGTTGCATATGGTGGAGTGGCATGGAGTGACATAGAATAGAGTGCCGTAGATTAGAGTTTTGTATATAACAACAGGAGTATAACCCATATACCACGTTGAGAGGTGGGTAGGTATGTAAGAAAGAGCAACAATTCTCAACAGGTATTATTACGCTAGACAATTAAAATTGTATGTCCAAGACATCAGACCGGAAGGAAAAAGGAAGACTCTTTGAAGAATTTTAAAGAATGTATTTAAGTCAAAACATCATTTAAGCGTCATTCGTGGAAACACGAGAAAGTAATTTTACAGTTGTATCAGCACTGTAGAAATGCATATTTGAAAAAACACAATAACAACCCAAATTGCACTTGGTGCTGGATGTGAAGGTGAAAGTGGCGACACAAGTGACAATTGTGAAAAACAGCGACGGCGGCGCAAGAGAAGTGACAAATAATGTACAGTGAGAACAATTTATATAAAATATACTGTGGTCGAGGAAATAAATTGACTATTTTTGGTAGTTCAAGACAATCGTTTGAAAGGAGAAAACCACAGGAGAAATGTTGCGCGATTAATGGCGCTGAACGGTCGACGGCGTTTCGATCCTCTAGGTTAGGATCATCTTCAGGACCGGGTTGTTTGATTTACAAACGGTGCTGTACAGGGGGCAAGAACAGGAGGACGTAAGGACAGAGAGGGGGAAGGTATGAGAAGAGGGAAAGGACCACAGTGGGCCCGAGTGCAAGGCGAGTTGTATTTGAAAAAAGCGAGGTAAAGGGGAGAAAAAGAGGAAAGGGCGTGGTGGAGTAAGGAAGTAATGAATTAACCTGAGGGGGCGTCGGACAATAACGTAGGAGGGTCCGCATCAGAAGGAGAGCGTTGTGTGCTGCAATTAAAGGGGGACAGAGGATAAGGTTAGGGTGAAGGAAGGATGAACGGGGGACGAGGTTCAAGCGAACCGGAGTGAGGGTTACCTGGTGGTGGTCGTCAAGTTAATCTAGAGACGCGGGGCGCGTCTGTGGATGAACGTCGCCGGGCGGTCAAAGGATCTTCGGGGTTTAGCCAGGTCCCGTCAGGGGTACTCCTAAATACAAAGGCCAATGAGAAGCGATCCAGGGACAGGAAGTGGTGAACCAAATTGGAGGCCATCCACAAGTAACGAAGCACTTACTGGGAATGCGGAATGAATCCGGAGCATATCGGGGGTGCAGCTTGTCTTCGTGTGGCAATTCGAATGAGGAGGCCTTTGCGGGGAAGTGTTGAAGTCAAAGCCGGTGGGATCACGTGAGCGCGACTAGGGGGCGGGGCTTACTGGCTGAGTTAGCCCGGTGGAAGACTAGAAAGCGGAAAAAGGGAAGAGGGGCGCGCGGGAAGAAAAGGTACAACTCAGAGAAGACAGACTAAGGTAGAAAGATAGGTCATGTGTAAAAAACATTTGGAGATGATAATACATTTGGAGACAATAATTTTATAACACAATGCACTATATTAATGAGAGTAATTCTACATTGTGATTAGTAAAGGGAGGAGAAAAAGGAAAGAGGAGGGGGGGGGGGGGGAAAGGGGAAAGGAACGGGTGGAAGAAGGGGGGGGGAAAAAGCAACAATGAACACAATATCTCAGTTATGGAAGTTAGTCACAGGGGTGCGAAGGGTCAGGACAAGGTTCAGAGTAGAATGGTGCTATTCCATTCATCAAGTGTGTTCAGGCCAGCATGGACTGAGTTACAAGTGGAAATCCATTTACATTCGCATTTATTGAGGAGTGCTTTGATGTCGCCCCCTCTCAGCGGTAGTGTGGGTTGCTCTATTACTTGCCAAATCATATCAGTCTCGCAGTGGTTTTTGAGAATGTAATGTGCAACCAGGGGCGCAGTAAGGACCTTGCAGTGGATTCTACTTTTGTGTTGGATAATCCTTTGTTTGACCATTTGGGTGGTTTGTCCGATATAAATGAGGTTGCAAGGGCAGCGGATGGCATAAATCACATTTTGAGATTTGCAGTTGGTGAATGCTTTGAGTTTGTAGGTGAGATTGTCGGTTTTAAACTCTTTAGTATTGACTGTAAGGTCACAGACACTGCAAGACGAACATTTATAGTGTCCGATGGCAGGAGGTAGGCCCCACATGGACGTGATGGTGTTTATTTTGGGGTCTGTAGTGGGCCATGTAATAGCATGTACCAGATGGGTAGCCAAATTACTCCCTCGTTGGTATGAAAACAGTGGAGGTTGGTCAAAGGTTTCAAAGGGTTGAAGTAACTTCCAATTACGCTTGATGATCTTATTGACTTCGTTACTGCAGGGACTGAACTTAGAGACAAATGGAATCCTCGTCATAGTTTTTTTGGGTTGTGGCATGAGTAAATGTTCTCGGTGGCAGTACCAAGCTCTCTTGCGGGCTCTGGTAACGAGGCGTTTAGGGTAACCCCTATCGAGAAGTTTCTGGATGAGAATGTCTGATTCTCTGAAGTAATCTTTGCGCCACTTACAGTTCCGGCGGATCCGTAGAAATTGCCCATATGGGAGGCCATCTCGGAGACTGCGGGGATGATAGCTGGAATATTGAAGTAAAGTATTTCTTTCAGTCGGTTTCCTGTATAGACTTGTGCCAATTTTGTCATCTTCCGCGTGTATTAGGACATCCAAGAAGGGCAGGTCATTGGATTTGGACTCATGGGTGAATGTGAGATGGGCCTGAGAATGATTTAGCCATTGAACAAAGTTCTCAAGAGTCTGGGTTGAACCTTTCCAGAGGAGGAGGACATCATCAATGTAGCGACGCCATAGGCTAATTTGGGTGATAAATGGGTTCTTTGTGTTGAGAATGAGGGTCATTTCCAGATTGTGGACGAACAGGATGGCAAAATTAGGAGCAAAACAAGCACCCATAGAAACTCCCTTAATTTGGAGGTAGAATGTATCACGATACAGAAAATAGTTATTTTCTAAAGCCACTTGAAGTAGATCCATGATGAATTCCGTAGGAATTAAGGTGGGTCTTGGTCTGGATTCAAGTAAAGTTTTGATGACCTGTAGTCCCTCTTTGTGGGGAATGTTAGTATAGAGAGATTCAATGTCTAATCCCACCATCAGGTCAGTTTTGGTGTCAAAAGGCCGGTCCTCTATGGTGCAAATGAGGTCCATGGTGTCTTTAATGTATGTTTCAGTTGATGGGACAAATTCTTTTATAATGGCGTCAATGTATTTACCCAAGGGTTCGAGAATGGAGCCACAACCCGAGACGATGGGACGGCCTGGTGGGTTGATATTGTCTTTATGGATCTTGGGAAGGATGTACAAGACTGGCGTCCTAGGGTTGGGATTGTTGAGAAACAGGTACTCTTTCTGGGAGATAATATTCTGTGATTTGGCTTGTTCCGTGAGGACCTTGATTTTGTTACGCAGGTCTGGTAAGGGGTCCTTGGTGAGGGGTCGGTAATGAAGGGTATTAGAAAGTTGTCTTTTGATTTCAGTGTCATATTTTTCAGTGTTCATGACAACGATACCTCCACCTTTGTCTGCTGGTTTGATTATAAGATCGGTTTGTTTCTTTAAGTTGAGAAGAGCTTGTTTTTCTGCCAATGGTAGGTTGTAAGGAACAAATTCGAAGCTACGTTGGAGGGTCATGATTTCACGAAGAACAGCTCGTTCAAACGTAAGGATTTCAGGAGGCATGCAGGAGGAAGGGGGATTGAAAGAGGATGGAGGGTGAAAGCGGGGTGTGGTAGGAGCAGGGGTTTGCGGTTTATCAGAGAAAAATTGTTTGAGTCTGATTCTTCTGAAAAATAGTAATAGACTCGATTGTAGATCCAAGAAATTGGTGCGTTCGGTGGGCACGAAACTCAGGCCTCGACTTAGAAGGGTGGTCTCTTTGTGCGACAGGATGTGGTTAGAGAGATTGAAGATGGGTATGGATGTGGGGTCCAAGGAGGCCCGGGCAGGTGTTTGTACAGTAACTTGGTTGTTCACCATTGGTAGTACCTGTTGCGTGTTTGTCTTTCTCCTGAGAATGGAGGTTGGTATCGACGGTTGCCCCGTGGTCGGGAAGGTGGACGGCCCTGACTGCGGCCGCGTCCTAAAAAACCTTGTGGTAAAAGTGGTGGGGGTCTGTTGGTAGTCGTTGAAGAGCTGGGACCCTCACCCGGGTCTGATTCTTCTAGTGAGCTATTGGAGGAGTTAGAGAAGGTAATCTGTTGGTTATTACGGTATCGACCCCAATTGCGAGTCCTGGGAGGGATGTAAGGAGTGTTGAAGAATTCGTCGCGTAGATATGGGTATGTTTTTTCAACGTTGTAGAATTTTATATCTTTCTCAATCTTTGTAACTTTTTTGTTGAGTTCAAAGGTGTTGAAAGTGGCGATAGTAAGGTTGATTTTTTCTAGGAGGTTTTTTGCATCTGTGAGAGATGAATCAGCTAGTATTAATTGTTCCAATTCTGCAATTTCTTCTAATTCTTTGCGGCTATGTTCAATGGCTGTGTCGATGCCTAGCACCATCCAGTGGCGTGAGCAGGTGGTAGCTAGATGGCTGAAGCCAGTACGGAATTTTGGGTCATTTACAAATATGGCTGGGATATTTCTGATTTGCAGACCAACTGGGATCACACCTGTTTTAAGGTATTCTGTGAGCATACGGGCGTGAAGATCAGTTCTGATTTGTTTTTTCTTGAGTTTTTCAAGTTTGTCTAACAGGATACGGGAGGTATTGGGAGGGGTGGTTGTGGCTGAGGTAGTGTTCACTGGAGGGCCAGAGAGGAGAGAAGGGCCCCCAAGTAGACGCTCGATGTAGTCTTCTGTGTATGTCAGAGTCTCCCTTGACATTCTAAATGCCAAAAAATTGGCAGAAGAGAAAAGACAAAATAAATTTGTCCGAAAGTAAGATCCAAGTAGGAATCAACTCTCGCAGCTATGCAGCTGCTCACAATCTTGTATATAACAACAGGAGTATAACCCATATACCACGTTGAGAGGTGGGTAGGTATGTAAGAAAGAGCAACAATTCTCAACAGGTATTATTACGCTAGACAATTAAAATTGTATGTCCAAGACATCAGACCGGAAGGAAAAAGGAAGACTCTTTGAAGAATTTTAAAGAATGTATTTAAGTCAAAACATCATTTAAGCGTCATTCGTGGAAACACGAGAAAGTAATTTTACAGTTGTATCAGCACTGTAGAAATGCATATTTGAAAAAACACAATAACAACCCAAATTGCACTTGGTGCTGGATGTGAAGGTGAAAGTGGCGACACAAGTGACAATTGTGAAAAACAGCGACGGCGGCGCAAGAGAAGTGACAAATAATGTACAGTGAGAACAATTTATATAAAATATATACTGTGGTCGAGGAAATAAATTGACTATTTTTGGTAGTTCAAGACAATCGTTTGAAAGGAGAAAACCACAGGAGAAATGTTGCGCGATTAATGGCGCTGAACGGTCGACGGCGTTTCGATCCTCTAGGTTAGGATCATCTTCAGGACCGGGTTGTTTGATTTACAAACGGTGCTGTACAGGGGGCAAGAACAGGAGGACGTAAGGACAGAGAGGGGGAAGGTATGAGAAGAGGGAAAGGACCACAGTGGGCCCGAGTGCAAGGCGAGTTGTATTTGAAAAAAGCGAGGTAAAGGGGAGAAAAAGAGGAAAGGGCGTGGTGGAGTAAGGAAGTAATGAATTAACCTGAGGGGGCGTCGGACAATAACGTAGGAGGGTCCGCATCAGAAGGAGAGCGTTGTGTGCTGCAATTAAAGGGGGACAGAGGATAAGGTTAGGGTGAAGGAAGGATGAACGGGGGACGAGGTTCAAGCGAACCGGAGTGAGGGTTACCTGGTGGTGGTCGTCAAGTTAATCTAGAGACGCGGGGCGCGTCTGTGGATGAACGTCGCCGGGCGGTCAAAGGATCTTCGGGGTTTAGCCAGGTCCCGTCAGGGGTACTCCTAAATACAAAGGCCAATGAGAAGCGATCCAGGGACAGGAAGTGGTGAACCAAATTGGAGGCCATCCACAAGTAACGAAGCACTTACTGGGAATGCGGAATGAATCCGGAGCATATCGGGGGTGCAGCTTGTCTTCGTGTGGCAATTCGAATGAGGAGGCCTTTGCGGGGAAGTGTTGAAGTCAAAGCCGGTGGGATCACGTGAGCGCGACTAGGGGGCGGGGCTTACTGGCTGAGTTAGCCCGGTGGAAGACTAGATTAGAGTGACACAGAGTAGAATAGTGTAGAGTGAAGTGGAGTGACATGGAGTAGCATAGAGGAGAGTGGCATAGAATGGTGTAGAGTGGAGTGATGTAGACTAATTTAGAGTGACAATGTGTGGAGTGGAGTGGCCTAGAGTTAAGTGGAGTGGTGTGGAGTGGCGTAGAGTAGAGTGGCATAGAGTAGAGAGGTGTGGAGTAGAGAAGGCATCGAGAGGGGTAGAGTGGAGTGGCAGAGAGTGGAGTGGCATAGAGTGCAGTGGAGTGGCATAGAGAAGAGTGCAGTGGTGTAGAGTGGACTGGAGTGGTGTACAGTAGCATGACATAAAGTAGAATAGTGTAGAGTAGCTTAGCGTAGAGGGACAAAGAGTGGGGTGGAGTGGAGTGGAGTGGAGTGGAGTGGCATGGAGTAGAGTAGAGTGGCATTGTTCCAGCCCCACTCGCCTGAACCACAGGTACTACAGGAGCGTAGACATACCATCACTTCATAACAGGAACATGCTGCAGAAAAACAGAAAAGACAACAGGAGAAAATAAGCACAGGATAGACCCACAAAGTAACGCAATAGGGCTAGCTTATACCAGAAAAGAGCCCCCCAATTCCTTTAGCTTACCCACAGAGCAACAGCTTATTGAGGGAACCAGATTAATTACACAAAATAAAACAACGTGAGGGTTTATCCTGCTGTAGGTTTCTTGATAATATCCCATAAAACAAAGTCCTCCGGTATATGCGGGAAAAAAGAACAATGCATAACGTGACAAAAACCGCTTGTCTTGGTTAGATAAGGAAATAGGTAAAGGGATAACTAGAAAAAGGATGGTACCATAAGGACATTCAAAAAGAATCCCCAGTGCACTGAAGATGAGAAAAAACAATCCTGGATGGAGCAACTGACTCCTAGAATCCAAATAGTTCCACTGCTTATTCTCTGATGTCTCTGGAAAGTAACACGGACTGCAGGAAGAAACACAATGTAGGTCTGCTCCAGCCGGAACAGACAGAACCTCCACGAAGAGCACTGCCTTAAGGTTAAGGCAACAGAATCCAGACGGTCAGAAGTTCAGCAGGGCAGGCAGCAAAAGGGCAACAGGACACCAGGACGCCAAGGCCAAAGTGCTTCCGGGGCCAAAACCGGAAGAGAACCCAAGCAGGGAAGGAAAGGCAGACGGCCCTTAAATACCTCCCAGCTTCCCACCCCCACCCGCGGCTGCACTAGAAAGGGCAAATCACAGCACACGGAAAGGAAAAAAATAAGAAAGTCCCGCCCGCCATCCCGCCCCGTGAACCCGCCTGCAGATCCCGGCCGCGTGATCCTGCCCGCAAAAACAAGAAGAAAAGGAACAACAACAGATCAGCCATAGGTAGGAACAGCAACACGGCATTCAGACCGCATCAGTACCCCCCCCTCAAGAGACCCACCACAGGCTGGGGCTTGGAAGGGTGACAAAGATGAAACAAATGGACCAACTGGGGAGCACAAACAAAACCAGCTGGCTCCCAAGTACGGTCCTCAGGGGGATAGCCCTCCCAATCCACCAAATAGAACAAACGCCCCTGCTGCCTCCTAGAGTCCAAGATGGCATGCACCACATACTCCACATCACCATCAATCAACAAGGGAGGAGGAGGAGGCATGGGCACAGAGTAGGGATGTAAGGCTTAAGAAGGGAGGTGTGAAACACAGGGTGCACACGGTAATCATCAGGCAATTCCAATTCCACAGCCACGGGATTCAACACCCAAAAAACCCAGAAGGACCCAAATAACGTGGTTGCAGCTTCCGGGGCCCATCCAAATGCAGATTTTTAGAAGACAACCAAACCTGGTCCTTAGAAGCATAAGAAGGAGCAGGAATACGGTGCCTATGAGCAACATTTTTCATCCTAGCCTTAGCAGCCACCAGATATTCATGGGCAGCACGCCACACAGCAGTTAGTTCATGACTCAGCGTATCAACTGCCGGAACCCTGCCAGAAGGTTGAAAAGGGACCGCCCTAGGATGGAAAACCATGAAACAAAAAAAAGGGGGAACAACCAATGCCGAATGAAAACTGTTATTATATGCAAACTCAACAATAGGCAAAGCCTTCACCCAACTGCCAGTAAGGGAAGTAAGAAGACAACGCAAATACTGTTCCTTAGTCTGGTTGGTTCGCTCCGTTTGTCTATCACTTTGGGGATAGTAAGCTGAGGACAAACGAAGCTCCATATCCAGGGAGGAACACAATTCCCTCAAAAAGTGAGACACAAACTGTGCTCACCTATCTGAAACAATGGCAGTTGGCATACCATGTAAACGCAAAAACTGAGCGATAAACACAGTAGCCAACTCCTGAGCAGTAGGCACCTTAGGTAATGGCACAAAGTGAGCAGATTTAGTGAACATATCTACAACCACCAGAATAGCAGTACACCCTGCATTCAATGGCAAATCGGTGACAAAATCCATACTGAAAGTATGCCAAGGGGCAGGAGGAACAGGTAGTGGCTGCAAAAGACCTACAGGAGGGGTATGCAAGGCCTTGTTGATAGCACACACTGGACACGAAGTGACAAACACATGGATATCATGGTATACCGTGGCCCACCAAAATCAACGGAGAAACATCTCCCGTGTCTTAGTTATACCAGGATGACCCATAAGAGAGGATGAATGACACCCCTTCAACACCTTAGTTCTCAATTCAGGAGGAATAAACAACTGTGTACCATGAAACAGCAATCCAACCCTCAACTGTAATGCAGTATCCATCAACCAATGAGTTACATCAACAGAAGATAATAATACCTTGATCTCATCTTTAAACTCCTGAAAAGAGGTACACCCCACAATCTTCTCCACTGGTATCATAGAACTCTCACCGAGAGAATTATCCTTCCACAAAGGAGACACATGAATGTGGGACAAAGCATCAGATTTCACCTGTTGGGCAGCGGGTCTATATGTGATGGTGAAATCAAACTCGTCAAAAAAACGTTACTCATCTCATCTGACTTGGTGTCAAAGCCCGAGCAGAGCGGAAAAACTCCAAATTCTTATGGTCAGTATAGATCTTAATCGGATGTCTTGCACCCCATAAATGGTGCCGCCACTCCTGAAAAGCTAATTTAATAGCTAACAATTCCCTCTCTGCCACAGTATAATTCTGTTCGGCAGGTAACAATTTTTGGGAAAAGAAAGCAAGAGGGTGCATATGTCCGGACTCAATGTCACGTTGGGACAATACCCCCCTACAGCATACGGTGAGGCATCTGCCTCCACAAAAAAAGGGAGAGCAGGATCTGGGTGATGTAAAATGGGGGCTATGACAAACCTCTCAACCATGGTCTGAAAACCCGCTTGGGCTGCTGCTGTCCATTGAAAACCCACTCCCTTCCTCAGCAATGACGTGATAGGTGTAACTACATCTGAGAAATGGGAGTTAAAACAACGATAAAAATTGGCGAATCCCAGCAATACCTGAACATCCCTAACACCAGTAGGACTTGGCCAGGAAGTAATAGCCTCTGTCTTTTTGGGATCCATCTGTCTGCCCTCAGCTGCAATGATAAAACCCAGAAATTCCACACAAGATGTCTGAAGAATACACTTCTCAAGCTTCACAAATAGCAGATTGTCACGTAACCGCTGCAAGACCTGAGACACATGTATCCTATGATCCCCAACATTTGTGGAAAATACCAATATGTCATCGATATATACGATGACACAGATATCCAATAAGTCCCTCAATACTTAATTGATAAAAAACTGGAACGCTGAGGGGGCGCTACACAACCCAAAAGGCATAACGCAGTATTCGAAAAGACCAAACTTCGTTCTAAAGGCAGTCTTCCATTCGTCCCCTTCACAGACACGAATGAGATGGTATGCCCCCCACAGGTCCCATTTCGTAAAGATGGTAGCATGTCGCAGTTGATCTAGCAAAACAGAAATCAATGGTAAGGGGTACTTATTTTTAATTGTGACTTTATTTAAAGCCCTGTAATCAATACACGGACGTAGTTCACCTCCCTTCTACGGCACGAAGAAGAGAGGTGAAGACACCGGAGAAGAGGAGTGCCGGATAAATCCTGTAGCCAACAACTCGGCATGATATGTCCGTAACTGCTGTGTTTCGGGCTCGGACAAGGCATAAATCCGGCTACAGGGCAAAATCCCCCCTGGAACCAAATCAATACGACAGTCAAAAGTGCGGTGAGGTGGCACAACACCGGACTTAACTGTATCAAAAACATCTGCAAACTGTATGTACTGTGATAGAATACCAGACCCTTCCAAGGAACAGCCCGTAGAACATACCAAAGGAAAAACCCAATCTGATGCCTCCTGATAACAGTGTTGCACACAATACCCTGAATCCATGGTAACCGTACGTCTCACCCAATCAATTTTAGGATTATGTGTCTGCAACCAAGGCACCCCTAAAATACTACCAAAGGTCGGGGCATCAATAAGATCAAAGCTCACGGACTCAGAATGGCCATTGTCACAAATCAAAATAAGAGGCTCAGTCTGTTTTATTATCAATCCAGAAGGCAACTCAGTGCCATCAATCGCCCTTACTGGTTCTGGATGGGTTTTGAACACACAAGGAATATCAAATTTCCTAGCCAACTGAATATTCATGAAATTCCCGGTGGCGATTGAATCAAGGAGGACCAGAAAAGTGTTCCTCTTATTACCAGATATCACCAGAGTAATGGTAATACTGAAATGACGTGGCACCCTAGACACCAGTCCAGCCACATCATAGGGCTTGAGATCATATATGTGTTCTTGACAAGGAATAAACTCTCTCTGTCGAACAAAGGCCACATATTTTCTAACCGGCACCGAAGAGGGCTTAACCGAACACTCACGTGCAAAGTGTCCATTCCCCCCGCAATAAAGACAGAGATTAAGCCTACGACGCCGCTCTTTTTCCTCGTTGGATAGGGGACCCTGCACACTTCCTATCTGCATAGGTTCAGAGTGATTCTTATCCCCTACCTCCACATTTGCGTCACTGCGACCAGCGTAAAATCTAGAGACAGGCAGTCGGTATCTCTCACCCTTCCTTTCCAAACGTCTGTGGTCTAACTTAACCACTAAGTCAATAAACTCAGTGCAATCCTCAGGGGGATTGACGATTTGTGATATGACATCTTTTAGTTCACCACACAGGCCTTGGTAAAAAAGAGAAGTTCTCTTCTCATTAGGCCAATGAGTTTCAGACACCTAGGTGGCGATTCCGATCCGTTTAAAATATTCCCCGTACGAATCGTATCCGGATTTTTTTACGTACGAATCGTATATGTAAAAACTCCATACGAATAGCATCGGGAAAATTCCCCGACACGTCCTCGGGTCGGAAAAAGTGTCCGACACGTCCCCGGACAGTTTTACGTGCGGATCGGGAAACTGAAGTACTAACGCGCAAGTACGATCCGTCCCGTCCGTCCGAATGCACAACCGTATGGTAAAAACACCGTACGGAGCGAACCTCTATAGCAACCATGGAGACATCCAAACATGTGCCCGCATACGCGCCGAACACCCCCCCCAGCCCTCCCGTATGTACGTGCCGGACCCCCATCCCCCCGCGGATGTACGCGCCGGACCCCCAGCCCCCCGCGGATGTGCGCACCGGACCACCAGCCCCCCGCGGATGTACGCGCCGGACCTTCACCCCTCCCGTGTATGTACGGCGCATACCCCCACCCGTGTATGTACGGCGCGTACCCCCACCCGTGTATGTACGGCGCGTACCCCCACCCGTGTATGTACGGCACGTACCCCCACCCACGTATGTACGGCACATACCCCCACCCGTGTATGTACGGCACGTGCCCCCACCCGTGTATGTACAGAGCGTACCCCCACCCCCCCATATGTACGGTGCGGACCCCCTGAACAGGACGTTACAACTCAGACAGATGGAGGCACGGTGGATCTGTAGACTACGATGTGTGACACTAGGGTTGAGTGCTAATAATGAATTTAATTATTATAAGGTCCTTATAAGGTCCTTCTGTACAATCTTAGACACTGAAGTATGAATTAGATCAAACACCCAATAGTGTGTCTATAGTATGGTTAAAAGGCGGCCTCCTATCATTGTCATCTGTGCTAACTGAATCATAGTGTTTAAAATCGTGGATTAAGTAATCTTTAGAACTTAGACTAATCCAAATTTGTAGGAGACCTTTTCCTTATGCCATGTCTATTGTGATGCTAGCAATGGATCCAGTACACCAGCGTGTTTCACATCTGTAAATAGAATATGTGGACGCAACGACTTTTTATTTTGCTCCTCACTCCTATCGAAAGGCACATACTGCATGCCAACTTAAAGATGGCTGAAAGCGCACATAATTCAAACGATGTATGCTATGCGACTAATGCATCCTGAATAAAGTTGCAGGATCGGATTTAGGTTCATGAGTATTGTATAAAACATAACATATGTCAAAAGACTTATCTACGCTATAGACCCGGATGCGTTATATATCACGCATTTTTTCGATCATGTTAAGTATAATAAAAAAATCTTTTTTAAAAGTAAGGTTGCGTGATCAGATTTTTTCTATTTACATTTATTTTTGTGAGCCCTATATAAAAACATGATGCGTATTTTTTAAAATGTGTTTTTAAACAACACGGTGCGTCACTGTAGGTCCAGATGGTATGTATAGTACACAGTCTGCATGATTAGAATGCCTCTTGTGATGACTGATAGACCATTACAAAATGTCGTCCAACATAGTATGGTGGTGACATCATTCTCCATGTGTCCTGAGGCGTAAAATCAATCGTATAAAATAAACCGATATGCCTAAAACAATATTAATAATATGCTAATACATGTTGGAAACAACGTATAAGTTATATGATCATTCTGTTTATTGTCCTGACTTTAAACGCAACTTCATGTATTGGGCGATTTTAGAGTGAAAATTTAATTTTACCATCTGGACGTTTAAATAAATTTAAATATCGTGAATGAAACTGAGGGCTCTTTAAAACATGTGAAATATGTGGTTGATATAGCATATATGCTGTGTAATTTTGAATATCTTCGTGAGGGATCGACAGCCCATTCCAAGATGGCGCCCACCATCTTCTCGATCTCACATTTACACACCTTTTTGGCGTGAATTAGAACATTAATTTAAATAATTTTTCACTAATTGGTTAATTTACCAATTGTACCACGTATAAAGAGACATAGTTGCGTGGAGGTTGTGAGAACTTTCTTTCAAACCAAACGATCGCGTGAAGACGGGTGCATTTATTCACCGTGAGTACGGGGGGTATTTTATAATTAGTCTTGAACTGCCCGTATGGAGGCTTTGTAAGAGGGAACTAAATAATGTTTACTAAACCTTTGATATTGGCTAATACCGGCTGCAAGCTCTATTTACTTTCGGGATTCAAATCTTACTAAGATGGCTACTAAAATTGCCCAAATGAATATATTAAAGTTGTCGCTTTGTCATAGAATCACCGAGCATTATAAAGTAGTCCGGGCTCGGTATATGATCGTTTACTTTTTAGATTAGGAGTTTGACTCAATCGGTACTAAAAACTAATATGTGCTACAGTAATTGCCTGAAGCGACTTTGGGCGTCAAGCAGGAAACGCCAACTGTTGCTATTTCGCTTTGTCCAACTACTTACATACAAATAAGTCAGTTATCATACCCACTATATGTTTGTGGTGTCTCTTTGACTAGTATTTTGTGAAGTAGGCATTATATGAAGATCCCTCTTGATTATTATAGCAAAATATGCTGACTAGCTAGGAGAAGAATACTGTTCACGGGCACTATTTAAATGTGACAGGCATTTCTGTAGGTAATACAAAATGTCTGTCATGTTAATATAAATGAAAGTGATGTAGAATGGATATATATAAGAACCAATGATCAAACATTGAGTCTTTTGAAACAAACTATCTTTGGCTGGTAGTGGTCTTTGACATATTGTTTGTTCATACACTCTTTTTTAGGATACACTTTTAACTGAGCCTTTTTTGAATCGGTAGATGTACAGTGTTTGGATACACGTATTCTCAAGTAAGTTGTTTAATGATAAACTTTTTTTTTTTAAATGTCTTTTTATTATTTGAATTCAATCAAGAGCATCATTAGCATCAACACAAAGTGTACACAGTGTATTGGCAGCACATCTGTATCTACATTTTTTTAGATTAACCATCCTATATATGCACTTCATCCAGGCATAGCATTGAGGTAGTGGAACATCAAAGGCCAGGAAGTGCGTGTCCTATTTAATGGGCCAACCATTGTGCACACATCATAAGAATATCAGACTGCCATTGTCCCCTTGTACTCTATTATCCACACATTTGTTTTGCCTGTCAACACTGGGCAACAGAATAATCATAAGCATAGTGGCATTTCTAATATGCAGTATGAGGATGTATGTCGTTACAACACATACATTTACAACGCATGCACTTACAATGCATTTTTTACAACGCAACATCCACTACAACGCATTCTATTACATCGCATGACACTACAACGCATTTTTAAAAACTACCTTTACAACGCATTCCATTACATCGCATACTACCTTTACAACGCATACCATTACAACGCATAATATTACATTGCATTTAAGGTAAGTATTGGATAGTATAGGGGTAAAAATTACTATTCTTACTCCAGGGGGTGCAACAGTAGGGTAAATGTTGGATAGTATAGGGGTAAAAATTACTATTCTAACTCCAGGGGGTGCAACAGTAGGGTAAGTGTTGGATAGTATAGGGGTAAAAATTATTATTCTTACTCCAGGGGGTGCAACAGTAGGGTAAGTGTTGGATAGTATGGGGGTAAAAATTACTATTCTAACTCCAGGGGGTGCAACAGTAGAATAAGTGTTGGATAGTATTCGGATAAAAATTACTATTCTAACTCCAGGGGGTGCAACAGTAGGGTAAGTGTTGGATAGTATAGGGGTAAAAATTACTATTATAACTCCAAGGGGTGCAACAGTAGGGTAAGTGTTGGATAGTATAGGGGTAAACATTACTATTCTAACTCCAGGGGGTGCAACAGTAGGGTAAGTGTTGGATAGTATAGGGGTAAAAATTACTATTCTAACTCCAGGGGGTGCAACAGTAGGGTAAGTGTTGGATAGTATGGGGGTAAAAATTACTATTCTAACTCCAGGGGGTGCAACAGTAGGGTAAGTGTTGGATAGTGTAGGGGTTTTAATGTAATATTATGCGTTGTAATGGTATGCGTTGTAAAGGTAGTATGCGATGTAATGGAATGCGTTGTAAAGGTAGTTTTTAAAAATGTGTTGTAGTGTCATGCGATGTAATGGAATGCGTTGTAGTGGATGTTGCGTTGTAAAAATTGCGTTGTAAGTGTAGTGCGTTGCAATAGTTGCGTTGTAAAGGTTGTTCCCCGCAGTATGAGTAAGCCTCCCTCCTATTCACCGTGTTCCTACGCCATCAGTCTGTGATCCCTACTGCTTCTGGCTCCGAGGCCTCCTGCGGATGTTCGATCAAGTAGCAGGTCAAGGGCGCCCAAATGTCCCGTGGTCCAGAGGCACTGGGTAATAGCTCTGCATACGCAGCAAGCTGCTCCTGACATGTCACCAGATCAGCAATCCAGTCCTTAAATTTCAGGGCTCGTCCCCTGCCCCAGCGACAGGCCACCCTCCTCTTAGCCATTAATAGCACTAGGGCAACATATTTCCGGTGTGTCGCCTGTATCGGTTTGACATAACCAAGCAATACCATCAACAGCGTGGGTTCAATATGCATATTCGTCATACGAGTCAAAGCCCTAAAGACCTGCGTCCAGTATTCATTCACCCCAGGGCACACCCATGCCAGATGTAAAAAATCCGCTCTAGGAGCTCCACATCTGGAACAGTTGTCCGTATCTCTCAACTGATAGCTATACATCCTAGCTA
This sequence comes from Triturus cristatus, assembly GCF_964204655.1. Classification (NCBI taxonomy): domain Eukaryota; kingdom Metazoa; phylum Chordata; class Amphibia; order Caudata; family Salamandridae; genus Triturus; species Triturus cristatus. The sequence goes on from NC_140595.1 coordinate 568,276,747, forward strand.
GCGTATAGTATAATCTATGCAGGTATTTATAATGTATCATGCGGAGTTTGCTGCTGGCCGACACTCTCTCAGTCTGCAGGCAACAATATTCCCACTGCTCATCCGTAAGCGCCAAGCCAAGTTCCTCACTCCATCGCGCACGGGAGGGCGTGTCAAATATCTCCTTCTGTGTGTGCACTGCCCTATAAATTAAGGAGACAAGCCGTTTAGCTGTCTTGCATTTAAGCATTACTTGTAATGGGGCTAACTCCTGCGGTTCATTTGGGAAGCTTGGGGTAAGGGTCAGGATCCCCTGTCTAAGTGGGTTTGCTGTAGGCCCTGTAACTTCTGCTCTGCAGAGTGGAATTTCCCTTCATGATATAGGTCCCCCCATGTCTGAATGTGTGTTCAGTCACTAAATTTATGAAACTGCGTCTCCTGCAGCAGAGGCATACTCGGGTGATATGTAAGAGGTAAGGAGGAAGCATGAGAGCGTTTAACATGCGCCCAATTAGTTGCCAAGCTGTGATCGTACAAGTTATGGAGGTTGGCCTCTTGTCCCTAGGTGCAATTGGATCAAATAGCACTCCATCAATGGGTATTGGGTGTGCAAGCCAATGCTCCGCCGCTGCTTGCGGCATATACCTGGGTTGTGCCACCCAGCACCAAGCATAATGGGCCTGCGCGCTGATGTAGTATAATTCAATACCCCAAACCCGCCTTGCGAGTATGGTCTAATGAGCGTGTTCCATTGCAACCGCGGCTGCCGACCCCCTCAGACAAGCCACGTCAGCTCGGACCTGAGCATCACAAAGAAATACCTCCCCGGATAAAACAGGATGTTTAAAAATAAGTAGAGTAACTGTGGAAGGATCACCATTTTAATCAAGCAATTCAGCGGGTAACACAATCCGCTATGCGTGTCATTGCAGTGCCATAGTTCAAACGCATAAGTTCATCTCTGTCCCTCGTCACCCTTATTCCCAGATATCACAGCTCCACATCACACCACTCTAGGGGGTAATCCAGTGGAAATCTATGTGTTGCCATCGTCAGTGGGAATATACAAGATTTTCCCCAATTAATTTGTATCCCCGACAGTTTCCCTAAAACTATAAACTCTAGAAGTATCGGGTTCAAGTTGTCTTGTGGATTCCGAATATATAGAGTAATATCATCCGCGTAAAGGGATATAAGGATCTGCCGCAGATTGCTCCGCAGTGCCCTATCTTTATGATGTAGCTGCAGTTTCGCTGCCAATGGTTCCACTGCTATGGCAAAGAGCAGAGGGGAAAGTGGGCACCCCTGACGGGTACCCCTCGTGATGGAAAATGGTTGAGACGTATGACCATTAATGAGTACCTGGGCTACGGGCAAGTGGTACAAGAGCCTGATCCATGATAGACTGAGGGGTGGAAATCCCATACGCAGCATTACTCCAAAAATGTAGTCCTACTCTATCGAATAGAACGCCTTAGTGGCGTCTAAAAAAACTGCTGCTAGGGGTAGATCAGGCGAGACAGTGTTGAGAACCGTAAAAAGTGTCCTCAAGTTATGGGAGGTGGCCCTTCCTGGCACGAAGCCCGACTGATCCGGGAGTATCACATTTTCCAACAGCAGACTCAGGCGAGTGGCGACTAATTTGGCCAGTATTTTGGCATCACAGTTTAGCAGGGAGAGTGGCCTATAGGAATCACATTGCTGGGGCGGTTTCCCTGGCTTCAGTAACGAAATTATAAGAGCTTCCCTCATGGAAGCGGGAAGGCAACCTACCGCCAACGATTCTTCATATGCTTTTCGCAAGATGGGGGCCATAATATCAATATATGTTTTATAGAATTCTATTGGAATGCCGTCCGTCCCTGTGGCTTTCCCTGATTGCATACTCATAATGGCCTCCCGAACCTCATCTAATTCAAATGGAGCACATAGAAACGCACGTTGTGCATCACTGAGCCATCCCAGTGCCACAACCCCCAAAAAACCCTCTAGGTCCATATCATCCTTTCTATTGGTAGTTTACAAGTGACTTTAATGTCGCGTAAATGCACTAAGAATATTAGCAGTGTCCCGATAAACCGCCCCTCCAGCTCTTCAATTTCCAAGATATAGTTTGTATAGCGAGGTTTCCTAACTGAATACGCCAATGCCCTCCCCGGCCTCTCCCCCTCTCCATAGCAACGGGCCCTCCAGTATTTGCCTCGAAAGCGTGTCTCCCTCCCAGCTGTGGCCATATACTCCGTAAGCATGTCCCTGAACCTCACCTGGGCTGTGGTGGTAGGTTTGAGAGTCATTTCCGCCTCTAACAGTTTCAGCTCTCCCTCTAGTTTATGCAGTGAATTGGTTATATCTTTGAGCACCCTGAATCCCTTGGACATGCCAAACCCCTGAATCGTTACCTTGAATGCTTCCCAGATGATTTCCACACTGTCCACTGAACCTTTATTGCGGTTGAAGAAATCCCACACTTCCTCCCGCAGCTCTTCCTGAAAGACCGCATCTAACAACATGGCAGCGCACAACCGCCAACTGCCACGCGGCACGCTAAGGTCCAATGAGGACAATATGAGTCGTACCGGGGCATGATCAGAGTACGTTCTGGCTAGGTGTTGCACCTGGGAAATTGCGGGACCGTGTCCCCTGGAAACCAACCAATAATCGAGCCTTGCCCAGGAAGCTGCCTGTGCTGTGTAATGTGTGTCCTCTTGTGAGTGCGGGTGCACGTGTCTACAAGCATCAATCAAGTGATATGTAGCGATGGTGTCCCTGAGAGTCACACTCACTTTGGTGTAGTGATGCGGGGCAGGATGTGACCTATCGCGAATTGGGTTATATGTAACGTTAAATTCTCCACCCCAAATGATATGATGGGAGCCCACTTCAGATATCTTGGCCCACAGCGTGGAAAAGAATGTCGGGTCATCGACATTAGGCCCATAACAACAGGCCAATGTAACAGAAACAGAGCCCAACTGCCCCCACGCCAGGCAATAACGACCCTGTAAATCTCCTGCTGACCCCATGAGATGGAAGGGCACTTGCCGCTTAATAAGTATCACTGTCCCCCTTGCATAAGAGGAATAAGAGGAGAAGACTCTGTGCTCCGCCCATTTGCTTACAAAACTGCTGGATTTCTGGGGAGTAAAAAGCGCTTCTTGCAGCATAGCTATGTGTGTTTGATGCCTATCTAGGTAGGCCAACAGTTGCCGCCTCTTCCGTGCATCACCCAACCCTCTAACATTCCACGTAACGATATTCAATTTGCCAACATCACAATCAGCCATATTCCTGGCTATCAGCCATGACCTGGTGCATTACCCAATCACTGCATTTCAGCCAATAACCTGCGTTACAGCATATTTCCGCAGGTAGTCTAAGATGCTCAACTTCCAACTTGGCCAACCTCATCCCGGAACCATTCCATATGGTAACCTTCTGTGAGATAGACATATACAAACCAAAAAACATCCCGCTAGTCCCCTCCCCCTCCCACTGAAGCAGCCCCAACTTGCCAGCGATGTACTCTCCCCCTGCCCCCCCAACCCCAACACAACCAGTATAGGCACTACAGCACCCATCTAGGGTGTGCAGTGAACAGCCCCGGGGTGATACCTGCTGGGGGCCTATTCTAGACGGCTACACAGGTACATCTCACCCTAAAAGCCTACTTTAGATGGAACAGCCAGGCTCTAGGGGCCAGAGGGTGCCCGGTGTGCGAAATCATACGCTCTAAAAGGTTCATCAGTCAGCAACAGTACGTAACCTCAGCCTCATCTCCTGCCATGGAAGAAGTATTATGTTTCGAGCCACTAGAAACACCAACATGGGCCCCAAGTGTCAGCTCACGGCGAGTCTTCTTCAGCTCCCTCCGACACTGATTGCTGCGATGCCGCCGCTTCTCCGTCATGGCGATTCGCTTTCTTCACTTGTTCAAGGAATTCTTCCACTTGGTTTGGTGCGGTAAAGAAACGCTGCCTACCCTGATGTGTCACTCTGAGTTGTGCTGGATATAGCAACGCATAATCTATTTGCACCTTCCGCTGTTTAGCCTTGATGTCCATAAATTTATGCCTCTCCTCCTGCACCATGGGCATAAAGTCTGGATAAATTGAGAACGTATTCCCGTCGTACGTTAGGGACCTTTTCCCTCTTGCAGCCCGTAAGGCCACGTCGCGATCCCTGTAGTTTAATAGCCTCGCAATTATTGGACGCGGAGTACTGCCAGGCTGTGGTCGTGGTGATCCAGCGGTAATTACCTGGTAATTTCCCTATTCAAAACCACATCACCTATGGTTTACCGCTGAAAAGGGTGAAAAATGATGGATCTTTTGATGACCGTGTTTCACCAAACAGGAGACTTTACATATATATAAAAATTAAATGCAAACAATATTAGAGGCAATAATGAGAGTGGTGAGTTATTTTAAAGGGTTTTATTTAAGTCAAAAGTTAAGGTTCTCTGACTCTTTATTCATTAGTCAAATATCAATCAGGTTACAGAATTGAAAAATAGGAAAAATAGCATTAATACAGAACATATTACAGTCTGCATATAAGCATCACATATAGGAAGGGAAATGTGGCGCAAATTGTCAGTCAAAACTCTTAAAGAGTTTCTTAGAAAAAGAGTAAGTCTTACAAGGTTAATCAATAATTAATAATGGCAAAAATATCCCATAAAGAGAAATAAATGCAGTTTAGCACCTAAAATCTAAATCTGTTCTGATCCTTTCAGCTCTTTCCCTCTGCTTCGCTGTGCTAGTCTGTGTCTCTGTCTCAAGCTGCACCATAGCCCCCACAGAATGCAGCCCCTCCCTGTCTCTGTGTCCAGCACAGAAACTGGGCCTGGAGAGAGGCAAATAGCAAGGCAAAAAGGAGGCACTCCTCCCACTTCTAAGCCATATTTCAAGGAAAAGTTCACGTGCTCAGTCCTAATAGCACATTCCAAACTGTTTCAGTTTAGTCCACTAACGCAAACTGAAATCACGTGGTTTTCTACACTGTGAAACACAATTCAGCACATTTCTACTCTTGCAAAAATACATGATGCCATTTTAAAAGTACAAATACATTTTCTAAATTAATGTGCATTCTATAGTGAGATTACATATGGATTATTCACATATAAGCATGGCTGTTCAACTAATTAAGCATGTTTTCACATGAAAGCACCTCCAAACTGAAGCATTATGTTTTGATATTGCTTGCGCCACAATCTGTGTGCCTGTTGGACCTAACGTCCTAAAGGTAGCTTGGCTCAGGCCAACAGGCTTTTATCCCCTCATAGCGCCTTGAGCTTGCATCACACCCAGCTCACAATTTAACGCAACACCACTTAAAAAGGACACCACACCGATGAAATTTAAAGGTTACTTAAACTCTTTATCTTGTCTTCTTACACGGGGACACTCAATTTCCCCTCTCAGGACAAAATTTCCTTACAGTTCAGGTTCAACATTTCGTTACCTCACAGGATAAATATTCCAGTTCATTTCAGGATGAACATTTCATTCCAGGATAAACATTTCATTTCAGGATAAACATTTCATTTGCCAATACAGTTCTTTTGATTTAATTCTAGCACAGCAAATAATTAAACACTCCCCGTAGTTTCCACCCTGCGCCTTGGCTCTGGAGGGAGAATTAAAATCCTCACAGATTACACAATGCTCTTCCAACAGATGGTTTCCCTAACGGCTATACTTTTTGGACCCTACGTTGTCACCAATAATCCCTCTCTTACATTTAGGTGCTAAGCTAGGGATTCTCTCTGCGACTAGCAATCATTCGGTGACCCCGAGGCAGTGTACATGTTAATCACTTCAGCACTAGACATTAACTCATTACATTTAGGCATTCTACATAAACTCTTGCTGCTGCTAGGGATAAAACGGCTATTGCCAACACTATACTTAAGTTTCAACTACGTCGACTTCACTCTCATGGGTGATTAGGTTAGTGTACCAGTTTGATTACCCTAGGACCTGGCTTCCCTCAGGGACCGGCCATTAGGTATGACCGGACATCTCCTGTCCGTACTTGCGTATTCTCCTGAACTCCCCTGGGCTCTCCCCCCCTTCCTTCCAGGCCCGGCTTACTGTTGATCCACGGTGTTCTCCCCTCAAGCAGTTCAGCAGATCCTGAGGTTGGGCTCCCTTCCTCCAGACCGACGAGGCTCCCCACGCAACCAAGAAGATCCCTCCACGGGGGGGGTAAAACGAGTCACAGGCCACACCCCCAGACCACCTCCCCGAGGGCTACCTGACTAGTGGGGCTCCTCCGCTTCCAACAGTCCGCTGGACCAAGTCCATAGAGGGCTCTGCAGGCTAAGCGCTGACCCGATCTACTCCGCATCTTCTGGGAGGCGCGCCCGCAGCCGCCCGAAGCAGTGCGGCTTGCCGGGGCGCGGCCTTGATTCTTCCGTCGACAATAGGGCGGCGCTTCGGCCCCTCACACGTGATGCCAGGGAGGCAGCCTCTCGGCCTGTCACGTCCCCGGATTCCGGACTGTATTCTCTCCTCAGCTGTGTGAAACGCGGCGGCCGCCTCCAGACCCACACCACGGGGTCCCGACACTTCTCCGTTGCAGCCTCTCCCCAACTCTGTGATGCGGCGGCCACTCACAGGCCCACACCACGGAGTCCCCAGGCAATCTCTCAACCCCGGGGCCGCGGCGGTGAGTACTCCAGGCCAGGATTTCTGCTGGGGGGAGCTGAAATTAAGGGGCAGGGTTCATCCCAGAGCCGATAAGAAAGCCAGCCAACTCTACGCGATAGGCCCCGGGCCCCTCTCTTGTAGTCAGAGACAGGGGACAGTCGTTAGGGCAAATTCAACTAGATAATCCCAGGCCACGACAGGGGTGAGAGCAAGGTAGGTCCAGATGGCGATTTTCCCCTGGGTCCAGACCTTCAGGGATTCTGACTTCTCAGAGGCTTTTGAAAACGATGACCCCCAAAGTCTCTAACTATGTTCAGGGACCGGTCAGAAGGTGGGGGGTGGTATCAGCTGTCTCTGGAAGACGCGCAGACCCAAAGGCCTGTCACTCCCCTATCTAGCGCAGCCACCTCCCCACACAGGTGCCTTACTCCTGATTACCTCACAGCTCGTCCCCAATCCTAAAATGGCCGCCCTCCTGCCACCTCTATTTATCACCTGGGGCCTGACTGGCCAGAGGGGCCCAGAAGGTTCCGGAACCTCCGATGGCAGTCATGGCCCAGATGCTGAGGTGACAGTTGGAACCACCATTTTGGGAATTTAACCTCCCTCTTCCTTTTTCTTCAGTGAAGCACCTTGCGCCTCTCCCTCAGGTAGTGAGGATGAGGCGCCCAGAGCCTCTACATCAACACCCAAAAAGTTGTCAGTGGACAGAAAAAATGAGAAGGGAAAGGGAACAAAAATAAATATGAGGAGGGAACTGCCAAAGGGCTGTCAGGTCTAACACGCGTCCCCCCAGCTGAAAGTGGGGAGAGCTACCCAACCCCTTGGGAGTCCTCTTCACTAAGGCGGAAATACCTGGATAGACCGTCAGCATTGGCGTGGTCCACTCCTGGGCGATGTTCCACCCTAAAGTCCATTCCCTGTAGGGAGATGGACCACCTCAATAACTTGGAATTCTCGCCCCTCATTTGCATCAGCCACCTGAGGGGCCGGTGGTCAGTCTGAACCAGGAAGTGCGAGCCAAACAGATATGGCCGCAGCTTCTTCAGAGCCCACACCACCGCAAAAGCCTCCCTCTCAATTGCACTCCACCTCTGTTCCCGGGGGAGTAGTCTCCTAGACAGGAAAACCACCGGTTGGTCCAGCCCCTCGTCATTAAGTTGCGACAGCGCTGCCCCGATGCCATGCTCCGACGCATCCGTTTGGATGATGAACTCCATGGAGAAGTCAGGGGCCCTGAGAACAGGTGCCGCACACATTGCCTTTTTCAAGGTGTCAAAGGCTTGTTGACACCCCTCGGTCCAGATTACCCGTTGAGGGTGCTTTTTAGAAGTGAGCTCAGTCAAGGGGGCCACGATAGTACCGTATCCCTTGACGAAGCGTCGGTAGTAGCCAGTGAGGCCCAGAAAGGCTCGGACCTCCGTCTGAGTCTTGGGGGGTTCCCAGGCCATGATGGTTTCAATCTTGGCCTGGAGGGGTTGCACCTTGCCCCGACCCACCAAGTGACCGAGGTACACTACCGACCCCTGCCCGATCTGGCACTTACTGGCCTTGATCGTCAGACCCGCCTGCTGCAAAGCCTGAAGGACAGCCTGAAGGTGACACAAATGGTCCTCCCAGCTGCTGCTGAAGACAGCGATGTCATCCAGGTACGCAACCGAAAAGGCCTCCATCCCGGAGAGGACCTGGTTCACCAGCCGCTGGAAAGTGGCAGGGGCGTTCTTGAGCCCAAAGGGCATCACACAAAACTGGTAGTGACCCTCAGGTGTGGAGAAGGCTGACCTTTCCTTTGCTCCATCTGTCAGGGAGATCTGCCAGTACCCAGAGGTAAGGTCAAAGGTACTGAGATATTGGGCAGCTCCCAACCGGTCAATGAGCTCATCCGCCCTTGGGATAGGGTGAGCATCGGTCTTTGTCACAGAATTCAGTCCCCTGTAATCCACACAGAACCGGAGTTCTGGGGTAGTGCCCGGCGGGGCAGCTTTAGGTACCAGTACCACCGGACTGGACCAGGGACTGCTTGAAGGCTCAATCACTCCCAGCTCTAGCATCTTGGTGACTTCTCCATGTATGCTGGCCTTCACCTTATCCGACAGTCGGTAGGACTTGGACTTCACAGGTGGGCTGTCCCCTGTGTCCACATCATGGGTACACAGATGAGTCCTTCCCGGGATAAGCGAGAACAAGGAAGCAAACTGCTCCAAAACTTGGCGGCAGTCTCTCAGCTGTTCGGGAGTTAGGGATGGTGAGAGGATCACTCCCTCCACCGACCCATCCTTCTCTTGGGACGCAAAAAGATCAGGAAGAGGTTCACTTTCCTCTTCCTCTGACCCATCAGTCACCATCATTAAAGTGACCTCGGGTCTCTCTTGGTGAGGCTTGAGGCGGTTGACATGGAGCACCCGATGGGGCTGCCTGGGGGTCTTAAGATCCACCACATAGGTGACCTTGCCCTTCTTCTCAACCACCTCAAAGGGACCTGACCAGCGATCCTGGAGGGCGCTAAGCTCTCCAGGTTCCATCACCCACACCTTCTGGCCAGGCTCCAGCTCCACCGGGTGAGCATTTCGGTCATACCATTCCTTCATGACTGTCTGGCTGGCTTCTAGGTTTTCAGAAGCTTGCTTCCACAACCTAGCCATTTGGCTACGAAAGGCCAGCATGTAGCTCACCACATCCGGGGGAAGTTTTCTGGGAGTCTTTTCCCATCCATCCTTCACGAGGCTGAGGGGTCCACGCACAGGGTGTCCATACAACAGCTCGAAGGGGCTGAAGCCCACTCCCTTCTGTGGTACCTCCCTGTAAGAAAACAGCAAACAAGGTAGGAGGATGTCCCATTTCCTCCGCAGGCTCTCGGGCAGACTCCTGATCATGCCCTTTAAGGTTTTATTAAACCTCTCCACCAGACCATTGGTCTGGGGGTGATAAGGGGTGGAGAACTGGTAAGTGACTCCACACTCTTTCCACATAGCCCGCATATATGCCGACATGAAGTTAGTACCTGTGTCCGACACAACTTCCTTGGGGAATCCCATCCGGGTGAAAATTCCCATCAGAGCCCGTGCCACCGCAGGTGCAGTAATGGTCCTCAGAGGGATAGCCTCTGGATACCGGGTGGCATGATCCACCAGAACCAGGATAAACCTGTGACCGGCAGACGTTGGTGGATCCAATGGCCCAACAATGTCGATGCCCACCCTTTCAAAGGGGGTGCCAACGACTGGCAGTGGTTCCAGGGGAGCCTTCAGCTTCACCCCTGTTTTCCCACTAGCTTGGCAGGTTAAACACGTCCTACAAAAAGTATCGGAGTAATCCTCATCTGAGGCCAGTAAAAATGAGGGACGAGTCGAGCAAAGGTCTTGTCTTGTCCCAGGTGTCCTGCCAAGGGTATTTCGTGAGCCAATCCCAAAAGGAAGGCTCAGTAATGCTGGGGAACTACCAAGGCCCGGGATGATCCATGGACAGGAGCCTTGGGTTCGCTATAAAGGAGACCATCTTCCCAGTATATGTGGAAGTTCCCCGAATCGTTACCCGCTGCCTGGGTTTCGGCCTGCCGCCGTAAACCCTCAAGGGTAGGGCACTCCTTTTGGGCCCGACAAAACTCCTCCCTAGTAGGTCCTCCCTCCACCTGCCAGTCTGCAGGGGTAGGTAGGCCCTCCAGGGAAGTCACATTCCCCTCCGTAGACTCCGGGACCACTTCAGTCGTCCCATCCACCTTCTGAGGTTCAGATGCCGGGGCAGGCCTCCCCTGTCCCCGTTTACCCTTTTTGGCAGCTGGTTGGGCCTTTGTCCCACGCTCCAACCTCTGTGAACTCCCTCTTCAGACAGTCACGGACCGCGTGTTGGCACACGTCCACTCAGGTGTCCCCAACATTCCCATGTGGGCCCTGAACTCGACCTCCTTCCATGCCGAGTGTTCCAGGTCATTTCCCAACAGACAGTCAACCGGCATGGCAGGGCTTATCGCAACTCGTAGAGGACCCGCAACCCCTCCCCACTCAAAGGGAATCTGGGCCACCGGATAGTGACCCTCTTTGTTGTCAGCCATCACAACCGGGTGGACTAAATTGGGAACCACCTGCTCTGGGGACACCAGCTGACTCCTTACCATAGTCATGCTGGCTCCTGTGTCCCTCAGAGCATCCACCCTGTGGACATTGATGGTGACCCATTGCCTGTACTTAGTAGTATTCAAGGGCACCTGGGTCTTAGGAACCATCTCACAATCCCCTAAGTACACTAAGGTTAGCCCTGCCCATTCACCTCCCTTATCTAGGGGCAACTCCTCCCCAAGCACTACGCTCGCTACCCCAGGGGTCTTTCCTCCAATGGGAGGGTGTGGTCTCTTGGGACACTTGGCATCCCCCTTATAGCGCCCAATCTCGCCACACTCATAACAACGGACAACCCTAGGCTGCTGACCACGGTCAGGATAAGGGGGTTTGTGGGGGCCAACCTTAGGAGGGAATCCTACTCCCTTTCCTTGTGAACTCTTTTGGGGGCCTTTAGAGAACTCCTTCTTTTTGTCTCCCCCCTCTTTCTTCTGGGGGGCGCCCTGTCCAGCCCCTTGGAAATTCCCTCCAGTCCCTTTTGAGGATACCCGGGTACTTGCCCAGATATCCGCCTCCTCTGCAAGCTTCCTAGGATTAGTTAGCTTGCTGTCCACCAGGTGTTGACGCAGCTCCGGAAAACTTTTCTCGAGGAGGTGCTCCTTTAAAATCAGATTATACAATCCCTCGTAGTCCTTTACCTCACCCCCCCACTGAGCTTCGGGGACCCCATGGGCTTGTAAGGAGACCTCATAGGCAGCCAACCATTTAACAATGTCATCCCCGATACCATAGCTGGCAACTACATCTTTTGGCAGGTAGGGTCTGGGCTCCCTGGGGATCTCTCTAGGTATGCTGCCACCAACGGGACTGCTGGGGGTTCCAAACTGTAGGGCTTTGAGTTCCAATTCCCTTAAGTGGAGCTCATGGAGGAACCTCCTCTCCTCCCTTTCTTTCTCCAAACGGGCCAGTTCCATTTTGAACTGCCTCTCCTCCCTCCTGTCAACTGAGTCAGCTGATGACAGGCTTCCCCCCGAGGCGCTACTACCCGCTCTTGAAGGGGCACTAGGTCCTGCATCCCTGTGTCCACTCCCAGGGGGAAAAGTGATTCTGGTTCTTCTGTGGTGTCCAGTCCTGGTCCCTCCTCCCGTTTCCCGCTAGGGTGGGCCATAACCCAGGCTCTCAAGCTGGTTTGGAGTTCTATTTTCTTCGCCCCCTGCTTGAAGAATACCTCCCTCTCCTGGCAGAATTCCTTCAGTTGGGTCACAGTATATTCTTCCAACCTACCCAACTCAAACTCCATCCTACCAGGCGGGACCCAACTCTGCAGAACAGAACTTTACAATAGGAGACCTTTCCTTTAAGAGGAAGTACACCACAGGACAGGACAATTTTGAAAACAAAATTCCAATTAGGGAGGCAACCTGGAGAAAACTCCAGCAAAAACAATCAGGTGTAGGTTGTGGCGCGCGCCAAACTGCTAAGGAGTGGATGCAAGCACAGATTCAGGATCCCACCGCTGAACACCAACTTGTTGGACCTAACGTCCTAAAGGTAGCTTGGCTCAGGCCAACAGGCTTTTATCCCCTCATAGCACCTTGAGCTTGCATCACACCCAGCTCACAATTTAACTCAACACCACTTAAAAAGGACACCACACCGATGAAATTTAAAGGTTACTTAAACTCTTTATCTTGTCTTCTTACACAGGGATACTCAATTTCCCCTCTCAGGACAAAATTTCCTTACAGTTCAGGTTCAACATTTCGTTACCTCACAGGATAAATATTCCAGTTCATTTCAGGATGAACATTTCATTCCAGGATAAACATTTCATTTCAGGATAAACATTTCATTTGCCAATACAGTTCTTTTGATTTAATTCTAGCACAGCAAATAATTAAACACTCCCCGTAGTTTCCACCCTGCGCCTTGGCTCTGGAGGGAGAATTAAAATCCTCACAGATTACACAATGCTCTTCCAACAGATGGTTTCCCTAACGGCTATACTTTTTGGACCCTACGTTGTCACCAATAATCCCTCTCTTACATTTAGGTGCTAAGCTAGGGATTCTCTCTGCGACTAGCAATCATTCGGTGACCCCGAGGCAGTGTACATGTTAATCACTTCAGCACTAGACATTAACTCATTACATTTAGGCATTCTACATAAACTCTTGCTGCTACTAGGGATGAAACGGCTATTGCCAACACTATACTTAAGTTTCAACTACGTCGACTTCACTCTCATGGGTGATTAGGTTAGTGTACCAGTTTGATTACCCTAGGACCTGGCTTCCCTCAGGGACCGTCCATTAGGTATGACCGGACATCCCCTGTCCGTACTTGCGTACTCTCCTGAACTCCCCTGGGCTCTCCCCCCCTTCCTTCCAGGCCCGGCTTACTGTTGATCCACGGTGTTCTCCCCTCAAGCAGTTCAGCAGATCCTGAGGTTGGGCTCCCTTCCTCCAGTCCGACGAGGCTCCCCACGCAACCAAGAAGATCCCTCCACGGGGGGGGGGGTAAAACGAGTCACAGGCCACACCCCCAGACCACCTCCCCGAGGGCTACCTGACTAGTGGGGCTCCTCCGCTTCCAACAGTCCGCTGGACCAAGTCCATAGAGGGCTCTGCAGGCTAAGCGCTAACCCGATCCACTCCGCGTCTTCTGGGAGGCGCGCCCGCAGCCGCCCTTAAGCAGCGCGGCTTGCGGGGGCGCGGCCTTGATTCTTCCGTCGACAATAGGGCGGCGCTTCGGCCCCTCACACGTGATGCCAGGGAGGCAGCCTCTCGGCCTGTCACGTCCCCGGCTTCCGGACTGTATTCTCTCCTCAGCTGTGTGAAACGCGGCGGCTGCCTCCAGACCCACACCACGGGGTCCCGACACTTCTCCGTTGCAGCCTCTCCCCAACTGTGTGATGCGGCGGCCACTCACAGGCCCACACCACGGAGTCCCCAGGCAATCTCTCAACCCCAGGGCCGCGGCGGTGAGTACTCCAGGCCAGGATTTCTGCTGGGGGGAGCTGAAATTAAGGGGCAGGGTTCATCCCAGAGCCGATGGGAAAGCCAGCCAACTCTACGCGATAGGCCCCGGGCCCCTCTCTTGTAGTCAGAGACAGGGGACAGTCGTTAGGGCAAATTCAACTAGATAATCCCAGGCCACGACAGGGGTGAGAGCAAGGTAGGTCCAGATGGCGATTTTCCCCTGGGTCCAGACCTTCAGGGATTCTGACTTCTCGTAGGCTTTTGAAAACGATGACCCACAAAGTCTCTAACTATGTTCAGGGACCGGTCAGAAGGTGGGGGGTGGTATCAGCTGTCTCTGGAAGACGCACAGACCCAAAGGCCTGTCACTCCCCTATCTAGCGCAGCCACCTCCCCACACAGGTGCCTTACTCCTGACTACCTCACAGCTCGTCCCCAATCCTAAAATGGCCGCCCTCCTGCCACCTCTATTTATCACCTGGGGCCTGACTGGCCAGAGGGGACCAGAAGGTTCCGGAACCTCCCATGGCAGTCATGGCCCAGATGCTGAGGTGACAGTTGGAACCACCATTTTGGGAATTTAACATCCCTCTTCCTTTTTCTTCAGTGAAGCACCTTGCGCCTCTCCCTCAGGTAGTGAGGATGAGGCGCCCAGAGCCTCTACATCAACACCCAAAAAGTTGTCAGTGGACAGAAAAAATTAGAAGGGAAAGGGAACAAAAAAAATATATGAGGAGGGAACTGCCAAAGGGCTGTCAGGTCTAACAAAAAAAAAAAAAACTATAAAACTCATGTCTGCAGCTTTTTGTCATATAATAATGCATACATTTTATAGGTGAAATCTAAGCTCCATCAATTCACCCTTTTGATAAATATCAAATCATTGTACCTTAAATGATTACGAAATTTATCACACTGAATTTCACGTTACATTTGTTTTAAAAAAAACACATCATTAGTTGAGTCAAATATATGTTTTTCTCTACCTAAAATATTACTACTCATCTTTAGTACACAGGTGTCTAAAAGAGAACCCTACTAAATTAGTATCAGCCTCATGCATCAACCCAAAATCCAGTCAGTAAAATACCGATTCGCTAATAGCTCCCGGTATTAAGTTAAAAATACCCAATCCCAATGCATCAACCCAAAAGCAGAAATCGCTATTTAAGGAATCCTTAAATAGCGATTCTTTAAATAGGGATTCCTTAAACACCGATTCCTTAAATAGGGATTCCTTAAATACCGATTCCTTAAATAGCGATTGCATTTAAGGAATCCCAAAGTGAGATTCCTTAAATGCAATGCATCAAAGTTAAAAAATTAGCGATTTCGCTAATAGGGGGAGCAAATTACCATGAAGATGAACTGCATGGTAATTTGCAAAAACTTTGAAAAATGCACTTTTGTGCATTTTTCAAAGTTTCATGTTGCGCACACACATGCCCTTAGAGCATGTGTGTGTGCAACATATGTGCACATATCATTTTCAGGGGTGCTATAGGGTGTCATTTTGACACCCTTGCACCCTTGAAATTGCATGAGCAATTAGCGAGAACCTACTGGTACTCGCTATTTGCTCATGCAATCTCCGAATCATTCCTATGGGCCTGGAGGCCCATAGGAATGATTGGGACGGCATTCCTTAATTGCTACTCGCTATTTGCTAGTAGCAATTAAGGAAAGTTAAGGAATCGCTATTTGAATAGCGATTCCTACATGCATAGCCTTTTGCTATTCCTTATTAGCGAATCCTTATTTTTCGCTAATAAGGGATCGCAAATGCTAATGTTGATGCATATGCCCCAATGTTCTTTATCACTGGTTATTACAAAAGCTGAGCATATAACAATGTCACCTCTATTTCTAAGGCCACACAAATTTGGTCTGTAAGCAGATCATATATGGCCAAGATCAAATGTTGTTGTGCAGATTTCTGTAAGTAGCTTCTTGGAACAGTTTGACAGTTCTCGTGTATTTGTTTCATCAAATGTTGGCTCCGTGTCACCTGCTTGCCTTCAGGGTGGCTCAAACAGAGTGGCATCCTTTACTTTTTCCATGCATTTTGACCACTCAGGTGCTGAAAAACATTGACAGAGCACCATCAATTCCATGCACTTTCCAATCCAAGCCTTTCACTTTTATTTTCACTTTGATCAGATTCAGATGTTTCAGCTATGGGTGCAAATGATTTTTCTAGGGACCACTGCAAACTTTGTGGTTTCCCTTTCAGCCAGCTTTTTCCTACCTCCACTCGTAGGCCCACAGCACTAATTTCTTCTATTGAGGCTGCATCTGACTCTTTCACCCTTTGGATACTGCTTTCATCTGAGTCAGTTTCCACTTTTTGCTTTTCCAGTGCCACCTCAGTTTTTTCTAGTGCTGCTTCAAACTCTGTGTGTTCCGTTACAGCTTGGCTGACCCTCTTCTGTGGACTTTTGACCACTGCTGGCATATTTTTTTTGAAGAGGAGCTGTTTTATCAGGGGGACACAGGACCATACGTGTGTGAGAGGCATGCACCCAATTTGGAAGGCCACCACATTTCACAACAGTCTTTGCCAGGATCATTTGGAACAGGCCTTTCCATTTCACAGCATCTCTCAGATCAAAGTTTTGACACCATTCATTATGTAGATCTTGTGTAGCAGCTGCAATCTGGTGAGAAACTGCACGCTCCACATCAGTCAGGCCTTCACGGAAATGGCTAGTCTTTTCATTAGTCGATTTCACAAGTGCATTTGCATGTAAATACTCAAGCCACTTTGGTGATGCTGAAACACAGTCTTTTGCAAAGTGTAACTCTGTGCTGCCTTTGTGTTGCTTTATTATGCTTAAAACTTCAGGCAGATAGCTACAATCCACTTCTTGTCCAGTCTGTGTTTTTGCACTCATCATCTTTGAGACCTCATTATGATCTGATTTCAGAGAAACTGGCAATCTATATCTGGGCATCAACTTTTGCAATAACACATTTGAGACTAACAGGATACAATATTGTGCAACTGAATTAGCATTTCTCTTTCCTAGGACAACAGTAACTCTCAATTGAGAAATTATATTGCATGTTATGGTAAGGGCAATCAATCTCGAATTTTGGGCTGAGGTAACTGCTGACAGCCATGACACTTTGACAACATAATATATAGGAAGCAAAGCATGTGCTGCTCTTAATGTGTCATTGTTACCTTTCAAACATGGTCTATCTACAAAATGGTTGGGCTGAATCAGACGTTCATCATTAAAATCTAACTTTGGTTTCAGGCAGAAATTCATGACATTTAAACATTTAGGTTCAGTTTGATCACAAACAATTTCATTTGCTGGCAGTAAGATAAATACATTTGAATTTAGACATTTCTTGGTCGCAGTATTTTCCCAAAACAACTCCACAAAGGAAACAACCATTACAATAATTGGAAATGCCATTATTATAAACTCACTCTTTTTATGACTGACATCTACCACAGCTACTAAATTAAGGCAGCTGGGCATTTCTGTGACGTCGGGGTCAAGGGTCATTGGGAAATACATCACAGACCTTTGAACGCATTCATGTTTTTGAACAGGCACTGAGAGAGCGTAGCCCTCCCTCTCACTGCACATTGGTGTATTTTCTTTTAAATAAACTTGCATTCCTAGTGCCGGGGCGCGACACCTTTTCACTTTCAACTCTAGCAATGTTTTTGTGCAATTGTTGTCCAAGGGAAGCGGATCAGACACATCCTTGTGTGTCAGCCTCAGTAAAGGCTTAGCCACTAGGGAAAGGTTTAGTAACCACTCACTACAGCAGCTAACCATTCCCAAAAACTTCCTGACTTCTTTCTGAATTTGAGGTGGATTCATCTGGTAAATTATTTCCACTCTCTCTGGTGACACCTTTCTAGCTCCCTTTCAAATTATGTGTCCCAGACATTCATTTTCTTTCTGACAGTACTCCTCACTAGCTTCATGCAATGGCACTGTGACATGAACTTGGCAAAAATCAATAACAAAGTTCAAAGCATGCTTTATTCGAATTTCATTCATAAAAGCAGAAAAACAAAATCAATAGAAGAGGAATACATACAACAGTTTTAAAACGAGATTAAATTTCAATCATTAGCAACAAAGTGCAAAGCACACTTCAAAAGACATTTTTTGCCTCAAATATTTGATCCTATATTTATGTACTGTTCTATTTACAATGGTAAGAAAATAATAAGATACATAATTTAAAATAGTTAAAAAATGGCATACAGATAAAAATACAGGAATAAAACGTAACAGAGAATAGACAAATGGCTAGCAGTCTCTGTCATAAATAAGAGAGTAGTTAGGTAACTAGCAATCTCCTTCTAATTGACCACGCCCAACCTAAATACTTTGCGGTGGCTACTGAAACCCATGTCAAAGTGCTGGTGCATATAATGCGCAGAGCCACAGTGCTACTTTCTGTCCCAAAATTTTTGCACATTGGGGACAACCAGATACGCCTTGGTACCGCATAGGGTTGGCAGGAAAATAAAAAATGACCGATGGTTTCTTTGGTAATACCACAAACAGGGCAGGTGTCACAAGATCCACCTTCCCACTTGGCTGTCAAAAATTTGATGGGAAGTGCACCTGCTCGGAGTTGGAAGAGAAGCTTCCTTTCACCTGGCCTGGTTATAGTATCCCAGTAAGATTCTAAACAGGGATACATTTTAGCCTCCAAAAATTCACCAGACATTGAGCCAGCACTGGAGCTTCTCCAGTGTCGGGACGCAACCATCTCCCAGTAGGTGCTCTTAAAAATACTTTTAGATGGGAAGATTGCTCTCGTCGGGTCTTCCCAAAGTGAACACATACCAAGGTCGATCAAGGATGTCTTTAGTGATTTCAGCCATCCAATTTTGTGGTATACATCAGATCTTATGATATCTAAAAATCCCTCGGCGTAATGATGAAGCACAGGAGTGGTCCATAGCCTATGCCAATAAATAATCGGGCGAAGCTTAACTAAATCTGTAACTGCTCTTCTACCCAAGTCATATTTTAGGGGCAACAGTTATAGCCCTGAGAAATGTATTCTCCGAGGATTGAAGTGCAGCCACCTTTTCAAAACCCCAAAGCTCGGCGCCATAAAGCGCAGAGCCAATAGCCTTTGCTTCATAAATCTGCAGGGCGGGTTTAACAGGTTTAGTTAAAGATTTTCTGTGCTCTGTAGAGATAGCACCTGACAATTGCCTATGCCTAAGTGTTGCAAGATCAATATGATGCCGCCAACTCTTCTCTTTAGATATGTGTATACCTAGGTATGTAAAAGTTTTCACTACCTCTAGCGAGCGGTTATTCAAAGTAATTTTGGATTTGAAACTACGATGGGGGTTAAAAATCATAAGTTTAGTTTTGGCTGTATTAACCTCTAAGCCATACTCCCCACAGAATTGATCGAAAATAGACAAGGCATGCTGTAAACCGCTAGGGGTTTTCGATAGGATGAGCGTGTCATCCGCAAACATTAAAATGGGGATTTTAATCCCTGCTAAAAAAGGGGCATCCACTTGTGCTGAGAGCATCCGGCCTACAACATCGTTAATGTACAGTGTAAAAAGCACGGGAGCCATTGAACATCCCTGGCGAACTCCCCTTTCAACAGGAAAGTCCGCAGTTACCGAACCCATCCCCCCCACTGAATTCTGGTGTAATTAGATTCGTGGAGTCTCATTATGAGGGATAATAGTTCGTTTGGGAGTCCCTGCTTCTTGAGGACCGACCATAGCATGGAACGAGGGACAAGATCAAAGGCGGCCCTCAAATCGACAAAAGCCGCATACAAGCTTCCCTCGCCCAGCACTACGGTCTTCCACTGTAGCAATGTAAATCGGAAGACCTGGTCCACCGTGCTAGTGGAGCGACGAAAGCCTGCCTGAAAGGGTGAAAGAGCATTAAACTCCTCCGCCCAGTCCAGGAGCCTGTTAACGATCACACGCCCCACAACTTTTTGAATAGTATCTATAAGGCTTATTGGCCTATAGTTACCCGGCTGGGACCGGTCGCCTTTTTTAAAAATGGGTATAATTACTGCGCCCTGCCAGGATGTAGGTACCGATGCACCCTGAGCAATAGCATTCAGGAGAAGATAAATGTACTTGCTCCAGCGTTCTTTATCATTAATAAATAAGTCCGCTGGCACTCCATCAAGACCAGGAGCACGTCCACTGGCCACTGAGCCAAGGGCCGTCGTAATTTCAGAGATGCTAAAGAGAGTTTCCTGGATTTGTTCTACTCTAAGTTCTGGGCCCGAACTAGAACTGTTTGGGTCAGCATACTGTGCTCTGAAGAATGTTACCCATTCTTCTTCAGGCACATTATTGTACGGGGTCTCTGGGAAACCAGATTTTCCCCACCTAACAATGTGCCAAAACAACCGGGAATCCCGTTTGTTGCTCGCTACCCTTAGCTCAGACCAATGGTGCTCGTCCCATGCTTTCTTAGCCTTGGATATGCTAATTTTATAATCCCTTCTAGCTATTTGGATTACAGAGGATTGGCCGCCCTTAATGGCGTTACCCAAGTTTAGACGTGCATTTCTACACTGTTTGTTGTACCACTTGTTAGGCTTTGGGGCTCTAACTCCATTGTTTTTTACCGGTTTCAGAAAGTAATCTTTGATTGTGCAGAAGAGGGTATTATGTATTCCTTCTACCTTGTCTAAACCAGTATCACGTGAGTTAGAATGCTCAATTGCCAATATTGCTTGATCAACCTGGTCAGAAATTTCAGCAATAGCTTGGTAATTGGTTGCTATCTTTTCCCACTTTAATCTGCGCAGGTCATTAGTCAGAACGGTCAGGGGAGGAACCAACTCAGAGGAGCCATTGGGCTGGTTGGTATGGGACCACCATTTATGTATTGTACACAAGGGATTGTGATCACTCTCAATTCTCCCGACAACCTCCATGTCGCATATTGAGGACCACAATCCAAGGCTACACAAAACATAGTCAATTCTACTATTATGGCGCCCATTATCAAATGTACTGGCACCGTTCCTGTCGCTACTGGTCCTTCCATTCAGAGCTCTTAAGCCCTTCTCATAACAAAGGGAATTTAGGGCAATGACATCGTTGGTCCAGCGGACAACCGCATTGAGCTCTAATTTGGGGACTCATCATTGACAATCCTCTTCCTCCCCGAAAAGATCGTCTTCATTGACTAATGGCTCGAATGTTCTATTAAAATCGCCCGCGATGACAATGTTGTTATTTAAAGAGTGGGTATCAAGAAGGCAGCTCAAGGCTGCTAATGTCTCTGACCTCCCCCCCCTATTACTCCGAACATAGATGTTATAAATATCCAACATACCTAGTTTTCCTAGGTTCACTTTAATTAGTTGGATATCTCGATTATTAGTTTCCACAACTTTAATGGATAGTTTTAGATTCTGGCGGACCCATATAGTTAAACCCCCCATTGGCCTCCCCCTGGGTCCTTTTAGTGCAGGTACCGAATAATTCAAATATCCCTGTACTTAAGATGGTTCACACAACCAAGTCTCCTGGAATATGCACAAATCAAAACTGTTGACAAAAGATATCCAATCCTCAGAATCCAATTTAGAGGACAATCCAGCTATATTCCAGGAGAGTAGGTTCCCCGTAGTAGCCTTGGTACCAGCCAAGCCATCAACAGATGGTAAAAAATCTGGGGCAGGGAAATAACCATTGCAGGTATCTGTGCTTGCTTGTGATACCGGCTTTCTTAGATCACTTGGGGCTAAAAATATATCAGAAGATGGTTTTCCAAGGACCAAGGAGGAAGCCTTAGTGCTATTAAGTCAGTCCACGTCTTCGAGGTTTGCTAGTACCTCATATCGATTTCTGAGCGGAATAGGAGGGTTGGATTGATTAAAAAGTGGAGCCCCAAAATTATTATTGGGGACTATCTGAGTTCTGGGATAAAAATAGGTTAATTCCCAAGTAGTGATAAATGACCTCGTATAATTAGTATGCCAATTGAGGATATGGCTGACAGCTCTAGGGTCCCTAAAATTGATTAAAATGATGTCCCCATCTATATTTTTTTGTGTATTTCCCAGCCAGGATAAGCTACGAACATGTAAAATTTCCCCGTTGATATATGAGGGAAGAGGGCGGTTCTGGCCAAGCCAGTGGATCACCTTGTTTTTTAACTGCAAATATCCCTCTGTTGTGCCATCTTTTAAAGTAGGAACCCCCGCAAGGACAACCACAAGAGGGACAGCTTCTGGTGGCAGGTTAATAAAAGAAGGTCCACGTGGTTTAGAGGTAGGAACTAACTTATAATCTTTCCTATCACTCGTTAGGCCTGTTTGTGACAGAACATTATCTCCCAAGCAATCAATGGTGTTATTTGGAATAATGGGTTGCATTAGGTTGGAAGTTGTAATTCCACCCGCATTAGTGCAGGTTACCTTGCTAGTACTCGGGTGGGTTTGGGAATTAATCTCCAGAGGAGGAGCAATATAAAATGGTTCAGCAGGACCTGGACCAGCAGAAGGCGCTGTGTTTGATTTACGAGAAACCGCGGCTGATTCCATTTTGCTATTCATTAAAAGTTCCACTTTCTCCAGCCTTTTTTCAATTGTTTTTAAACTCTCAACAACGGGTACCAACAGAGATTTCAATAGCTGATCTATATTACCCATTAACTCTATAACATTTATGTCACTTAACAGACAGGATGTTGACCTGCCAGGAGAAGATGTACTAGCTATATGGTGTGTAGGACCTTTATCGGTAAGTGCCGCACCAGAGTTGCAGCTGAGTTTTATTTTCTTTTTATTCCTTAACAAATTAGAGTCTATCTTTCTCCATTTATTAGGCACTGGGCCCGTGGATTTAAATTGCCTAGATGGGTTGACCTTGTGGGTTGGAGACTTGCTAGCTTGTAATAATGACCTATTAGAAACAACTGGCTCGTCAGTTTGGCTAGGGAGTGTAGTTAAAACTATAGGGGATAAATCAATCAGTGTCTCAGCAGAATGTACATTTTGAGACAGTACGACAGAATCATTATTACCAGAAGGGAGTGGAGTCTCTTTAAAGGAGAGACCACTCACATCTGGGGAGGTTACCACATGCTGAGGGGTCGTGGGTGGAGGCGTACTTTTAATCAGTTCAATAGAATTACGACGCCTCGCTCTTAAATC
This sequence comes from Triturus cristatus, assembly GCF_964204655.1. Classification (NCBI taxonomy): domain Eukaryota; kingdom Metazoa; phylum Chordata; class Amphibia; order Caudata; family Salamandridae; genus Triturus; species Triturus cristatus. The sequence continues at coordinate 568,299,568 of NC_140595.1, forward strand.
TGCGAGCGTAGCTTCATGATCTGAATTCGAGGTGACTTTAAATAGATAACTGTCGAGAGTACCTCTATTAGCACAATCAGCCATATCGATATAACTTAGTATCGTACACCACTATAAAATAAATACTATGACAATGAAAGGGTATGAACACAACCCAGCAGTAAGAGACAAACCAGAATACTTTAGGAACAGTACGATGGAAAGTCAAGAGGGTGAGCCCGGCCCGGCCTCCTTTGGCTCCTGAGGGCTACAGAGGGCCCGCCCTTTGCCCGGGCTTAGCCCGGCATCGCCCGCGCGCGTCCCGCGACGCGGAGGTAGCCCCTGCCTTTTCTGCGCCTCCGGGCGCGAACACAAGCGGAAGTGGCCGCAAAGCAGCCTGGGAGCTGTAGTCTCCCCCAGTCACAGGCACGATAGCGTTGAGCGCCGACAGAGGAGACACACAGCGTTTGCACCCCAGGAGCAGCGGGACAGCAGGACGTCCACCAACAGGACCGCAGGTAAGTGTAGCAGCAAAGGATTTTGCACCCCCGCTCCACCGAGGGAGCCTCTGCCTTTTCAGCGCCTCCGGGCGCGAACACAAGCGGAAGTGGCCGCAAAGCAGCCTGGGAGCTGTAGTCTCCCCCAGTCACAGGCGCGATAGCGTTGAGCGCCGACAGAGGAGACACACAGCGTTTGCACCCCAGGAGCAGCGGGACAGCAGGACGTCCACCAACAGGACCGCAGGTAAGTGTAGCAGCAAAGGATTTTGCACCCCCGCTCCACCGAGGGAGCTTCTGCCTTTTCTGCGCCTCCGGGCGCGAACACAAGCGGAAGTGGCCGCAAAGCAGCTTGGGAGCTGTAGTCTCCCCCAGTCACAGGCGCGATAGCGTTGAGCGCCGACAGAGGAGACACACAGCGTTTGCACCCCAGGAGCAGCGGGACAGCAGGACGTCCACCAACAGGACCACAGGTAAGTGTAGCAGCACAGGATTTTGCACCCCCGCTCCACCGAGGGAGCCTCTGCCTTTTCTGCGCCTCCGGGCGCGAACACAAGCGGAAGTGGCCGCAAAGCAGCCTGGTAGCTGTAGTCTCCCCCAGTCACAGGCGCGATAGCGTTGAGCGCCGACAGAGGAGACACACAGCGTTTGCACCCCAGGAGCAGCGGGACAGCAGGACGTCCACCAACAGGACCGCAGGTAAGTGTAGCAGCAAAGGATTTTGCAAATCAATAACAGTAAGCCATTCTTCAGCACATGGAATGTGAAAAAATATATTGGCTGGATTCGGTACCACAGGACAACATGGAAAAATGATGCTATTAATCTCCTGCTCTAATCTGTTCTTTTCATTTAGTTTCTGCGAACCTGTGATAAGAAAGTTACATAAACTTCCAATCAATTCCATCAAAAATCCTTTTATTGGTAAAATTCCTGCAACTGATGCTGTTCTTGAATACATGTCATCTAATTCCAATTTGAATGAGACATGCTCTGCACATTTTATTAATCTGACATCTTTCTCTGTGAACTCTCTTATTTCTGTGTTTATTATTGCTTTCAAATCAGAAGGTAATTTTTCAGCTGTCTTTTCTGAAAACAATGCTACAGCTGTCTCTTGTTGGGCCATTTTAAAAAGTACATTCTCATCAGGAATCTGAAAATTAACATTATCTGGTGTATAGTAATCTGTGCCGTTTAATATGCAAAACAATTGTTTTTCTGTCAGGCCTTGTTTCTGGAAATTATTCACATTTGCTTTGGACAACTTATTTAAATTAATTTTAGCATTTTCCATATTTTGTGGGACCATTTGGGCTTGAAAAATTCCTGCCATTGGTACCTGTTTCTGAACTGACATTTGCATTTTCTTAGCTGGCACCTCTTGCACCTGCATGTCTCTCTGTTTTTGCACATTTCCTACTCCTGCATCATGTTTAAATTTAAATTTCTTCTTCCAGTGCTCACATCTGTCACAAAGATGGCAAAAGGACACTTTTTCCAGCAGTACAACATCCATACCTGAACTTGCACAAACCAAAACACCTTTATTTCCATCCTGTGGAACACCAAATATTTCTTGAGCACTTTTTACGTCTGCTTGTGAAACATCACCCTGTACCACAATTTTATTCTCTGCAAACAGCTTATTCTGAAAACGTTTCTGTGCAAACCTTCTCTGTACCATCATAGGTTTTTCTTCAAAACTCTTTTGGCTTCATTCCCTGTCCAGCACAATAGTAACCTTCATCCTTCAGATGCCATTCTATCAGCATTTGCTTTATGTGCACACTGATCTGATCAGAAAATATTAAATCAATAACCAACTGAGTCACAAAGAATATTATGCTAGTGGCATCAGGACATTGTCTACCACTGTGTTGCTGAAACATTAAACACACACTTTCACAAAACTCATGAACCAATTTTAGCTCCTGTTTTGTTCTTTTAATCTGTACCCAATTAACATATTTTGCTGGCACTCTGCCCTTCAGAAAAGTAATCACTGCTTCATTTTTCTCAACAACAAAAGAAAATGATGGTGCATTCATGCAAACATTTTTCACTGTCTCCTCACCTGGCCTTTGCACCGCAACTTTAGATTCAAACCATAATTCAGTTTGCATGGCAGTGTCAAAAATCATTTCCAAATGAATACACAACTCCTTTAAAATTTCGATAAATCCATCAACTTGTGGGTACCACAACATAAGTTTGTCTCTCAATTTCGGGAATGTGTTCAGAAATTCTGCAAGTTCACTTTTGTTCCGTGGCACATGAACATGCACTTCTCCCGCCATTTCTCTCAATGAGCAAGCAAAAGCTTCTTCCTCATTCTACTTATTATTTTCCTCAACTAAATCTGGTGGTTTCTTTTTCTTATCCAGTTTCCTTGCTAGGTCTGGTGGTTTCGTTTTCCTTCTCATGTTTTCTTGTGCACTTGTCTCCTAATTTCTCAAATCCATTGCATTTAAAAATATATTTCGTTTTTGCAATGTGCAATTGCATTCCTGAAGAACACATTGTCTCATTTGCCTCTTCATTCATGTGTACCCTGAAGCTTTTCTGAAATGGAAAACTTCCTGAAACATTCATTTCATATTTTTGAGTCAAATCGGTCAGTCTACCATGTGTAGTTACTGCACATGTATTTGTTTCCTTACTCAGGGAAATTAATTCTTTTTCCTCACACTGGTTCATTTTTTCATTATTTAAATAGCAAGGACTGTTAATTTCTTCATGCTCAAATGTTGAATTTAAAACACTAAGCTGCTTCTCTTTTTCGGGGTCTGGGTTAATTTGTTCCCCCATGCTTTCTATCTTTTTAATTACTGCTGCTTCCACAAAGCAGGTTTGAAAAATCCCATCTTCAAATATATTCATTTTATCCTGGGCTGTGGGTGATTTCAATGCTTGGACTGTCTGGGGTAGTTTCTGTTCAATAATCTGTGCATTCTGAGTTTCTGAAATAAACCCTGACATATTTACTCCTTCTACAACTCTTTGAACCTTTTGAGTAGGGCCCATATTAATTTGAACAGTCATAATTTGTCTAGGCACTGACTGTACATCTGCAGCTTGTAGATTTTTCACTGAATCAGTCACATTTAAAGCAGTAACACCTGGAGGTATCACTGTCAGTGCTGAATCAACAGGTAGTGGGTCAATCTGAAATGTCTGCACATTTCTCTCATTCTGTATTTCGTCTTCCCATTCCGTCAATGCCTCAAACTGCGTCGGTCTAGGTCTTGGTTCTAAGTTCATCATCTTGTCTCGGAGATTCCTCAAGACAGCCAAATTAAAGGAACCATGTTCTGGAAACGGCAGGACTCCATCGTCCTTGGTGTATTTTACCCAATTATCTAACCAAATACAAGTATGATACCCATATTTCGCAATCATTGCAGATGCGGGGGTTTTCGGTGGAGGAAGTAACTGTCCTTCCCTAGTCTCAACTACTTTCTCTTTCTTGAACCATCTTTTAATTTTCCCAAACCACGATTTCTTCTTTTCTGGTGGTTGGTAAAATATTTTCTCGTTTGACGTATACCGTTTAGTCTTCTTACAATGGTACCGCTATTCTGTCCACTTACAGCGCGACTCTTACGAACGCACCTATCAGGGAGCGTTTACGTCACACTGTATTCTTCCACTCCTAGCGCAGCTTTACACTAACGCACCAATCCGGAGCGTTCTACGCCTCTAACCCACTGTTCAATCCCAGCGCGGTCGTTCTGACGTCAGCAGCCGCTGCGGCAGCTCGCTCTGCTCTGCTCTCGTCTTCCCCTCCTTTACAAGACTGCTCTGTGAACTTTTACTGTAACTTTTATGATTCGATTAGTAAAAACACTAAAACATCTCCATTGTCTGCTTCGCTAACCAAAGAGCAGCAAAAGACCTTTCTCACAAGAATTCCGTCTGTCCCGAGAGCAGCTCTTACCTCTGCCCTACTACGGAATCGTTACTTCCGTTGATAAAGTAGCACATCCCTCTACTTCACCCTTCTAGCAAGCATTAGCTAATTGTTTCTCTGGTATTTTTAGAAATAACCTAGAGTTTCGCCATCAACCCAAATGCCTTTTCATTCACACTCACTCATACATGAAAATGTAGTACATACGCACAGAATCCTGTCTTTCCCGAGAACAGCAAACAGTCTGTCCTACTACAGAATTATAACACTCATTAACAAAGCAGCGCTTCCCTCTACTTTGTCCTTCTACCAAGCTCAGAGAACACCTGCTACCTTTTCAGTGATAAGCGTTATCGGTATGCCAATTGGTTTCCTGATACTTAAAGACCAAAATTTCACAGGTAACCTTCACTATCATACACACTTCTCTCACACAGAAAATGTCTCTATTGGCAACACACAACGATGTCACCGAATCGAACCCAGACAATGCGCCGTGCAACTTCACTTGTCACACGTTTCCCCTGTGTGCCTATAGGGCTATAACAATCCCGTCTTTCCCGAGAGCAGCATCTGCCTCTGCTCTACTACGGAACTGCTAAACTTCCGACTTCCTACATCCCAGAAGACATGCAAACAACATATAACTTGATGCGACTCAACATAGAGTGTTAGTACATAAATCAATACCAATCAATAATCAATAAGCTATTTACAAGCAATCGTCGCTAAACCCAAAACAATAGCTAACCATCATTCTGCTACCAAGAAAATTGCTCCAGCGCTGAATACCACAAATCCCCTCGCTACTGGCCAGACCATATTTCACTCACTCATTCACTGGTGGGGCCCATAACACCAATCAATCATTCTTTTCACTATCAGTATCAATGGTCCGCAAGAGAGGGAAGTTCCTTTCTTTACTTCATGCGCTGGAAATGGGAGGAAGAATGCACCAATCACCTGATGAGTATCGACAAGTTTACCTATACCTCCCTACCTCACCAGGATCTCAATACATGATAACCTAGCAGTTCCTCCCATACTATTGGCCATGGATCAGCCTGTTGCTGGGAATAGCAACCCTTAATTCTTCTAAACAATATACATTGAAATACTTCAAATAATAACCCGACACAGTTCTTTAAATGCAAACAATATTTTTATCTAATTTAAGCATAAGGAAATCATATAGCATTCAATATTTTTGGTTCGGATATTTACCTAATCTGGCTAAATGTCGTCCTCTATGTCAATTTCAGATCTTTCGTCTCTATGCCCATAAATCAAAGAATCAGTTCGTAAATTAATTGGGCATCTGATCAATCCATCAGAGTCTCTGGCAGCAGCTGTCCAGCAGTGTCACCGTCCTCTCCGTCAGCATAACGTCAGGCTATCTGGTAAAGTGATGGGGTGCGAAGAAGTAAGCTAAACTCCTACCCTCTCTAGCCTACTTTTATAATAAATTTTTAACGGCAAATGTTTCAATACATGTTACAAAACAATTGCATTAAATGCAGCTTCTCAATTTTTTGAGTACATTTTTAACAGTTTCTAGTCCATTCAGGGCATGTTTTATTCCCTTGCAGGGTCGTGTCCTTTGTGTCATCAAGTATAATAGTTCATAGTTTAAGTAAATCCTTTGTTTGGTGCTTGGCGCTCCTCCCAGGATGACCTTCACGGATACAGTCTGCCTGGGGTCAGGACGAGGTTATTGTTGCTCATCTTTTAGCGCAGGCGCACTTCACTCAGTGACTTCTCTGTCTTGTCGGGGCGTCAGAATAGGGATGGCAGCCATTTTGTGGCCACTCCAGAAAGGTCAACTTAAGCAAAGAAACATAAAACGTAATTAATACATGGAAATGACTATCAAAATGTTATTCCCTCACTAAACCCACTATGTGTGTGTATTTATCTGGCAAAAGCAACACGCATTGCAGTTTATACTCACAATTTAAAGCACGATTCACAAATCACATCACAAAAGCAACATTAAACATGCAAATTCTAAATATCTGATATTAGTATGCGTACAAAATTAGTTTACGTATCAATCAAGCCATGCAAATGCGATTCCCACGTATGTTTTCTAATTAGTAATGTTGATTAATCACCCACTGCAAACAATTAATACTATTAATGTTAATCAGTTATTCATGTTAATTCAAAATGATGAAATGGAGGAGGTATACGTTTCTTAAGGAAAACCTCGCTCCAGCAGTGGTCCAAGGGATCTATGGGCGTGTTCCATGATGAATTGGCTGGAGGAAGTCTCCGCACCTACAGAGGATAGTAGCAGTTTCTTTACATATTCCTCCATCTTCCCAACATTGGTGGATTCCGGTATTCCCAGTATGCGAATGTTATTGCGCCTACTGCGCGCTTCCAAGTTCTCATTCGTTGCAGCAATGACCCGCAGCAAATTATCCATCAGGGCAAGTTGTGTGGTATGTCTGGAAGTCGTATCCTCTGCATTTGATATGTGCCTTTCAGTTTCTTTTATTCGCTCCTCATGCCCCTCTAGCTTATGCACTATAGCATCCATTCTGGTCGACATTTGGTCTACTTTCTCGACAACGGTGGCGAAGCCCTGCCGGACCTCCTGCAGAATGCTCTGTACGTCTGTATCTGGCGCCGCGGCGCCGCCTTGAGCCTCATACTGCCCCTCATGATTCTGATCCACTTGCGGGGTCTGAGCACCTCGCCTCGCCGCCTCAAAATGCAATTTCGGCTGTCTGGCGTCTGGCTTGCCCATGATGAACCAACAGTCTCCTTGCAGGCCAAAAGTTATGCAATCCCCTCCTCGCCGTCAGCCAGGCCTTACCAACTTCACCCAGGCCATGGACGCACGGCGCTTCAAGTGGTGCACTACAGTCCAGCCCACACTCCACCACCTCTGTCGCTGATGCAGCGTTGCCCTACAATTTCTCTTCCCAATGTGCTCTCCTAGGCCTCCTCACCAGTCCAACATCAGCACACCGCCACACAGTCCAAGCCAGTTCTTCCAGTCTTGCGCCGCGTGGGTAGTGGGGAGTACAAAAAACTAATTCAAAGGGAATGTCACCTAGAGGACAAGCTGAGTCGCAGTCCTTCAGGCCCGACTTCATAGCATGGGGAAATCCACCATTCCATAGAAAGGCATACTCAATTATGATTTTATCCGTCCTGCCAGCCAGCAGCTCTCCACCACAGACAGGCGCAAGACAGGCTGTCACCCCAGCATTCAGGCCGCCACCAACAATAAAGTTCCCTCACCTAGTCAGTGCTAGGTCGCTTATGTCCATGCCCAGGGCCCCAGCAGTTGTGCAGTCCCACCACTGCAGCAGCAGAAAGGTTCCACAGCCTCAATGTGCCAAAGGCATCCCAGCCACCACTGGAGCCCACCGCAGGTCCGCACACTCAGCTCATGAAGTAGCGGGGGCCACTTCATCTGTTCCAACGCCTTACTCGCCCCTCAGGCACCGCACCACGTCAGCAGCGAGGAAGAGACCGCGAGGCCGGTCCTCCCGCCATCCGTCACTCACCACCTCCTGAAAGTCCCCCGTAGCGCCACCAGGACCCAGCCTCAAGAGTATAGCGGCCTCTGTATTCGCGCCAGTAGGCGTCTCCCTCCGCTTCGGTCACGGCAAATGGAGCTCCGGCCCCCGATGACGGAGCCACGCCACATGGCCCACTGCCTCGTGTGCAGCCGCGGTCTCGGGTAGTTATGCTGCACCGCAGCATCCCGGCCAATCTTTACAGCAGCAAAATGTAGGTTCCCACAGCGTGATTCACACGAAAGTTGAAGCGAGTCTGCAGACAGGCTGGATGAAGCCTTTGGTGCAGGTATAAACTGCCTCTGCTATTCTTGAGCAGGATCAATGAAGGATAATGTCACCGGGCTGCAGGAGCCTTACTCCAGTGTTGCCATCTTGCGTGCGCGCCACCTAGCGCCCCCCTTGTTTAATGATAAACTTGCTATAACAAAAGTTGTTCAAACTAATTCTCCCTATTATAGGGACAGTATCTCTGTCACATAGTCTGTTTGGGTAACCTTCGTTTGGACAATGCTGCTTATATCTAATAAAAAAAAGTGTCTGTGTGTACAATTATAGTGTGCACAGACATAAGATTAGTAAACATGAGTGTCCATATATCTTGATTCTTACAGATCAATTGGTCAAACACATTGGCAACGGACACATAAAAACATATGTTAAATATTTGATATAACTGTATGGAAGAATGAGAATCGAACATAATGATAAAATCAAGACGTTATTTTTACATATCGTAGCTCCTCCTTCTTTTAATCAAGGGAACATGGCACTGGGACTGTATATATTCCTTGTACGCCCTTTACATGAAAAAAGTTTTCCCAGTAAAATAATTAGTGATTAAATCATGTTGATATTTGTTTTGAAAAAAGCGATCTGGTTTTTATATTTTAAATGTTTGTATTCAATGTTGTAAAAAGTGTCTTTTTATGTACTTTTGTAGCCCTTAAGAAATCCGATTGTGGACGAAACGTGTTGGCGGTTGCAAACAAATGTGTGAATACACAACAGAGGTAGGCTGCAACTTATATCCAAAAATCTTCAAGCGTCTAATCCACAGTGGGCAGCCCATCCCCACTGTAGTCAGCTTTCAGCCTGGTACAGTGGGGGTTGGCCTCAGGGCCTCACCATCACCAAGGCTCTGCTCCCAAACTTCCATGAGTAGCCTAAATCCACTACGACTAACTAAGCACTGGCCCACCTCATTTGTGCAAGGCATGTAACAATGCCAAGAAGGGTTGTCTGAAGGCCCTGGCCACAATGAAGGCAACACAGTAGCACTGTTCATGGCCTTTACCATGCCTTCGGACATACACAGCTGAGTTTGGCTGCAGGGCCAGCCAGGCAATACTTCTAACCTGCTGTGGGTGGCTCACTCCTGGAGGCTCTGTACTTATTTAAATAAAGAATCTTCAGGCTTTGTATTTTTCAAAATTAAGATTAGCAGATCAATTTCGTGTATTTTTAGCCCTTCATCAGCTCATGGACCCATGTTGGCCTTTTTCCTCCAGAAATAAGATGCCACATTCATGGAACTTAGCCAACATCGGCCAGTGATGCTTGTCTGGGCTACACCATATCAGAAATGGAGCATGAACCAGACTTGTGGTTTCCAGACGCGTTTAATGGTTTTTGTGAGCCAAGTCTATGGCCTACAACCCCTGAAGTAAAATCAGCATTGTTTAAATTCTTGCATAGGGTTCCCCTCACCCCCTCCCCCCAGCGTGAGCCTGAGGTTCAGTGTGTATTCACTCATTCCCTTTGTTTGGCCTTTCTTCTGCTCCAGACTGAGGGGCTCAAGTCCTCATATCTTGCATTGGTGGTCACAACATTTTTTTGCCCATCAAATCAAATGGTTCCTTTTCTGAACTGAAACTTTTAATGGTCCCTGGTCCACATATCTGCAAGAAGATTGCTTTGAAAAAATGTTATGTTGTGGCACCCCACATGAATTTCTCCTTTTACGAACGCTTGTTGGAGGTGCATGCTTCGTTTATTTACCATAAAGTGGTGATGTCATCTTTCCACAGCATCAGAGAATGGTTTCATGTAACACCTAGAATGTACAAAAGCTTTAAGTATCAGTATTCTATGTGAGTCAATTGCCCTGATGCTGCTGGTGTTGCAGCACTGCAAATAAACTGAAATTCTCACCACACTTATTGCAAGGCGTAAGTTGCCCTGTGCTATGTTAAAAAAACTGCCTTAAATAAATAAGGAAACACCGGCTCCAGAATTGCTAGTGAAGTTCAGTTCATTTATTACATTTATGGCGGGAGAGCAAGGCTATCTGGTCAATAAGCATAAGGATTTGTTTGTCATAAATCTGATAAGTTAACAGCAGCTCTTTAGCAACTCTGAAGTGCATGTTTCCTTATTTATTTAAGGGAGTTTTTTGAAAAAATAAAAGAAATATATATATATATATATATATATATATATATATATATATATATATATATATATATATATATATATATATATATAAAATGACAACATTGGGCCAGATGTACGACCATTAAGTTTAGCGATTCGGAATTGTGCAAAATTGCAATTTGTAATTTGCGACTCACTAAACGTAATGTACAGCAGTGTTTCAGACACTGTTTGCGATTCCCAATGGGCCACAAATTGCATGCTCACAGAGGCTGTTGCAATTTGCGACTCCATTGGGAATGGCTAGCACTCCCAGGGATGGTAGCCTGCTGGGGTCAGCAGACCACCATGTCTGTGACTGCTTTTTTAATAAGCAAAAGACACACAATTGATGGACGGAATGCAGAACAAATCAAAACATTCACCCCCAGTCAAGAGATCTGGGTTAAATCCATCATTGTTTTGCTCACCATGCCACCCCAGTTTAGACCTGGCCATATGAAAATCAGTCTTGACCCTGTGCCTCATGGGAACAGTCCAGCCCAAACTGCCAAGCCAGGTCCTCCCTGGACCGGAAACAAGCATCCTAGGACCGGTTTCGGTGTTTCACCCCTCTTCAGCCAGGATAGCTTGATTCCAGTGGCACAATGAGCCCAGGACCCACGTCTGGGCATACCTGGCGCACTTAGGGCGAGAAAGCAAAAGACACACAATTGATGGACGGAATGCAAAACAAATCAAAACATTCACCCCAGTCAAGAGATCTGGGTTAAATCCATCATTCTTTGCTCACCATGCCACCCCAGTTTAGACCTGGCCATACGGAAATCAGTCTTGACCCTGTGCCTCATGGGAACAGTCCAGCCCAAACTGCCAAGCCAGGTCCTCCCTGGACCAGAAACAAGCATCCTTGGACCAGTTTTAGGGTTTCACCCCTCTTCAGCCAGGATAGCTTGATTCCAGTGGCACAGTGAGCCCAGGACCCACGTCTAGGCATACCTGGCGCACTTAGGGCGAGAAAGTTAAAGACACACAATTGATGGACGGAATGCAGAACAAATCAAAACATTCACCCCCAGTCAAGTGATCTGGGTTAAATCCATCATTCTTTTGCTCACCATTCCAGTGGCACAATGAGTCCAGGACCCACGTCTGGGCATACCTGGCACACTTAGGGGGAGAAAGCAAAAGACACACAATTGATGGAGCAAAAGAATGATGGATTTAACCCAGATCTCTTGACTGTAGGTGAATGTTTTGATTTGTTCTGCATTCCGTCCATCAATTGTGTGTCTTTAACTTTCTCGCCCTAAGTGTGCCAGGTATGCCTAGACGTGGGTCCTGGGCTCACTGTGCCACTGGAATCAAGCTATCCTGGCTTTTTTAATAATGCAGGTTTTTTTTTTATTATAATTCTGGCCGTTTTCCTTAACCCCTTCCCCGCTCATGACGGAACCGTTCCGTCATGAGCCACGGTTGCCGTGTGCTCATGACGGAACGGTTCCGTCATGACAATCCTGTTGGCGGCCGCTCCGCCTGCGCGGCGCTGTTTCCCCGCCTGTGCGAGGCGACAACGCAAATGGGCGGAGTCATGACGGAACCGTTCTGTCATGAGCACAGCTCAACTGTGGCTCATGACGGAGCGGCTCCGTCATGAGCACAGGCCCACCGCGCTGCCCCCCTGCCCCCCCCAGCGCTGCAGCGGAATGTCCGCAGCAGCGAAGGGGTTAAAGGAAAATGTGATGCATTTAAAAAATAAAAATAAAACTTTTTCAGTTCCATTTTTTAAGGCAGGCAGTGGTCACTAGGACCACTGCCTGCTCTTACAAATATTTGCAAACCCATTCACAAAGGGGAAGGGGTCACCTTGGGACCCCTTCCTGTTTGCGAGGGGCTTACCACCCTTTTCAAAAGAGCGGTAAACTGCGAGTGTTTTGCAACCACAAATGCAGTCGCGAAACAATCATTTATAGGTTTGAGGTACCCCCATTATTATTGAAATTACCCCAGGGAGTTGGCGGTGCCTGGGGCGGATTGGGTCCGCGAGGCCCTGCCAAATTGATGGAATTAGCCCTGGGAGGTGGCAGTCCCCGGGGCTATCGGCTGTCTCAATAGATCCCCTGCATTAATAATTAAAATAGCCCCAGGGAGGTGGTGGTCCCTGAGGCTTTGATATGCCCTAGGAGGGAGGCCCTATGCATCCTCACCTATATTTAACGTGCATCCCAGGGACCTGGCCCACCCGGGGTTTATTCCAAAACAAATGCAAAAGTCTATGCTTGCTTTAAAAAAAATATTGCAGCAGATTCGCCCACGCTTCCACTTCAAAATTTAAAAAAATGATTTTTACCCTCATCGGGTATTTATACCCTGCCCCCTTTCCTTAATTTTTTACTTCGTATTTGAACTCACCTTCAAGCCAGTGCCAAGAAGGTTGCCAACACTTCAACCAGGAAGCCAATCAAATTTTAGTAGGATCTGCAAGTCCACGTGTCCCCAGATATCTAGATTTTTTAAAGTTAAATATCAGGAAAACTACTGAATGGATTTGCACCAAATAAAATAAACATGCTTTCTGGACCAACTTCTAGCTTTCTACCAAATTTGGTGTGATTCGGTTAAGTAGTCGTGTTCAAAGTAGTCGTGTTCAAAAAATGAAAAATCCCCATAGACTTAACATGCTGAAAACATGTTTTGGGATCCCCCTTTTTTCTCGCCCCCTGCTTGATTGATCATCCCAAAACTTTCAACACAGCAGCTGAATCAACAAGAGACAGCTTTGAGAATGTTTTGTGGATATTTGCCAAGTTACGCTAAAGTTATTGGCAAAACAAAAAGCTCTTTTCCTATTGAAACTTTGGTCCCAACTATAACCACCAACTGGCTATGCCCAGTAGGAAATATATATATAGTTTAAATACTGAAATATTTCAACTAATCTAACATTAGTTCTCTGTATTTTGTTTCTATGCCTTAATTGTTTTCTATCGGAGTGTGTTATAGTCCCTGTCAGTGGTGCTTGATTTACTCCAAAGCTGAGCTGGAGTATAATTAGACATGTTTTAAAACCTTTATGGCAACTTTAAAATATAGTTTGTGAATGGCAATGCTCTTACTCATTTGTGTTGTGTTTACATTAGCATGACCATCATTAAACCCCTCCTTAACTTTCCATAAATAAATCCTCCTTATTTAACATCAAGCATTTCCCATTTTCTAGCCACTCCCCATTGTCACTGTCAAATTTACAACAAAATCTTATAACTACACATGCAGTTATAGTCAGCACCGTTGTGGAGATCTCCACACAAAAAAGGTAGGAGAGTCTGAGACAGTGGACTCAGCCATAGGATTGTGAATAGCATTCTTTAGGAGGCAAGAAGTACTACCCTAGGACCACTTTACGCAATAAAAAAATCAGTTTGAGACTGGGGCCCAAAATGACTTAAATCCCACAAGCGGGATTGAAGAAATTTGTTTTTTTTAAGTTTTAAGGGAAACAGTACCATGAAAATATAAAGTGCCAATTGAAAGTCACAGTAATTGACCAGTGTAATTTCAGGCCAACCACAAAGGAACGGGAACTTGAAAGGCTAAAGAATATCACACCTCTCAAAAAGTTTATTTTGGGACTTAGAACATGTTTCTGTACTCAAAGTGGACAAGGCCTAATGTGATGCTAACTAGGGTCCCTTGAAGCCAGATACATTTTTGATGAGCTCCTATTGAAGCATTCAGTTTTCATGCCCAAAGCAGGATTTTGTAACTGTTGAGTTCATGTTGCTGCTGTGGTTGATCTGGTGCCTCATTGTTTTACTTTGGACTTTGCTGGTTGTCAAAATCCTCCAGCAGAGCAAGTGTGGAAGCTGTAGCCTGGCAATGCTCCATAAGGAAGAATATCTTCATCACAAAACACTGCTAACTACATTCTTTGTGACAATAAGCTTAGAGTAGGATAAACCTACATAGCTTGCCAGTCAAGAGTATACCCTCCCTTGGGTAGCAACAGCACATTCTCCCATTCTTTCAGAGGTGGAAAAATTACTTGTCACTTATGTAACCCTCAGCGTTTCACGATGTGCTTCTAGTCAACAGGTATCTCTCCAGCTAGAGTTCTCTCTTGCACTGCAGTCCATAGTGGTCATCTGTGTCTTTGTCAGGTTCTGAAGCCTTTCTGCTCTTTGTGTCATTGTACCACCAGGAGGAGCCGACCACTTGATCTTTGGAATGTAGTTCCAGTTCCTATGTGCCAGCAGAAGTTAGCAGTCCTTCGGTCTTCTTTTCTCCATAAGCCAGACACATCATCCTTTCTTCTTTTAAAACACTTTAGTTAACAGTTGTATATCCACAGTTGACATTGTAAGGTCTAAAAATACACTATTTGCATCTTTCTTAAATAAATTAAAAAAAGAAAAGCATTCAATATCGGTGAATCTCCCCACATCTTACTTGATATCGCGTTCCCAGTCCCCCAATCCCTCATCCATAATATAGGTTCCATTTCTTCATGAACATTTATTACACATCTGTTCACATAGCATTACATGGCCACCTCAAACTATGAGTCTCCTACACCAAATGATCATAAACATAATCTAGGTTAAACTGATGTCTGAGTCCAAGACCTTGCCTGCTATTGACAGTAGGGATAGGTGGGTTTAACTCTTAACCCAGGAAGCTTTTTATTGTAACATGTAGAAAATGGGGCCCAAATCTATTTAAAACATACAATACTGCTACGGAGTGTAGCTGTCAACTTTTCTATGGCATATATACTCCATGTTTTACACCACCATAGTTCTTTTGTTGGACTTTTCGGGCCCTTCAATCAAAATGCCACGCTCCATCTATCCAATAGAAGCAGTTGAAATATAAGTCCCTCTGATGTAGCGAATGAGTACACACCCTCGTCATCCCCCTCCTAGCAATATTGTTAGGGGTGCAACAGCAGCTGTATACTTATAATCTCTTTTATTTTCCACAAAACGTACAGGACCACCATATATTCGGAGATATGTACCCTCCTCACTACAACCTCACCAACATAGTCCAGTACCTCCAAACGTCGCTCTATGTCACTTAGGTGTCATTTATCATGGTTACATAATCTTGTATACCGTCTCTTATAAGAAAGGTATAGCAAGGATTTTGAGGCATATCTTCAAATCAATATCCATGTGCTCTCTGTGAGCTTCAAACCAATTACCTCCACCCCCTTTGTACATATGAAAATGACTTTCCTTGACCAAAGAATTCTTTCATTTTCTTCAAAGCCATAGTGCATTCCTATTTTACCTCAGGAGTCTGTTCCTATTGTAATAGCTGTACTTCTAAACAAATTTTGGATCCTAGGAGAAATTCAGGGGCACATTGGTCCCTATTCAACAAAGTCACACTCACAAACAACATACCCAAGGAACTCCTGTGCTGCGGCCCATCACAAATAACCTATGTCTGTTGTGTCTAGTGTTCAGTCTCTTCCCTATTATTGGAGTGAGGGAATAAAGAAATCTGTGTGCCTGGGGAGACTGCACTATTCCTCACCTGTAACAGAGCGTTAGCCTAGTGGACTGCAACAAATATCCACAACTTCTATGTGAGCCAGTGGTAGCCATAATAAATCACCTAGAGCAATTCTTCAGTAGATTTAGCCTAAGACAGCCGGGACTCAGGAAGATCTATAGGATTTTGGGAGCCCTGGGCCAAATGCATATGAGGGGCCCTATTAGAAACAGCTTTGAATTTATGACCCTATGTAAACTCTTTCATGCCCTCTTTGGCCAGGTCATTGGCAGAGCACAGGCAAACTTGTCCAAAATCTACATTTTTTTACATCTAATATTCAGGGATAGTGATGTGTGTTTTCAATAATTTACCACAGCAGCAGCTCATTAATATTACTGCAAGTAATCTCTGAGGACACCCTTCCATTTGTTGTCCCATATCAGAGAACCTGTTTTGATCTGAAAGAAACTTTTTTATAGACGTTGCATAAAACACAAACACAATGTATATAATACTCACGCATCACCCACACTAAAAATAAATTAAAGGACAATGGCATTTAAAAATAATCTATTTAAGAATTATTAAAGGTCATCAAGGCAAGATTCACTGCAGAACAGATCTGGCTCTATCTGGGGCCCCTGAAAGGCTGGGGCCCTGGGCCAGAGCCCACTTTGCCAATGCCTTAAAATGTCTCTGCTGGGACTATGACAATACATGAGGAGTTGGTGCTTGAAAATTCACTAATGTCATAGTGCAAATTCTACTTCCCAAACCAACCTTGCCTACACCTGCCTGTATAAACCCCCAGTTCACCCTCTCAAAGACATTCTCTGCATCTAGCGGGAGAAGAACTAGTTCAGTTCGGTCACCGAGGCCTTGTCAGTAAGACTTAAGGCCAACTGGATGTTGTTCCCAGATTGACGATCATGTATAAAATCTGCCTACTAGTGAGATATTAATTGTGACCATACATTTTGAATCTGCATTGTAAAAATTATTGCATATATTTTCACGTTACTATTCAATTAAGCAATGGGTCTTTATGAACTGTATAGATGTGGGGTCATTCTTTGGCTTGAGGAGAACCACGAGTGTCAACTTCATCCTGGGGGTATGACTCTACCAGTTTCATCAAACTATGCACATTATTTACATATGGGGAGCCAAGAGATCAGCATTTTTTTCCGAAAATGAATCCGTCAGAGTCTGGGGCTTTATCAGAAAGGCTTTTATTAATTCCTCAAATTTTCATGGAGCCGTTCAGGGATCCCCTTAAGGATTGGTTGGCACCTTCATGCAAACTCAGGACGATAGGCGAACTGCCATTTACTTGCATATTTACAAGCCCCTTTTGCCACCAGAGCATCACTCTTTCTGATGCTCTGGTGGCGTTGTGCCATTCCGCATATTTACATGGTGGTGCTAAGCAAATTAACGTGGCTTAACATCACCTCGTAAATATGCCTCTTTCGGCCACAGTCTGCTGCGGCAAAGTGGCAGGCATTGGGATTTGCAGTGGGCATTCCACTGCAACACCCATTGCTTTTTGACACTGCCCCAGGTTTACAAGGCTAGGGCAGCATTAAAAATTAAGGCCAGGTAATACCTGACCTTAGAAT
This sequence comes from Triturus cristatus, assembly GCF_964204655.1. Taxonomy (NCBI): domain Eukaryota; kingdom Metazoa; phylum Chordata; class Amphibia; order Caudata; family Salamandridae; genus Triturus; species Triturus cristatus. The sequence goes on from NC_140595.1 coordinate 568,316,996, forward strand.
GGTGATATGAGGAGAAAAATATTAATTTCTCCTCATTTTTTGCTCTTTCTATGTGTGCTGCAGAATCGCCATTATTGATTGTTTATGTGCAGGAAGGTATCTTTTCCTGCACATAAAGAATTGCCCCCTCATAACAGACACCCTTGCAACATGGCGGAAGGGTGCCTGCGCTGGCACTAGGCAGCTTTTTCAGCACCAGTGCTAAGGGAAATGCATGGATGCGCCGCATTTCTGTAAATTCTGAAAATGTCGGAGCACAGTGTTGCTAAATTTGGCATAACAGCACGCTCCAGCATTTCCTTGAAAATATCCCTCTTAGTTTCTGCCGTGGAATTTTACCTCCGCCCGTTAGTGGGAAACATGGCCATCGACTGTACATGGCGTGCATGGTTCAGTGGAGCACGAGCGCAAACCAAAACGTTCCACCGTCTTCGTAATTCTGGGCCTCGTGTGCGCCTCTCACTTAAGAAACATAAGAACATATGTGGGATATTAACCTTTACAGATGACCCGTTAAAGGGTGAAATTGCATGCTTGGTTCAACATTTTAAAGTTACACCTCCCCACCTCCCCAACAATTTCGCTCACAGCTGACCTCTGGAACATGTGGGAATTAAATAGATTGATGAAATTCTAAAACACACCTTTGTTGGGGTTAAATGGCAAGATACGTTCATTTAAATAAAACGAGCCTTGGCTCCGCGGAATGCACACATTAATATACTTTGGGCTGAGGCCCAATAAAAAATTGCAAAAACTCCATATCACTATCATTTCCAGTTGCATCAGCCCTCAGTATTCCCTTTCTGACTGCACAGCAATTCCCTCCGACAACTCTGGCATGTCAGTAAGTAATAAAATTAGATTTTCCTCTGTGGAGAATGAGATAAACAAAATGTGTTGTTCCTTAATTAAAAATGAATTGGATGATCTTTAGATGTGTGATACCTCGGGGAGGGCACTGTGCTGCACGTGCATGTGGCACAAAATTTTGTCAGGCGAGAGAGCAGATACTTAGGGATTTAGATAGGGGACTAATTAAACTAAGCCGAAGTATCCACACAACTATATTTAATGCCATTGTCATAAAGATAATGTTTAAGCCAGCAATGTAAAAGAAAAATACAACATATAAGGTATTAGCGTAAAAGCCAAAGTCGTCCTATTCATACGCTGGTTTAAGTACTGAAATCTTCATTAATATAGTACAAAGTAAAGCATAACATTAAAAAAATAGTAAATACACTGGATGCCTTTATTGCAGAACATGCAATCTTATAAAAACCCACATTTCACAAGGCCTGTGAAATATCAAAATATTTATGAGAATCCCTGAGAAATGGGGGTTTTATGATGACAGATTCAAAACCCTTCTGTAGAGCTTTATCGTTGTCAGAGAAACTAAGATTGTGCACCAATGGTAGAACAAATTATCTGGGATGTAAACAAAATTATTCAGAATACTTATCTAAGTTATACGTCAGGAAAAAGTAAATTATGAAGCCCATTCTATGGTGGTAATATTTTGATCCACTTCACCTATAAACAACATTTTTGTTGAAATCTTCAAATTACAGAGCAAATTACGTCGCAAGTGTTGCAAATCAGTAATCATATGGTAAATGCCACATCAATAGACCACATCATTTCAACTCTCAAATAAGAAAATAAAGGTTATCTTTTTAAATGCCGGCCAGTTTCCTTCAAGATAAACATGTATTTAAAAACATTTATTTATTGAAAAACAATCACAGAGATTGCGGTCTGCTAACCTCAGAAGACCACTGTCCTTGTAATACCCTCCAAACATTGTGAGTTGCAATTTGCGACTTTCCTTAATAGTACTTATGAGGTAGGCCAGATTGCATTTCACTACAATTTGGAATTTTACAAACTGACCAATTAGTACATGGGTCATTTTGTCAAATCCTTTATCATTGCAAAAACACTGGTAGCAATCTGCAAATAGTATTTTGTGACCAGTTATTCATACATCTAGACCATAGTCATAAAAGGTATACAAACATGAAAATTGTAATTCCTATCAGTACTCATTGTGATTTTCACCTTAAAGAGACAGCTTCAACAAACTCTCTTTTCAACAGCTAGACTGTGCATTTTAAAAACACAACAGCTGATTTTTCAAACTTTCTGTAGTCTTAAGTATTACACTAAATATTGTTCTGTCCTTTTTTTCACTAGTGTTTTCAATAAACATTTGCAAAGGTCAAAATGAAAAGGCCAAATTTGTGTTTATTACCACAGTACATCAAAATTGACATGAGAAAAAATCCTCTTACTGCCTCACAGATTGCATGTAAGAAATATTTTGCACAGGGGAAACAACTCTCCTAATAGTCACAAGGTATATTCAATGTTATACAATGCTGCACAAATGTAACCCCTTAAGTCCTGGTTTCAATGTAATACCCTTTGTTAAAACAAGTGCACATGAAAACATGCCATGGCATAAACCATATATACAGATGTGCAATGTAGAACATTCTATCTGTTACCATGTGTTACCATTGTAGGAGAGGAGGGGCATTATGACTCGCTCAAGGCTTCACCTCTTGTGAGTCATGGCTCCTTCCCACACTCAACAATGGTAATAAATAGCAAATTACACTCTTCACATCTGTGTGTGTGTGTATGCATATATCAATAAGCTCCCTGTAGTTACTGAAATTCTAAAAAGGCGTAGATGCATAGACTGTGATTAATTTCATGATTAATATAATCCTCGGCTCGATGTATCCATGTTTCGATTTGGGTTGATGGTGCTTAGAGTGATTCTCAATTCAAACTTCACTTCTTGCATCCATATATAAGTTCTCCCAGTCTGCTTGTATCTGGTCGTGGACCTGATTCCTTGCATGTCAATGACTGCACTCAGATAAGGTAAACCAATTGATAATCACTTTACGCACCATTGACAAAAGTCTTTGGCATGGATGTGTAAAACAGCATGACGGTAATTACACTGTAAGCATCTAATACTATTAAGAAAGAAAAAAAAATATATATATATTCACTTAAAAAACCATAGGTTTCACACATGTTATAGTTAGGTGGATATTTCACTCGTAAAAAAACCAATGAAATTCCCCCGTTATAGTTATTTCAGATAACTATAACTCACGCGCCCGCAATCCTCTGCTCATGACGTCACATATTACATCACTCATGACATGGTCAGTGGCATCACTCTTGACATCACTGATGACATCATCCTTGTGATAGAGTGGCGGTTGCACGAGTTATAGTTATCTGAAATAACTATAACGGGAGAATTTCATTGGTTTTTATCCACCTAACTATAACATGTGTGAAACCTATGGTTTTTTAAGTGAATTTGCAAGGTTTTTTAAATGCAAATTCCTAACTATAACGTGTGTGAAACCTATGGTTTTTTCAGTGAATTTGTACGTTTTTTTAAATGCTAAGTTATGAATGTATTATTAATTTTTTTGTATATTTATTTTACAATAAACTACGTATTACATTTAAAAAAAAAAAAAATTATGGTTTTTCACCGTGCGTGCACGGTGCGCGCACCCCCGCGATTTAAAAAAAATAATGTAAATGTTTTTTTCTGCCTTTGGGGTCCTTCAGGGACCCCCTGACAAAGGCTAGGGGGTCAGGAACTCTCTACCCTGCCCCCTTTTCACGTTCGCCACCTTCCTTTTCCACTCTTGCACTGAAAACAAACAAAATGGCGGCCGACACTTCCTGATTTCGACCGATTCGAACGTTGACTGACATGTAACAACCAATCAGAATTACGCTTGCGCGCGTTAAGGTGTGCGCACGGTGCGCGCACGGTGCGCGGCTATAGATATGTATGTGCTTTTAACTGCAATTTTCGCAGGAACTACTGAACAGATTGACTCCATATATGCAAAAGGCACATCCCTGACCTGAGGACTACCTCTCTGCCAAATTTCAAGTAATTCTGTTCAGCCGTTCGGGCTGTACCTTTGACTCAAAGTCCTATGGGAAAATGCATGGGGAAAACACGTTTTGGGACCCCCCTTTTTTCTCGGCCCCCGCTTGACGAATCCCCCCGAGACTTTCAGGGTAGGAGCTGAGGGGAGCGCCTCATTAGTTTTGAAAATTTCGTGAAGATTCGTCAACCGGCGCCAAAGTTATTTAAAATAGAATTTTGAGATTTCCTATGGAAACACCGTCCTTACTATAACTATCTACTGGCGACCGCCAGTAGATAATATATATATATATATATATATATATATATATATATATATATATATATATATATATATATATATATATATATTCACTGAAAAAATCATACCATGTCATGAGTGATGTAATATGTGACGTCATCAGCAGTGCATTGCGGGCGCGCGAGTTATAGTTAGCTGAACTAACTATAACAGGGGAATTTCAATGGTTTTGTACGAGTGAAAAGTCCAGCTAACTATAACGCCCCTGAAACATATGTTTTTTTTAGTGAATTTCTAAGGTTTTTTAAATGCTAATTCCTAACTATAACATGCCTGAAACCTATGGTTTTTTCAGTGAATTTCAAAGGTTTTTAAATGCTAATTTCTAACTATGCCTACAGAGATAGGACATGTGGAGAAAGAAGAAAAAAACACACTGAAAGAAAAAAAAGAAATGCAGAAAGAAGCAACACAAGTCCTCAAAGACAAAGAAAAGTGCAGGAAGAAGCATAACGTGCAGAAAGAACAAACAGAAGAAGCAGAAAGAAGCCTTGTTGCAAAATCTTCCTGTACCCTCAACTTTTTCAGACGGATACTGGTGGTAACTGAGTCTGACTAACCAGTCCTAGAGCCAGTGCTATGTTAAAAGACACTCAGAATACAGTGAAAACACCTACATACTAGGCCTGGGCCAAAATTCGGTTCCGTTTGCGGAAATTGCGATAATTTGGCATTTTCGTGTTCCGCGGAAAGCGTGAAAATGTAAAAATTTCGGCATTCCGAAGCTTAGCGATAATTTGTTTCTTGCTTGCGCTGGAAAAAAAATACATTCTCGCGTGCGCGCGATCGCCTTACCTGAATCCCCGCGTTCGCTGACAAGCATTCCCGACCCGGTCGCGTTCTCCACGAGATGTTGGATGTTGATAGCCATTTTGCGGTGTCTTGCGACAGTTCGCGCCCGCATTAACGTCATTTGTCGCGCGAACACGTCATTTGTCGAGAGATCACGTCTTTCTTCTCGCGATCATGCACCGCGAGAGTATGAGAAGATTGAGATCTCGAACACGTCATTCTCCACCGCGAGCGAGAGAGTGAGGACGTGGGCATGTCTAATCAAACGCGAAAAGGAGAAAGAGACCCCGAACACGTCATATCCAAGGCGACAGGGAGCGAGAGAACGCGATCAAGTAATTTTCGACACGCCATCGACATCCGGCGGAAGTAATGTGAAGCTCGAGAACTCGAACATGTAAAATTTTCAATTTGGAGAAGAATATCAGCTCTAGCAGCATGAAACCTTCTGCAAATGATGATTTTGGATGAAAACAACTCCTCAGATTGACATTTGGCTGTCCTTTTTTGTGCAAGGAGCCCTTTTTTAAAAAGGTGGGGAGAGGGAGGAAGTGACTCGGAATCTCCAACTTCCTGTTCCTATCCAGCAGGCTCCTCCCATCTCCTGCTCATTCTGCCTTTAGATTTTGAGCTGGAAAGATCACTCTTTTTGTCTGCTGCATCATTGCAATTGGATTTGAGGATTTTTTGATTTGGATATTTCACAAGTAAGTGGCTGTTGTGTCTGTTTGATTGGGGGCATTGCAGTTCTTGTAACTGCAATTTATTTTTGGTAACTATCATTATTCCTTTTATTTAAAATGTTGTGGGTAGTACTAGTCAGTAGTAGGCTCGAGCTAGTCATGGGCATGGCCTAATGGGTGTGTGTGTGTGTGCATGATGAAGCAACTGTTCCTTTAGTGTTTTTTGAATGTATTTCATTTTCAAGCATCATTTAAGGGCATGGATGGCATTGGATTGAGTTGGGGAAGTGTGTTTTTTTGGGGTGGCCTTTCTGATGTTGTTGGGCCTGGCCATGTGGCTGGTGGCCATTTTGATGCCTAGGCCTGCAAGCTTGCCTGGCCTTGTCTGCCAACAGGCCTGCTTTTTCATCCACTAGGATCAGAGCAGGTAGCCACAGCTTTATTAATCAAGTGTTTTCTGTGTGGTCTGTTGAATTTAGACATCCTTTAGGGCATGGATGGCATTGGATTGAGTTGGGGAAGTGTGTTTTTTTGGGGTGGCCTTTCTGATGTTGTTGGGCCTGGCCATGTGGCTGGTGGCCATTTTGAAGCCTAGGCCTGCAAGCTTGCCTGGCCTTGTCTGCCAACAGGCCTGCTTTTTCATCCACTAGGATCAGAGCAGGTAGCCACAGCTTTATTAATCAAGTGTGTTCTGTGTGGTCTGTTGCATTTAGACATCATTTAGAGCATGGATGGCATTGGATTGCGTTGGGGAAGTGTGTTTTTTTGGGGTGGCCTTTCTGATGTTGTTGGGCCTGGCCATGTGGCTGGTGGCCATTTTGATGCCTAGGCCTGCAAGCTTGCCTGGCCTTGTCTGCCAACAGGCCTGCTTTTTCATCCACTAGGATCAGAGCAGGTAGCCACAGCTTTATTAATCAAGTGTTTTCTGTGTGGTCTGTTGAATTTAGACATCCTTTAGGGCATGGATGGCATTGGATTGAGTTGGGGAAGTGTGTTTTTTTGGGGTGGCCTTTCTGATGTTGTTGGGCCTGGCCATGTGGCTGGTGGCCATTTTGAAGCCTAGGCCTGCAAGCTTGCCTGGCCTTGTCTGCCAACAGGCCTGCTTTTTCATCCACTAGGATCAGAGCAGGTAGCCACAGCTTTATTAATCAAGTGTGTTCTGTGTGGTCTGTTGCATTTAGACATCATTTAGAGCATGGATGGCATTGGATTGCGTTGGGGAAGTGTGTTTTTTTGGGGTGGCCTTTCTGATGTTGTTGGGCCTGGCCATGTGGCTGGTGGCCACTTTGAAGCCTAGACCTGCAAGCTTGCCTGGCCTTGTCTGCCAACAGGCCTGCTTTTTCATCCACTAGGATCAGAGCAGGTAGCCACAGCTTTATTAATCAAGTGTTTTCTGTGTGGTCTGTTGAATTTAGACATCCTTTAGGGCATGGATGGCATTGGATTGAGTTGGGGAAGGGTGTTTTTTTGGGGTGGCCTTTCTGATGTTGTTGGGCCTGGACATGTGGCTGGTGGCCATTTTGAAGTCTAGGCCTGCAAGCTTGCCTGGCCTTGTCTGCCAACAGGCCTGCTTTTTCATCCACTTGGATCAGAGCAGGTAGCCACAGCTTTATTAATCAAGTGTTTTCTGTGTGGTCTGTTGAATTTAGACATCATTTAGGGCATGGATGGCATTGGATTGAGTTGGGGAAGTGTGTTTTTTTGGGGTGGCCTTTCTGATGTTGTTGGGCCTGGCCATGTGGCTGGTGGCCATTTTGAAGTCTAGGCCTGCAAGCTTGCCTGGCCTTGTATGCCAACAGGCCTGCTTTTTCATCCACTTGGATCAGAGCAGGTAGCCACAACTTTATTAATCAAGTGTTTTCTGTGTGGTCTGTTGAATTTAGACATCATTTAGGGCATGGATGGATTGAGTTGGGGAAGTGTGTTTTTTTGGGGTGGCCTTTCTGATGTTGGTTGTCTTAAAGACATGCTTTTGTTGTATGTGTCTGGTGTGTTGGTGTGCAATGCATGCACACTGCAGACCTTTTTGGGGCCTGTGAATGTTCGTATTTCCATTTTGTTGCATTAAAAAGGCAGAGCAGTGTGCTTTAGCATGCAGCCTTTACCTGGCTTTTATAGGCCTTTTGTCAGCTCCTGGTGTTTCCCAGGCCCCCTGCTTGTTTGTGTTTTGTGAGTGTCCATGTGGCTGGTGGCCTTATTTTGTGTTTGGACTGGGAGTTATTATTGTCCTGCTTTTGCCATAGGCCTGCATGGTTTTATTATTAGCTATTTGGCTTACTGCTTCCATCCATCCAACCCCTTTGCCAGCAGCAGCTCCATGGGTGCCGAGATGCTCAAAAAATTTAATGGCAAATAGGGTCCACCCCACTTCCATTACATTTTTATTTTGGTGGTTATTATTAACTTTTCTATCCTTCCCGAGAGTGTAGTGTGTGACTGTACACAGTAGTATAACATAGCCCTTGTTAAAAAAAAAGTCATAAATGGCTAGACTATATTTTTTGTTTTGCATTAGTACAGTACTAAGTAACTGAATTACAACAACAAATGCATAATTTCACTGATGTTCTTCTCCTGGCTTATTTGGTTTTAGGTGCACAAAAGACAGAGGAGGAGGTGTCATCAGCATCAGCCGGCTACCCGTTGTACTGCCAGCCAGACAGAAGTCCTGCTGCGCATCATGTACACGTGTGACCAGAACTTGTTGTGCATCTGCATCCTGCCTGACATCTGAAGAAGATGGCCCCAAAGAAAGTTACCAGGTCCAGTACCAAGAAAGTTGCCGGTGAGAAGAAGGAACAGAAAAAGGAAGTGCCATTAACCACGACTGGTGGTGTGCCGGCCAATGTTTTTTTTTGGCACCTGCAGCAGCGTTGTCCGGGAACCAAGCTGGGAGCAGCACAGCGGTCCAACCACACCAACCTAGGCCCAAGGGCTTTAGTGTCGCAGAGGTAGCCAGTCTACTAACGAGCAGCGATGTTGAAGAAATGTCATTACCACAAAGTAGTACACAATCAAGTTCAACGCAGGCGCAAACTCAGCAGATAAGTGTGCAGCCGCAACAAGAACAGCAGCAGCCGCAACAAGAACAGCAGCAGCCGCAACAAGAACAGCAGCGGCCGCAACAAGGACAGCAGCAGCCGCAACAAGAACAGCAGCGGCCGCAACAAGAACAGCAGCGGCTGCAACAAGAACAGCAGTGGCCGCAACAGCCCACCATAGCAGTTGTTGCTCCTGACGTAGGGGCATTTCAGGAAATCGAGCTTCCTGCAGACAAAGTGGAGCAAAGTCAAACCACTGTTTCAGAAGATCTATTGTCTTCCAGACCACCAGCAAGGAAAAGGAGGCTTAGTCCATCATCTTCTTCTTCAAGCCCCGCTACTGATGATCGTGATGCCACTTGGGTCCCACCAGCTCAGTCTGAGAGTGATATACGCCACAAGACAATGCTTCTGAAAAGGAAGGTCCCAGAAAAACTTAGAGTTATGGAGGTAGATGTAGAAGAGGGGGGTGATGATGATGATGTTGATGAAGACAAGCCAGTCATCACGTACATTACTCCCGCCCCAAAGGGATTGGAGACCAACATTCTCACCCTATCCAGAAAGGCTGCTACTGAGCGGGATGTAGCACGGATATCACCAACACAGCTTACACCACCACTACCTCCAGCTGCCTTATTTTCCAAGGCCCGGCAGGGACCTACATCCAGCTCAACCATCTCAGTAGGTAGTGGTAGTAAAAGTCACAGTCTATGTGCACAGGGTCACATTTCAAGCACGCCCTCCAGTTCATCTGGTATTGAAAGTGGCACATCCAGCAGTGCCAGAAAGTTCTCCTCCCCAGTTTGGGACTTTTTTTCTGTTAGCACCAAGTAGGAGAACATTGCTATATGCTCAATTTGTCGTCAAGGTGTTCGGCGTGGTAAGCTTGGTACAAACTATGGTACCAGAGGACAAGCAAGTCATCTCAGAATACACCACACTATCGTGTGGGAGAATCACCTACTTCAGTTAAAAGAAAGTAGAAAAACTCAACCCATTGAAGTTGGTCAGGAAGAATCAGGGAGCGATATTATTGCGGTGGAAGGTGAAGAAGAGGGAGGCATTTCTAGCCCTGTCCCCAGTAGTGCAGTGGTATCGCCCACATCCTCCTCAGTAACATCAGAGTGGCACCGCAGTAAGAGCCATACTCTGAGTCAGGCTGAGACACCAAGGCGACCGAGTACCGCAATGAGACAATCTGTGTCGTTGAGCCTAAGTTGGTTAATGAAAACAGCACCACAAAGGAAAGTAATCCAGCCTACCATTGAGAGCATGTTAGGTTGGACGTGCAGTTCCAACGCAACCCCCCAATGGCACGGTTTTACAATGCGAAGCTGGCTAAAATGTTAGCGCTGGACCTTCTTCCTTTTTCATTTGTGGAAGTGGTGGGTTTCCTTGAATTTGTGTCTGCCATCTGCCCTAAATGGAAGGTTCCCAGCTGGTCATATTTCGCAAGAATTGCTGTTCCGGCACTACATCATGATGTGCTGGAATTGGTTGGACAAGCTTTGCAGCAGAGTGCTGTTCACAATATCCACCTGACAACAGACATGTGGACCAGTTGCCAAGCCACAGATTACATGTGCATCACTGCACACTGGATCTCTTTTGTGGGGGTTAGAGATAAGCTATCTGCACGAGGTGCTGTTGACACAGCTGCGATTTTTGAAGGTACTCGGAAACATGCAACTGTAGCCATGTTCGCCATGGAGAAATCTCATACGGCTGAAAACATTTTACACGAGTTTCGCAGCAAGGTTTTTGAATGGCTGCGGCCAAGAGGGCTTGGTATTGGTTTTGTTGCCACAGACAATGGCAGTAATGTACTCAAGGCCATTGCACTTGGTTCCTATTTCAGGGTTCCGTGTTTGGCGCACTGCATAAACATTATAGTTCAAGACTTTCGGAAAAAAGAACCCATAGTCAGCAATTTACTGGCCATCTGCCGAAGAATATGCACTCATTTCAGCCATTCTTTTAAAGCTCGGAAGCAGCTGAGGATCATCCAATGTGAACATAGAATGCCAGTCAAGGCACTCATCCAGGAGGTGGCAACACGCTGGAACTCAACATATTACATGCTTGATTGTCTGTATGAGCAGTACAGGTCACTCCATGAATATGTCTGGAAAAGAAAAGGGGATGCTACTGTTAAAGGCATGAACCTTGAGCTGGAGCAATGGAGCCTAATTAAATGCCTGACTGAGATGCTTTGTCCTTTTGAGGTCTTCACACGTGAAGTCAGCAAGGAGGACTGTACAATGGGCCAAGCTATCCCATTATTGCAAATGCTAGAGCATCAGCTGAATAATGTGTCTGAATCATACAAAGGTGTAGAGGACAAAAGGGAAGCTCATTACTTGGTGGAGAGCTTATACCGTCGCTTAGCTGAAAATGTAAGGATACAAAATAAAATTTTGTCACAAGAACACTACATTTGTGCTACAATTCTGGATCCACATGCAAAATTTGGACTGAAGACATTCTTTGCTTTTTCCGAGATTGATGTTGCCCGCTACAAAACTTGCATAGCTGAAGCGGCCAGTAAGTTGGAAAACGAACGGCTGCTAATTAAAAGCCCGCAAGATCAACCCACAAGAAGTACTGCAGCAGGCCATGCAGGATCAAGTGCAACTTCATCGGCTGAGGGCAGTGGGTTTGGATCACAAGACTCACCATCACTATCGACCACAGCAACAATAACTGGATCAGTAGGCGGAGTACAATCATTACACGATTGGTATGTAAAGTTAGGCATTAATAAGCACAGTGCTGAAGCACAGAGAAAAGAGCCCGAAACCTTACCAGCAGCAACCCTGAACATTGAGCGGATGGTCCAGGCCTATCTGAATGACCCAACAGAGGTGTACATTGATCAAAACCCATTGCAGTATTGGTATAGGAAAAGGTCTGAATGGCCACAGCTCAGCAGGCTGGCGATAAGCTATCTGGCTTGCCCTGTCGCAAGTGTCTCTTCCGAACTTGTTTTCAGTGCTGCTGGTTCCATTGTAACATTGAGAAGGACCAGTCTATCGCCAAAAAACATGGAGAGGTTAACAATGATCAAAATGAATCAGCACTTCATACCACCGAATTACACAATACATGAAGCAATGGAGGAAGATGAGGACAGCGGCTCAGGTGACGGAAGTATTGTGTCACATGATTACCTACTACTGGCTGAACCCCCAGAGTTTGAGGACGAGCTATACTTCCCTGACAATTAGGCTTGCACTTACTGTCTTCCTCCCTTTTTTCCCCCTTTGTTTGTGTGTCTGTCGTTCCGATTACAAACTTGTGAATCACAACAAATCTATTACCACCGTCTTCTACTCTTCTAATTTAATATACAAGTTTCAGGTGTCTGCAATTTGACAGTATAGTCCTCCGAATCCAGCTCCTCTGCTCCATCATACTGAATCTCCTGCTCAATTCCATTTCCCTCATGAATGATGATTGGATGATGGTAAAATAATGCAACAACAAATTCAAACTTTCCTAGTCCTTCCAAAAGAAGTGGAGCATGAATCAGATGACTACTATAGCTATCCTCCTTTCAGAGCCGAGAGAGACTGGCCATTAACTGAAAATAAGATGGAACAGGTAATGATTGATGCCATGCATTGGACGCAGAGTAGCAGACTGAATGATTTATATTTTGTTGTGTTTGTTTTGCATGAATTTATGTAATTGTGCACTGCCACTAATCAACTTTCTACAGAACACACTAAACTTAACTCAAGGTAAATTCAATTTTCCCCTTCTTGCAAATATTAAATTTGTACTTCTCCTACAGCTAGGTGATACATTGCTTTTAATTCAATACAGGAAGGGGACTCACTCAATCTGCGCAATGAGTATGATTGACACAACAGCACCGTCCATCATGATGATGGCGAAATAGACGGGCCGTTAACTTAAGATGAGAAGGAACAGGTAATGACAATTAATGGCATGCATTGGACACCTGACTCTGAGCGATCGGTCTTTGTGTTGTCGTTGTTTGTTTGTTGTGCACAAAGTGATGTCAAAGTGTACTAGTAATCTATCTTTCTGTACACACTAAAGAATGACTCAAGTCAGTAATATTTCTACTCTTGTTGTGTAATAAAAATTTTACTTATACTGCAGGCCGATCTTCACAGTCAGTCAGTAAAAGTATCGGAGATGATGATGAAGTCAGGAGGACGTTTCATGAGTGGCATAAAACGTAAAAGCCTAAAGGTAAACACGTCAACAACAACCACAGCAGACCCAAATGTCTGTGTAGAAGTGGAATAGAGTGTAGCGGTGGGATGACTGCGGTGCATTGACTTTACTAACTTAAACTGTAAAATGCTATGTTTGGAATGAATAATGTGCTTTGCGTTTGTCCAACTCTTTAAAAAAAAAAAAGTACTCTAAAGTCTTAACGTAGGATGTGCTACTGCTAAGCACTGTGGGCCTGCTCTCTCCTGTTATTGTTGAAGGTCAATGCTGGAAACAGACTAGAGTAGACTGAGATGATGCATACATGCCACCTCGGAAAGTGTTCTTGTTGCACTACACCATAAGATGTGCATTTGTTTCAACTTTGTTTCTCAATATCCCCTTTGGTTTTCCATCTATAATTACAGGCCGGGCCTTGCCCTATACTTTGGAAAACATTACAATGCACACTTACCTTAACAATAAATCAACATTTTTTTTCCAGCTGGGCAGTGGCAAGTGGCGAGGCGACACACCCAAGATTGATGGACGAGAGGAGCAAGAGGAATGCCGAGATGCAAATCCAGTCCACATTTTTTACCAGGATAACACAATAACAGTATCCACTTTAATCTTCTTTTAAATAATTTGATTAATATTTTGCATACAATCTTTACAACAGTGTGTTCTTGGAGTTGTTATTATCATCATTAGGTTTGCTCTGTGTTTACGATTCTTCCCTACCAATATTTAAAATTTCTATTTGCTATCTGTAAAAGTATTAAGGCCGGAACAACAGAACAAGAACTAGAAGTGTATGTAATCCGGGTCTCTCATCATCATGCATGCATTGCCTTTTTCTCCCTTAACATGTGGATATGGTAGTCTTCAATGATTGTCGTTTGTTTGTCTATGTATGCATACTGTTTTTCTATGTCAAACCTTTCCCAAAAACCCCTTCCCATCCATTCAACAAACCCTAACCCTCTTCCCCCGGGCTGTGTGACTTATTGTCGAGGTGTGACTAAATTAAATGTACACCAATACTTAATCACACACTTGCTGGGGCAGATGTGGCGAAAGCAACACTACTTCAATTTCAAGGCAGAGCGATGATCTTCTTCTGCTTGCCCACCCATGAGTAGGATATTTCAGAGGTTATTTTATTTAACAAAGGAACATATACCTCAGCATGAATTGCCGGCATTGATTGGATTTGTTTGTTGTCATTCCTCATATACAGCACTAACTGTTAGGCTGTAGGCCTAGTCAAGTGACTCGACACAACTATAGTTTGTAACTCTGTCTAGTAGGCTATCCCAACCACCATTATGTTTTGTTGTCAAATATTGGAGCATATTATTGTTGCTCGGTAAGTTCTGTACTGTACTTCATTCTACTACTCCTCTAACAGTCTCTGAAAGGCAATTGACTGTCTCCTTTTCTTTTTTTGCAAATGCTGCCGCCCTGCCAGTGTCTACTACTACTACTATACTACCACCACCACCACCCCAATCATGGCATGTATGAAAAAGGAAACCATCTTCACCATGCAGCCATTGCTGTGCCACAGTTGGACATAAACATCAAGCACCGGTAAGAGAGAAGTTTGGGGGAGGCAGAATTAATAATGGACATGTTGTCAATGATTTCATTTTCACACACCAGTCCAGATAAAGAATGCATAGACTAGAGGACAGACTAAAAGTACTAGAAGGACAAGTCAATGAGTGAGGTGTGTCGCATCTATCTGTTTGTGTCTTATACAGTCAGCCAATTATTTAAATCAAATACGGGCTATGGGCGGCCATGCACCAGCAAGGAAACAGTGTGATGTAAAACAGTTACCCCACCTACAAAACATTAACAACATTGCATGTAACATAGAAAAATATATTTAATTTACCCTAACAAAACTAAACTAAACCCACAAAAGCTGACCCACCCCCCTCCTTAACCCCAACCAATGTCTATAGGAGAAAAAGTCTGTAACGCCCAAACAAGTAAAAACAAGAATTAAAAAAGGGTCAGAAGAAGATGACAGGGACTAAGGTGTGGGGCAGGACTCAAGGAGGACACGCATCTGGTCCTCTAAACGGGTGAAAAGGCAGTTGCAGCCACATAGGGGGGGCACCAGAGATGGCACTACGGTGGCGGCAGGCAGCCGCCAGATGGTGGTGCCGTACCGCTGGAGGGCGGTGGCTGGGGCCCGGGGCACTGGAGGAGGGTTGAAGAATTGCTGCCGCAGTCTCCTCCTCCTCCTCGGCCACCAGCCGCCAATATTCCCGCTGGATTGCCTCCAGCTTCCGGAGCCGTGCCTTGGCGGCCAACTTCTTACGATTTAGTTTTGGAGTAGCTGTGTATCAAAAAGAAAAAAACAAGACAATTGTAAAATATACTCTTAGAAAAACAGTAAGACAAGTTAATTATTTATACACATAGTGGCATGGTAGAGTAGCACTGTCTATAAAGCACAGTAGTACATAACATTTTAAATCTCGCCCGTCCTTCTTCCTTCCACCCGTCTTTCACTTTTTAGTTGAACAGTGCACCAGGTGCTCTTCTCCATAAAACTTTGAAAGCGGAGTTGAAATCAGATAGATGAGGCCATTGGTTACTCAATACTCCCGCTCCTATGCCAATTAAAGGGAATTCTAGTCTTCATGTTGTGCTGCTTTTCCAAGCAGAACATGACGGGCCCCGCACGGAGCCTGTCACGTTTTGCTTTGAAAGGCAGGGGGGGTACCATAGCATAGGTAGGTACCCTCCATGGGGGCCCCCAAGCATACTCTGCAATGTCTGCATGCCTTTCCGTGGCGGATGGCAATGCCGCCACGCAAAGGCATTCCAAAATGCAGATTATATGGCTGGCGGTGTGTTCAGAGAGACATCACCGACATATTGAACCCTTTTCAGCCTGGTCGACATGTGGGGGGTCTGAATATTTTCTACAGGGATGGCGGGAGGTTTGCCCCTGCGATGTCGGCAGTAAATATCGCCGGCCCGGCGGGGGCAATACGCCTGCCATCCTAATGGGGCCCTAAGTCGCAACTGTACAGTATACATATACATACAGTACACCCTTGCAGTGAGTGTACTGTCAAGTTCAACAATAGTTAAGGATTATGAATCTAACTTACCACCGCCCGCCACTGGTGCTGCCACTCCCCCTACCGCTCCGTTGCTATCTGCAGCAACTGACGCATCTTTGCCCTCCGTGTCACCTTCGCTGGCCCCGGCAATGGTGGTCGGTAGTGCGCCTAGAAAACATTACACATTTATTAGGCGTCATATACACCTCCCCCCTATTGATCAGTAGCAAGGTTGAAAAATGAGTTAATACTAACATACATCACTAGTACAAATCAGGTAGTAGTAGAGTAGGCACTAATAGTTATATATGATCATTGTAGCCTTTGCTTAATTAGCCCTAGCCATGCTACCATTTTACCTTTGTGTCTTTTATTTTTGCACATGTGACATTACCTTGCAGCTTCTTGTATAAGACACCTTTGAGCCCACATGACCTGCCTCACACTGCTACTGTCTAGTCTACACGCTGCGTACAAGCGGTCAACAAAAACATTAACAAGCCACTTTTTTAATAAGTACTGGTGTACTGTTAGTCCATATTGCTTATCCATAAATGCTACACTTTTTGGCACGGCTGAGAAATGCTTGCAAGTTGCAATATACTAACGCACACCATTTCATTTTTCGCATTACAGACGGAAGATTCCCTTCTACGAACCAGAGCTTCTGAATGATGCAACAACTACCAGTCCTAGATTCATCTAAGGTGAGGGGTCCCTTCACTCACATCTTCATTTATAAATTTATATAAACTAAATTCCTAGGGGATGGTGGTGCTGCCTTCCACCACTGTTCAGTTATCATGATTTAATTCCCAACTGTATAAGTGTAACAATGTATATTGTTTTAATGTTATTGATTTTCCGGTTGGTGCTGCATTTTATAATAAAACAATGTACAGAGCTTCATTCTCAATTCAAAATAAACATTTTGAACTTACATTATTTGGTGGTATTTGGTGTGGACTAACTTACACAAGTGAGCAAATTAAAGTAAGGGTGTGCATGTGCATTGCTTCCACGACTGAGAGGTTGGGCGTGTTATGTTCTGAGTTGTCTACTTGTTGGGTATCTTGGGGGGAGGGTTCGGAGACCTAATAGTTATGACAAGACAGTACTATAGTCGAGCAGTGGAATTGTGGTGGGTGCTGAATTTCTGATTGAGGTGTGTGAGGAAGGTCCAACCTACCATTACCAACATCCTATTTTCAGGTGCAAATGTCTGTGTATGTGCAAGATCCCTACAACAGTAGTAGTATGTCCTATAGGTTATCATATCAAAATAGTAATAAATCTGGTTGGGCTTTTGTTGCTGTGAATTTTCAAAGCCTCAAGATTAACAAAGACTCAAGATCAATAAGAGTAGAAGTAGTACAAGACGACGACCCAAAGGATTGGACTCAATGGCTCGAGCTACTGGTGAATATGAGTTTTATATTACAACCTTTCACATAAAGAGTGGCACTGGCCAACTGGGCAAGACTAGCTACTACAGTACAGACAGATAGTGTTAGTAGTAGTAGTAGTACTGAGAGTCATCATAGCGGAGGCAGGGATAAGATTTTTGATACCGTACAGATCGAAGGATAATTGTTGGTAAAAAAATAGCATTTGGAAACAAACAATAGTTCGTGAAAAATATGGGGCAGTAGAAGTTATGGAATAAGAAATATTAGTAAAAACAAGAAGACTTACTGGGACCAGCAGAGGAGCCCTCATTGGTGTCCTCCTGGTGCTGTTCGGACTGTTGTCCCGCCGAACCCCCACTCCCTGTCTGTCTGCCCCTGGGTGCTGAATGATGAACAGGAAAGATATAAGAAAGAGACAAACATTGATGGATGGTGTCAAACAAATACAATATTTTTCAACAACGGTCAAAAAACACTTATGTAAACAACAATTGCAATAACTAAATTGACCGATCTCATCTGGTCAACAAGTAATATCGGGGAATTTGCAGATCGACTACTTAAGTTACTATTTATCAACAGTAATCCAGTCTTCCATTCTGATTCCAATATACTAAGTTACAACTAAGCCTAAGTACGACGTACCACCCAACCTAGCCCACCTATTCCAGGCATGCCAATTGTACATTAAGTATGCATTTCCACTTTATTCCTCAACAATGCATATGGTCAAATCATGGAGGAAAATGACTACATTTTTTGTATACACCAAATTTTGGGTTGATTGATTGATGCTGATGTTCTGCTAGTGCTAAGCCAATTACCACCACTCATTGAACAAACTAGAAAAGGTTCTAATAAAGACTGCCGTACTAGCAGCAGGTCACGTAACTGAGGAGGCTTCACGCATACCACTAACAAATTAGAAGCTCATACAAAGTACCTAAACCTAAGTATCAATCCGCCCCTATCTATTAGTGACAGGACAAAGTAAGGAGTGGACTAGAGACACTGTAGCATTACGTAACTTAATTTCTCTAAAATAAACTCGTAAAGAATCACGCTAAGCAAGCGCAAACGCAAAGTTGCAAACAAGTAAGATTAGTAGTAGCGCAGAAGAGCACCTGTGTCATAATCACAGAAGACTTTTAAACGTAATTAACCTGGAATGTAAACAGCAACATTCTAGCTGGTTGGAAGAAAAAAAATATTCGCAATATATAACACAGAGCAGAAGAACAGACACAAAGTAGTAATAATTAAATAGGTACTCACCAAGCCCCGGGCTCTCCACTCCTAGCAGGTCCAGCAGGTCCTGCTCACGGTCCAGGATGTCAGACCACCGGTGCGTCAGCTGCGCCTGGGTGCGCCGGACCCCAGAGAAGCGCGACACTGCCCGGTGCACCTTCCCCCACCTCTGCCGATGCTCCCGGAGGCCGTACACGGACCCAGGCCTGCCACCTGCTGCCATGGTTGAGGGGAGGTGGCGCTGCATAAAGAAAATTAGTGCAGCCAACTCCACCTCCCCAAATAAGGCCCGTGCCTGCACCCCTTGTGGGCGCCGCCTTCCGCAAGGAAGGCGGTCGCGGCTCCGGCTGCGTCGTCCACCAGCCCTACCCTTAGACATGGTTCTGGGGTAAGAAAAGGTAATAAAATTAAAGAAGTAAAGGAAATAAATAATAGCAGGCAATAGAAAGAGAAAAAGTAGCTAAAAAACAAAAAAGGAGACAGAAACCAAAAATATAGAAGCTGGAAAATAGTAAGATAAATAATAAATAAGAAAGATCAAAAAAAAGTGGGTTTAAACCAAGGATTGAAAAGATTTGGAGAGGATTGAAAAACAGGCCCCAGAACCATGCAATAGAGTGAAAAACAAGATGGCCGCGCCCATTGCGACCACGTGTGCACGTTCGCGCGATATTTTCTCCCCGAGCAAGCAAAAAGCAACGCGATCAAGTAAAAGCGGTCGCGAACAGGAAATATGGACCGCAAACGGGCGCGAACATGCATTGCGTGACCCGGAACAGGAAGTAAGCATCGCGAGAGGGCAGGACAAGTGAAAACAAGATGGCCGCGCCCGTGAGCAACCGCATGGGTAAGTTGGCGACCCGCGATCACGCAAAAAATACCGCGAACAGGCGGGAAAAAAACTTCCGCGTCTTCGCGATATTTCTGGCGTGTTTGCGGAGATTTTTAGCATTTTCGAGATAAATTGCGAAAGGTAATTTCGCAAATTCCGCCCACCCCTAACACATACACTAGGGAACACTATGCGTTGGGGTCCCCCTGTGATTAGCATGACCTCCTCTGTAAGCCCCTTGTATATAATAGGGCAGGGGATTAAAACTACCTCTTAATATGCGCCACAGGGCGTGTTTGCACACGTCACCTCAGGCCCCGTCCCCTCCCATTCCCCACTGTGTAAATACGCCCTGTGGCCGTTTTAAGTTGGGAGATTAAGTCCCCTTGAATCCTGAGGGTCCCTAGGGTCCAACTAGACCACTAGTTACCTCCAGTAAGCACCACAGAGCTGCGTTGCAGAGAGATGTAAAAAGGGGCACAGCCTAGACCACCTCTCTGCAACGCAGCGCAGTGGCGCTTACTGTAAGCACCTGGTGGGCTAGTTGGCCCCCAGGGTCCCTCAGGATTGAAGGGGGAATTATTTCCCCAACTTAAAATGCCCCACAGGGCTCGTTTGCACACGTCAACTCAGGCCCCATGCCCTCCCTTCACCACTGTGTAAACACGCCCTGTGGCCATTTTTAGTTGGGAGATTAAGTTCATTTGAATCCTGAGGGTCCCTAGGGTCCAACTAGCCCACTAGGTACCTCCAGTAAGCGCCACAGAGCTGCGTTGCAGAGAGGTGTAAAAAGTGGCACGGCCTGGACCACCTCTCTGCAACGCAGCTCAGTGGCACTTACTGGAAGCACCTGGTGGGCTAGTTAGCCCCCAGGGACCCTCAGGATTGAAGGGGAATTATTTCCCCAGCTTAAAACGCACCATAGGGCGTGTTTGCACACGTCACCTCAGGCCCCGTCCCCTCCCTTCTCCACTGTGTAAACACGCCCTGTGGCTGTTTTTTAAGTTGGGAGATTAAGTCCCCTTGATTCCTGAGGGTCCCTAGGGGCAAAATAGCCCACTACGTGCGTCCAGTAAACGCCATTGCAGAGAGGTGTAAAAAGGGGCATGGCCTGCACCACCTCTGTCCAACGCAGAGCAGTGGCGCTTACTGGAAGCACCTGGTGGGCTAGTTGACCCCCAGGGTCCCTCAGGATTGAAAGGGAATTATTTCCCCAACTTAAAACGCGCCACAGGGCGTGTTTGCACATGTCACCTCAGGGCCCGTCCCCTCCCTTCACCACTGTGTAAACGTGCCCTGTGGCCATTCTAAGTTGAGAGATTAAGTCCCCTTGAGCCCTAAGGGTCCCTAGGGTCAAACTAGCCCACTAGGTACCTCCAGTAAGCGCCACAGAGCTGCGTTGCATAGAGGTGTAAAAAGGGGCGTGGCCTCAGAACACCTGTCTACAACGCAGCTCCCTGGCGCATACTGGAGATACCTGTTGGGCTAGTTGGCCCTCAGGGACCCTCAGTATTGAAGGGGAATTAATTCCCCAACTTACAACTGGCCAGGGGGCGCATTTGCAGAGTGCAGCAAGGAGGGGGCGTGGCCTCCGGCGCAATGCCGGTCTTTTATTTATTTTATTTTTTTAAGAAGGAGGGCTGTGTGGCCCCCCTTCTTTTTCTAATTTATTGGCCCTGGGGACCCCATCCCCCAGGGCCTGCACCCTATTTTATTTTGTTGAAAAAAATAAATTTGGCCCTCCCAAGGCCTTAATCGGCCCCGGGGACCCCAACCCCCGGGTCATGGCCTTTTTTTTCTTTATTCTTTAGGAGGGGGGCTGCGTTGCCCCCCTCCTCAGGCCACTTATGGCCCCGGGGACCCCATCCCCCGGGGCCGGCATTTGTTTTTTATTATTTTTAAAAAATATAAATTTATAGAAACACCTTGGACATGCTGGACGAACCGTATGTACCTATCACCATGACGATTAGCATGATATTCATTAAAAGGCGACTATGTATACAATGAATCCACGTGGAATGTATTTACACTGCTAGTGAAGCTCTGACGTGTCTGACGCCCTACCGTGCCTAATCCCGGCGCCCCCGCCGGTGGGTACACAGCCTTGTTGTTTATTTATACAAACATGGGTAGCTATTGATGGGCACATTTAATACACACGCACACCAAGCCATTCAAAGGGGATTCAACAAAAATTCGACCAAACTATGCAAGAAACCCCCTCACGGTTAACAAAACACATCCACCGCCGGATGTGTAATACTTTTTATTTTACTCTCTGGAAAGGAGACAAACCTCACTTGAGAGTCACAGCGTGCTCCTGGCTGAGCCCAATGCTGTGTTACACCCATCAGTGCCCGCCGAGTGCCACACACCTCTGTGTTGTATTCCACCAGCTAGTGCGTATGCTATGACACTCTCTAGCCCATGTGCACTGTAACACCACCCCATGAATATGTCATGCCACACTTGCCTTCGCACAGGTTATATTGCCCCATCTAACGTGCCTTGTTATAACGCACAGCGCTATGCCATACATATTACAATCTGGGATCCATATCTTTTTCACAGTGCATATGCAACGTTACGCTCCCCAGCACATATTTTATATTACAACTTTAGAGACTAGTTAGGTTACACAACACTGCCCTGTGCATATTACACTCCAAGGCGCATATCGCATAGCACGCGCTAGTGCCTGTGCTATCTCGCGCTCTCCAATGAATCTGTCATTGCGCACAATGTATTGCATATTATATTTCACGCCCCGGTTCATCTTATATCACACTTTTTGGTGCATAGTGTATACCATATACTATATCTAGTTTTCATTTTCAATCGTGCTCTCAGGACTGTGTTCTAAATAACCCTGCGTCCACCTACCCTTTTCACGGGCATTACATTTTGCGATGGGGGTGGAGGGTCAGGGGGTGTTTCTGCCAAGTGAGCCCGGAGTCACAGTCACTAACGTCCTCTTCTTCCTTAATAAAAGTGAGATTATGCTGCATACTTGTTCATATTTTAAGTAGTTCACACAGACACACATTTTAAAAACAATAAAGTTCCTAATACCCACCTTCTCTAAACAGTTAGCTTGCTGCCCCATCCACCTCCTCCCTACCCTCTGTTGTCTGAATCCATGGACTAGCCTCCTCCCTCCTGCCATGCATGGTCTGATGTGCTGCCACTGCCTCCATTTCGCATGATGTACCAGTCCACTCCTCCTGCCCTCCATTGCCCAATTCTATGGCCCATCATTGACCTACTGCTTAGTCTCTGTGCTTAGCTTGCTGCCCCTATTCTCCTTCCCTCTGCCCTCCGATGTCTTTTTGCATGCCCCAGCTCCATCCTTTTTGCCCACCATGTTCCATGGACCTGCCACTCCTATCTACTCTGAGTGTTCTGTTGAGCTGCCACTCACCTCCCACCTGCTTAGCATTGTCAGATGACTGTAACCTGTCCCTGCCACCCTCCACCCAGCCTGTCCACATGCCATGCCCCTATCCCCTTCCTCCTGTCCTCCATGGTCCATTTTACTGCCACACCCTTCTGCCCTCCCTGGTCTGGTGTGCTGCAACTGCTCCTCCTGCCTGCCCCACGCGGTCTGTTGTAAGGCCCCTTTCCCTGAACTCTCTTGTCTGTGCCCAGGTTCTGACCCTCCCTTCCATCCTCCATGGGCCTTTGTGCATGCCCCTGCACCCTCCTTCTTGCCCATCATAGCCATTGTGCTGCAACTAACCCTCCCGCTTGCCATGCATGGTCTTCTGTGCTGCCATGGTCCCTCCCACCTTCCCTGTGTGGTCAGCTAGCTGCCCCTGACCCCCTCCCACCTTCCCTCCATTGCCTGTGTGTATGCCATCATAGTCTCATTGTTGCTCTCCATGGTGTGTCTAGTTCCTAGTGCCCATCCTGCCTGACCTCCATGGTCATCTTGCTGCTCCTGCCCTGCCCCCTTGCCCCCAGCCCTCTATTTCCATGTGCAGACCCCTATTCCCTCCCTCCTGGCTTGTCTGTTCCATTGTAATGCCCCTGATCTGTCCCTCCTGCCCTTTATGGTCTGTTATGCTGCAGCTTTCTCTCCTGTCTGTCCATTATGGTCAGCTAGCTACTATTGCCTCTTTCCCCTCTGTTCTCTGTTGTCCATGTGCATGGTCCTGTCCCCTCCCTATTGTTTTCTATGGATTGTTGTGCTGCACTCCCGTCCCACATGCCCTGTGTGGTGTATTGTGCTGCTGCAAACCCTGATGCCTGCCCTGTAGGGTCAGTTTGGTGCACCTCTCCATGTCCCTCCTGTCCTCTGTTATCCGAGTCCATGTCCCTACCCCAATTCCTCCTGCCTACCATGATCCAATGTACCATACTTGTGAACATTTTGAACTTGGTAAGAGGGAGATTTTGAAAATAAACTGGGGTATTGATTTTCCCCTTTGAGTTACATTGAAAAAGAGGAGATTGTAGACAGGAGACAGATCAAATAAAGCCCATTTGAGCTTAAAAACATTGGACGTTTCCTGGCTACAACGGATCTGTTGGCATGTTTGGTTGCACTACCACTGCCTGTTCCTTCTGCCCACAATGGTCTATTATATTGCCACAGCCTCTCTTTCCAGTCCTGTATTGTTGGTTTGTTGCCCCTGCCCCCCTTTCCACTGCCCTCCATAGTCTATTGTGCTACCACTGCCCTTCCTGCCTGCCCAGTGTGGTCAAATTGTTGCCTCTGCACTCTCCTACCTGCCTTCAATTTTCAGAGTCCGTGCCCCTGGCCTCTGCCTCTCAACAGTATCCCAATGAACAACTAGATTGCTAACATTCTATATTTATTACAAAAGTGTGGAACGCCCGATGTCATCTTGATGTAATTAAAATTGTAATACCTCGAGCATTTCCTTTAGAAATTACATATATGAGAGGGTCTTATTTGCATCAAAATTATGGTTAGTGCTCTAAATAAACTAAAATGAGGACATATTTTCTGAGTTTTCAAATAGCGACAAAGAACTTTTAAATTAGTTGTAATCTTTATGTTTTTTTATCCAGTTGACCACTTGATTAAATGTTGCACCTAGGGGAGAGGATGTGGTGTTACTTCCAGAGCTGCAGACTTTGCAACTGGGGAACCAGGTTGGAGTTTCTGCTTCAGCTCAACATTCTGTGATTCTGGTCAAATCACTTAATCTCCCCATGTCTACAACCAAAATGAATTTGATCTTGTGTGATGTAACCAATGCTCATGTAAAGCACTCCAATGCCTGCAAATACTCAAAAAATAAGTGTTTGCACACTTCTGTCATTGGGCTACATGTGGGCTACATCTGGGTGATTTTTGTGCTGCATTTGGGCTCTTTTGTCTCTGGTGGCCATCTTGGGAGATTTATTTGTTATGAAGTTTCCTAATTTCCTCATTTACTGCAGTCTCCTCAGTAGGAAATACTTTCAGTTTTTTATTTTGGTTCCATCAAGAAGGCATTCAGATGTGTCACACTTTTGCCTTAAATTCTGAATGTTAGCACTCTAGTTGCTCATTAGATCACTGTAGTAAAGCTACTGCTCAACAGGTAAGTCTGCTGCTGGTATTGAAATTGCATGTTTCAGTCTGCATGTCAGACTTTTTTTATGAAATAGAAGAGGACTTGAGAAGTCACTCAAAATGTGCCCTAATTTTTCATTCTGCAGCACTAATCGTACTTTCTATGGCAAAATGAACCCCCTCATTTTGTTCCTTTGTAAATTAAATGTTTTAAGTGTTACCACTTTATTCCAATGACGATGGCTTCAGGTGTGCAATACGTTTGTCATAAGTAGGACTGTTAGCGCTCTAGTTGTTCTTTAGAACACTCTGGGAAGCTGCAGTAGAACACAAAGGAATCAACTGACAGTCTCTGCCCTTGTTGGATGTACATGTTTTACTGAGAATTTCAGACTTCATTCTCACATGACTGAGAAAGATAATGTGAATTTACAGAAAATATGCTCTCGGTTTAGCTTATAGATCACCTTCCAAACCTCTGTGGGAAAAGCATGAAAAAATAGTTTTCTCTCAAACATGATTCATGATATCACAACAGAAGGCTTTTTCACATGGTAAAATCACCTTAGAACACACCACAATTCCTAAAATGAGTATGGTACCATCAACAAATGATTTATAATGTAACTAAAGTCTTAAAACCTTCTATTAACTGCAATGCTTTTTAATGATGTGCTATCATGTATATTGGTCTCAAGATGGCTGCCAACACTTCTTGGATGAAGTACTGACAGCCAATCAGATCTCACGATGAGATGTGTGGTTAGGCTCCGCCCAGATATATCTATCTTTTTAACTCTAATTTTCTCAGGAACTACTGAACGGATTTACACCATTTAAGCAAAAGGCATGAGTCTGAACTGAGGACTACCTCTTTGCCAAATTTGGTGTAATTCTGTTCAGCAGTTCGGGCTGTAGCTGCGTCAACAGGTCCTATGGGAAAATGCATGGGGAAAACGTGTTTTGGGACCCCCCTTTTTTCTTGGCCCCCGCTTGACGAATCACCGCGAAATTTTCAGGATAGGAGTGGACTGGAGCTGGCCAAAAGTATGGAAAATTTAGCGAAGATTCGTCAATCGGCGCCAACGTTATTCCAAATAGAATGTTGCCAATTTCCTATGGAAAATAGGTCCTAACTATAACTTTCTACTGGCGACTGCCAGTAGGTTATATATATATATCTATATATATATATATATATATCTATATATATTCACTTAAAAAACCATAGGTTTCACACATGTTATAGTTAGCTGGACATTTCACTCGTAAAAAAACAATGAAATTCCCCCGTTATAGTTAGTGCAGGCAACTATAACTCACGCGACCGCAATCCTCTGCTGATGACATCAGATATTACATCACTGTATTTAGACACTTATTTACCCATGTCTTCTTCCATTAATCTTTAGCTATACATATATTACAAATATTTATTTTTCATAAAGACACATATGTCATCAGTGATGTAATATCTGACGTCATCAGCAGAGGATTGCGGTCGCGTGAGTTATAGTTGCCTGCACTAACTATAACGGGGGAATTTCATTGGTTTTTTACGAGTGAAATGTCCAGCTAACTATAACATGTGTGAAACCTATGGTTTTTTAAGTGAATTTGCAAGGTTTTTTAAATGCTAATTCGTAACTATAACGTGTGTGAAACCTAAGGTTTTTTCAGTGAATTTGTACGTTTTTTTAAATGCTAACTTATGTATTTTTTTATTTATTTTTTCAGGTTTTTCACCGTGCGCGCACCGTGCGCGCACTATGTATTTATTTATTTATTTATTTTCAGGTTTTTTACCGTGCGCGCACCGTGCGCGCGCTGTGGGCACTCGGAGCGATTCGCGCACCGAGGGCCCACACTTCGCCGTGCGCGCAAAGTGCGCGCACCTCGCGATTTAAAAAAAAAAAATAATTCTTTTTTTCACCCTTGGGGCCCTTCTGTGACCCCCTGACCAAGGCTAGGGGGTCAGGAACTGTCCACGCTGCCCCCTTTTCACGTTCTCCACCTTTTTTTTTCACCCCCTCAGACTGCGAGAGACAAAATGGCGGCCGACACTTCCTGGTTTCGACCGATTTGAATGTTTACCGACATCTAACAACCAATCAGAATTGCGCTCGCGCACGGCAGGGTGCGCGCACAGTGCGCGCACCCTGTGCGCGTATAGATATTGATATGCTTTTAAAAATTATTTTCTCAGGAAATACTGAACAGATTTATGCCAGACCTGCAAAAGGCACTTCCTTGACCTTATGGCTACCTCTCTGCCAAATTTCACGTAATTCTGTTCAGCCATTCGGGCTGTAGCTGCGATTAAAGGTCCTATGGAAAAATGCATTGGGAAAACGTGTTTTGGGACCCCCCTTTTTCTCGGCCCCCGCTTGACGAATCACCCCGAGACTTTCAGGGTAGGAGCTGAACGGAGCGCCCCATTAGTTTTGAAAATTTCGCGAGGATTCGTCAACCGGCGCCAAAGTTATTTAAAATAGAATTTTGAGATTTCCTATCGAAACTAGGTTGTAACTATAACTATCTACTGGCGGCCAGTAGATAATATACATATATATATATATATATATATTATCTACTGGCGGTCGCCAGTAGATAGTTATAGTTAGGACCGTGTTTCCATAGGATATCCGCAACATTCTATTTGGAATAACTTTGGCGCCGGTTGACGAAGCCTCGCGAAATTTTCAAAATAGGTGGGGCGCTCCACTCCGCTCCTACCCTGAAAGTCTCGGGGGGATTCGTCAAACGGGGGCTGAGATAAAAGGGGGGTCCAAAAACGCATTTTTCCCATGGAATTTTCCATAGGGACCTTTAGTCCAAGGTACAGCCCGAATGGCTGAACAGCCCGAACGGCTGAACAGAATTACTTGAAATTTGGCAGAGAGGTAGTCCTCAGCTCAGGGATGTGCCTTTTGCATATATGGCCCTAGAAACCTACCCTGGGATTGCGCTGGTGACTCTCCTCACTTCCTGCTGTGCTGTGCCTGGTTCCCTGCTCGTCCGGTCTCCCGCTGCCGCCTTGACATCCTGAGCGGCCACGGAGCGGAGACCGGACCACATCCCCCAGTGACCCTAGCGGCCGGAAGCCGCCGCTGACGCCGTGCAGCGCGCCAGGAGGCACATAAGAACTTGGGCAGACTCCCGCGTCGCGGGACGCGCGTGGGCGGCGCCGGGAGAAGCCTGGGACAAGGGCGGGACCGTCTGTGGCCGTCAGGGGCAGACAGAGGCTGGGCTGGGCTATTCCTCTGTCCACTCACGCCCTACAAGTAAGACTTTTTGAACTGCTGTGACCTAAGTTGCTCATCAAAACTTGTTCATTGCTTTGTGGGCAGCGTCTGTGATTGTGGTAATATGGTGGGCAAAGGGAAGAGGGGAATGGGTACTGCCTCTGTTACGGGAACTCTCGACCAGTTCATAACTAGAGCTGTTTCCGTCTTGGAGCACGAAATTTCCATCACTGAACGCCGCCTCTCTGTTGAGCCTATGTATACCAGGCGCTCATCTATTGGCGCATTGGCTCGGGCCAAGTCGCCAGCAAGGTCAGTGGATCATAGAACCTCTGGCCCTAGTCTCACCACATCTTTGCAAAGTGTAAGTGCCCTTGAAGTTATTAATCCCCCTCCCCCTACTGAGGGTCTGGTAAGTCCTGTGGGTATTCCCCCGTTAACCAGGGCTAATAACAAAATAACCAAAGCACCTAGACCAGCTGTTTCTAAAAGGAAGAGAGGTACGGACGCCCAAGGTTTAAGACAGAGTAAAATTTCCAAAACCTCAAAAATGTGTCTATCCCTCTCTCTCCCCCACATGAAGCGCGCCCGGCATTTCGCGAGGCTTCTAATAGCCCACTTGCCCTATCGCAACCCAATGACATGCTTTCAATGATTGAGCAGCTGATTCGCTCCCTAATGCTGCCCTTTCTGGAAAGAATTAAATTGGTTAGTGATAAAGTTGACAACCTAGAGCAGACAATTCTTGATAATTTTTGTTCTTTAAAGAATGTAGTTAAACATACTGCTAAAGTAAGCGATAACTGTAGCTCTACACCTTTAGTCGCCCCACCACCTACTGCTCCTGTTCCTTCTGGTATATCGCCAATGTCAACTCCTGTTAGTCCTGGCTCTGGTCCCTTAAAACCTAGGAGCAAAAATCGCGCCCCTACCAAGAAGGCCTCTCAGACAACTGTCGATCCAGAAGTCGATTACATTGAGGTTGATACACAAACTGGTCCCACTGAAAACACTTCTTGTTCTTCCCTGGCCCATATTCAACTTCCTCCCCAGTCTCTTCCCTATGTAGTGGTATTAACTGGTGTCCCCGAATTAAAAAGTTCAAAACCTGAATACTTTGAAGAACTTAAGAACAAAGTGACCCACTGGCTAAACAAGAACACGCCTATTCCCTATAATATGGATGGGAAAATTCTGTTTGTCAGAAGGGTTAGCTGGGTAGGATCACGACCCAAATATGTTTCGGGTGATACTATTATCATTAACTTTAAAGATAGCCGTGTTGCTAGCTTCATATGTGACCATGTTCCTTCTTGGTCTCATTCGGGGATCCAGGTGCATGATTTACATTTTTTCTATATGCAATTTACTACCAGTGAGGATAGGAGGGGCCACGCCTGGATGGGGAGAGGATTTAATCATGTAACCCCTGTTTTGACTAATAATGGCCACAGCGGTGTGTGTAACTTGAACGATATAGATTGACCGGAGGTAGTTCATCTTAGTGTATCCGTTACTGGGGGAGCTTCCTTTATTGCTGATGTGCCTCAGGCATACCCTGATGTCTTTTTTCAGGTTCAGTCTAGCACCCCCTCCCCTTCTGGGGAAAAGGTCCTAAATTTGCCCACCCAATCTTTGAGTCCCCAGGTAGCCATACCTTGTCTTGACACCCAGATTAGGGCATTAGGATTCAGGTTTGGTTCCCTGATTTCCTGGAATGTTGCTGGCCTCAAGGCGAAGATGGACTCTCCCGTATGGATAGAGTTCATAGGTAACTTTGACGTCTGTTTATTCCAAGAGACTTGGTCGGTTGAGCCTTTGTTTTTGCCAGGCTATCTAAATTTCCATATTCCAGCATCCAAGGGCCCTATAGGCCGCCCTATGGGTGGCCTAACTATTTGGGCTCGTCAGGCTCTATTCCCTAAGGCCAGTGAGTTGCAGACTGGGTCCTTAGACATTCAATTAATTAGGTTGCCTTTGGTTTCTATGCAGGATTTGGTTATTTACAACCTTTATCTCAGAGGGACAAAGGGGAAAAGGTCGCAAGTGTTGGCTACCTTGGATTCTCTTATGGATACCTATGGTAGTAAGGAGGGTACGATTATGGCAGGAGATTTTAATGTTACGTTTGAACCCCTTTTAGCTTTGGATTCGGAATGGGGTCTTGATCCTGAGGAGGATCGTCAGTGGGATATTCCAGCTTTGACTCTCCCCCAAATTAAACGTTGGTCCGAAGTCATAGTTCAGATAAATTCTCTTTGTTATGAGCATGGTCTTAGGGCTTTGAATGGCAGAACCCAGGGTGATAAGTTGGGTGCTAATACTTTTGATAATGGTTGCTCCAAAAGTAGGATGGATTATGTCCTCTGCTGTAATAATTTATGGCATTCCATCAAAGATATGGTGGTGGAACCCAGAGTCGAGAGCGATCATAATCCCATTTGTGTCACACACCAGTGGTGGAGTGGTACCTCTTCTGTAGCTGGTGTAATTGAACTCCTCCCGCCTGTAGTTGTCTCCTCTAATAATATGCGCAGGCTTAGGTGGCGGGAGGTGGTGACTAACGACATGTCCATAGCAAAAATAGAAGCCGACTTGGCCGGAGCTATTTTGCATCTAGAGGGCGTACTGGCAACCGACGAAGGTTTGACCCAAGTAACCGGCATACATGAGTTATTCTTTGAAGGATTAAAGGGACATTTTCTGAAGTCAGTCACTAAAAATAAAAAGTACCCTCCTAGGCGGCTCCGTTGGTACGACAGGGAATGTAGAAATGCTAGATCGAATCTATCTGCTGCTCTTTCAAGTAGCAATAGGACTTACATCCAGTTGGCAAGGCAGGCTTACAAAAAATGCCTTGTGCAAGCCAAAAAGAATTGGGATGAGCTCTTTTGGCAAGATCTGAAGGGAGCCAGTTATGGGAATGATCCTAGTAGGTTTTGGAATATTATTAAATGGAATAGGGGTGGCCAGCCTGATATTCCTTTAAATTATGTGGCCCAGGACGAGTGGCTTAAGTATTTTAAGCCCCAGTACGCCTGTAGCCTTTAACATATTCCTTCTGTAACAATCTCATATGTTTTTTACAGCAAAGGCCCTTTCAGTCCTAAAGATGCCTTAATAGCATTGGCCTCAGTAGCTACCGGACGTGCACCTGGATTTGACGGAGTTCCGTCTGATGTCTTTCTCCAGAATAGAACCTGTTGGAGCAAGTACATTGCACTAGTGGCCAACGCGGTGGCTGAAGGTGCCCCTGTACCAAAATCGTGGGGGGGCGCTATTATTATTCCAGTTTTTAAAAAAGGCAATAAGGCTCTCCCGTGTAACTACAGACCTATTAGTCTGATAGACACCATTCAGAAGATCATTGGGAGGATGGTCTTGAATCTAATATTATATTGGGAAGAGGACAACGGGGTTTTATCTACATTTCAAGCTGGCTTTCGTAGATCCATCAGCACAGTGGACCAGGTCTTTCGCTTTATCCAATTATATTGGAAGGTTGTGGCTCTGGGGAAAGGCAGTCTCTTTGTTGCTTTTGTCGACTTAAGAGCTGCCTTTGACCTAGTCCCACGCTCTAGGCTGTGGCTTGTCTTAGCAAAGTTGGGACTTTCCCCGGAAGTCCTGACTCTGGTTATGAGACTACACGAGTCCAATTTTGCTAAAGTTCAATGGGGAGGTTTTAATGATGTTACTCCTGAGTTCCCAGTTGAGCGTGGTGTACGCCAAGGCTGTACTATGGCCCCGACGCTCTTCTCTTTGTATATAAACGGGATTGTAGATCTTATGCTCAGTGTTCATACAGATGCTCCCAAGCTGGCAGGGATAGTTACCCCAATATTGATGTTTGCGGACAACACTCTTATTGTGTCAAAAACGCCAAGTGGTCTGCAAAGAGCCCTGTCTGTCTTTGACGATTTTTGTTTAGCCCAGGGTCTGGAAGTAAATGTGTCTAAGACCAAACTCATGGTTTTTAATCCACCTTCTAGTTATAGAGCGAGGAAGTTTTTCATGAATGCTCAGCCACTAGAGGAGGTCAATAGTTTTATATATCTTGGTATGCACATATCTAATGACAACAAGTGGAGCAAGCATGTCATGACAACCTCCCTGAAATTTCGGCAGATTACTGGGGTCTTACTCAACGAGTTCAAAACCTCTCTCACCAAGCCGATTAAACCTGTTCTCCAAGTTTATGAGGCAAAGGCTCTAAGCTCTGTATTGTATGGGGCTGAGCTATGGGGTCTTAACTCGTTGAGCCCATTAATGGTAGTTGAAAATAAATTCTTACGTAGTATTACAGGCCTTCCCCAGAGTACCCCCTTGGTCCCTTTAAGATATGATCTAGGTAGGAGAGCTATCCTTGAACTAGCCAATCTCCGTCCGGTTTTATACTGGCGGAGGTTGTGGACTACTCATCAAGTCTGATACTTTTCATAAGGTTGGTTGGCTGAGGAAGATACGTGCGGCCCTCGTAGACCTGGGCTTGGTGGGGTTGTGGAATGATCCAATGACAACGATATTCCCCTCAAAGAGCTCTTTGAAAATGTTATATTGGGAACATATTGATTATAAGACCTGGAGCCAAGTCAACCGTTCTTGGATGACTAACTGGTTCTTAGAGATAAAGGTTACTCCAGCCCTAGAAACCTACTGGGACTTGATTACTAAACCAAGTGACAGGAAATTATATTTTCAGCTACGAGTAGGTTCCTTGCCACTCAGGTCCCTTACAAGTAAGTGGTCGAGTGCTGGTAATGATACATGGACCCGCTTGTAGCATGCAGTCTGAATCAATTGGCCATTTTTTGTTTGTCTGCCCCGTCTATATTGACCCTAGGCGTATCTGGTTGTCCCCATTGTGTAGGCTTTTGGGCACAAGGAGTAGTCTTGCGGCCCTAAGTATCTTACGTACTAATACCCTTCCGATTATTTCTATTGGTCTTGCCAAATATTTGGGCTGGGCATGGAATTTAAGGAATAAATCGGTACGCTCACACTGCTAGTTCTCAAGTGAGCCTTGTGCGGTAGGGCCAGGGAGTACTCTTGCTGTTTTATCTTTTTGTATTTATATATGTTATCCCACCATCTAGTCATCTGAATTACTGTTTAATCCTTTTTTTATATTCATATTTTAATATTTATTATATGATGTATTTTATGGTTTCTTGCATCCATTAGGGTGCTTTTATTGTACTTGTATTTATGTGATACTTGTGTCTTTTATGAAATTTGAATTTTCGAATAAAGACTATGATGATGCATATATGGTGTCAATCTGTTCAGTAGTTCCTGAGAAAATCAAAAGTAAAATCACATATATATCTGGGCGGAGCCTAACAACACATCTCATCGTGAGATCTGATTGGCTGTCAGTACTTCATCCAAGAAGTGTTGGCAGCCATCTTAGGACCAATATACATGATAGCACCTCATTAAAAAGCCTTGCAGTTAATAGAAGGTTTTAAGACTTTAGTTACATTATAAATCATTTGTTGATGGTACCATACTCATTTTAGGAATTGTGGTGTGTTCTAAGGTGATTTTACCATGTGAAAAAGCCTTCTGCTGTGATATCATGAACCGTGTTTGAGAGAAAACTATTTTCTCATGCTTTTCCCACAGAGGTTTGGAAGGTGATCTATAAGCTAAACTGAGAGCATATTTTCTGTAAATTCACATTATCTTTCTCAGTCATGTAAGAATGAAGTCTGACATTCTCAGTAAAACATGTACATCCAACAAGGGCAGAGACTGTCAGTTGATTGCTTTGTGTTCTACTGCAGCTTCCCAGAGTGCTCTAAAGAACAACTAGAGCGCTAACAGTCTTACTTATGACAAAAGTATGGCACACCTGAAGCCATCTTGATTGGAATAAAGTGGTAACACTTAAAACATTTAATTTACAAAGGAACAAAATGAGGGGGTTCATTTTGCCATATAAATTATGATTAGTGCTGCAGAAAGAAAAACTAGGGCACATTTTGACTTCTGAAATCCTCTTTTATTTCATAAAAAAATTCTGACATGCAGACTGCAACATGCACTTTGAATACCAGCAGCAGACTTGCCTGGTGAGCAGTAGCTTTACTACAGTGATCTAATGAGCAACTAGAGTGCTAACATTCAGAATTTATGGAAAATGTGTGACACATCTGAATGTCTTCTTGATGGAATCTAAGTAAAAAACTGAAAGTATTTCCTACTGAGGAGACTGTAGTAAATGAGGAAATTAGGAAACTTCATAACAAATAAATCTCCCAAGATGGCCACCAGAGACAAAAGAGCCCAAATGTAGCCCAAATATCATCCAGATATAGCCCAAGTATAGCCCAATGACAGAATGTCCCAGAGTGTTCTTAAGAACAACTAGAGCGCTTACTGTCTTACTTATGACAAAAGTATGGCACACCTGAAGCCATATTGATTGGAATAAACTGGTAACACTTAAAACATTTAATTTAAAAAGGAACACAATGAGGGGGTTCATTTTGCCATAGAAATTATGATTAGTGCTGAAGAAAGAAAAATTAGGGCACATTTTGAGTGACTTCTCAAATCCTCTTCTATTTCATTAAAAAATTTTGATATGCAGACTGAAACATGCACTTCTATTACTAGCAGCAGACTTCCGTGGTGAGCAGTAGCTTTACTATAGTGATCTAATGAGCAACTAGAGTGCTAACATTCAGAATTTATGGCAAATGTGTGACATATCTGAATACCTTCTTGATGGAATCAAAGTAAAAAACTGAAAGCATTTCCTACTGAGGAGACTGCCGTAAATGAGGAAATTAGGAAACTTCATAACAAATAAAACTCCTAAAATGGCCACCAGAGACAAAAGAGCCCAAATGTAGCCCAAATGTAGCCCAGATATCACCCAGATGTAGCCCAAATGTAGCCCAATGACAGAAGTGTGCAAAACACTTATTTTTTGTGTATTTGCAGTTTTATATAGTGCAGACTTGTCAGGTATTGGAGTGCTTTACATGAGCATTGGTTACATCACATAAGATCAAATTCATTTTGGTTGTAGACATGGGGAGATTAAGTGATTTGACCAGAATCACAGAATGTTGAGCTGAAGCAGAAACTCCAACCTGGTTCCCCAGTTGCAAAGTCTGCAGCTCTGGAAGTAACACCACACCCTCTCCCCTTGGATGCAACATTTAATCAAGTGGTCAACTGGATAAAAAAACCAAGATTACAAATAATTTAAAAGTTCTTTGTCGCTATTTGAAAACTCAGAAAATATGTCCTCATTTTAGTTTATTTAGAGCACTAACCATAATTTTGATGCAAATAAGACCCTCTCATATATGTAATTTCTAAAGGAAATGCTCTAGGCATTACAGTTTTGATTACATCAAGATGACGTCAGGCGTTCCACACTTTTGTAATAAATATAGAATGTTAGCAATCTAGTTGTTCATGGGGATACTGTTGAGAGGCAGAGGCCAGGGGCACGGACTCTGAAAATTGAAGGCAGGTAGGAGAGTGCAGAGGCAACAATTTGACCACACTAGGCAGGCAGGAAGGGCATTGGCAGCACAACAGACTATGGAGGGCAGTGGAAAGGGGGGCAGGGGCAACAAACCAACAATACAGGACTGGCAAGAGAGGCTGTGGCAATATAAAAGACCATTGTGGGCAGAAGGAAGAGGCAGCGGTCATACAACCATACATGCCAACAGACCCGTTTTAGCCAGGAAACGTCCAATGTTTTTAAGCTCAAATGGGCTTTACTTGATCTGTTTCCTGTCTACAATCTTCTCTTTTTCAATGTAACTCAAAGGGGAAAATCAATACCCCAGTTTTATTTCAAAATCTCCCTCTTACCAAGTTCAAAATGTTCGCAAGTATGGTACATTGGATCATGGTAGGCAGCAGGAATTGGGGTAGGGACATGGACTCGGATAACGGAGGACAGGAGGGACATTGAGAGGTGCACCAAACTGACCCTACAGGGCAGGCATCAGGGTTTGCAGCAGCACAATACACCACACAGGGCATGCGGGATGGGAGTGCAGCACAACAATCCATAGAAAGCAATGAGGGGGGGACAGGACCATGCACATGGACAACAGACAACAGAGGGGAAAGAGGCAATGGTAGCTAGCTGACCATAATGGACAGACAGGAGAGAAAGCTGCAGCATAACAGACCATAAAGGGCAGGAGGGACGGATCAGGGGCATTACAATGGAACCGACAAGCCAGGAGGGAGGGAATAGGGGTCTGCATATGGAAACAGAGGGCTGGGGGCAAGTGGGCAGGGCAGGAGCAGCAAGATGACCATGGAGGTTAGGCAGGATGGGCACTAGAAACAAGACACACCATGGAGAGCAACAGTGAGACTATGATGGCATACACACAGACCATGGAGGGAAGGTGGGAGGGGGTCAGGAGCAGCTAGCTGACCACACAGGGAAGGTGGCAGGGGCCATGGCAGCACAGAAGACCATGCATGGCAAGCGGGAGGGTAAGTGGCAGCACAATGGCTATGATGGGCAAGAAGGAGGGTGCAGGGGCATGCACAAAGGACCATGGAGGATAAGAAAGGAGGGTCAGGACCTGGGCACAGACAAGAGAGTTTAGGGGAAGGAGCCTCACTGCAGACCGTGCGGGTCAGGCAGGAGGAGCAGTTGCAGCACAACAGACCAGGGAGGGCAGAAGGGTGTGGCAGTAAAATGGACAATGGAGGACAGGAGGAAGGGGATAGGGGCATGGCATGTGGACAGGCAGGGTGGAGGTGGCAGGGACAGGTTACAGTCATCTGACAATGCTAGGCAGGTGGGAGGGGAGCTCAACAGAACACTCAGAGTAGATAGGAGTGGCAGGTCCATGGAACATGGTGGTCAAAAAGGATGGAGCAGGGGCATGCACAAAGACATCGGAGGGCAGGGGGAAGGAGAATAGGGGCAGCAAGCTAAGCACAGAGGCTAAGCAGGAGGTCAATGATGGGCCATAGGATTGGGCAATGGAGGGCAGGAGGAGTGGACTGGTACATCATGCTAAATGGAGGGCAGTGGCAGCACATCAGACCATGCATGGCAGGAGGGAGGAGGCTAGTCCATGGATTCAGAAAACAGAGGATAGGGAGGAGGTGGATGGGGCAGCAAGCTAAATGGTTATAGAAGGTGGCTATTAGGAACTTTATTGTTTTTAAAATGTGTGTCTGTGCGAACTACTTAAAATATGAACAAGTATGCAGCATAATCTCACTTTTATTCAGGAAGAAGAGGACGTTTGGGACTGTGACTCCGGGCTCACTTGGCAGAAACATCCCCTGACCCTCCACCCCCATCGCAAAATGTAATGCCCGTGAAAAGGGTAGGTGGACGCAGTGTTATATAGAACATAGTCCTGAGAGCACGATTGAAAATGAAAACTAGATATAGTATATGGTATAAACTATGCACCAAAAAGTGTGATATAAGGTGAACCGGGCCTTGAAATATAATATGC
Source organism: Triturus cristatus (assembly GCF_964204655.1). Classification (NCBI taxonomy): domain Eukaryota; kingdom Metazoa; phylum Chordata; class Amphibia; order Caudata; family Salamandridae; genus Triturus; species Triturus cristatus. The sequence continues at coordinate 568,354,779 of NC_140595.1, forward strand.
AATACATTGTGCGCAATGACAGATTCATTGGAGAGCGCGAGATAGCACAGGCACTAGCGCTTGCTATGTGATATGCGCCTTGGAGTGTAATATGCACAGGGCAGTGTTTTGTAACCTAAGTAGTCTCTAAAGTTGTAATATAAAATATGTGCTGGGTAGTGTAACATTGCATATGCACTGTGGCAAAGATATGGATCCCAGATTATAATATGTATGGCATAGCGCTGTGCTTTTAACATAGGCATCGAGGAAGGCACGTTAGGGGCAATATAACCCGTGCAAAGGCAAGTGTGGCATGACATATTCACGGGGTGGTGTTACAGTGCACATGGGCTAGAGAGTGTCATAGCATACGCACTAGCTGGTGGAAGACAACACAGAGGTGTGTGGCACTCGGCGGGCACTGGTGGGTGTAACACAGCATTGGGCTCAGCCAGGAGCACGCTGTGACTCTCAAGTGAGGTTTGTCTCCTTTCCAGAGAGTAAAATAAAAAGTATTACACATCCGGCGGTGGATGTGTGTTTTATTAACCGTGAGGGGGTTTCTTGCATAGTTTGGTCGAATTTTTGTCGAATCCCCTTTGAATGGCTTGGTGTGTATGTGTATTAAATGTGCCTGTCAATAGCTACCCATGTTTGTAGAAATAAACGACAAGGGTGTCTACTTGGAGAGTACCCACCAGCGGGGGCGCCGGGATTAGGCACGGTAGGGTGTCAGACATGTCAGAGCTTCACTAGCGGTGTGAATACATTCTACGTGGATTCATTGTATGCATAGTCGCCTTTTAATGAATATCACGCAAATCGTCATGGTGATAGGTACATACGGTTTGTCCAGCATGTCCTAGGTGTTTCTATAAATATATATTTTTTTAAAATAATAAAAATCAAAGGCTGGCCCGGGGGATGGGGTCCCCGGGGCCATAAGTGGCCTGAGGAGGGGGGCAACACAGCCCCCCTCCTAAAGAATAAAAAAAAAAAATAGGCCATGACCCGGGGGTTGGGGTCCCCAGGGCCCCGGGGCCGATTAAGGCCTTGGGAGGGCCAAATTAATGTTTTTTCAACAAAAAAAGATTAGGGTGCAGTCCCTGGGGGATGGGGTCCCCAGGGCTAATAAATTAGAAAAAGAAAGGGGCCACACAGCCCTCCTTCTAAAAAAAAAAAACAAAAAAAAAGACCTGCATCGCGCCGTAGGCCACGCCCCCTCCTTGCAGCACTCTGCAAACGCGCCCCCTGGCCAGTTGTAAGTTGAGGAATTAATTCCCCTTCAATACCGAGGGTCCCTGAGGGCCAACTAGCCCAACAGGTATCTCCAGTATGCGCCAGGGAGCTGCGTTGCAGACAGGTGCTCTGAGGCCACGCCCCTTGTTACACCTCCATGCAACGCAGCTCTGTGGCGCTTACTGGAGGTACCTAGTGGGCTAGTTTGACCCTAGGGACCCTTAGGATTCAAGGGGACTTAATCTCTCAACTCAGAACGGCCACAGGGCGCGTTTACACAGTGGTGAAGGGAGGGGACGGGGCCTGAGGTGACGTGTGCAAACACGCCCTGTGGCGCGTTTTTAAGTTGGGGAAATAATTCCCTTTGAATCCTGAGGGACCCTGGGGTCCAACTAGCCCACCAGGTGCTTACAGAAAGCACCACTGCCCTGCGTTGCAGAGAGGTGGTGCAGGCTGTGCCACTTTTTACACCTCTCTGCAACGCAGCTCTGTGGTGCTTACTGGAGGTACCTAGTGGTCTAGTTGGACCCTAGGGACCCTCAGGATTCAAGGGGACTTAATCTCCCAACTTAAAACGGCTACAGGGCATGTTTACACAGTGGGGAAGGGAGGGGATGGGGCATGAGGTGACGTGTTCAAACACGCCCTGTGGTGTGTTTTAAGAGGTAGTTTTAATCCCCTGCCCTATTATATACTAGGGGCTTACAGAGGAGGTCATGTTAATCACAGGGGGACCCCAACGCATAGTGTGCCCTAGTGTATGTAGGTGTTTTCACTGTATTCTAAGTGTCTTTTAACATAGCACTAGGACTGGTTAGTCAGACTCAGTTACCACCAGTATCCGTCTGAAAAAGTTGAGGGTACAGGATGATTTTGCAACAAGGCTTGTTTCTGCTCTTCTGTTTGTTCTTTCTGCACGTTATACTTCTTCCTGCACTTTTCTTCGTCTTTGAGGACTTCTGTTGCTTCTTTCTGCATTTCTTTTTTTTCTTTCTGTGCGTTTTTCCTTCTTTCTTCACATGTTCTATCTCTGTAGGCATAGCTAGAAATTAGCATTTAAAAAACAGTTGAAATTCACTGAAAAAAACATAGGTTTCAGGCACGTTATAGCTAGGAATTAGCATTTAAAAAACCTTAGAAATTCACTGAAAAAACCATAGGTTTCAGGGGCGTTATAGTTAGCTGGACTTTTCACTCGTACAAAACCATAGAAATTCCCCCGTTATAGTTAGTTCAGCTAACTATAACTCGCGCGCCCGCAATGCACTGCTGATGACGTCACATATTACATCACTCATGTGGTCAGTGACATCACTCATGACATCACTGATGACATCATCCTTGTTATAGAGTGGCAGACCTCCTCTCCCCCTAATATAACCTTTGATACACACATTCAAAAATAGAAATTAAAATTTTCAAAACAATGGACATACCAACACCAGTTACAACAATCTACTCAGTAATTGTAAGATCCACATCCACATCCACTCATTCACCAACAATCCTATACAGTCACTCATACATGTACTCACTCATCATATGTACTCATACACCTATACATCCTGTTACACAACGCCACTCATCCATAAGGTTACTCATACACATAGTCACTCATGCTAATAAAGAATCAAACATCCGTTTACCTGCATATACAATTATACACACACCACAACACTTACTTCTACAGAAACTTACACATACTTAGTCTTTTAAACAATCACTTATAGAAACGCATACTTATTCATACAGGAACTCTTTCTATCTCTCACTCTCACATATACTCACTTATATACACCAATAGTCACATATACTAGTTTAAAACATATGTATTTACTCATAGAGACACTATTGAGACAGTCATTCACTCACTAACACACCCATGCACACACTCATCCACCCATACAGTCCTGCACACATGCTGTCTTCAACACATACAAACAGTGAGTCACTCATTCATGCACCTATGCACTACGTAATACCCCCCACCGAACCATACAGACATCAGACACGTATACTGATACTCAAAAACCAACTAATAACCTATATAGACACTCATGTAGCTACTCACCAACCCATGCAGCCACTTATACACAAAGTGAGAGACTGATACAGATATTTACATATTTAAACATTACTCACTAAGCCATGTATTCACTAAGATACACTTAATCAGTCAGTTAAACAATCATTTTTTCAAAAACAAATCATCCATTTAGATACTTATATACCCATTTATTCTTCCATCGACCTTGAGATATACATATATAAAACATATGTAATTTTCAAAAAAACACACATTCACTGGATGATGACATCAGTGATGTCATCAGTGATATCATTTGAGATGTCATCAGTGATGTAATGAGTGATGTCACTGACCATGTCATGAGTGATGTAATATGTGACGTCATCAGCAGTGCATTGCGGGCGCGCGAGTTATAGTTAGCTGAACTAACTATAACGGGGGAATTTCTATGGTTTTGTACGAGTGAAAAGTCCAGCTAACTATAACGCCCCTGAAACCTATGGTTTTTTCAGTGAATATATATATATATATATATATATATAGTACCTACTGGCAGTCGCCAGTAGGTAGTTATAGTTAGGACCTAGTTTCCATTGGAAAAGCGTTTTTTGATTTGCCAATATCTTTGGTGCCGTTTGACGAATCTTTGTGAAATGTTCCAAAATTAGGGTTGGACCGCTCAGTGTGTGTGTTTAAAGTTTGGGGAAATCTGTCAAGCAGGGACCAAGAAAAAAGGTGGGTCCCAAAGCACGTTTTCTCCATGTTATTTTCCATAGTAAACTTTATTACATGCTACAGCCTGACCTCCTGAATGGAATTACACCAAATTTGGCAAAAAGGTAGGTCTTGGTTTAGACTGTGCCCTTTTTTGTAAATGGGGTAAATCCATTTAGTAGTTCCTGAGAAATTTGAAAAAGAAACAAAATCAAGATCTGAGCACCAAGGAGGGTTCACGAACCCTCCTGGCACGAAATTCACTCTAATTGACTGCCAACACTCCAAACCAGGAACTGTTGACAGCCATCTTGTGAATCGGTAACTGTGACACAAGAAAAAGGGTGAAACAAAGATAAAAAACATGAAAAGGGGGAAGGGTACAAACACCCTGACCCCCTAGGCCTGCTCAGGGAGTCCCACAAGGACCCCCCGGGCCAAAAAAGCATTTTTTAAAAAAAACAAATCGGACGAATTTGTGTTGGGGTCACGAATCCGGCTGATAACATTTTTAAAAAACGAAGCATGGGCTCCTGCGCTTCATTGTATTTAAGCCCCCGGGTGGGCCAGGTCCCGGGGTCACTCACCAATTAATTTGTCGGGGCCTGCGGGGGCCCCCACAGGCCTGGGGACCGCCACCTCCCCGGGGCTAATTTAATTGTAGGCGGGCGGCACTGCGGCCCCCTTCAGCCCCGGGGACCGCCACCTCCCAGGGGCTTTAAAAATAAATAGGTGGGGGCTCCCAATCCCCCCCGCAGCCCCAGGGACCGCCACCTCCCCAGGGCTCTGTTTTAAATTGAAAATGATGTGTGGGGGAAGAGCCCCCCCACTTGCCCCGGGGACCACCACCTCCCCGAGGCACAAACTGATTTAAAATACGGGGGTCCGTAGTGGACTTGGGAGGGGGGCCGCTTGGCCCCCCTCCAGGAGCCCTTTATGGCCCTAGAGACCACCACCCCCCAGGGCCAGCTCCTGCAATGTCCTGGGGTGCCCACCCCTGGGACATTGCTGTTTGCAATGGCAGGGCGTGAGCATGGCTACCGCCCTGCCATAGCAAACACTGCTTTGCTTCATTGAAGCGAGAGCAGGAAAACCTGCTCACGCTTCAATGAAGCAAAGCAGATTGCTTTTGAGCAAGGGGAGTTGCATGTTAGCAGCTCCCCTTGCTCAAAAGCAATGGCGGGTCCCGCAGGAGGCGGGGAGCCTGTGGGACTGTGGGGGCATTGGGGCTCCCCTACGGTCCCCAATGCAAAGGGTTGGCCCCAGGGTATGGGGTCCCCGGGGCCAGCAGTGACCTGGGAGTAAGGCCACGTGGCCCCCTTAATGTTAATTAAACATAAAATGGGCGGGCCCTGGCGGATGGGGTCCCCGGGGCCTGAAATGGCCCAGGGGAGGTGGACGACGTGGCCCCCCTCCCCAGAATGATAACAAAAGAAAATGAACCAGGCCAGGCCCTGGGGGATGGGGTCCACGGGGTCAATAGTGGCCCAGGGAAGGGGGGCCACGTGGCCCCCTTCCCGTTTAAAAAAAAAAAATAGATAAAAAGAAAATGCTCAGGCCCTGGGGGATGGGGTCCCTGGGGCCAAAAGTGGCCCAGGGAAGGGGAGCCACACAGCCCCCCTCCCAGAAAATAAGAATTAAAAAAAAGAAAAAGGAAACTGGCAACTCGCCGGAGGCTCCACCCCCTCCTTGCAGCACTCTGCAAACGTGCCCCCTGGCACGTTCTAAGTTGGGGGATTAAGTCCCCTTCAATACTGAGGGTCCCTGGAGGAGAACTAGCCCACCACGTGCCTTCAGTAAGCACCACAGAGCTGCATTGCAGGGAGGTGGTCTGTGGCCATGCCCCTTTTTACACCTCTCTGCATCTCAGCTCTGTGGGGCTTACTGGAGGTACCTGGTGGGCTAGTTGGTCCCCAGGGACCCTCAGAATTCAAGGGGACTTAATCCCCCAACTTGCAACACATCAGTGGGTGCATTTGCACAGTGGTGCAGGGGGGGAGGGGCCTGATATAACAAGTGTGCAAACACACCCCCTTGCGCGTTGTACATTGGGAGATCAAGTCCCCTTCAATCCTGAGAGTCCCTGGGGGCCAACTAGCCAACCAGGTACCTCCAGTAAATGCCACAGAGCTGTGTTGCAGAGAGGTGGTCAGAGGCCACGCCCCTTTTTACACCACTCTGCAAACACAGCTTCTGGTGCACTGCTGGTGGGGCAATGAGGTCCTCTTGTGTCCTAAGGACCTCAGGGCACAAGTAGACTTCATCCTCCGAGCAGCAGTGCGCCAGTGTTAGACCTTTCAGCCCTAGGGTGGTCTTACCCTGTTTTTTTGCCCTTGTCGCCTTATTAATGCCACCATCTTTTTGTTGGACCTAGGCCTCTGGGCGCCTTACCACTGCCAAACAGTGCTGAGGTGCAGGTGCTCTCTCCTAACAACATGGCTGCCACAGGCCCCTGCTACTGCGTAATGGCCATTGAACACACACGCACCAGTAGTCAGGAGCAGGCTGGGACATAGCGCTACTGTATCTTTGCCGTCCCGCCTTTTTGTCCTATAGACAGACATGTAGAAGCTCCTGGAACCTTCCAACCCAGGGAGGAGTTATGCTTTGCCGCCTTTCAGGAGGGTCACCTGACCTAGAGGTATAAGAGGAAAGGAGGGAAACCTAACTAGTCAGTTGAGCACCACTGGACCTGAGGGAACCTCTGCCGGAGTATAGGCAGTTGGGCCTAGGGGGGAACCTACATTACTGAGACTGACTGAGCTTAGGCCCTGCTGTACCCAAGATACCTGAGGGACTCTGCCAGACTGCTGACCTTGCCCAGTGAGGGAGAAACCCAGGAGACCATCTCCAGTGTGCTGCAGGGAACCATCCTGCCTCTTGTGCCTGCCAACTCAACCGCCTTCCTTTCCCCCAAGATACTGCAACCAAAGAAACTGCAACTAAAGAACCACCACCACCTGCACTAGGACTGAAGCGCTGAGGACCCTGTGAGCGCTGCTGCTACTGGGGGATCACCAGGTAAAGCGCTGTGCCAACCAAGCGCTAGTCTGAGAAGCCCCTGCTGCAAGCGCTGGACTGAGAAGCTTTGCTGCCTCCTGCTGAGGCTGGGCCTTTTGCCTAAAGCGCTGTGGCCATCCTGCGCTATAGTGCCCACATCTGTCCCCCATCTGGTGTACTGTGGCTGTGCCCTGCCATGGCGCTGTGACTTTCCAGCGCTGCATACCCGATCAACGCCGCAGCTCAGATACCTGCGATCTAGCGCTGTGTCGGTAAGCGCGCTATCTGCCAAAAATCACCACCGCTGCCCGGAGTGGCAGGAGAAGAAGTGAGCTGAAGCCGCCCGAGGAGAAGAGCGTGCAGTCCTTTGCACCGCCGCGGCCCACAAAGCCTGGGGAGGGCAGCCGCGGTATTGACGAAGGCTGTGCTGGGCCTAGGCCTCGAGCGCACCCATTGCTACGCTACCGGGGCGCCGGCCGCATCATCGGCCGCGCCCCCTCCAAGTCACTTACTCATTGGCTGTCACAGTCGCGCCCACTGACAGCTGCCACCTGATTGGTTGCCGCACCCGGCCCCAGGACATCGCGACCCCATTGGGTCGCGAGGTGGCCCGCGGTCCGGGGCGGGTCACAAACATCGCCGGAGGGGCTCTGCTGCCAGTGGGAGCCCCTTGATTGATTCCCTGCCTGCGCAGACTCATCCCTGAAAGGGAATTCCGCCAATCCCCCCAGGTGAGAACCCCGTGAGGGAAGAGCAGCAGGCTGCCTGGGGAGGGGGTGCCTACCCGGGATTCGGCTGGTGAGTGAGAGACAGCTGAGGGCCGGACGCCTGCAAACCCATGCTGGAGGGAGGGGGCAACTGCTCCTCCTAGGGGAATCTGCCCCGCATTGCCCCTTTACCGGTGCCTAAATTGAATAAAGCTCTGCCTAGGTGGGGCCTCTAGTGAGGAAGGTACTACCTGGAGTATGAACACTGCCTAAGAATTGTACCCTGAATTAACCCTTGCATAGGGACTGTTCTGGTTAGAGTGCCCATGCATAGGGAATGTTGTGCATGTTACTTATATGATACTTGTGCATGTTACTTATATGATACCCAGGCCTAAGAAATGATACTTGAATAATCCACATGCATAGGAAATGTTTTGATGTTGTACTCAGATCCACGAAATGTTGCATTTGATGACCATGCCAATGGGAAATGTTGCCGATATTGTCCCTGAATATCAGAACTAACTATCTAACTATTCCTCCTGTTACCTGTGAAGGTGTTTGGAGGCCATTCTCACCTTTCTCCACCACTCTGCAAACGCGACTGCTGTGTTCTAGTTAGAAATTAGCATTTAAAAAACCTTTGAAATTCATTGAAAAAACCATAGGTTTCAAGGACATTACAGTTAGTTGAAGATTTCACTCATACAAAACTTGAGAAATTCCGCCGTTATAGTTAGTTCAGCTAACTATAACTTGCGCCCCCGCAATGCACTGCTGATGATGTCACATATTACATCATTCATAACATGGTCAATGATATCACTGATGACATCACTGATGACATCTCTTTTTTTTTTCTTTTTCTTTTTTGTTAAATCCTCATCTCACCACTGACGAATGCAACTTTTCTCCTGTGGCCCAATCTTATCCTGGGTGGCCCAGGCCGGAGTTCTTGCTATCGCCTGGGGCCAACCTGGCCTGCCTTTTTATACCAAGGCATGGTGTTAATCATTGGACCATATATTATTACAACCTCATTGCAGTTCGCCATTCAAAAAAGGGTTCCCAGATAGTGCTATTCCTTCTGTGAGTTAAAAGTGTTTCTAAGCGTGCAATTCTCAGTGTAGCTCTCAACCAGTTATCATATAACGGGGGGTTAGGATCCTTCCACATCTTACAGACTTCTCTGCGAGCGATCAAAATAAAACAAAAAAATAATGCTACATGTGATTCTCCCAATTCAGCAATAAGTTCTACTTCCAGCCCAAACATGACTCTAGCTAGGTTCAAACAGAGCTTTGATTTGAAAATACTCTCTATAGCCCGTTCCACTCTACTCCAAAAGGGGCCTATTGTCAAGCATTCATAAAATATATGGATATCATCCGCTTCTATCAACCCACATCTTGGGCAGGAGGGGGGTGGATTTATAAACCTCGCAAGTTTTTTTGGTGTATAATTTAATCTATTTAAAGTAAAAACATGATTCTTTTTAAGAGAAACAGTTCTCACATATTTGTATAGTATTTTTAAAGAATAATCATATAGAGTGGCTGAGTCTACCTCAAGTCTCGTTGAGTTCCATACCCTATTTGGTGCAGGAGAGTGCGCTTCCTCCACTTCCAACATCTTCCTGTACCAGAACCCAACTTCTCTCTTCCTGGGCCCTGAAGATAAAAGAGTACTCTCGATTTCCCAGTTTCCTCCGATGTTCTCTTCCTCGGCCTTAAACCAGGAGCAGAGTTGGATGTATTTAAACCTAGAGAAAGAGTCCCCGATCCTGGACTTCAGTACCTCCCACGGGAGGACTCCCTCCGAAGTTATCAGATCTGACCAAATATTTATTCCTGCTCTCCTAATAGGGAGGGACAAACAGTCCCTTAAACATAGAGGTTGGCCTGGGGATTCCCAAATTGGGGCGAACTCGGAGTAATACTTAATCCCCCATCTCTCTTTAGCTTTGATCCAGACTCTAAGGGCCGATTTTAATACCTTTAAACGTACTTTTTTGTAGAATTTGACCGCTCCGAATTTGTACAGGAACCCAAACTCTCCACCCTCTAAACCTACCATTAAATTCAATATTCTTCCCCAATTAGAATCATCAGGGCATGACAGTAAGCACATAAATTTTTTTAGCTGGAAAGATAGAGCGTACCAATTTATATCTGGGAGTGCTAGCCCGCCTTTTAATAATCTTCTTTTTAACTTTTTCCATGATAACCTGGATTTTTTTTTGCCCATATAAAGCTACCAATCTTCCCCTGAATGTTTGCTAGAGTTTTATCAGAAAATGAAAGGGGGATTGAATTAAACAAATAGGTCAATTTAGGCAAAGTAACCATTTTGACCAAATTAACTCTACCATAAATTGTGAGGGGAAGGTTCTGCCATCTAGAGAAAAGCTGATCAATATCCTTGCTTAATTTCTTAATATTAACTTGAACTAAATTGTTGATGTCTGGAGTAATGATGATTCCTAGATATCTAAAATGACTACTGCTAGGACCTACCCAGTTATCAATCCCCCAACACATGATTTCTGTTTTTGAATTATTTATTTGATAGCCCGAGTAGTGGCCAAAATCAACCATTATCGCCTCTACCCAAGGGAGTACTTCCGCAAGTTTCTTGTATAGATCAATAGATCGTCGGCATATAAGGCAAGCTTACAGCTGTAATCCTTATAATTGAAGGGTGTAATTGTCTCATCGATCCTGAGTGCTTGTGCCAACGGCTCAATATAAATATCAAAAAGGAGGGGGGAAATAGGGCACCCCTGCCTAGTGCCCCTCCCTATCTTGAAGCTAGATGTTAATCGGCAGTTCAGAAGGATTTCCGCCGAGGCTCCTTCATAGCACCCTCTCATGGTTTGGACAAAAGTCTCACCAAAACCCATTACCCCAAGTGTGTTCCACAGAAATCCCCAGTTGACACGATCGAAGGCCTTTGCCGCATCATATGCAGCCACTGCCAGGGGCTCCGACCGTGTCACTGCTAAATCTATGCTACCAATCAACTGTAGGTTCAGCTCATGGATATATCTACCAGGCACAAAGCCTTTCTGATCAACATTGATTAGTTGTGGGACTAACTTGGCCAATCTCCCTGCCAAAACACTAGTGAAGATTTTATAGTCAGCATTTAGCAGGGAGATTGGTCTGTATGAATCTGCACTAAGGGGGTCTTTTCCTGGCTTTAAAATGAGCACAATAGTAGACCTCCTCCATGATCCTGGTATCCTACCCTTTCTGCAATATATATAGTTAAATAATTCACACAATCTGGGGGCCAGATTCTCCTAAAATTTTTTATATATTTCGCCCGGGAGGTCATCGGGCCCCGCTGCTTTATTATTTTTTAATTTTTCAATATGCTCCCTAACCTCTTCCTCAGTGAAAGGACTATTAAGAAGAGTTCTACCATCATCAGTCAAGGTAGGGAGGGCCTTACTCGTCAACCATCGCATAGAGTTCCCCCGTGTTGTTTCTTCCTCATACAATTTAGAGAACATAGAAAGCAAATGATCTTCCATGTCCTTCTGTTTACAAGATATATTCCCCTGGTCGTCGAGCCTTAGCCTATCTATTTTATTCCGAACCCTGTCCATTCTGTTCTTCCTTGCCAGAACTGCACCAGCTCTCTCACCATATTCATAGTTATCCATAGCATGAGCATCCCATTGTGCCTTAATTTTTTGATCTAATAGACCTCTATAGTCTAATCTAAGGAGTTCCAGCTCTTCAGATACTTGAGTTGAGTTTGATTGTTGCTTTCCCAATAGAGCATTCTCTAACGAGATTATTTTATTCTCTAAAGTTTTAAACTTCCTCGCCTCCTCCTTATTTTCAGAGCCTATTAGACTATGGAGATGACCCCTGATATTTGCTTTCCAAGCGTCCCATACATAATCAGGAAGAGTTGAACCATCATTATCAGTGAAATAGTTGTCTATGGATGCTCTAATAGAGGTGACTATGTTTTGATTGGATAATGCAGACCTTTTTAACGTCTAGGACGTGCCATTTTTGGATTCCCATTTGAAGCTATCGAAAACATAATAGGGGCATGATCTGATACAATAATAGGTCAAACTCTCACATCTTCCAGAATCTCTAGACACTGCCTGTCCACTAAGATATAGTCCAGTCTCGATGCATGGCCATGTTTTTTACTAAAATAGGTGTATCCAGGAGCTGCCCCCCCTTTAACCTTCCAAACATCGATAAGCCCAATCTCATTCATCATATTGACCATGACACGCCTGGACCGAATTGCAGTGACATGCTGAGAGTGATTAGAACGATCCTGTCTTTGATCCAGAAGGATATTGAAATCCCCCCCACAATAATAGGTGAACTGACCTCAACCAAATTAAGTTGCACTTTGAGTAGGTGAGTAGGGTCATCTGTATTAGGCCCATAATATGAGACAATGGTATGCATTTCCCCATTAAGGTCTACCTCAGCCATAATCCATCTTCCCGTATGATCTGTTGTTGTCGATCTAATAGTACCACCTACACCGATCTTTATCAAAATTGCTACCCCCTTACTTGCAACTGACTGTCCAGAACAACAAAACGCCTCGACCCATCCGAGTTTGCGAAATAACTCATTGCCCTCACTAAAACTTAGATGGGTTTCTTGGAGAAGAAATGTTTTAGCTTGAGACTGCTCTATATACTTCAACACTAGCCTTCTTCTTCGCGGACAGCGTAGCCCGTTGACATTCCAGGAGATAAATAGGGCCTTACTACTAGCCATTAAATAGGCCCCTTACCCAGTATCCATACCCCCATATAGCTGTTATATAATTCCGCCATAGGAGAACATAGTAAATATGATGAGGATTCAAACTTTTATTTTTTGCCCCTCCCAACCCTCCACCACCCCGCCCCCCCGTCAACCTACACCCCCCCAAACCCCACATACTCCACTTCCTTCCCTGGAGGACCCTCCCAATCTTCCTGGGCTTACGCTCTTAGACGGGCCCCCCCCCGCTCGTGCAAGGTGATTGAAAAAAAAAAGAGTAATAAAAAAGAAACTGAGTTAATTCCTCACTAGTAAATGTGCTCTGAACTGAATACTATTAATTATGTAGTGATATATGCTAATATATATTTTCAACCATATGTCGATAACAGCCTTAGCATACTTCCCGACTACTTCCGATACTCTAAATTTCCTCTACTTTCTTCCCTCGCTGCCAGCCCTTATGCTATCAATCAGGATATATGCATCCTCCACCTGGCGTATAATATGCATGTGGTTACTCCACATCACACGGAGTGAAGCAGGAAACTTCAGCTGAGCACGGGTCCCCAATGAGTTGAATATTGCCACTCGCTTGCCTGATTCCCACTGTCTAACAGCTGTTATAGATGATACATCTGAGCGTATCGTAAATGAGAACGGACTAGCGAAAGAAGATGATTTTAAATGGCCTGCTTTAAGAGCCAATGTTAGTATCTTTTCTTTGACGGCATATGTTAGAAAGTTAACCAATATTTTTCTTGGATGATCTTTGCCTGGTCTCCTCCTGTAAGGATCACGATGGACCCGCTGAATGTCTGCTGATAGATCCAAATCTGCTTCCGGAGATTCATTTAGCACCGTTGTTTTGAGAAGGGTTATTATAAATGTCTTGATATCGCTACCTTCAATATCCTCAGGTACATTCATAATTTTTAAGTTATTCCTTCTCGTATAATTTTCTAATCTCTCAATATCATCTCGCATCTCCCGATTCTGCTGAGAGAGTTTATCATAGGCCCCTGTGGTGGTTCCTAATGCCTCCCTGATTCTTGGCAACTCCAATTCTAATGCATCCGTCCTCGATGCAACCTCCTCCACCTTCCGGGTGAGCGTCTCACATGAAGCCTGAATCGCATTTTGATTTGCCTCCGAGATAGTGAAACGCTTACCTATATCTTCTTTTAGCCCTAAGAGTAAATCTGCCAATGTACCAGGGGCGTGCATTGCATCTGAGGTTATGAAGGTATTGTCTATATGAGACAGTACAGACGTGCCCTCTTTAGACATTGCAGTAGCCGTGCTTAGCTCCCCTTTACCTACAATATCCTCCCCACTTACTCGGCAATCCTGCTCATCCTCCTCATTCTGATCCTCATCTTGAATAGCCAATGCTGGAAAGCTATTAGACAGCACTATTGTCGGATGAACTATATCCTGTATAGGGGAGGATGTAGGATGAGGTAACGAATTTATAAGGTCTGTTGAATCAGAAATACATTTAGCAAGAGGCAAAGAGGGCGAACAAGCAGTAATTGGATTCTCCTTAGTCGCACCGCTGATCGTTGTTGTAGCGCTCGTAGTACTTTTAGCACTGATAACAATATTATTTCTACCGGACTTACTAGCAGTGCCCACAGCACCTATGGAGGTTGCAGCGCTGATATTATTAGCAGTACCAACTGCCGCCATCTCTTTCCCTTGATCTACACCGCTAATAGATAGCACTTTATAATATGATTTCAATGATAGTGTGACCTTAGGGAGACCAGATATCCTTCCAGATACACCGGCTCTCACCTTCTTGATTTTCCCCTTTCCTGGGGGGGTGGTCTCTTCGCCAAGATTAATCCTGCCTTTCCTACCTCTCACCCTCGGCAATATCACTGGCGGAGAGATTGTCGGTGCTGTCGCCGTGGCAGTGCTCGCACCCCGATTTCGCAATGTATAGCGAGTTAACCCAGCCTGAGGGGGAAAGGTGCCAGAATTGCAACTACGATTGACCCAGCAGTTTCTTGATCGTAAACCAGTAGAAGCTGTAAAAGCAGTAGCTGTATCTTGTTCACCGTATTCCCCCTCCTCCATACAGAGAGCCTGATCCAGGTAGCTATGTTGTATATATTTTGCCTGCTCACCATGGATGAGATTGATTGTTGAGCACGTACTATTACTGTTGCTTGGGGGATTATTCAAATCGGTAGCCTTACAAGAAGTTTTGAACGCCTGATATCCTTCGCGTCCTTCACATCCAGTGCATATCCCTCCAAACCTTAGAGACACTCTCCCAAAAATTTGCCGCCAGAATCTAGCAGCGCCTAATTCCTTGCACCATACCGGTGGAACCGTCTCACCGCCACTCCTGGCAAAGACCATCCGTTCCCCTAATTACGCCTCTCTAGGCTAATGCAGATACGGGGGAGAAGACGTCCGCGCTCGTAACCAGCAAAAAAAAAAAAATTGTCCGATATCTGTAGCCTTACCGGGGAGAGATGCAGCGTTCAACAACGAGCATTCGGCATTGAGTTAACACGCCGAGAAAACCATCCTCTCACCACTTACTCTTCTCCATATCGATTCCGGTCAAATTATTCACGAGACCTCACCAGAAAGAGAATGCGAAGGGGAGCAGGCAGCGTGTCGTCTCAGCGTTCTGCACTCTGCGTTCTGCACTCAGCGTTCAGCCATACACGGGGGGCGGAGCTTCGTCACGGCCGTTAGCTTCCCGCCGTCATGTCCTCCTTCGATGCTGCTGCTGGAGTCGCCAGCCACCATACTCTGATGACATCTCAAATGACATTTCTCAATGCGGAGAAGCCGCAAAGTCAATACAACCAGTGATGCACCTCGGACAGATAGGCAAGCAGGTTGGTCCAAGTCTCTTTCTGGTTCTCAGATCAGTTTTTGGCGCAAATTTTTACAAGTCCTTAGTTTCAGGATTTGGCCACCTGGGCACCTTTAGCACCACGACCCAGGGTCCAGGACTGATGGGGCACATCTTGGGGGTTGAAAACTCACTCAGGCTGGGTCCAGATGTGGGAGCCTTTTATGTCCCTGTGGCTCTCGACAGGAGGCCAGCAAACCAGCCCTTGGAGTCACTCTGGTAGTCCTGCGGGCAGGTGAAGATGTAGGGCTCAACAGCAGGGCTGTCCTCTGAGGGCTCAAGGACGGCTCCAGGCCGTCCTTCCAGGTACAACAGCAGTCTGGCAGAGTGCATGGTTGGCCACAACAGCAGGCAAACCTCTGGGACTCCTTCCGCAGGTCCAGTAGAGAACTGGACCCAAAATAGCAGTAATAAATTGCACAAGTCATAAGGCCAACAAAAAATGAATTAAGTAAATAGTGGAGAGAAAAAGAGGAAAAGTTTGGGAGTGACCCTGCAGAGGGGGCCATCTCCAACAAATATTATTTCTATTACTATCTGATAGATTACTACTGGATATGTTTTTTGGCTCTTGGAAGGGTCTCCCCTTGAAGGGCCGATCATCTCCCCTTGTAAGGGTGCGGTCCAGAAGTTATCCAAGGAGGGGATCTTAGTCCTCCCTTCTAGGAATTAGAGAATTGCCAGACAGAAGTCTATGCTTTTATAATACTCTCCCACTTGAAAAGAACACTCTTCCTATTATTGTTTTAATGTTTTTAAATGTTTTCAAGTAATAATATGTGCACATATTTATCGTGTTTAACGTATTACTCTTTTGTTTTTTAATTCTGGTCTCAGTTGAGGCCAGTATCAATAAAACTGTATGCTGATACTGATATTCTGAGGCAACTCCATCATGATTGTGCCCTGCTGCCCATGGAGGTTTATGGTATGACAACTTCCTCAACTACATCAAACTGAATCTGGGGCCAGCACCCCCTCCCACTGGGCTGCTTACAAGCTGGCTGCAGATGGCCTGGGGATCTGGGACTAGCACCCCCTCCCACTGGGCTGCTGACAGGCTGGCTACAGATGGTCTGGGTAACAAAGGCTTCTCTTTTTTACGTCTCCCTTTACACTTAACTGTAACTGGACAGTCTTCCCCTCTCACTTTCAAGTTATTGAAGTTCCCAAACCCTCATCAGCAGCAGATTTTGTCCTGGAAGGATTCATAAACCTAACATCAGGTCTGCCTGTCAAAAGGCCTAAGCTTTGTTTCTGCTCTCACAGCAGTATTAACATCCCATTAAGAGAAAGGACTGACAGGGCCCGGCAGCTGGTAGGCTAGTTATTTCTAATTAGCCTACTGGAAATTCAGGCAGACAAAGTCCATCTTTTAAAAGTGACTTTCCCAAATATTAATTACAAATCCAACTTCCTCAGTCAATTTGACTTTTAATAAACATTGAACAATAGTGGCTGAATCATCCCTGTAACTTATCCCACACCAAAGTTAGAAGAGTTATTATGTTATCCTCACTGTAATTTTTCTAATACAAACTGCTATAAACCTTCACAGTGAAAATAGGTTTTGGAGTCTAGTCACTGTAGCTGTATGTCAACACTACATTCTTGCATGGGTCACTTTTAAATACTACACTCTCTACCTTATGGGCTGAAAGACCTACAAAAGGGTGACTTGTTTAGTATTTACAAATAGGGTTCTTTCCAGGCAAAAGGGTTTTTTGATAGGTACACCTGCATGTTTCAAAGCTGCAGCAGTCACGCTATACATGAAGCCATGTTTCTTTGTCAGTCTAGTGAATTGCAGTAAAAAAATTATATTTAACTGGCCATACCATTGGTGTATTTTCCTTATTTGAAAGTTAAATATGCCAATTTAGGGTTAGCCGATTCTGTCATGTTTTATGGGTCAGAGCACAGACACAGAGGTCTGGACCACAGTGCCTAATGTACAAAGTTAAAAAACCAGCAGCATCAGAAAATGGGGGTCACTACACAAAAAGATAATTTCACCAATAGTCCCTTTATTTTTTTAGTTTGATTCGCAAATCCTTTGTGGGTTTGTGAATATGCCTAGGATCTGCAAATAACAAGCACAGACAGCTCTAAAATTGAACCGCTTCATGCAGTGATGGAACACTTTTTAAATGCTAATTACTTGAAAACTACTGAAACAATTTACACCAAACCAAGTAAAGGCACTCTCTTGAGTAACGTTCTCTTTCCATGTAACGTTTGGGGTAATTCCATTTGGCTGTTCTTTCTGTATCAAGGATTAAAGAAAACTATAAGAGTTGAAAAGGGAAATGCTACTGTTAGGACTCTCCATTTTGTAGGCCTCTGCTTAACGGATCAATGTGAAATTTGCCACAAAGTATCCAAAACTGATATACTTTCTTTTGGAAAATCTCATGCAAATTTATTGAGTGGCGATAAAGGTATTAAGAAAATAAAAATGCCTTTTTAATGCAAACTTCGACCTGACTGTATCTACAGATGTGTAATTACTGCATAATACGGTCTAACATTGCTATTCAGGGGTTCTGGTGACATCGCAAACCACAAGGTTGAGAGCTGAGTAGTTTGTAAATGCTATCAGAACCTAAAGGTGGCAATATAGCTCCATTTCACACGTTACAGTCATGCATTTTTTAATAATACATGTTTATTATGGGGGTAGGCCGCATAAAATAGCTGTTTTTGCCAATGTGTAACTAACAATGGGCACTGATTGCAATGAAAAGGTTTAGGTTTCCTTTTTATTTATATATTGTTGATAACAAAAATGGACAATGGTAAGGCCAGTAGACTTAGATAATTCTGTGAATGAAGCCTTTACCACATAATTTTGGATATACAACATTTATTAAAACATTTGTCACATTACATGCATAATTTTCAGATTCCACAAAAGTGTTGGGGCCATTTCACCAAAGCATTTATGAGTGCATGAAGTAGTACTATAGCAGTATTCTTTTGTGTCCTCTTTCATGACTTTGTGAATCGAATCCGAAACTCTGTATTAGTAAAAGTGCAAAGCAGGCAATTGCAGATAATTATTCCCTGAACCTTCCCATTTATTCCCGTTTTAGATGTTTTGGCGCTATTTCTCATAGGCATTTAATAGTATATAAAAGAGTGTTACAGGAGGAGTTCTTTGCAAACTACAAAATGCATTTGGGTGCATGCTGATTGTTTATAGCTCAAATAAAATAACCCTGCCAAGCAATATGCTACATAACGAGCCTTTTTGCTGAAAAATGTAACAAACTTTGCTCCAGACTGTAGATATACTTGCCATATAATCATAATAACCCAGACCATTGTAAAGCTCTGAAGAGTGGTTTGGGACCTCTCATAATGTTGATGAAACTCCTACTCTGCAGGTAACAATGAAATAATTCCCATGTTTCATTGTCCCCGGTACAATATGGGTTTTATATGTTTTATACTGTTTGTCACATAATTTGCAATTACCAATTCACATTTCACAGTTTGCATTGAAATGTGCAATTTTCATGGCCTTTCTAGCTAAAATGGATGAAAATAACACTGCCAGAGAAAGTGCCATAACATCCTCATCTCTTCTCACATAATTTAGATAACCATGAAACATTATTTGATCTTTCATACTGCATTATCCTAATAACCCTGACATTGATAAAGCTGTACAGAGTGGTTTGTGGGCTGACAATATCATAATAAAACCAAACTTGACTGGGAACTGTGACATATTTTCCATATGTCATGGTTCCCTGTGAAAAGTGTGTTTTTTTAAACTAAGGACCCAGGTCTTTTGTGGAGTAGGAATGAAACTGAACTCAGAGGCTGCTACACTCATTGGCAGAAAGTACAGGGTATAGATTCAGAGTCTTGCCTTTGGCCAGACTCTATGTTCAATCCCCCACCACAAGACGTTTTGAGGGAAATGTATATTGCTTTCCCATTCACGCAAAGAATAAACCCTTTAAATGATTTCTTTGTTTTTGGCATGATGATCTTTGTGCTTTACATAATGCAACATCTCATTGCTCTTGCCCATTAACAAGGCATTGTGCCCTCTTTTGATTGGCACAGAACCTGCTTTGCACAGCTTCAGTCATGTGCAGCAGATTCTGACCTGTGCCAGAAAGAGTGCTGCACATGGGCCTGGGGCCTAGTCAATGGCCACTTGACACCGAAGGAAGCCTTCAATAATAAAGTTACAAACTCCGCAGTGCACCTAAAAAGTAAAAAAGTTCGATCACTCACAGATTCTTGAATTTTCTTTATTTTTTGGAACGTGGAATGCCTATTACACAGGTTGGGACACGGATTCTGGTGTCATCATTGGGAATAGCTAACTAGGAACATGTGGATTCAATTGGTGAATTACCATAATAAATTTGGTTCGATATTATAAGAAGATGGAATAGACTGGAAATTGATTATCACCTGCATTCAATTAATGGAGAAAACACACTGCTTGGAAAAAACGCCCTAAAGAAGTTCGTTGGCTGAACGAAACGCTTTGCCAGATGCTGTAATCATTTTAATTTATATGGAAATAAAGATTTTGGAAGAAAAATAAAGAAGATACAAGAATTATAAGACTTGTTTTCTTTTTGTGCGCATCACTAAGGGGCCGATTACGATGGCGGGCGGACCAAGTCCACCTGCCATCGTAGCGGTGCTTGGGACCGCCCGCCTGTATTGTGGCGGTGTCACATGTAGCATTACGATGCGAACGCCACCGTGGTGGTCCCATCTTGCATCTTTACCATTGCTGTAGGTGCTGCTGGTTGCAGCACCCGCCGCAATGTTTAAAAAATGCATGTAGTGCATTTCCCTGCACTACGTGGCAGGTACCACGAGGTGCCTGCCACTTAATTCAGGGAAATCCAGAGTACCACCATTTTACCTGTGGCGGATCCATGGCGGGCAGAATTTGCTCCCACCACGGTCCGATTCCCCCTGCCATCCTAATTTGGCAGGCGGGGAATTGTCGTCCGATGTCCGAGGGCCAGTAACCGCACGGCTGACAGTGGCGGGCCTTCCGCTATCGTAATCGGCCCCTAAGTTTGTAACTTTATGCTGAACTGCTTTGCAGCAGTATTCCTAAGCAGCCAATTCCAAGTAGTGTGTGCACCAAATTTTTTACTAGGGAACAGTATGGGATGTGCAATTTAGTTTTCCTGGCTGCATTTCAAAGGTATTTGTACAGACTAGGGGTAGATGAGTCGGTCACCATCGCTCTCTCAAGAAAAATTCTGAGAATGTTATATCCACAATCTCCACGGGGTCAAAATCTTATGTTAGGGTGGTCACTTGTACTGAGAACCTACACATAGAATTGTAAGATTGCCATCTAACCAATTTTCATGGTATTTTTTTCACAGAGATGGGGTCACAAATACACATTGGGAAGTGAAGATTAGATATCTATATAGTTCTTGATGAAATGGAACTTGATCATTTTGACAGTAAAGGCATGAAACATGTCAACCAAGAAATTGAGTTAATTTGAATTGATTTAATCTCACATTCTTCCCTACACCAAAATACGGTTTTTCTGAGTAGGAACTAGGAACATTATGTCCTTTAGTTTCTCAAATAGTTTTTAGCCTTGACATAGACGCTTTACCCTTATTAAAACAGACAACAAAGTATCTAAACTCAGATTCTTTTTTTTTTTTTTAATATATTTTTATTATACTTTTCATTGCGCACATTTCGTACATTCAGTTATTTGTTAACTCCACTAAACTTTTTATATAAAATGTAGTGCATAGACTAAATCATGTTTACAGAATCAAAATCATAATCAAAAATCAAATCTAAAAATTCAGAATCCCTTCCTTATAGCTACCCTATCCCATCCCTCCACCGCGCTAATGGCTCCCAAATTCTTACACCCCGAGCTCTCCCTGATCTACCCTTTCTTGCGTATATAGGTTTCTCCAAATTGAATGCAGCAATTAGATTGGCCAACCATATTTACATGAGCGGGGGAGTCTTATCAAGCCAGGCCCTGGCTAAAGTTAATCTATAAACAGCCGTTATCATGAACATGAACTCCTTCTGCGAATTATTATTATTATTTCCATCAGGTCCTATTCCCAGCAAAATCCATAAGGGGGTTAGGGATATCTGTATCCCTAATGCCCTATCCAGAAAGCCCTCTATATCTTTAATTAGAGTATATAGTTGGGGACAGGTAGCAAACATATGAACTATATCTGCATCCGGTGACTTACATCGAGGGCAGATTATCCCCGCCGTACCCCCCCATTTAGCAATCCTGCCTGGCGTATGGTAAAGTGAGTATAAGGTTTTATAATGCTGGGATTGCAGAGGAGCCTAGCACAGTATAGTACGACCCAAGTCCAACGAGTCCTGGAAATCCTCAAGTTCCCCTCCGAGTTTCTCAACCCACTTATTCCTATGTTTGTCCAAGTCGTCCGCTTTGGTTTTTACTAATAGCGCATACGCTGACCTAATCGTATGTTCGCCCCCGGTGGTTAAACTCTCCAGGAAGTCATTGGACTTGTACCCTGCTAAACCCCCCTGTTTATTACCCAAAAAGCTCCTAACCTGTAGATACTTAAAAAAGTCTCTTCTGCTTATATTGTATCTATTTACCAGATCGCCAAACTGTACTACTCCCACAGAATCTCTTAAATCCCCAATCTGCTTGATTCCTTTTTGGTCCCATGCGGCCATAACTGCATCTGAAAAAATTTCTGGAGGAGAAGACTTATTATTATATAATTTGATGTATCTGTTAAATCTACCATGTCCCGTCTTTTTCAAAAAAGCATTCCATATTTTAATAGCCGCAGCAAGAGTCTTAAACGGTTTCCTTCTGAGGTACCCAAAATCAGTATAGTATAAGAAACAATTTTCTGTCTCCAGTCCCAACACAATTGCATATACATCTGTAGATGTCAAAGTAATTTTCTGCAGGATCCCCCCTCCTCCAATCAACCCCTGCATATATTCAAGGGCAGTTGCCAAATAATATAATCTGACAGTATCCTGTCCTTCCACTACAGCGTTCAAATATAGGATGCTGTCAGAGCTGCTCTGGCTGAAGGAAAGTTTTGGGAAGTTTTGGAGTATTGTTGGATACATGAGAGCACGACACACACAGCCGCCCAGAATGCCCCCGCGTCTTGCCAAAAGCGATAAAGCGAAAGGAAGGGAGAAGGCAAAGGAGCAATCTGAGACTGGTAAAAATCCCCCAAATGTTTTAAATGAAGAATTAGTGCCAGTTGCCAAGGAACTAGGGGCGATACGGAAGACGGCGGCTCCGCAGCTGAAGAAGAAGATGGAGACGCGGGGGGAAAAAATATCTCAATCGGCGGTATTGATTCAGGCAGCCCTACTGAGGCAAGGAGTAAGCTGCCGGCAAAACCTGCGGAAAGGACTGACAGATCTGATAAATCCAAACCCAGGGAGACCCCCCTCAGACAGCCTACCTTGTCGGAAGTATTTACTGCTCGATCCGTGGCACCAGGCGATCGGACACAAAGTGAAGTTAGCAGAAGCATCGGCAGCTCCCCCAGCGATGCTGGAGGCGTCCTCGAGGACGCTGGAGGTGCGTCGAACGTGGACGCCCTTGGTGCTAGGCAACAGCTACAGCATTCTAACAGCACTGCTGGGACCCAGGATCTAGCGAGGCTCCAGGCAGAGTTGGACTCAGCCTCAGCAATGGGCTCTCCCCTAGTATGTGCTGAGGGGGGACAGGCTCAGCCAGGAAACGTAACTCCAGGTGAGAGGGGGAATGTGGATGTGCTGGAGCAGGATTTTCTAAATGAAATCTATAGGGTTTTGAAGCTCTGGTTTGTCTATTTGTCATAATTTAATCTACTAATTATTAATTATTAATTATTTGTTTTGTGTAAGTGTTTTTATACTGATCAACATGTGTGTTTTAACAAGAGGGAAATACACGTGGGAATGCATATGTGTGCTAACTAATAATAATGTGCATGTTTTATTAAATAAACGTTGCTGAGTGCTGTTTATTTTTAAGCACAAAACGCTTTTGAATTAATGCTTTTTTGTGTTGCTAAAGCTAGATAATTGCATACACATAAGGGTATTAGTGGGGTTAACACTGTTCAATCACTATGCTGTGGTAACGTTGTTTTTGTCTCTTTTAATTAAGATGGTCTATTGTGGCCTATTGTGGCCTAATCAAAGATGGCTGACTTTTGAAGCCTGGTTTCGAGTGAGAATTTGTGATGGAAAAGGCCTTGCTGAATATGGATGCGAGTCATCTGTCCACAGTCCTTGCCTGGTTAAAACTTTCCGTGAGGACAGCAGCAGATCTGGGCATGTCTCCAGATGCATTGGGACAGCCTTGGCAGCCTTGGAAAACAAAGGAGCTTTAAAGAAAGACTCTAAACTCTGAGCTCACCGGAGGAAATGTGTGGAAGTTGAGAAGATACATTTAATATTTGGTTCCTGTTCTGTCTTTTTATTTTTGTGACTTTTTCTGAGCGGAGATTTTTCCAAATGTAGCGATGCTACATCCTTTTCCTTCTCGCTCTGCTCAGCGGTTCGGCGGATGAAGTAATATTAAATGTTTCTTTCTTTTGTCTGAATTATTATAAATATACTAGACTAGAGAGGGTTTGATTCATTGCGTTTTGGCCACTTTGCCATTTTTCTTCCCAAACCTGCGTTGGTGAGGATCGATGCTGTGAAGACGGTACTGAGAGACTTGTCCTGATGACCCATTCTGACATTTAGCTAGAATAGGTAATTATGAGAAAATGATTTATTCTGATTAATTTCTTTTGACTAATTTAGATAAAGAATCATAATTTTAAATACGGTGTTGGTGATTATTTCTTGTCAATTATTGAGTACTCTATTTGATTATTGATGTATAGATTGTTTAGATTATGACAATTGCAATAGCTAGGTCTTATCGACCTCGGTGTAGATGTGGGGTTTAGGAGTTTAGGAGTTTTCTTTCCACAGGTTCAATGCTGGTAGAGTATTTGAGTGTATGTTAGTGAAATGGGCCCTAGTGTATGGTGAGTGAATGTGCGTGTAACTGTGAAATTACTCTATCCGTGGAAGTAGGGAGATTTTGTACACCCCAATCTGCATCAAGTTCCTGGTAGCAGAGGATGGTTATTGATGATTGTCTTGATCTGATTAGATTGCTTGTACATTAGCTTATTGATTATTGATTGATGTTGGTATATGTACTAATACTATATGTTGGAGTCGTCATGTTGAGTTATATGTAGTGCTTCTGGAATTTGGGAGCTAGTAGCAGTTCCGTAGTAGGGCAGAGGGAAGTATATGCTGCTCTCGGGAAAGACGGGATTGTTGGTCCTGTACGTATGCAGGAAAGTTCACATTGTCTGGATTCGGAATCAGTGACATTGTTATATGTTACTATTAGAGATATTTCTGGTATATAAGGAGTGCGTATGGTAGTGAAGGTTATCTATGAAACTCTGGTTTTAAGTCCCAGGGATCCGTAAGGTTCGCCGTTAAAGCTTATCGCGGGAGAAGTAATAGGTATTCTCTGAGCTTGTTTGAGAAACTGGGTAGAAGTAAGCTGCTTGGTTGATGTGTGTTATAATTCTGTAGTGGAGCAGATTGTTCGCTATTCTCGGGAAAAGCAGGATTCTGTGTGTATGTATTATATTTTCTTGTATGAATGTGCGTGAATGTTTGTATACATTTAGTTGATTGTAAGACTCTTTGGACAAGTCCTAGAGGAAACAGTTAATGAATGTATGTTAGAAGGGCAGAGTAGAGGGATGTGCTACTGTGTCAACGAGAGGTTTCTTGTGAAATAGATTTTCTTTATTATTCTTTGGTTAGCGAAGCAGACAATGGAGATGTTTATATGTTGTAACTAATAGATTTTGTAGAAATTTGACACGGAGTCTACTGAGAAATTTTGTAAAGGAGGGGTAGACGACTGACAGGAGACAGGAGCGAGAAACTGCAGCGACTGCTGACGTCAAACAGACCGCGCTCTCTTTGGATATTAGATCAGAATAGTGCTCGCGCTGAGATTGGTGCGTTGGTGTGAGCCGCGCAAGGATTGGTGGAGCTATTTTAGTGACGTAACGTTCCAGGATTGGTGCGTTAGTGTGAGTCGCGCTGTTATTGGTTGAAAAATCATATTGTGTAGTTGTATTACGGAAGGGATTAGAAAGTTTTGGTAAGCGTTAAAATGTATTACCAAGAGGAGAAAAAGAAAAAATCTTTGTTCAGAAAGATTAAAAATTGGTTCGACAAGGATAAAGATGTTAAAACGAGAGAGGGTGAATTGTTACCTCCATCGAAAACGCCTGCATCCTTCATGGCTGCGAGATATGGGTATCATACCTGTATATGGTTGGAGAATTGGGTTAGGTATACCAAAGAAGATGGAGTTTTAGCATTTCCAGAACATGGTTCATTTAATCTGGCCGTGTTGAAAAATTTACGGGAAAAGATGTTATGTCTTGACCCAAGACCAAGGCCGACACAATTCGAGGCTTTAGTGGAATGGGAAGAGGAAGTACATGAGCGAGAGAAACAGAGGTCTGGAGGCAACTATAGGTATATGTTTGGGAGGAGACATGGTTGTGAAACTCATCATGATCGAATGACGAGATGGCGAGATGCTAGTATGTCAGAGGGATTATATCCTGTGAGAACAGTTGAAGAGGGAGCAGAAAGGGTTCCTGAGGCAGAAGTGAGAAGATATGGAGTTAATGAATATGAGGATGAGGTTTTAAATGACATGATTTACAAAAGACCACCTCCATATAGACCGGAACCAGAAGAGAGTACACCAATTGTTTCTCCGATAAGAGATACGCATCGTATCATTGAGACAGAAAATGTGACACCTGAGTTAAGAAGTGGTAATCCTTTCAGGGAGAGAGAGAATAGAAGCAGTGGCGAAAATACGAGAGAATTAGCCAGAACTACATCGGAGTTGACTGAAAGGATCAAGGAACTGACAAAAAATCTAGATGCTGTTACGGTACCCGTAACCATAGGTCCGGTTATGCCTGTTTTTGATAACCAGAGGAAGGGTGAGAATGGTTTGGTGATTCCATATGTTGGGAATAGATTGACAAGTTTGGCTGGTCCTTCAGGAGATTCAGGAAAAAGGGCAGGAAAATTCAGATATGACACCTGTAATGAAGGATTAGAGGAGTCTAATTCAGGACTGGATGCTGGTGAAGCTAGTTGTTCAGGGATGCCGATTTTAGAACCGCAGAAGAAAGTGGTTCCAGTGAGAAAATCTACTGAAATAACAGCTGAGGATCTGAATGAATGGATGAAAGTTCTTCAAAAGAGGGATAAAGATTCACAAGCAATTGATGTTGCTAGGTTACGTGTAGAATTAGAAGAGCTTGTTGCAGGGACAGTTCCAACCGAAATTCTAAAAAATCATCATGATGGTGAATTATTGTTTATGTGTAAGAATATTACCTGGAGAGCGAGAAATACACATGACAGATTAAGAGCAATAGCAAATGACTATGGAGTTGACATTGATAAAGTGAAAGTTTTGCAGAAGTCTTACAGGATGGATTTCACAGACAAAGACATAGAGAATTTGAATGGTACTGGTAGAACAGGACAGATTAAAGAAATGATCGCTTTATTGCGAAAATGGGGTGATGTTGAAAAGTGGAAGGATAGATGGTACAAAAAGAGAGAAGAATCAGGGGATAGGACTTATTCAGCATTTCCTGTGAGAGAAAAGGAAAAACCAGTGGATATTTATCCTATGTGAGAAATACCTGGAGGAGGATATGTACATGTTCCATGGACCAGACAGGATATTTTATCATTTACGAATGATTTCCCTCGATTGAGAGAAAAGCCCGTCGAGTGGTACAGGCAGGTAGACAGGTTTGTGAAATTGTCAAAAGTGCTGTGGATTGACCTGAATAGTCTGTTTGATATAATTGTTCCAGCAGACTTGTGGGCTGAGTGTAAAATAGTTGTGAGTTGGCCTACTGAGGAATATCCAAGGGATCAGAGAACAGGAGCACCAGATCCAGAAGTAATGAGAAAGTATGAGCAGGTGATTGTATACCTGAAAAATAAAGTACCTCCAAAAGAAACAGACTGGGTTAAAATAGATCGAACACATCAGGAAGCAAAATAATCAGTTCATGCTTTTTACGAGAGGCTGATACTGGCATTTAAACAATTCAGTGGAGATGAACATCTGGGTGACAAGGATTTGAGTCATTTTGTATACAGATTTGTATATGGCCTGAGACCTGAAATTAGTGAAAGAATTCGTGAGCATACTGTGGATTGGCAAAGTAAGAAAATAGATGAGATTCTGAGACATGCAAAATACTTCAGTGATGAGATTGAAGCAAAACAGAGAAAGCTGAAAGAGAAAGCAATGTGGGCACAAGTGAAAGTTGCGGAGAGACAGGAAGCACAGTTGGTGGAACAGGCGAATAATCCAGGAAATAATGCAGGGAATAGACCTAGGTATGCAGGGAAAGGAAAGGGGAATCTTGAGGAAGCTAAGAAAAAGTTCCCATGTCACAACTGTGGCCAACTGGGACATTGGAGATCAGAATGTACCAATCCACCATTAGT
Organism: Triturus cristatus; assembly: GCF_964204655.1. Taxonomy (NCBI): domain Eukaryota; kingdom Metazoa; phylum Chordata; class Amphibia; order Caudata; family Salamandridae; genus Triturus; species Triturus cristatus. The sequence continues at coordinate 568,382,679 of NC_140595.1, forward strand.
GAATAATGAGGGAAACTCCTTGAATCAACAGGTGCAGAACGAGGGGAAAAATCAACAGCAGCAACAGCAGAAAGTTGTGAGACAGCAGAGTCAAGAGCCAAAACCGCCCTTGCCGCAGAATAGAGGAGCACAAAAGTATAATCCGGATTCGGGATTCTACAATGATGAGCAGGTAAACAAACCAAGGCGTTCTAACCAGGTACAACAGTACTTGTTAAAGAATGAAGGGAGTGAGTCTGAGGGTGATTATTGACGGTGCCGAAGAGAGGAGGAAGAGTGCATACTTGGTGCAACTCTAGAAATAGACCAGGCAGGACCATTTGTGGATGGAAAAATAAATGAAGAAGGTGTTACTTTTTTAGTAGACACAGGTGCGACAAGATCAACTGTCAGGTCAACAGATATTAGAAATCTTCCTCTCTCGGATGAAGCAATCCAAGTAGTTGGTGTAGCCAATACACAAATCAGAACACGTCTTACTGAACCAGTAAGAGTACAAATAGGGACATTTTCAGACATGCACAGATTTATCGTCTGTGACACAAGTCCAGTGAACCTGTTAGGTAGGGATCTACTCTGTAAAATGAACTGTACAATTTTTTGTACACCAGATGGAATAGCTTTTGAAACACCAGATGAGGATGTTTTGTACCGAATGACTCTAGAAAATAGAGAAAGTGAGTTAATTGGTGCATATGCTGTGTTTGATCCAGAGGATTTGCCTCAAGAGCTGAGAGACACAGTGAAAAGGACAGTTTGGGATTTTACTGGAGAGGATGTGGGATTGATGAATAATGTAGATCCTGTGAAAATTTCAGTGAAAGAGGGAATTACTTATCCTAACATTCCTCAGTACAAAATGACACCAGAAATAATTGAGGGAATAACTCCTATAATTGAGAAAATGATTCAGCAGGGAGTTCTGAGAGAACTACTGAGTAGTCCGTGTAATTCACCGATAATGGGGCTAAAGAAGCCTAATGGGAAATTCAGGATCGTACAGGATTTGAGAAAAGTTAATCAAATTGTGGTGGCATGTTGTCCTATTGTGCCAAATCCATCAGTGATTTTGTATCAGATTCCACATGATGCTGAGTGGTATACAGTGATTGATTTGTGTCATGCTTTCTTTTCAATTCCATTGCATCATGACAGCCAGCCGATTTTTGCATTTAGATTTGGCCAGCGTATTTTAGCATGGTGTCGTATCCCACAGGGGTATACAGAGAGTCCTTCAATATTCAATCAGTTATTGAAAAAGTCATTGGAGAGTTTGATCATGCCTGAAAACTCAGTATTAGTGCAGTATATTGATGACCTACTTCTGGCATCAAAGACACGTGAAGCTTGTGAAGTAGATACTATAGCTTTACTGAATCATCTGGCAGATGGAGGGTTAAAAGTATCTCCAGCTAAATTGCAGTTCTGCAAGAAAGAGGTGCATTATCTTGGACACAATATTGAGAAAGGTCTGAGAAAAGTGACTGATGACAGGATCAAAATTATCAGGGAAATGAAAGCCCCAAAGACCCAGAGGGAAGCGAGAATGTTCCTGGGAATGGTGGGTTATTGTCGTCAGTGGATAATTAATTTTTCGCTGATAGCAAAGCCACTGATTAAGCTGACTAAAAGTGAGATGACAGACCCATTGGAACTAGATGGAGAACAAATGGCAGCATTCGAAGAGCTGAAAAGCAGAATGTGTGAAGCCCCTGCTTTGGGTATGCCAGATTATGAAAAAGAGTTTGAATTGTACTGCAGTGAGAGAAATGGATGTGCACTTTCAGTGTTAATTCAGAAGCATGGATTACTGAGAAGGCCTATTGCGTACTTCTCATCGACACTTGACCCTGTAGCTGTGGGTTTACCAGGTTGTCTGAAATCTGTGGCTGCAACATGCAGAAGCCTAGAACAGAGTGAGGGAATCATAATGGGATATCCTGTAAGGGTATTCGTACCTCATAATGTGGCAATTGACAAGAAGCAGAACTCAGTACATGTCACATAGTCGGTTGACTAAATATGAAAAAGTCATTTTGGGAGCATCAAATGTGACTCTTGAGAGATGTGTGAATGTGAATCCAGCGACATTGTTGCCGGATATTGAAAATGTGGGTGTGAAAACAGAAGATGATCACAATTGTTTGGATGTGCTTGATTACTGTACAAAACCGAGACCAGACATAAGGGATCTTCCCTTGCATGAGAGTGATCATGTGTTATTTGTGGATGGATCATGCCTGAGGAATGATGAGGGTGTGCTATGTGCAGCATATGCAGTGTGTAAGGTTTCAGAAGTAATGGAAGCATCATCATTGAAAGGAGTGAAATCTGCGCAAGTTGCTGAATTAATTGCATTGACAAAAGCTTGTGAAATTGGGAAAGATTTGAGAACGCCTGTGATGACTGATAGTCAGTATGGATTTGGAGTTGTGCATGACTTTGGCCAACTTTGGCTACAAAGAGGTTTCTTGACGTCGAGTGGGACTCCAATAAAGAATGCTGAAGTGATTGGGAAATTGCTTGAGGCGATACAGCTGCCTAAAGAATTAGCAGTTGTGAAATGTGCTGCTCATGGACAAGGAGATGATTTTGTGACAGTTGGCAACCGATATGCTAACGACATTGCACAATATTGTGCAAAGAATAACCAATCTATTAATCGGGAACGAGAGAGTGAAATGTCTTTTTGTTCTGTGATGTTTACTAATGTCTTAGAGACATGGGATGAAGTGAAACAGTTGCAGGATGAGGCAGAGGAGGAAGAAAAGAAAGATTGGATTAAGGCAGGTTGTGCCCCGAGAGAGACAGACCATGTTTGGGTCTATAGAGATGGCAGACCAGTAATGCCGAACTCCATGCTGTCAGCAATGGCAAGGATGTATCATGGCCAGGGACATTTGGGAAGGGATTCAATGATTAGGTCTTTTAAGCAGACCTGGTACAATGCAAAGTTCAGGACAATTGCAGAAAGTATCTGTCAAAGATGTTTGATTTGCCAGCAATTTAACACTGGGAAGAAGACAGTGGTGAGTCTGGGAACAATAGGCAGAGAAGGTGGTCCTTTTACAAGAATGCAGATTGATTTCATTGAAATGCCCCAAGTGAACAGACTGAGATATGTACTAGTGGTAGTCTGTTTGTTTTCAAGATGGGTTGAGGCCTATCCGACTAGGAGAAATGATGGAGTAACAGTGGCAAAGTTACTGTTAAGACAGTTGATTCCTAGGTACGGGTTTCCAGTAACGATTGAGTCTGATAGAGGTGGACACTTCTATAATGAACTCATGAGTTTGATTTGTGAAGCATTAAGCATACAGCAGAAGCTACATTGTGCATACAGACCAGAGGCTTCTGGTGTTGTTGAGCAGATAAACAGCACAATTAAGAACAGGATTGGTAAGATGTGCTTAGCCACTGGCATGAAATGGCCAGATGTCTTGCCTCTAGTGCTAATGACTATTAGATCTACTCCAGATAGAACTACTGGTTTAAGTCCGCACGAAATCATAATGGGACGTGCAATGCGACATGCATATGTACCTGTCAATAAGTTGATGACAATAACTGATGACATGATTTTGGATTACTGTAAAGGCCTGGCTGACGCAGTTCATTCTGTGTTTCACCAGATTGGAGAAGAAGCTACTACACTTGAGAAGAAGCAAGCTCATGATCTGAGTCCAGGGGACTGGGTGAGGATTAAAGTGCACAGAAGAAGAAATTGCTTGGTTCCAAGGTGGGGAAGACCAAGACAAGTCATTCTAACTACGACGACTGCAGTGAAGTGTGCTGGTGTGAAAAACTGGGTGCATGCGAGTCATACTCTGAGAGTTCCAAACCCAAAGGATGGGACTGGTAGAGAGTATTTTGAAGAGTCAGATTCCAGTGATGATGAAGACCCAGAACCAGTGAGAAAGAATCAAAGTTCGGGAAAAGAAGCAGAAAAGGCTTCAAGTTCAAGAGAACCATTGAGAATTTCAGAAAGGAGATCTGATTCTGAAAGAGAGCCTGAAGTTCCAAAAAGCAGTGGAGGAAAAAGAAAAGAAAAGAGCAGTTCCACAGAAATTACTCCTGAATCAGAAGAGGAGGAGATTGAAGAACCACTTGAGATTATTTCTGAAGAAGTAGGGTCAGAAGAAGATAGAGAGGGACAGATTGCGGAAGACCCCCGAGGAGGTGTAGGGAACACTTCTAATAAGCTAGGTGAAGGGACAAGTAGACAGCAAGAAGATTGCGTGTCGGAGACTCGAGGAGGGAAAGAAGTAGGGAAGTCTCAAATAGTGGTGAAAAAGACTGTGGAGCGAAAGAAAACTGCTGAAGAACAAGAGCAAAAGAAAACTGCTGAAGAACAAGAGGCATTTGAAACAGAATCGGATGAAAGTGAAAGTGAAAAATCAAAGGGTCGAGTTCTGAGAAAGAGAACTTGGATTGGAGAAAGAAATAATACAGAAACAAGACCGAAAAAGGTTGTAAGAGGAGATTTTTGGCCTAACAACAGAGTAAAGAGGATGAGATACAGACTGATAAGAGGAAATACATCGAAAGCTGAACAAGTGAATGAAGTATCGAGTCAAAACGAAGTAAAAAGGAAGGAACAAAAGGAGTCAAGAGAACCTGAGGAAATAAAGAGAATTAGAAGACCCAACCAAAAGTACAGATCACCGGAATGGTCTTATGTGGCACTGTCTGAAGAAGGAGAAGAAGAAACAGTGACTCGAGATAATCCGGAGGGGATCTTGAGAAAAGTGGTTGCGGAAAAGGAAGAATCTGTTGGAATCTTAAAAGTTATCCTGACTGACATTGGAGAAGAGTCAGATGCACAGGATGTTGTTGATGATCTGATACAATTTGATGTTGCTGAAGAAGAAGGAGTGAAAAGTGATGAATATCCAAATTGAGTGAACTGAAGAAATCACTTGGAAAAAGTGAAAAGGAGAAAGTCTGAAACTCAGCTGTCTGAAGTAATCCAAAGTTTGAGAAATTACAGTAGTGGAGTAGTAGAGGCTAAGTCAAAAGACAAGGTCAAAGTAGTAAAATGGCTAACATAGAGAATAATCAAAGTAGATGTGCCTTCTTAAAAAGATGGTGTAGAATGTGCTGCTGCTGTACTGGATTATTAATGCTACTATGGGGTATTTTAGCTTTATTAGTTACATTTAGAGTTTCAATAGGTACATTTGAGATACATGCTGAGAATGAGACAAATGTAGAGAAGAATTCGCAAAAAGTAGTTCCAACTAGAATTAGTAATACTTACATGCATAAAGATAGGTCAATTAATGATTTTTCTAGTAATGTTTTTTCAAAGTTGTTATACGAATATGTGAAAACAATGGAAGTAAGGGATTGCTACGTTTGTATGCAATTACCTGCATCCGTTTCAGAGGGTGTTACTTATCACCATTTACCAGCTACGTATGGAATTTCTTGTAGTGTATTAAGTAGTGTTTTTTATTTGTTAGGGAAAATAGATTATAAGATGTCTAACAAAGATAGTATTTTTGGGCACTTGCCAATGAACAAAGAGCTGAATCCAGCTAAAGAAGCTAACATTTTTGGTGAGATTTTTATTGAAAAAGAAGAATTAACATTAGATTACATTTTTAAGAATAATTTAACTTGTAGTTTGGAAGAAGAGGAGAAAGCTTTCCTGAACATGGTGGAGGAAAGGAGATTGAGTATGCATGAAAAGGCAGGGAAATATAAAGTGAGTGAGACAATTTGGGACATTGAGATGGGAAAAGAATTGAGAAATGGAGCTAGTCCAACTTTAGCTTTAGATGCACCACAGAAGGGTAAGCTGTGCATTACAAGAGGGAAATCCCAATATGATACATATTTTGTTGGGACTAGTGAATGTCATGATACATACTTCATTGCAACAGGATGGGGTTTCAGAGGTGGAGAAGATACAATTTTTCCAGGAGTGTATTATGTTTGTGGGAACAAGGCTTATTACAAGTTGCCTGACCATTGGTATGGCACGTGTTATGTGGGCCTGGTTTTTCCAAAGATTTTCCATATAGATAGAATAGAAGATGTAGAACATATTAATTTACTAATGCGCTTCAAGAGGGAAACTTGTGGGTGACATTTTTGGAGCTTTAATTCCAGCAGTGGGAATTTCTTTAAATGCTAATGGGATTCGGAAACTGTCAACAGTGGTGGATCGCTTATCGACAAATACCGCTGGAGGGTTTCTTTTGGTGAATACGGAATTAATTGCCGTGCGTGCTATGTCTATGCAAAATAGACTTGCTCTTGATATATTATTGGCTAAGGAGGGTGGAGTTTGTGGAATGCTGAAAGTTCAACATTGTTGCACTTACATTCCAGACGAAAGTAAAGACCTGAAGGTCTATATCAAAAATATTACTGATTTGCATGAATAATTAGTACCACTTGAAGCTGAAAGTATCTGGACCAAAATAGCTAATAAGGTGATAGCTGTTAAGAGTTTTATTGCAAAAATAGGTAGTACTATTATAGGTAAGATATTGTTTCCTTTAACTTGTATAATTGTTGCTTTATTGATATTGAGATTAGTGTGTTTGTGTTGTAAAAACAGGGGAGGGAAAAAGAAGTTAATTAAAAGAAATAATGAAAAGAGAAATAAAAGGTTGAAAAGAGAACCACAAGAAATTGAATTAGAAGAATTAAGGGAGAGTGTCTACTTAGAAACAAAGAGGGATGATGAAAGAGTGTCTGGTGTGTAGTGCTGTGTAAGGAGGAAAAAGACATTTCAAATTTCTCCTAAAATGGGACTAAATTTCACTAAACTTTTTGGGGTTATTTGGTGATAAAATCACCAAAGGGGGGATTGCTGGAGCAGGATTTTCTAAATGAAATCTATAGGGTTTTGAAGCTCTGGTTTGTCTATTTGTCATAATTTAATCTACTAATTATTAATTATTAATTATTTGTTTTGTGTAAGTGTTTTTTATACTGATCAACATGTGTGTTTTAACAAGAGGGAAATACACGTGGGAATGCATATGTGTGCTAACTAATAATAATGTGCATGTTTTATTAAATAAACGTTGCTGAGTGCTGTTTATTTTTAAGCACGAAACGCTTTTGAATTAATGCTTTTTTGTGTTGCTAAAGCTAGATAATTGCATACACATAAGGGTATTAGTGGGGTTAACACTGTTCAATCACTATGCTGTGGTAACGTTGTTTTTGTCTCTTTTAATTAAGATGGTCTATTGTGGCCTATTGTGGCCTAATCAAAGATGGCTGACTTTTGAGGCCTGGTTTCGAGTGAGAATTTGTGATGGAAAAGGCCTTGCTGAATATGGATGCGAGTCATCTGTCCACAGTCCTTGCCTGGTTAAAACTTTCCGTGAGGACAGCAGCAGATCTGGGCATGTCTCCAGATGCATTGGGACAGCCTTGGCAGCCTTGGAAAACAAAGGAGCTTTAAAGAAAGACTCTAAACTCTGAGCTCACCAGAGGAAATGTGTGGAAGTTGAGAAGATACATTTAATATTTGGTTCCTGTTCTGTCTTTTTATTTTTGTGACTTTTTCTGAGCGGAGATTTTTCCAAATGTAGCGATGCTACATCCTTTTCCTTCTCGCTCTGCTCAGCGGTTCGGCGGATGAAGTAATATTAAATGTTTCTTTCTTTTGTCTGAATTATTATAAATATACTAGACTAGAGAGGGTTTGATTCATTGCGTTTTGGCCACTTTGCCATTTTTCTTCCCAAACCTGCGTTGGTGAGGATCGATGCTGTGAAGACGGTACTGAGAGACTTGTCCTGATGACCCATTCTGACATTTAGCTAGAATAGGTAATTATGAGAAAATGATTTATTCTGATTAATTTCTTTTGACTAATTTAGATAAAGAACCATAATTTTAAATACGGTGTTGGTGATTATTTCTTGTCAATTATTGAGTACTCTATTTGATTATTGATGTATAGATTGTTTAGATTATGACAATTGCAATAGCTAGGTCTTATCGACCTCGGTGTAGATATGGGGTTTAGGAGTTTAGGAGTTTTCTTTCCACAGGTTCAATGCTGGTAGAGTATTTGAGTGTATGTTAGTGAAATGGGCCCTAGTGTATGGTGAGTGAATGTGCGTGTAACTGTGAAATTACTCTATCCGTGGAAGTAGGGAGATTTTGTACACCCCAATCTGCATCAGATGCAGACATGATGGGTGCAATTATGGTGCTCGAAGCGGAGTTGTTTGCCTCCAAGAACCCCAAGAAACCCCTGCCTACATGGGGAAGCTCGGTTAGTCTGGCAAATAAGGGGAAACGACTCGGTGGGGGCTGCAGAGATGATGAGACAATCGAAAAAGGTGATGTGGGCTCGGTCGAAGGAGAGAGATCCTTTTCTCTGAACGAAGACTCGGACTCAGCGCAGCCTAGTGAGGAGATTTCAGAGGAGTAGGAGGAAGACGCTGAGGAGGTCTCATTCTCAGGTTCTAGTTCCTCAGGGGGGATATAGGTACAGGTAAAGACACTACCATGAGGAAGAGACAGCTAAAGCCAAGTAGTCAGCAGGCCGGATCACCGGGAGGTACAGAGAAGGGGCTATTGTGGGACTATTCAGTAACTTCCCAGACATATCAGGAAGAGGACGCTGCTGGGTCGCAAAAACAGAATGCTCCTTTTGAGATCTTGTTTAATATGCTGAAACAGATGCAAGCAGAGGCTAGAGCAGTGAGCCGGAAAGCAAGACAGGATCCTAAAAAAATACAATCTTCATTGAGGAAGACTAATAAACTGTATGATGATTTGGTGGGCACAGTCACGGAGGTGGAAGAGCGCACGAGCAAACTTGAAGATGACCTTGGCAATTGGCAGACCTTTAAATCGACCCAAGAAAAGGTGTCAGAAGACTTTCAGTGGAAAATGGAGGATTTTGAAAATCGCCAAAGGCGTAATAATGTTAGAATTTTGGGTGTGGCTGAGGGGCTGGAAGGGCAGGACATAAGGCGCTATGTGATTAATTTACTTAAAGGGGCGTTTCCGGAGTCTCAGTGGCAGTGGGACAGGGAGGTCCAGAGAGCGCATAGGTTCCCTTTTACCCTGAAAAAGGTGCATGGGGTAGATGGTGGAGGGAACGCGGTCTTTCCGCGAGCTATCTTAGTTTATCTAGGAAATTTTCTCTTAAGGCAAGAAATCATCGAGAAAGCTAGACCTGATAGTAAGAGATCATTTGAGGGCACCACCTTCTTCGCCAGGCCGGATTTTTGCCATGTGACGGTCGAGAGAAGGTGGAGGCTGAGGCAGATGATCTCACAATTTCAGGTGCTAGGTTCAGAGGCCTATTTATTGTTCCCTGCCAAGTTAAAAGTAATCACTAAAGGAAGAGTTAGGATGTTTCTTTCAGAGATCAAAGCCCAGCAGTTTATGGAAGACTTGAAAAAGCAAGATCCGTAAAGGGAATGTTATTTTGTTTTGTGTTTTAAAGCCAATGTGGTTGGCTGAAACACTTGGCTTTCTGTAGGGGCTTGCCCAGATTCAGGGGGTACTAGTATCAGCTTAAGATGGGAGAGGGGTGCGACTGTTGCAACCCTAAACCGGCCACATATAGGTCATTTTGACCTATTTGCTTGTACAGGGGGGGGGTGGTACTGCAGGGGTGGGAAGGGCAAGGGTGGGGTTCTTTAATATGGTTAAAATTTTTGATTTTGGTGGTTTGATAATGCACATTTTTTCTTGGTGTGAGTCATGGCACATACAATACAGATGGTATAGACAGTATCAAAGGAGCGTAGGATCGTATAAATATATGCTATCTACTATTTGGCTGTTTATGAGTAGGAATTTCTCTGATATCCTTTAATACCTTGCAAGATTGTTTCAATTAATGTATGTGGTCTCAATGATCCCAGGAAGAGAGCGAAGGTAGCAGGTTTGTTGAGGTCTCTACAATTGGACTTGGTTTGCCTCCAGGAGACCCACATTGAAGTAACGCAGGTACATCTTCTGAAACAGCTAGGATTTGATGTATTAGCAGCTAGTAAGCAAGGGACTAGAACTAGGGGGGTAGCAATATTAGGGAGAAATAGTGATCTAGTGGTACATAGGAAACAGGAGGATCAATGGGGTAGGTGGGTCATTGTGGAATTATGTTTTAAAGGAGCACGGTTTACACTGGTTACAATATATGGATCTACTGAAGATGATCCTGATGTTTGGCAGTTCATGGATATGGAACTGGCGCAGTGGACGGAACCTATTATATGTTGCGGGGATTTCAATATCCACGACTCAAAAAGTTATTTTGTAGAACCAGGGGGAAGGTACGTGGGGAGAAAGAGGAAGACATACAGAGCCCTTGCTGGTATGGTTCAACATAATTCCCTTGGGGACCCATGGGTGCAGTTACATCCCTTTTTAGATGGTAGCACCTTCTTCTCCGCCCCACATAAAATCCTGGTAAGACTGGATTACTTTTTAATTTCTAACACTCTAATGCCTCATTCAAAGATAGAAAAACAACCCAGAATTATTTTAGACCATAGTCCTCTCGTTTTAACATTAAATATTACTCAGGTAAATGTTAGAAAAACGCAGTGGACTTTCGAGCGTATTTTATTAAAGGATGAGGCTTATCAGAAACATATGGAATGTTGGGTAAAAAATGTTGGGGAAGTCAATAGAGGTACAGCTTCCCCTGGCGCGGTCTGGGATTGTTTTAAAGCTGGGGTTAGGGGGGAGACGATGAGTTATGTATTGGCAAGACAGAAAAGGGAAAGAAGGGATCTGGAAGATATAAGGCTTAGGTTACTCGCAGCAGAAGAAAATCTATCTATAGCTATAACTCAGGATCTCCCACTCGAGCCCTATATACTTAGTATAGTTGCCCTTAAAGGAGATGTTACAGAGGGTATCATCTCGAAAGCTGCTGAGAAGTATCTAACATATAAACAGGATACCTATGAGTTAAGCGAGAGAGTTGGACATATTCTCGCTGTCCAAACTAGGCAGCACACAACCGACGCTGATATTAAGGAGATTCAGGATGCTCAGGGTAATTCAGTTATAGATCCTGATCTTATAAGGGAAGTTTTTCGGAATTTCTACGCTGAGCTATATTCTTTGGATGAGGTAGGGGGCTTAATAGAGGTAGATAGGTACCTTAGTGATATTTTGGCTCCTTCTTTGCTGCCAGATGATAGAGAGATGCTGGATGCTCCTTTCCATTTGGATGAATTTAGGGGGGCCTTGGGGAGTCTCCCCTCTGGAAAAGCGGCTGGGCCAGATCAAATCCCGCTGGAATTTTATAAATTGTTTCAGAATATTCTGCTGGTTGATATGTTTGATATTATGCTACACACGCAACGGGGTGGTCCTCCTCCGGAGACTTGGGGGTGCAGATATTATAGTTCTTGCAAAAAAAGGGAAGTTCCCGACGCTCCCCGGTTCATACAGACCTATCACCCTTATGAATTCGGATGTCAAAATTTATTCGAAAATGCTGGCAAAAAGGCTTGCAGGGAATATAGAGCAGCTTGTAAGCCCATCACAACATGGCTTTATACCGGGTAGGGGAACCACTCAGCATGTAAGGACTGTTATTACGATGTTTGATGCCGCAGGGACTCTGGGTGACCCTATCGCAGCGTTGTTCTTAGATGCTGAAAAGGCCTTTGATAGGGTCGCCTGGGAATACCTTTGGGCAGTTTTGAGGTGGAGCGGCATAGGGGAAGGCTTTATAACAGCTATCCAAGCCCTATATAAAGGACCAACAGCTAAGATTAGAGTGAATAGAGGACACTCAGATGCAGTCAAAATTCTAAGGGGGACGAGACAGGGTTGTCCATCATCCCCTCTCTTATTTGCGTTATTTCTTGAGCCCCTAATACGAAGATTAGAAAGAAATAGAGGGATTTCCCCAATGGCTTTGAATGGTCGTATAGTTAAAATTTTGGCCTATGCTGACGATGTGGCTATACTGACCCCCGACCCGGATTTGGCTATCTTGGAGGTTGAACGGGAAGCTAGCATATTTGGGCAAATCTCGGGATATAGTTTAAATAAATCTAAGACCCAAATAGTCAGGAATAAATATACCTCTAGTGCCGATCCCAGGGTGGTTATCTCAGCTATGTATTTAGGTATATTAATAGTAGCAAATCTGGATACTGTCGTTGAGGTTAATATGACTCCTCTACTTGCCAAAGTAAAAACAGATCTAGATAGAGTTAACAATCTACATCTTTCCTTAGTAGGCCGCACCAATGTGGTTAAAATGACGATTTTACCAAAGTTCCTTTATTTATTTAGAGCAATTCCATTATTTTTTGAAGCCAAATGGTTTAACATATTGGAAGGTATTTTAAATAGGTTTATATGGGCGCATGGAAAAATGCGTAGAGCTTATAGATTTATGTCCTTACCTAGAGAAAGAGGGGGGTGGGGGGCTCCTGATTTCAGATTATAATATTTGGCAACTGCCCTTCAATATATCTAAACTTGGATTCACTTTAATCTTCCCACCCACATATCGGGATACACTAATATTCCCAGTCATCCTCAGACGAATCTAAAGATCTCCGGCAAAGAGTCTGCTCTAAGGGCCCCCTGGGCACGGCAGTGCCAGCCCAATGAGGAGCAGGCCTGATGATGAAGCATGCCACTTTTAGGTGGGTGAGGACATTTGCTTCATAGAGGAGATTCTCTTAGTAATGCACTATATTCTAGGTCCTTAACATATCACCTGAAAGTTTACATTGGAACAGTATACCCATTCAAATTCTTCAAAGGTATTTGTAGCCTTCATTAATGCCCTGCACCAACTCCAAATCCTTATAAGCCGGTCCTTTCAGAGTATGTGTTCCAGAACTGATGGCACAGGATCTTTAACCATTCAGAATTGGTCCTGTGTGGAAGTCTTAGACCTATGTCCTTGATAAGTCATTTCTGTCCCCAGAGACTACTGTACACAGTATTTAGCCATGTGCAACAGCTTTTGGCATTCAGTAGGAATGTGTGATGATCCAAGAGGCCTCCTTTAGCTATGGCCAGTGAGACTTACATGCAGGGGCCAGCCCTACACTCATCAATCATGCCACATTAGTTCACTGGGAATTGCCTTGATGATGCCAGTGTTATTTGCATGTGGGACCTATCCATTGGATAGTCTTGCGCTTAACGCCTGTACTTGGCACCCATATTCCCACACCAGCAGTATGTGGCCATCATCCATGCCAGGGAGCTCTAGACATAGGGCCCGGCACTCAGCTTGCCCCTAAATTAATGAGTTTTACTACATGGGCTGACTGGTCACAGCGTTCTAGCTTACCCTATGAATTCTGTTTGCACTGCATTTAGGAAATGCATTTGACATTTCTTTTCCCAGAGCCTAACCCCTGTATATCCCATAGCTGATTCATGATTGGTATGATGACGGCACTGGTCGTGTGACATGTGATGTCATCAATGACATGATTTATATTATTTGTGATATCAACTTTGACATCATGTGTGTGGTCATAAGAAGTGTATTAAGGATATGTATGGTTGTGTATCAGTGTTTTTTTTTAGGTAATTGATTTTCCATGTCAGTTAAGCTGAGGTTTGTAATTCAATCAAAGAACCATCACTTCACTTTTACAACCTGTTTTTTCAGTGTTTGTTTCATTTTTCTACATCTGTCCACAATATACTTTGGTACCTTGTTAAATTTTCAATGGATGAAGGCACCATATGGTTTTCAGCTACTCCGTGCCCCCATATCAAACTGATCATTACCTACAGCAATAGGACCTGTGTCCCACACACACAGTGCCAAGGTTCTGGGTGCAGGACACAGCCCAAACTCACTGTCTACAACCCATGTGTTATGCTGATGAAACGAAAACATTTTTTTCCAAATTAAGATGGTGTTTCTCTCAAGTGGCCTTTTCACTGATTTAATTGGTCAGGTTTTGGTCAGTGGTTCACGTAAAATATCCTAGAAAATGGGACTGGACCATGAATTAATTAGTGAATTTCTACTGGGAAAGATTAGAATGAGGCAGATGGTTGTACATCCAAATACAACTAGGAAGCCCTTTCCTCAGATTGCACAACTTGATGAGCACTTCATGAAAGCAACAGAAACACAGCATGGCAGACAAGAATCAGATTCACACCTCAGACTAAAACTGCACAGAGTGCACACTAGAATAAAGCTGATTGCGACATATTTTGTGTGGAAATAGAAGAAGGTAGTTACCCTTCCCAAATCATCTGCTGATGTTTCGTTCCCGTCTGAGAGCCCACCATGGCATCTAGGATGGGTAGGAGAAGCCGCAAACTAGCCATGAAGAAGGCTTCATGTACATGATCATCCTGAATTCAAGTACCAACATAATGTCTAGGCAAGATCCCTCCAGGTGAGCCCAATACGTGGATGTTCAACCCTTGAGCACACATAATAGGAATCAAGCACCACAAATACTGAACTCGATGAGAGTTAGTACCTGGCAATGAAACCTCAGAGGAGGAGACATTACAACATTAATAAATGTTGTGAATAATGTATAAGTATGACCTCGCTGAGAGGTATTGCCTGGCAATGAAACCTCATCACAGGAGCCATTGGCACATAAATAAATGACGTGATTGATGTATGAGTTAGGTTTCCTTAAGAGTTATACCAGCTCTCCAGCATGTCCAGGTTCCTTTTGGAAGGTGGATTATTAGTAGGGGTAAGTATACAGCTACCACTAGCAATAAGGCCACCAATACAATATAAGGTCCAGTAAAGGGACTCAATAAATGATTCCCTTGCTCAACCTTTGGTAGCTGGCTGCGAGCAGGCAGGTTTAACTTAGGAAACTAGTGTTTAAAGCATTTAAAAACACCAATATATTAAATAAGTAGGACAGAACACTCAATAAAAATCCACAACCAATTTATAGAAATAGGAAACATTTTTATGATGAAAATGACACCAGAACTAATAATATCCAAAGTAGAGAATCAGAGATATGAATTTCTAAAGAATATTTGCTTGATAGTGCCTAAAAACAAAAAGCACCTGCTTGGGACATCTGGTCGTGCCTGACAGGGAGAAAGTGAAGCTGAAAGATTGATTGCAATGGAGTGTGGGGCAGATACACTTAGTTATAAGGCCCAGTCAAGTTTTTACCTTCGCACTTCGTTGTTTTTCTGGAGCTTTTTCTCTTGTCGTCAAGTGACACACTTCATCAGACTGGGATTAGATCAACAACGGCGGCTTAGATTTGCACAAGGCTTCAGTTAAATCCTGGAACTCTTGAGCTCTGGAGCTTTCAGTGGGACTCATCTGAAATCCAGTCCGAGTCGCGGTTCATAGGCATCGGCTTGACTCTTGTCGACAGGTCGGTACAGTTATGGAGTTCTCCAAACTTTAGGAGGTGTTTCCTGAAGTTCCCTTTGGGGGTTCACAGTGTTCACAAACAAAATCCAAGGTTCCAGAGTCACTGAGTTGCTTCTAGGAATTTGGGACTACAGTTCCCACAATACACCTGGCTAAGTCCTTTAAAGTCCAGCTGAAGGTGATCAGCTGGGTTCCTCTTACTGGAGATGATGCAGGTGGAGCTCCTTTAACCTGTTGCTTTCAGGGAGTCCACCCCTTTCCTTTTTTAAGCAAGGCACACTCTTTTCGATGTAATTACTTAGAGTGCTCCAGGTGCAGTCATTCAGAGTGCAGTCCTCTTGGTGCATGACAGGGTACTCTAACACAATAGGAGCCACAGGGGGAAGGAAAACGAGCATGGCCGCCCCCCACTCAATCCACTATAACAACCAATGGCCTACTCTATGATACACCAATTCATGTATTAATCAATCAACAGAGTTTCCAAACTTTTATGATTACCTAGTGTATGTTTCCTATCACTATTCATATGTTTGTGGTGTATCAATTTAAAAGTGTCAAAAAAACATCAAAACACCAGTTCCATCACAAAAATTACTAGAAAAAGGTGAAGAAGGAAAAAGAGCACCTCACGGTAGTAACACCAAGGGTGGTTTTGCTGGTTGGTACTCACCAGTATACCCACTTATCATCATCGGTTGCTCTTACTCCATGTGAAAAACAGAGAAATTATAATATACTAATATATAATTTCAGTGTATAAAAGTGGTGAAAATAATAATAGTGCCAAGTGTTTTTATATGTGTCCAATAAACCCCAGTAGGAACATAAAAGTTTTAATTCTCACCATTAAAAAACAGTGGGGTTTACTAGCTTGTCGTGACTTTATTGAATACTGTAAGCTCCCACAATAAAAATGGTTTCAATCAAACCATACCCAGTTCTATAATGCCATGACAGGGTTCCAATAAGGCAGTCCTTCTTTTTCTGGCAGTTTCATGCAGGGGATCTGAGTTGCCATCCAGCTCTCCTATATTTATCCAATGTTTTAGGGCAACAAGTAGGGAGGCACCCCTGACCAATGGGGTACAGGGTGCCACCCAAAAGCATGACAGCTTTCTCCAAAGTGTGGCATATTCTTGTCCCTCAAAGCACTGCACTTTAAAATTCAAGTAGGAGAAATGTTCTCCTTGGGTTTAAGATCTGGCTAAGCCAACCTACTGGTGTGTCTGATTTCCGCTTCTGCAAATTCCTGGGGCTCCCATCTGGCTGAAGGGTACAGGAAGAGGGGGTAGGAGTGGCTTGCTTCCTTACTGTCATCCTCTCTATGAAGACCAGTTTATTTACCCAGCCCCCTTCCAGCCTGTTCTCTTCCCCTTGTATTTCTCCTGTGTCTTTATACACCCACACATCTCTCCCATAAGTCACCATTGGGACGCTCTTTTCTCGATATACCTTCAATAAAGCAGGTACCGGTTTGACCCCCGGTCTACATGCAAAGTCTATGGTAGCACCCACTGCCCTCATTCAGGCTTTCTTTTTCAGGGATTTTTGAGCGGCCTACGAGCCTTTATTATTAAATAAGACCCCAAAAAAGGAAAGGTCGGAAACTTAGTAAGTTCGACCCTATTGCCATAAAACCTTTGCCCACCAGCCTTCTGACAGCCAATAGTCATGGTATGTGATTTAGTAAAATTGGTGGACAAATCTCGGGAGTCCATAAAATCAATAAAAGCATTTAATACATTTTGGAGACCCATGGCAGTCCGTGCAAACAGGACTGCATTATCTGCATATACCTGGGTGGGCGTTAATTAAGACCCACTATAGGAATATCCCTACAGGATACTGTCAGGGTGTCCCAGAGGTTGTTCACATATAGGGTAGAAAGCAGGGGGGCCAAAATGCACCCGTCTTACCCCTCTCTGAACCCCCCAGGGGGCAGTCAAGCTGCTATTCTCGTCATACCTGGCCGAGGCTGAAAGATTAGAATGAAAGTTATGTAAAAATGCCAGAAACTTGACCTCCATACCCAAGTCCAAAGGAATGTGCCATAGTTTGGATCAGTTATCTCGGTCAAACTCTGAAGTTAGGTACTTGAATGCCATGTGTAGGCAACCCTTCTTGGCTACAGTATATTTGCCTACTATCAGCTGCAGATTGACACACTGATCCAAGGTCCCTCCTCACTGCCTAAAGCCATATTGTAAGCCCGATATTACATTGAAGTTATCTAACCAAGAGATTAAATGCTCCAATACAACTTTGCCCATTATTTTAGCTGGCGAGTCTAAAGGGGAAATAGGACGATAGCAGATCAGGTCATCACTAGCCTCTTATTTTAAAATAGGAAGAATTATTGCACTAGACCAGAGGGAAAACTAAACTTACATGCTGCATTAAAAATTCGAAACATGATATTCGCCCATGTCTAATGATCTGCTTTATAAATGTCCAGGGGAACCCCATCTGTCCCCAGTGCCTTTGCCCCTGCTGTGACCAGGATAACTTTACCCACCTCCTCAGTGGTGAAAATAAGGGGTGGGATAGGACCTTAGGGGGGACCTATAGGTAAACATAAGCTAGTTTAATACTTTGGAAGTACCTTTAAATCCAAATTGACAATGCTTGTAATTTCAATTTAAGAGCCGCTTGCAAAGCAGGGCTGACTTTTAAAATGACAGCAGGCAGAACAGTGCCTTAAATCTGCTGGGACTCTAAGCCTACATGCCCTAACATATAGCAGGGACTTACGTGTGGGTTGGCAGTACCAATTGCAATTACACATAATTGCCATATATCTTGTAATCAAACCACTGCCCCTGGGCCTGGTTAGCAGGGCTCCGGTCAGAGTCAGTTACAACCAGTATCAGTCAAAAGATGGCGGTAATCAGGGCAAAAAGGATGACTTTCTCACAGTTCATGTTCCAGTTTATTATAATCTTTAAGGTAAAAATACGGATGTATGACGTTACAACGCACACTTTTACAACGCATGCACTTACAACGCATTTTTTACAACGCATAATCCATTACAACGCATGACATTACAACGCATGACACTACAACGCATTTTAAAAAAATACCTTTACAACGCATTTCCATTACAACGCATACTACCTTTACAACGCATACCATTACAACGCATAATATTAAATTACATTTAAGGTAAGTATTAGATAGTATAGGGGTAAAAATTACTATTCTAACTCCAGGGGGTGCAACAGTAGGGTAAGTGTTGGATAGTATAGGGGTAAAAATTACTATTCTAACTCCAGGGGGTGCAACAGTAGGGTAAGTGTTGGATAGTATAGGGGTAAAAATTACTATTCTAACTCCAGGGGGTGCATCAGTAGGGTAAGTGTTGGATAGTATAGGGGTAAAAATTACTATTCTAACTCCAGGGGGTGCAACAGTAGGGTAAGTGTTGGATAGTATAGGGGTAAAAATTACTATTCTAACTCCAGGGGGTGCATCAGTAGGGTAAGTGTTGGATAGTATAGGGGTAAAAATTACTATTCTAACTCCAGGGGGTGCATCAGTAGGGTAAGTGTTGGATAGTATAGGGGTAAAAATTACTATTCTAACTCCAGGGGGTGCATCAGTAGGGTAAGTGTTGGATAGTATAGGGGTAAAAATTACTATTCTAACTCCAGGGGGTGCATCAGTAGGGTAAGTGTTGGATAGTATAGGGGTAAAAATTACTATTCTAACTCCAGGGGGTGCAACAGTAGGGTAAGTGTTGGATAGTGTAGTGTAATATTATGCGTTGTTATGGTATGCGTTGTAATGGTAGTATGCGTTGTAAAGGAATGCGTTGTAAAGGTAGTTTTTAAAAATGCGTTGTAGTGTCATGCGTTGTAATGTCATGCGTTGTAATGGATTATGCGTTGTAAAAAATGCGTTGTAAAGGTAGTGCGTTGTAAAAGTTGCGTTGTAAAGGTTGTTCCCCTAAAAATACATTCCTAAAGCTGTCATTGACAGGACACCTAGGGCCAAATTAGATAAGTGTTCATGCAATGCAGCACAGCAACACAAGTGCCTCCATTGCATGTAAGGGAGAAAGCAGAAAATGCAAATCAGGATCTGTGCTGGAAAGTAAATCTCAAAACAACATATTGGGCCAGTATTTTAGCACCAGTGCACAGCATTATTAAGTCTCCCTCTGACAGTGTCGCAACTCCTCCTTTCCAGTCACCTTGTAAACAACTGCTAGGCTCTTACAAGCATCCATCTCTTCATAGCTCGTGTTCACAGTGTGCATAAGAACTTCCAGACCCACCTCCACATCCAGGGCAAGATTTAGAAAGGTTTTGCATTGCCCTTGCACCACGCAAAGAAGCGCAAGGGCGACGCAAAACCTAAGTGAGATTTATCAAGCCAGGCAAGGCCCCCTTGCATGGCCCTGCACGACTTGATAAATCTGGAGTGCATTACTCTGCCCCAGGGGGGCATTCCATGGGTGAAGCATGGGTGTTCCCCAGGTGAGATGTAATAAGGAAAATATCTTTATTTCTCCTCATTTTCTCAAGGAAGTGCCTTTACTTGGTTTGGTGTAAATTTGTTAAGTAGCTAGAGAAATTAGCATTTAAAAGTTTTTGCGATCTGGACATGAAGAGGTTACATTTGAGAGATATCTGGACTGTTTATTCACAGATCCCCAAAGGCTTCCAGAATCGAAATCTGAAAGTAAAGGCACACCATTGGACTATGTAGCTTTTTCTCTTGTTGTCCATTGTGTATTAGTGAATCCGACTGTGAATTTGGGAATCCACTGTGCCTCTCACTGACTGGCCATCGCAAAACCAATTCTATTGCTGCTACCTTTACCCAATGCAGTGCCCCTAGCGTTGTGTTGGGATAAATAAAAAATGGGAATTGGCAGTGCAATCTTTTTTGCTTACTTTGACACAGAAGCGAGACCAATTGGCATTGGGTACAGGGCGAGACCAGCTGACGCCAATGCACATCTGTGATTGGCCACCCATGTAGGGATAGGTACAACGAATTCATGCATGATAATGTGATTAAATAAATCACAAAACATGGATAGAACAATCCACCCCTCGCTCAAAAGCCATGGAAACCATAACTCGCAAACCATAACTTACAAACAAATAAAGTTCACTGTGAGTGACGATATTCTGCCCTTTCCCAAGGACAATATCCACTCACAAAGTTGTTCTCTTCAGTACCATGGACCACTATGGCAAGGTTTGCTTTTCCAGACCCAAAAATATTTTTGCCTTCAGACGTTTTTTTAATATTGACAACGGCCCGGCACTTCCCCCAGAAATACATTTTTGCAGAAACCATGACAAAATAATCATTGACAAAGCCAAACGGCTAGTAGCCAGTGTCAGTCCTATTGTATTTGTCGTTGCCATTGTTTTTTCTTATATCTGGTATACTGACTTTTTATTTTAGTCCTGGCATCACGGTTAATCTAAGTGTGCATGCAGAAGCCTAGTATTGCCTCTGACTAGGCAAGTTCCTGGACCTGTCCTGTGACCTGGAAGAGTGTGCACCAAGTGTAACCTTAGTACTGACAGTGGATTACTGTCCCTTGGTGTAGCGCATACAGCAGTGATGACAGCATACCTTGGTTATGAAAAATCTCAAGTGTGACCAAGCCTTTTTATCTGGGTAACTCGGGTTGAGGCTTACTTTCCCATTTGTGTAATGTTCTACTCAGAAGTGTGTACCCAAGCCTTGTGTTAACATCTTCTGTGCATGTCTATATTTATAGAGTGCAGCACATGTATGATGCATGGGTGACCCAGAGTAACAAAATTCCGTGCAATCCACTTTTGAATCCTTTGGCCTGGTGATGCACACAATGGAGTGTGAGGACTGTGCTCCCAGAAAGTGGAAGTGTATTGCTTGCATTCCTGTAGCTTAGAGAAGGGACTCAGGCTTCAACATGAGGGAAGAGAGCTGTGACTGCCTTAGAAGCTCTATGAGCCCTTTTTGTTAACAAGAAGTTGTTCTGCAGCATGCATAGGAAGAGAAAATGCCTCTGACAATTGTTTATGTGCAGGTAGGTGTCCCTTCCTGCACAAACATGATCCAGCCTGCAATGCAGGCACCCTTGCACCAAAACACAAGAATACCTATATTGATGCTAGGCAGCCAAAAAAGCGTCCAGGCTAGTAAAGGACAAGAATGTGCCTGTTAGACCTGACAGCCTTAGGGTAGTCTTCCCCAAAGGTTTTGCCAGCTTACCTCCTCTTTTTGCTTTATTCCTTTTGTTGGCCTTACGGCTGTGATCACTTAACCACTGCTAACCAGTGCTAAAGTGCAGGTGATTCGCCCCAAAACATGGTTTCATTGACTCATCTTCAATTGATATATTAAATGTATCCATAGGCTCCTAGTATAGTGTACTACCTGTGCCCAGGGCCTGTAACTTGAATGCTACTAGTAGGCCTGCAGCACTGATTGTGCCACCCACACAAGAAGCCCTTTAAAACATGTCTCAGGCCTGCCATTGCATAGCCTGTGTGCAGTTTACACTGCCATGTCAACTTGGCATTTAAAACCCCTTGCCTAGCCATACGCTCCCCTTTTATTACATATAGGTCACCCCTTATGTAGGCCCAAGGTATCCCTTAGGGCAGGGTGCTGTATAACTAAAAGGTAGGACATACAGTTTTAAGATTTGCAAGTCCTGGTAGTGAAAAACACCTAAATGTGTTTTTCACTACTGTGAGGCCTACCCCCTCTCGTAGGTTAACATTGGGAATTCATTATCACACTTTTAAACTGTAATTCCTGATTGAGAAGGAGTAGCTCTGTCATGTTTAATATCATTGGAATGGTAATGATAAATCCTCTTTGCTGGCAAATTTGGATTTAACATAACTATTTTAGAAATGCCCAAAAAAAAAAAGAAAAAGGTTAAATAAATAACCAGAGCCAAGCGTAATTCAACGCCGGTTCTTGTAGTGTGTCTGTTGAAGTAAAGAGCAGTCCCACAAAACAGTAGCCAGGTAATTTTCACAGTTTTCTACTTTGAGAATGATGGCATTTCTCTGCTCTGTGTACCTGCCGCTTGTCTCCAAAACACGTCTGGGGTGGGTGACAAATGGACTTTGTTCAGTCCCTCTAGACAGTCACACACAAAGGAAGTCTACATGCGACTGAGTACCTGCCTGCACCCTGATGGCTCATTCTGGGCAGGATGGGAGGGAGCAGCTGACACTTACACCTAAGTGAGCAGTGTCCTGTTCCCACAAAGAAGGTTGATTACCCTCCAATATTGAATATGACTTGTTACAACGTGTCATTCCATCATGTGGCATTACAATGCGGTCGTTACAAGGACTGCATTGTTACCACGCAATGCCATTACTAAGCAAGTCATTACATCGACTTGCAGTAGATGGCGCGCTGACATTAAAAATGTATAGTTTACTATTCCAACTCCAGCCTACGTAACAGTATTGAAGGTGTTGGAATAGTAAACTATACTATTCCTAATGTTAGCACGCCATCTACTGCAAGTCAATGTAATGACTTGCGTAGTAATGGCTTTGCGTAGTACCAACGCGGTTGTTGTAACGTCCGCATTGTAATTGCATCAGGGTGTGATGACCGCGATGTAAAGGTCGTCTCCCCCAAAAGTGAGTCATGAGCCAGGGCTGTGAAGGGAGGGCCTCTGTTCACACAACTGGGTATAAGTACAGGTCCTTGGCACCACCAAATCAGGCACTTCTGCACCTGTAAAGAAACTCTGCCAGGAAGAAGAACTTCTGTGCTGCTTTAAGGACTGCCACTCTGCTGAACTGCTGCTCTTGAATAACTGCTTTTCTGCTGTGCTGCCATTCTGCCTGATACCCTCTGCTCCTGCTGAACCTAGAGTGATCTCCAAGGCCATGCTGGCTTGCCTTCTGTTCTGAGACTCAGGGATATCAAAGTCTCACCTCCTGCTCTTGTGCCTGGTCCACTAGAACTGAACCAGGTCTTTTTTCCAGTGAAACTGACCATCTTCTTCTGCGCAAAGCAGAACCGGTGCATTGCACTCCACCTCCAGAAACGATGCCTCCGAACCGTTGCATTGCTGCCGCTGCAGTATGAGAAGGTCAACACATCCCCTCGACTGCTTGGAGAAACCTGTCACATCGGTTTCAGAACCAACACATCTCAGCTTCATGCTTCGTGTTCAGAACTGGTGCATCATCATTGTTACGTGGAGAAGATCGCCTTGATTGCAGGGATCGACACAGACACATCACTCTGATGCACACGCATCTCACTCTTATGACCAAGATCAAGAAACTTTGTTCAGTGGGTCTTACATGGCTCCTGTATCCTGCCCACGCTCTATCACTGTAGACCTGAACTCTTGACTTTGTCCTGGTCCAGAGCCCCCAGATAACCCCCATAGATGCTTTTTGCTTTTAAGCACTATTTTTACATTTAATCATTAAAAGAATTGTCAATTTCCACTTATTGGAGTTTTGTCATTATGGTCTTGTTTTATTTATAAAATCATAATCTATTGGTCTAAACCAGTGTGGAGTCTTTTTTGTGGTGTTTTCACTGTGAGACTTTTTGAGGTGCTGCACAAATACTTTACACGTTGCCTCTTAAATTGAGTCTGGCTGCTGTGTGCCAAGCTACCAGCGGGCTAGCACAGGTTAATTTAAAGTGTGTTCCTGAATGTGGGCCCTGCTTGGATAGAGTGCATACCTCTGCTAAACAGAAGCCCAACTTCTAGCAGCTCCGTATAATGTTAAATACGGCACATTTCTTCCCTTTCCATTTCACGCAATGCGGCAAGGTGGTTTGCTGCGTAGCACTCCATGAAAGATTGATAAATATGCCCCCCAGTCTTGTTCGTTTAAGGCATAAAAATATTTCTTCTACCTAACCATAGAAAACCTACCTATTGCTGTACTTTATAGGAAAATGCTTTGATGAGGAAGGGGCGCGTGGAGGTAATTTGTTCAGCATAACACATATGTTGCCTGATGTATCAAGAAAAAGGGGAGCTTTTTCCACCCTAAAAAGCTTATTTTCCCACAGCAGATCTGAAAGCATATTATCTGAACCTTGACATCCAACCTCCTGACTTTCTCTTACCTCCCACAATCCCAGGTGGACATCCTAAATCAGCAACAAACACAACCCACTCCATTTATATTCTTTAATAGGCTAATATTGGACTTCCGTCAACAATTTTCTGTCAGGTTCCTGCGTTTGTTGCTTTAAAGCATCTTTGAATTCCACAGATAAATCTCAGTTTGGACTGTCAGCATGAGCAAGTGCAGAAAACAGCTTACACCACATTTCAGGGAGACAGCAATTAAAACGGCACAGTTGCTCTGGATTCCTCTTCGTTTCACTCTGCAGCCGCCACGAGGCAGATGGGAAACAGAAGTGAATAGATGTGTTTTGCGCAATACAATTGTTCATAAATACCTCGACCTTGACAGCCTCAGAAAGCTTTTACGCGAGGGTGAATGGGTTTTCTGTCTTGCAAAAGAGTCTATTGTCTGTAGGTTTTAATACGTGTAATGTCCTTGCCTGTTGTTTTGGCAACTGACGATTTAAGCCGTGTTACAGCTATATATATATTTTTTTTTATTGCAAGGGGCAGCGGTTTAGGGTCTAATGGACATTAACAAAGGCTTTCTTAGGTAGTGTACCGGCTCGCAAGCGCTCTGTCACAACTGCACAGGGTTAAATGTGCTAATAGCAAACAGCCTGAACCGTATGCACATTTGTTCCACTTAGGCCGTCCCAAGGCTCCCCGGCGCTGTAATTCCAGCTCCTCCTCTGCGAAATGGAGACAAGCACATGACACTCATTTTCCATGAAGACAGATTGTTCCCCATGCAAGGTCAACAGCACGCCATAAGTCTAGGATTTTTTCGCGACGCATCAGTCAGAAATGACAAGAGACAATCACCTCGGAGTCCCCCAGCTGTCCAGGTTGTCAGATGTCTCCACCATGGTGTCTCGTCATTTTAAGGTGTATATTGCTGTTTCCGGGTGGTCGCGGTGCATTCTGAGGCGAGGTTATCTATCACGAAAGGCTACGGAAGTTGGAATACTGCCAAAGAAAGAGAAGGCAGACTCCAAGGTGGTCACCTATTAACCAAACCACGAAACTGCACCTACTGCACCAATGGTATCTACGACCCTGGTTTAGACCGTAGAACAAGTAAAATGGATCTTTCTAACACATACTAAATATGAAACAGAAAGCCTACTCATTTACGGGCTCAGTACTTATTTGTTAACTTTATTATTTATGGGCAATTCATTTTTATTGTGGTGTCACACCTGCTAGAAGTGGTGCTTAGGGTGAATGGTTTTTGGTATTATCTGCTGATCATTTCTAGTTCTTGGACGCAAAAATACCTGCACCGCATAATGAGTCACACAACATACTAGGAGCTTTATTATAAGGTTTGGAGCCAGTGCAAAGTCACACAAGTGATGCCAAATTGCGAAAAGTCTTGAAAAACTACTTTCCATCACAAAACGAGTTTTGCGCTGGAAAGTTGCCAAAAAGTAACACAAACAGAGTTTCGAACTAATGTGCATTACTTTGCATTAATTTGCACCAAAGGGGCGTTTCATGAGTGGTACATTAGCATTCCGCTGCAACCAGCCATGGGTATGGACATCAAAGCCCTATCTACTAAAAATGGTAGACAGGGCATTGTGCCAAAAATAACTCCTCCCTGAGAAACTGTTAAGAAGGAGAAATGTTTTAATTTCTCCTTTTTTAACATTGCATGTGTGTTGTGCTGTATTGCACACATCCAATTTGGCAAAGTTTTTAAGTTAGTTTAAACATAGGATTTTGTACTGGAAGGATACCTTTCTAGTACAAAACCTATGCTATACATCACCCACGCACCCTTGCACTATGGTGTCAGTGGGTATACATAATGCAAACTGCTGGGGCACTCCCTTAGAGTAGCTGTGCATGTTATAAAATGCAATCATCATCATCAACGTAGGTTCAAAGAGAACCAGTGCAGTGAGAAAGAGCAAAGAGCCATATCTCTGTACATATGGTGCAGTCCTGCTCACGCCCTCTCATGCAACTCAGTGCAGAAACTTTGGTTGCTCTGCTACATTGCGTGCTATTTGTAAATTTGTCCCTAAGGCACTTTTCAGTTTATAGAGTTCATTTCCACAATCATGAAACCAACAAGGTTAGTAGACATGCACTAATATCACTATTTTGTCATCTGAAGTAGTCGCCTCGCCTTTGCCACTTTGCACTCGTTTTGATGGCAAACATAATCGAGATTCAGCCAGTGGCAGAAGTCACCAGCATACTTTGGATTCTTGAGAGGAAACATGAGTTTCCACTCAAAACTGTATTACGACTCCCATAGTAATACCCTAATGTTTTTGGAGGACAACTCCTCCAGATCAGCCAAAGGGGACTAAACGTACTGATTCACGTGTGGAAATTGGTGCAGAAGTCCTGATTTCAGCATGTTGTGACTCATTTCATAGGATCCTAGTGAGAATTAACTTTTGAGGACCAGGTAACATCTCAACACAATTTTACTGATAACGCTTGAGTAATTTGGCATTCCATTCCGGCCTTTCAAGGCTAGCCTTATACAGTATTTATATCTTCATTAAAGTGAAACCCATCTTTTATTGTCAGGTAAAATATATAATATATACCACGCTGTTTATTTCCTAAAATGTTTTGATAATTCTGTAAGAGTTATAAGTATACAGGTGTTCCTTCGGAATCATTCAATATCAAAAATTATTGTTCAGTTAATTAAAACCATAAGAATTATTTATCGCAATATAACATAAAACATGATAAAAGGAATTAATTGTCAAGTGAAGGTTAACAATGATAAAACCATGAAGCTGATAGTGGTTAAAGCAGCTGGCTTCATTATCAGCAATGTCAAGTCAAGTCAAATAGTTTATTGTATATGATTACTTAAAATCGTTACAATGTACATTTAAAAAAAAAAATGTTAAGCTTAATCCTCCATTAAATACTACTTTTCAGTGTCATGGTTACCAAGATTTTAAGATCTGAATAACGTTAAAATACACATAAGATGCTATCTAAAAGTTTAAAACAATCTGTGCGGGTTCTATTAAAAGCTTTCAGTATTGCGCAAGTGTCTGAGAAAAGTCCAGGATTCATTTCAGCTAGATCCTGTTCGAGAAAAAGTGTCCATTTTAAATTCCAAATTTGGCCATTTTTCTATGTTGTTCCCGTCATCCTGTCGAGTATATATATTTTTAAAAAAAATTTTTTTTTTTTTTTTTGCTTGCTGTTTGGGCTAGTAGGCCGTGTATACGACGCTCCTGCCGTCCTTGATCATGCTTTATTCGTGGCCTCTAAATCGGCTTGCCTTAAAAGTGTCCTTACTTTTGCTAGGTATTTGACACCCCGGCCAGCCAGAATAATTGAGGAGCCTTCCAGCCAATGCATCACTGCTTGCCTGCAAGTGCGAATATTCAATTCGTTAAAAATTGGTTTTAAAAGCCCCCTCCTTATATCCTTAACTGCTGGGCAAGCACACAGCAGGTGTGTTAGCATTTCGTTACAGAAGCCGCATAGTCGACAGTGTGCAGCTTGATGATTGTTTTGCCAGGACGGTTGTAGATCTTTCGAATCATGCATGACCAAGCGGTATTTTATGAAACTCTTTTTTAGCTCCGTACTGAAATGTGTTAATAAGTATGCCTGAGGCTTTGTTGATATGTAAGAGTTAATCACGGTCCACCCATGTCTGCGTTTCGAGGTTGTTATTTTGTCTTCCAGGAAAGACTTCTTCTTTGATGTTTCATTTACCAATTTACCAAAAGCTACCCGCTCCAGCTGGCTGTACCATGTTGTTTGTATATCAAGTTCCGCTAATGATTTTCTCAGGTATGCTCCCCATGAATGTGGAATGTCTTCGTCCATCTAGATTTTGATTTCTTTCCAGCAAGTGTTGTTCAATGACCCCGGCTCAGATACGCGGAATTTGTGGCATAGTTTCACGAAGCCGCTCATGCTCCGGAATTTCTGATTCTGAAGGCCGAAATCCAGCCGGACCTGAGCTGGAGCGGCGGACTTTGGTAAATTAAAAACAGCTTTGTAGACCTTTGTCTGAAGATCGTTTAGCAGTTCCGCCTCTTTGCCGCACCAAACTACTAGGGCGTATGACAATGTCGGTACAATTTGTGCTGCCATAACTTTTAGAAGATATGGATAACTCGAGCAGCCCATTTTTTTATTCAGGAGTCTGTACGCAAAGATTAACGACTGTGCTTAAGTCCATTTTATGTTCTTTGTGTGTTGAACCTCGCCCTAGTTTTAAACCAAGGTATTTGTAGGCCACTTGTTCTTTTATTGGAGTTCCTTTTATGTACCATTTAAGCTTGTTTTTTGGGGGGTCAGCAAGACGTACAACCTTGGTTTTCTCTTTATTTATTTCCAAGCTGTCTCTATCCAGAAAGATGACTAAGTTGCTAATTGCTCTTTGTAGCCCGATAGGGCTTTGGCTCAGTACCACGATATCGTCTGCGTACTGTAGGAAGGGTATTGGCTCTTTGACAAAATTCGGCAGATGGCAGTTGGCTGATTGCATGTGTTTACTGATATCTGCCATAAATAAATTAAATAGGCTCGGGGCAAGGACACAGCCTCGTTTTAGCCCTTGCTCTGTGCAGATACTGCTGGTGGTGTTAAGTCCATCGCCTAGTTTCACTCTAGCCCAGGTTTTGCTGTGCAGGGCTATTATTACATCCAGTAATTTGCTCTGCAGCCCCCATGCCCTTAATTTTTCCCAGAGGCGATTTCTGCTTACTTTGTCGAATGCTGCTTTCAAATCGACAAAACATGCAAATAACAAGATTTCTTTTTTCTTGCCTTTTCGGTTAGGAGTGGCAGCATGGCCAGGTGTGTCAAGGTACCCATCCCTTGTCTAAAACCAGTTTGAAACTTTGGAATTATGCTTGTCTCGTCCATCCAATCTTGAAGGTGATAGGCATGATCCGTATAGTTTGGCCTCAACATCAATCAGTGATATCAGTCTGTAGTTTTCTGGTTTATTATGGTCTCCCTGTTTGAATATTGGGTGGATGATGTTCCCTTTCCAGGATTTGGGGACGTTGTTCTCACTGTAGATCAGATTAAATAATGGCGCGAGTTAGTCAGCCCAAAAGTCTGGCGCGTGTTTGAATAGTGGGTTGGGCAATCCGATCGGGCCTGCCGCCCCCTCCGTTTTCAACCTTTTTATTATTCCTCTCAATTGTTTTATGTCTATCAGAAAATATTGGTCGTTGTTACTTTCTGCTTGACCGGTATATTCTACTACTTCCGGTTTTAGGTCCTTTAGGGGTTTTGCCATTGCGTGATTATCATTCCTCGCACTACTGTACTTATTATGTACGTGCTCCATCCAGGTTTTTTCACCAATTCCCGCTTCTTGTTGTAATTTTCTACCCTTGGTCATGTTATTTATAATGCCCCATAATTCCCTGCTGTTTGGCAGAGTGCTTGCCCACAGTAGCTGTGTCCAAATTTTTTCTTTATGTTCTGTCTTGGCTTCCCTCAGCATTTTCTTATAATTCTTCTGTAGCTCCTTTAATTTATCTTGTCTCTTTTCTTACCTGTTTTGGCCGCCATGGCTTGAATTTGTGCCTTATTTTGTAAGGGTGGGCGTAGTGGGCGTAGTGGGGCTACGTGAAGAAGCGCGTAGTGTGCCCAAATCTACGCACACTACGCGCTCCGTGTAGCCCCACTACGCGCCACCCGCCTCCCGCCCACCCTCCTTTTAAAACATACCCTGAATTTATAATAAATAAAAGTAAAGACACTTACCTGAAGCGCGGTGTCTACGGGGCTACCTCTTCCTGGTTTCCAACTTCTTGCGAGAAATGCGCATGTGCGGACGCCCGCGCATGCGCATTTCTTGCGAAAAATGCGCATGCGCGGGCGTCCGCGCATGCGCATTTGTCAGAAGAAGTTGGAAACCAGGAAGAGGGAGCCCCGGAGACGCCGCGCTTCAGGTAAGTGTCTTTACTTTTATTTATTTTACATTCAGGGTATGTTTTAAAAGGAGGGCGGGCGGGAGGCGGGTGGTGGGCAGCAGGCAGCTACGCTTCGCCCTGGCGTGTGCGTAGCGCTGCCTGCTTCGCCTACTTCGAAAACTGCGAAGCAGGCAGCGCTACGTACACTACGTGGGCGAAGCGTAGTGTCACGCCCAGGGTTGCTCTTTTGCCATCTTTCTCTTTTCATCTCGTAGGGAGAGGTTAAACCATGGATCCTGTCTGATGTCTATTCTTTTTGTGTTTCTGTTAGTGGCCGGAAATCTTCGGGTAAGGAAGAGGTATAGATCTTCCCATGTTGTTATTCGATTTTCTTCTATCTGCGGCCCTATTTGAGTCATATGTTCTTTGAGGGTATCCATTATATTTATATTTGTACCTTGCCATTTTAGTTTCCTCAAGTTAAACTTTTCTACATGTTGTCCCAGCGTGTTTATTTTTTGAGCCCCAGCTAGCTTAATATTGAGCTTTGTACTTTGCGGGTGATGGTCACTTTCTATATGTGTGAGGATTTGAAATGAGTCTATTCTTGGGACTAGGTGAGTGCTGATGATGGTGAAATCTATTGTTGATCGACTTTTTCCGTTGGAGTACGTTATGGCTAAAGGTCTATCCCCTGCGGTGTTACCATTCAGGATTGACAGGCCGTACCTTTCTAACCCTCGTGTTATGATTTGATGTCCCCAGTCCTCCTGCCTCTTTATTTTATTTTGTTTTAGTAGGTTACAATTGATATCTCCTGAAATGATCAAAGGGCAGAATTCGTGCGACTTTTGCAATGCAATAATCAGATTTGTTAGTATTGTAAATTTTTTCTTCTGATTTTATTTTTCGGGATGAACGTATACGTTGACTAAAATTAGTTGCCAGTCCATTTTATTTGAGTTTCGCTTTCCGCATCTAACTCTTCTGTTTGCCAACCATGTTTTTGTGATATGTATGTTTATAAGCGTCCCCTCGGGTGACCAAATCTTGCGAATTTTACTGCTAGGATGTGATGTTCAATGTAACCAGATATTGCAGTGGGTTTCATTATCCACGTTTCTTGAAGGAGTATTATATCTTGTTGTTCGAGGAATGTGGTAAATATTTCATTACCGGTACTATTTTTTATGCGGTAAAGTCTAGTAAGAATAACTCAGTAAATATAAGAGGCAGAATCCGTGGTATTAGAGGTTCTAAAAGGCTTTATTCCTTGACAAAGGAAATACAATTCGAATTGCAGGCTTCTATTCCATCACCACGAAAGTTCAGGAAGGAAGGGCATACATTATTGACAGATAATCAGTTTTATAGAAAATACACTACAGTGAAACAGATGCAAGAGGCGTAACAGCTGATAATACAGATAAAATGTGCATACGTAACTAAAGAGGCGGACATATGGGTGTAATTTAATAAACGTCATCATACATGATGTCACAAGTGGGTGGATCCATAAGAGAATCCTGTAATGTCAGCAGAAATATTTGGCAGAGATGCGCGCGCAGCCGCATGACGTGTGATTGACGTGCAACTAGAGGGTGAAGGGGACTTGACATTTAGCTCTACATGTGGAGACAGAAGTCTGGGGGTCATGTCAACCTAATCCCCAATCATATCTAATATCCTATGTTTAAAGAACTGTGTTATCCAAAAGGAGAGGTCTCTAGGATAGAATCTATTCTATACTGACTGTTAGTGCGTGTACAAGCGTCTAAGTGTCTACATGAGATGCGAGGGGGTAGGAATATTCCATGGTAACGGGGGCTATGAATTACTTGCAAGAGGACAGCGAGGCCTGGCCCTTTGCACGGTAGCTGGATGAATGTTTACCTAAACTACTAGACAGGAATGCATCGGATGAGGAGGGGAGCAGATAATCTTGAAGGTGAAATACAGTTTTTGGCAGGCAACAGGCTGGATCAGGCACCGTTAGCCGCGCAGGGAGTAGGACAAAGTTCATGGATACAGATGCAGGCTCAGACTGGAGCTTTCAGAGGCAGAAGGCAGGAAAAGGCTTGATGACAGAATTCTGGGCCTACTCGCCTGAATCTGTAAAATGTGGAAAGTGAACCACATAAAGTCGGTGGCCTTTCATACTTAGGAATGGAATATCTGACCCATTCATGGCGGATCTGAAAGAGGACATGTTGACGGTGGACGCACATATATTTGCGTCTTCAAAACTGGAACTGAAGGGAACATACATGTACTTATAGCATGCACATGGAGCCGTTGGGGTCTACGATAGGGGACATAACTGATCACAAAATTCATATTTCCTCATTCCCTCCTTGTCCCCTACGGACCCTCAGGAGATATCGATCTTCATCAATCCATCGATCTGTTCATATAGCATCATTTGTTCTTCTTTCTTCTTCCGGGATCTTGAACGAAAACTTGGATGTGGGATACACGATATGGCACACAGACCACAAATCGCTGGCCCACATTGTAGACATAAGCAGCAACTGAATAGTATGAGAAAGCCAATACCTAGGAAGGATAGGATTCTCCATCCCCAGGCTGACAACACGCTCCAAAACCAACCGGACCAAGTCCAGGTGCCTGGACTCTGGTGTATCTGGCTCACAATCTTATGAAGGCGAGTTATGGCTTTATATACTGACGGCGAATTTTCTGGTATGAAAACGCAGCAACTTGATCCGATGACCCTACAAGCTCCGCCCCTATCGGCTAGGATGACGTCAAGGACAAGACGATTTTGAAGCACAACAATCCGCATAGCAGACTGCTCTTCTGTTAAATTGCCTAAGGCGGAAGTAGTTTCGTTCACTACGGCTTCAAGGGTTCTGGTTAATCTACGTATCAGCTTACTATTAGTGACTGTACCTATATAGGGAAAGAAACCTTTATTGAAATCTGTGTATTGTTCCCATGCTGTTTCAGTGTAATCGACAATTGGGAGATCTCTCTGCTGTCTATTGTGTACTAAATGGGTATTTCTATGATAATCAGGAGGAGCTAGGAAAACAGGTGGCAGAAGGAATGCTATGTAACAGGTACCATCCCAGTCTAGAGGTAGACGTATATATGCGGTCTGGCCACATATGAAGTAGGAATGACGGGAAGCTCTAAATGTAGACTTGCCTTGATCACTGAATTTTATTACAGTGGTGCATTTACTATGGCCCATGTGTATGGAACCATTCTTTCTTATACATAATTCCCCTTTTACTGGGAATACTGACATGGCGGGCAAGATTGATGTAGCTTCAGATTCAACGTTCAGGATCATGAGGTTAAGTGTAAAATTACCTAATCCATATACTTCATTTTCTAGATCAGTTCCTGTTCTCTTGGGAAGTCCCTCCTTGTTAGGGTAGCAGACTTTAAGCAAAACTAGGTTCAGGTTTCCCCATACCCAGTTGTCTTGATAAACTGCGGAATTTGAATCTAGGGAATTAATCAAACTAAACCATGCTCCACAGGAGCCATTGTGTGTGAACGGATAGGGAAAGAGGGGCAAAACTCCCTTATAGTTCTGATAGGGAGGGAGTCGGCCACATATCCAACAATTTGTGGCATTGCTGGTCTGATGGGAATGATGTAACATACTAATGAATGTGTTATTGCGCAGCGCAAATCTATAAGACAACTCATGCGGAGGTAATTCGCTAAAAGAATGTTCTGCAGTTACATTGTAAGCACGCTTAAGAATAGGGTAATACATGTGCAATAGTATGCTGGAAATGATGATCAGAAGACTTAGAAAAAACAAAATTAATAATGTTACTGTGCAGTGACTACGAAGTGATTTACAATACGCATGCTTTTTAAGCTGCATCTGTTGATTTCTTTCTCTATTCCGGTCTAGAGGATACATGTCAGGGACAAATTCAACCGATTCACCTTGGAGAGGACTTAAACAATCAAATTGTCTGACTTGCTAGACCTTAACTTCAGTTTATAAAGTTCAGGGTTTGTTAGTTCAACCAAGGGGAGCTTTGAGTCTGTCTGTGAGGGAATGCAGGGCTGAGCGTTCACACTAGATGGTAGTCCATAAAATTTCTTGATATGACTCGAGTGCAACCACCCTTTACGTCCCTCGATCTTCACGGCTGTCCTTGTAGTTAGTAGAACAAGCTTCGGCGACTTCCACCTAGGCTCCAGTTGGGTCTTCCGGTCGAAATTCCGGACCAGAACCAGGTCACCAGGAACCACGTCATGGGGCTTCACCTCAGTATTATCGGGAAAAGCTGCAGCTACCTGTGAACGACAAGATTGTAGTGCAGACATCAAGGAAGCCAGGTAATCTGTCAGCATATTACAGTCAACATCAGTGATTTTGCGAGGTATAGGCGTCCCCCACATATTTGGTGGTCTACCGAAGATCACCTCGTATGGGGATAGCCCTGTTCGAGAATGTGCTACCATTCTCATGTAAAAGAGCGCAACTGGTAAGGCTACTATCCAATCGACACCTTTTTCCCTACATATTTTGGACAATCTAATTTTCAGAGTTTGATTATGGCGTTCCACGAGACCTGCTGCCTCGGGATGTCGGACACAGTGGAATTTCCATTGGTAGCCTAACAAAAGGGAAACGTGTTTCATTAGTTCGGATGAGAACGGCTGGCCGTTATCTGAGTAGACAACACATGGTAAACCGTACCGTGGGAAGAATTCTCGAACTAACTGTTTGGCAGTAGTCGGGGCAGTGTAATCTGAAACCGGGTAGGCTTCTGTCCAACGGGAAAGAGCACAGACAACTACGAGAACATATTTGAATCCTCGACATCGTTCCATCTGGATATAATCCATCTGGAGGACTTCAAAAGCATGATCGGGAGGTTGAAATCCACCCTGCTCTACGGGGATGCTTTTACCTGGATTAAACTGACAACATATCATACAGGTACGTACTTTCTGTTTAGCTGCGTCTCGTAAATGTTTGTTAAACCAGATGTGTTGAATGCTGTCTAGCATAGCTTTTTCTCCTAGGTGCGCTGGACTATGTATAGTGTTAATGATGACTTGAACCATGGAGTCGGGAAGAAACCATCTAGATTTTTCCTTCGTCATCCATCCTTGATCTGTTTGGATCCCTCCTAATTCAGTCCATTTCTTTATTTCTTCTGGTGTAGCATGTGTCTGTATGTCAATTACATCAAGGGCGGGATCCTTAACTGTCATGCACTGTGTTGGTGTCGGAACTATTGTCTTTGTTGCGTCAGTTGTATGAGTCTGATTCTGAGCAGTCTGTTTAGCTGTTCTGTCAGCTAGGTCATTACCCTGAGAAATGATATCGGTAACTT
The DNA here is from genome assembly GCF_964204655.1 of Triturus cristatus. NCBI lineage: Eukaryota > Metazoa > Chordata > Amphibia > Caudata > Salamandridae > Triturus > Triturus cristatus. The sequence continues at coordinate 568,418,307 of NC_140595.1, forward strand.
TTGTATGGGCTTTGCATTTCATAATCGATATTGCGGTAGGTAGATGAATCGCGTCTAATAGGGCTTGAATGAGGGGTCCGTGTTGGATGTGGGCACCGTGAGAAGTTAAATAACCTCTCTCTCGCCACAGTACGCCGAAGTCATGGACGACTCCGAATGCATAACGTGAATCTGTGTATATGTTGACTTTCTTATTTTGGGCTTGAATACAGGCTTGTGTCAGAGCGATGAGCTCTGCTGCTTGAGCTGACAAAGTGTTAATACAATTTGTTTCAATGACTTTAGTGTCTGTTGTAACTGCGTAAGCGGCCACTAACTCTCCTGTACTTGTTCTCATACATGACCCATCTACATACAATGTCAAGTCTGGATCTGACAAAGGGATATCTGTCAAGTCTTGTCTGGGTTTCGTCGTGATAGTAATGACTTCGACACAATCATGTGCCAATGGATCTGTTCCGCCTACTGGCAACAGTGTGGCAGGATTTAACGTATTACAACGTCTGATTTCTATGTGTGGCTGAAACAATGTTAATTCGTAACCCGTGAGTCTCGCTATAGTCAAGTGTTGTGTTTGTGTGCGGTTCAAGAGAACCTCTACTGCGTGTGGTACTTGTACTGTCAATTGATGTCCTAACACTATGGCATCGCTTTGTCTGATTGCTAAAGCTGTTGCTGCCACCGATTTCAGGCACGCAGGAAGAGCCTGAGCTACTGGATCTAATGTACTAGAGAAATAAGCACATGGTTTGTGTGATCCTGCTTGTTCCTGAGTGAGTACTGACAAGGCAGTACCGTTGCGTTCTGTAACAAAGAGTGTAAACTGTTTACTGTAACATGGTGTTGCTAAAACAGGCGCTTGGCATAAAGCTTTCTTTAAGCTTTCAAAGGCGTGTGTATGTTCTTGAGTCCAAGGGAGGACAGTCGATGTGGCTGCCTCCTGTGTTGTCAATTGGATGAGTGGTTTTGCTAGAAATGCATATTGAGGGATCCACTGCCTACAGTATGAAGTGAGGCCTATAAAAGCCCGCACCTCCTTTTGTGTCTTGGGTGGTGGCATGTTAGCAATTAACTGGATGCGATCAGGTGTAAGCTGCCTTCCCTCCTTGGACAGCGAGTGCCCAAGGTAAACAACTCGCTGGACACAGAATTGCAGCTTAGAAGGGGACATCTTGTGCCCTGTGTCGGCCAGAAATTTTAAAACCGTCAGTGACGCTTTTTCACATTCAGGTTCGCTTCGGGCGGTGATCAGCAGATCATCGACATATTGAAGCAAGGCAGTGTTAACTGGCATGTGGATACTGTCAAGTTCTCGTTTCAGGGCTTGGCTATAGATGCTGGGGCTTTCTGTAAATCCTTGAGGTGCGCGTGTGAATTTAAAACTTCGTCCATTTAAACTGAATCCGAACAGATATTGACTTTCCGGATCTATTGGGACGCTAAAGAAAGCATTCTTGAGATCAATTACAGTGAAAAACGTTGCTTCTGAGTCAATAGCGGTGAGTAATGAAGAGATATCTGGGACCACAGGGTATTGTGGTACAATACATTTATTTAATTCGCGCAGATCAATAACTAATCGATATACTGGTGGTGCTTTTGGATCCGTTCTTTTAAGAATCGGAATTATCGGGGAATTACATACATTGGAGTCGGTTTCGACAACCACTCCTTGTGCAATAAGCTCGTCAATGATTTGCAGCAAAGCCACTACAGCATCTGGTGGTAACTTGTATTGTCGCATTCGTGGTAGTACTACTCCTGTTTTTAGTGTGACACGATATGGTGTAATATTCATGCAACCAACATCAGTGGGGCCTTGTGCCCATAAATGTGTAGGTAAATTCTGTAACCGGTGATCCATGTCTCTAGACACGTAGTGACCTTTAAAGTCACGCAAAAATAATCGTACTCCTTCCGGAGAACAACATATTATAGCTCCTAGAGCTTTCAATGTTTTTATACCTAACAAGTTTTCTGGACATGATTTAGTAAGCAATAAGTCTGTAGTACGTGTCAATGGACCGACCGTAAGTGGAAGAGGTTGTGTTACGTCATTGATTATAGGTTTTCCTGAGAATCCAAGGGAAATATTTTGTGAGCCTGAGAGGGGTGCCCCTGGAACTTCACTGCGTCTTATAGTTGTTCTGCTTGCCCCTGTATCAAGTAAAAACTTTCTGTCTTCCCCTAATAGTTCACTATGTACATAAGGTCCCTCTTGGTCTACAGGAACCTCTATAAGGGGTAAGCCAACTTCCCTCTCTAGGCTATTTCATGTGTATCGCTGATAATCGGGATAATCTGCTTGTGCATACTGATACATCTGTTGTGTCGTTGCTTGTGTTGCAGCAATAGGCTGCGCTTGTGGTGGTGCTACAGTCTGTTGTGGAGCTGCCTGTTGCGGAGCTAGTTGTTGCGGAGCTAACCTAGGTTGTGCATGCTGAGGGATTTGTTGTTGATTCTGATCCTGTCTAGGTGGACGTGGTCTTTCCTGGGTTCAGGACTGGACAATCGTGTATATAATGACCTTGTTGTTTACAATAGTTGCATGTCCCTTTCGTTGGACCTGCGGAATCACCCCTTTGATGACCATCGGCTGGAACTGACTGGGCAACAAGCATTTTCATTTTTGTATCTTTCATACGTCTTTGTTCATGTTCTTGTTCTTCTCTAATTCTATTGTGGTGATATTGTAACATCTGTAACATCTGTGATGGGGTATTACCTTGCCAGGTACTTTCGAATTTCAATACTCTATTCTTGACTTGCAGCAGAGAATTTTCAACTAATTTTGTCACAAACAGATGTGGATATGACTCACTACTGGCTTTTATGCCACTATTTATACCAAAACATTTTTCAAATCGGGAATAGAAATCACTAGTGTCTTCGTCTGGCTTTTGTTTACAGGCTGATATTGCACCCCAGTCTTCCTTTTTCGTAGTTAATAAACGTGGCAGTACCTGCACTAGTAGCCCTGGTAGTGCTGTAGTCTTTTCCCCAAGCCCTGCACCTGCAGCTCGGGCCCTTTCTTCGTTTTCTAATGCTGTCCAATCTATCTTTTGGTCTCCCACCTCCCATTCCTTTTCTTTGAGTTTCTCATAAACACCGGCGGGTAATAGGACTTTTAATATTTTCATAATGTCAGGGTAGGTATACTCTCCCATGAGTAACATGTCTTTTATCTCACGGTGGAAACCTGCTGGGTCCTTATCATGGCTGGGTACTACTTTCTTCATTTCTAATAATTCCATTTTAGTTATAGGCGTGTACACAAACACGCGTGTAAAGTTATTACCGTCACCTCTGATTGGGTGTACTTCGCGTAACGGGTTCTGTCTATCTATGTGATACATTTTTCTTCCCATGATGGGAACTGGAACGTGTTCTGGGCATACGAAAGTTAAATATTGGTTTCGAAATTCTAGAATTTCTTTAATCAAATCAGTACCCGACCCTCTCCATATATTCGTGAGTAGTTCTGTCAATATGTCAGGTAAGGGTCCTGGATCGGAGTGTTGGCTTTTATATAATATAAGGAGGTGTTGAATCATGTATATACTAGCTAAACGCTGTTCGTATGGATCAAGATTCAGAAACGTGTGTGCAAGTACATCATCATTGTATTCGCTGGGACTGTCAGCCCATTGTACTGCTGACCTGGCTAATTCTTGTTCGTCCATGGAATCGAGCATGTGGTACCCCCTTCGATCTCGGAGTAATTTATCAGCGGCTTGGAATAGGTGTTCCGGGGATCTTGTATTTAACATAGGGTTTGGAAAATGTCTATTGCATTCTGGACGTATCGGACGTATCGGATCATTAAAGCCTCTAGTATTATTATGGGGTCTTCCTCTACCTACATAAGCTATCGTATCTAATTGTTCTGATTCTTGCTCCTCCTCTTCTTCTGATTCTATTCTGTCTGTTTCTCGTCTTTCTTTATGTATTTGTTCTACTTCCTTGCGGATCTTTCGACACATGGCGATTATACATGCCTGTCTATCATGTTTCTCTTCTGATATGTTCTGACCCCATTTGGCAAGTCTTTGCATGGTATCGTGATCTGCCCCAGGCCTGTCTTGATTCCTAATTACGCAATTTATGAAAAAACGTAGTAGTTGTCTTTGGACATCCACTTTCTGGTATTCCATAGCTTCGTTAATACTTTCTGGACCTCGCCCTGTTTGGACAAAGCGATATATATTGTCTAGGTGTTCAACCATTCCTGGTATCGTCATTAAATATAATGTAGCTCATCGTATACGTAGTGATGATATGAGCAATTTGTCCTGTCTACCTGGCACTGGATCGTATCTACAATCCACAAGCTGTTCTTTAAACATGTCGGATGTCGCTAGTTGGGGTGTACGTTGGAGTGCTAAATCTCTAAGGGTCTGTTTATTTCGCGGCGGTGTGGCAAACATGTCTGTCGTACCTCCTGTAGCACCATCTGAGGTGCTGGGCAAGAAAGGATTCGTTGGACGTAGGATAGAGATTGTAGATGCGGGAAAAACTGTAGAAACGGACGGACCTGTTGGGACTTGCGTAGGAGTTTGTTGTTGCGGGGGTACAGACGGATGCTCTTGGTGTTGAACACCATCGGCAAGCGGTGTGGGTGGTATGGCATTAGCATACTCGGGAGCTACGTCATCTAAATAGGAGGAAAGGAACACGTCCTTTGCTGTTTTGGGATGTGTTTTGGGATGTGCTTTTATCGGGAGCAATGGAGGAGTTAAGTCTTTTGGTATTTCCGGGGTAGCCTTAGGTAACCCTTCGGCCAGAAGAGGATACATACCATTCATAAGAGTGTTTCTTTGTCTATCTTCCTGTTCTGATTTTACTCGGGTACCTTCCTCAATTAATAGATTTTCTCGAGTTTTATTTGAATTCTCTCTACCTTTCTCTTCCTGTCTGAGCGCTTTTTCTGTACGTCTATATGATTCTTTACGCCATAATTCAATGGCATCTTTCTGTGACTGTCTGGCTTTCTTTTTCCATAATTCTTCTTCTACTCTCATAATGCAATCTGCATCCCAAGTCCCCGCTGCGGGCCATCTCTGATTTTCTGGCAAATCCTTGGTGTAGTCCACCCATATATCAAGAAATAATACGGCATCTAGGCCATGTTTATGATACATAAAGTACCCTGGAGTGTCCCTAGGTGGGATGGGAACAGCTTCTTCGAGTACCCCTTTTCTAGTTTTGATCTGTCTTAATTTCGAAAAGAGCGGCATTTTTAGATGGTTGCTAGAACACACTTTATACAGTAAATACAATAATGAACAATCATTCACACCACAATATATAGAACGTATTAAAACATTTAACACTTAACAGTTTTAACGAACGATGATAACTAATAGAAAACTAGTTACTGACATAATACTGACATTAGATAATACTTATTTATATCCAAGACATACTATATATACTGCTAAACAGTACAGATACACTGCTGAAACAGTGCAGACCGGATTTGTGTACCCAAACCCGTCTTGACCGGCACAGACTATGTGCACGTTAAATGCCTCCCCGGTAATGGTACTCACCGGGTAGCTCGGAACGGAAGGCCTCGGAACGGAACTGAAACTGGACCGGACTGGACTCGACTCGACTGGACTCGGAACTTCGGAACCTGGTGGGCCTCTGTATACCTCGGATCTTGCTCTCTCAGCTAGGCTCTGGTCGGGATACTTCGCACTTCTCACCGCCTCGTCTGGGTGTTGATCGCAGCCTCAGTCACCTCCGCTTGGCCGGAGGGAGATACAGGAAATCCTGCAGGTACGCGCTTTTGTCCGTTCAGCTGTGGCAGGAGACCGGGCCTGCAACGCACCGCCGGCGCGTGAGATGAGAAAGTGTCCCTATTCGGGCGCCAATTTATGTGGTAAATATTTCATTACCGGTACTATTTTTTATGCGGTAAAGTCTAGTAAGAATAACTCAGTAAATATAAGAGGCAGAATCCGTGGTATTAGAGGTTCTAAAAGGCTTTATTCCTTGACAAAGGAAATACAATTCGAATTGCAGGCTTCTATTCCATCACCACGAAAGTTCAGGAAGGAAGGGCATACATTATTGACAGATAATCAGTTTTATAGAAAATACACTACAGTGAAACAGATGCAAGAGGCGTAACAGCTGATAATACAGATAAAATGTGCATACGTAACTAAAGAGGCGGACATATGGGTGTAATTTAATAAACGTCATCATACATGATGTCACAAGTGGGTGGATCCATAAGAGAATCCTGTAATGTCAGCAGAAATATTTGGCAGAGATGCGCGCGCAGCCGCATGACGTGTGATTGACGTGCAACTAGAGGGTGAAGGGGACTTGACATTTAGCTCTACATGTGGAGACAGAAGTCTGGGGGTCATGTCAACCTAATCCCCAATCATATCTAATATCCTATGTTTAAAGAACTGTGTTATCCAAAAGGAGAGGTCTCTAGGATAGAATCTATTCTATACTGACTGTTAGTGCGTGTACAAGCGTCTAAGTGTCTACATGAGATGCGAGGGGGTAGGAATATTCCATGGTAACGGGGGCTATGAATTACTTGCAAGAGGACAGCGAGGCCTGGCCCTTTGCACGGTAGCTGGATGAATGTTTACCTAAACTACTAGACAGGAATGCATCGGATGAGGAGGGGAGCAGATAATCTTGAAGGTGAAATACAGTTTTTGGCAGGCAACAGGCTGGATCAGGCACCGTTAGCCGCGCAGGGAGTAGGACAAAGTTCATGGATACAGATGCAGGCTCAGACTGGAGCTTTCAGAGGCAGAAGGCAGGAAAAGGCTTGATGACAGAATTCTGGGCCTACTCGCCTGAATCTGTAAAATGTGGAAAGTGAACCACATAAAGTCGGTGGCCTTTCATACTTAGGAATGGAATATCTGACCCATTCATGGCGGATCTGAAAGAGGACATGTTGACGGTGGACGCACATATATTTGCGTCTTCAAAACTGGAACTGAAGGGAACATACATGTACTTATAGCATGCACATGGAGCCGTTGGGGTCTACGATAGGGGACATAACTGATCACAAAATTCATATTTCCTCATTCCCTCCTTGTCCCCTACGGACCCTCAGGAGATATCGATCTTCATCAATCCATCGATCTGTTCATATAGCATCATTTGTTCTTCTTTCTTCTTCCGGGATCTTGAACGAAAACTTGGATGTGGGATACACGATATGGCACACAGACCACAAATCGCTGGCCCACATTGTAGACATAAGCAGCAACTGAATAGTATGAGAAAGCCAATACCTAGGAAGGATAGGATTCTCCATCCCCAGGCTGACAACACGCTCCAAAACCAACCGGACCAAGTCCAGGTGCCTGGACTCTGGTGTATCTGGCTCACAATCTTATGAAGGCGAGTTATGGCTTTATATACTGACGGCGAATTTTCTGGTATGAAAACGCAGCAACTTGATCCGATGACCCTACAAGCTCCGCCCCTATCGGCTAGGATGACGTCAAGGACAAGACGATTTTGAAGCACAACAATCCGCATAGCAGACTGCTCTTCTGTTAAATTGCCTAAGGCGGAAGTAGTTTCGTTCACTACGGCTTCAAGGGTTCTGGTTAATCTACGTATCAGCTTACTATTAGTGACTGTACCTATATAGGGAAAGAAACCTTTATTGAAATCTGTGTATTGTTCCCATGCTGTTTCAGTGTAATCGACAATTGGGAGATCTCTCTGCTGTCTATTGTGTACTAAATGGGTATTTCTATGATAATCAGGAGGAGCTAGGAAAACAGGTGGCAGAAGGAATGCTATGTAACAGGTACCATCCCAGTCTAGAGGTAGACGTATATATGCGGTCTGGCCACATATGAAGTAGGAATGACGGGAAGCTCTAAATGTAGACTTGCCTTGATCACTGAATTTTATTACAGTGGTGCATTTACTATGGCCCATGTGAATGGAACCATTCTTTCTTATACATAATTCCCCTTTTACTGGGAATACTGACATGGCGGGCAAGATTGATGTAGCTTCAGATTCAACGTTCAGGATCATGAGGTTAAGTGTAAAATTACCTAATCCATATACTTCATTTTCTAGATCAGTTCCTGTTCTCTTGGGAAGTCCCTCCTTGTTAGGGTAGCAGACTTTAAGCAAAACTAGGTTCAGGTTTCCCCATACCCAGTTGTCTTGATAAACTGCGGAATTTGAATCTAGGGAATTAATCAAACTAAACCATGCTCCACAGGAGCCATTGTGTGTGAACGGATAGGGAAAGAGGGGCAAAACTCCCTTATAGTTCTGATAGGGAGGGAGTCGGCCACATATCCAACAATTTGTGGCATTGCTGGTCTGATGGGAATGATGTAACATACTAATGAATGTGTTATTGCGCAGCGCAAATCTATAAGACAACTCATGCGGAGGTAATTCGCTAAAAGAATGTTCTGCAGTTACATTGTAAGCACGCTTAAGAATAGGGTAATACATGTGCAATAGTATGCTGGAAATGATGATCAGAAGACTTAGAAAAAACAAAATTAATAATGTTACTGTGCAGTGACTACGAAGTGATTTACAATACGCATGCTTTTTAAGCTGCATCTGTTGATTTCTTTCTCTATTCCGGTCTAGAGGATACATGTCAGGGACAAATTCAACCGATTCACCTTGGAGAGGACTTAAACAATCAAATTGTCTGACTTGCTAGACCTTAACTTCAGTTTATAAAGTTCAGGGTTTGTTAGTTCAACCAAGGGGAGCTTTGAGTCTGTCTGTGAGGGAATGCAGGGCTGAGCGTTCACACTAGATGGTAGTCCATAAAATTTCTTGATATGACTCGAGTGCAACCACCCTTTACGTCCCTCGATCTTCACGGCTGTCCTTGTAGTTAGTAGAACAAGCTTCGGCGACTTCCACCTAGGCTCCAGTTGGGTCTTCCGGTCGAAATTCCGGACCAGAACCAGGTCACCAGGAACCACGTCATGGGGCTTCACCTCAGTATTATCGGGAAAAGCTGCAGCTACCTGTGAACGACAAGATTGTAGTGCAGACATCAAGGAAGCCAGGTAATCTGTCAGCATATTACAGTCAACATCAGTGATTTTGCGAGGTATAGGCGTCCCCCACATATTTGGTGGTCTACCGAAGATCACCTCGTATGGGGATAGCCCTGTTCGAGAATGTGCTACCATTCTCATGTAAAAGAGCGCAACTGGTAAGGCTACTATCCAATCGACACCTTTTTCCCTACATATTTTGGACAATCTAATTTTCAGAGTTTGATTATGGCGTTCCACGAGACCTGCTGCCTCGGGATGTCGGACACAGTGGAATTTCCATTGGTAGCCTAACAAAAGGGAAACGTGTTTCATTAGTTCGGATGAGAACGGCTGGCCGTTATCTGAGTAGACAACACATGGTAAACCGTACCGTGGGAAGAATTCTCGAACTAACTGTTTGGCAGTAGTCGGGGCAGTGTAATCTGAAACCGGGTAGGCTTCTGTCCAACGGGAAAGAGCACAGACAACTACGAGAACATATTTGAATCCTCGACATCGTTCCATCTGGATATAATCCATCTGGAGGACTTCAAAAGCATGATCGGGAGGTTGAAATCCACCCTGCTCTACGGGGATGCTTTTACCTGGATTAAACTGACAACATATCATACAGGTACGTACTTTCTGTTTAGCTGCGTCTCGTAAATGTTTGTTAAACCAGATGTGTTGAATGCTGTCTAGCATAGCTTTTTCTCCTAGGTGCGCTGGACTATGTATAGTGTTAATGATGACTTGAACCATGGAGTCGGGAAGAAACCATCTAGATTTTTCCTTCGTCATCCATCCTTGATCTGTTTGGATCCCTCCTAATTCAGTCCATTTCTTTATTTCTTCTGGTGTAGCATGTGTCTGTATGTCAATTACATCAAGGGCGGGATCCTTAACTGTCATGCACTGTGTTGGTGTCGGAACTATTGTCTTTGTTGCGTCAGTTGTATGAGTCTGATTCTGAGCAGTCTGTTTAGCTGTTCTGTCAGCTAGGTCATTACCCTGAGAAATGATATCGGTAACTTTTGTATGGGCTTTGCATTTCATAATCGATATTGCGGTAGGTAGATGAATCGCGTCTAATAGGGCTTGAATGAGGGGTCCGTGTTGGATGTGGGCACCGTGAGAAGTTAAATAACCTCTCTCTCGCCACAGTACGCCGAAGTCATGGACGACTCCGAATGCATAACGTGAATCTGTGTATATGTTGACTTTCTTATTTTGGGCTTGAATACAGGCTTGTGTCAGAGCGATGAGCTCTGCTGCTTGAGCTGACAAAGTGTTAATACAATTTGTTTCAATGACTTTAGTGTCTGTTGTAACTGCGTAAGCGGCCACTAACTCTCCTGTACTTGTTCTCATACATGACCCATCTACATACAATGTCAAGTCTGGATCTGACAAAGGGATATCTGTCAAGTCTTGTCTGGGTTTCGTCGTGATAGTAATGACTTCGACACAATCATGTGCCAATGGATCTGTTCCGCCTACTGGCAACAGTGTGGCAGGATTTAACGTATTACAACGTCTGATTTCTATGTGTGGCTGAAACAATGTTAATTCGTAACCCGTGAGTCTCGCTATAGTCAAGTGTTGTGTTTGTGTGCGGTTCAAGAGAACCTCTACTGCGTGTGGTACTTGTACTGTCAATTGATGTCCTAACACTATGGCATCGCTTTGTCTGATTGCTAAAGCTGTTGCTGCCACCGATTTCAGGCACGCAGGAAGAGCCTGAGCTACTGGATCTAATGTACTAGAGAAATAAGCACATGGTTTGTGTGATCCTGCTTGTTCCTGAGTGAGTACTGACAAGGCAGTACCGTCGCGTTCTGTAACAAAGAGTGTAAACTGTTTACTGTAACATGGTGTTGCTAAAACAGGCGCTTGGCATAAAGCTTTCTTTAAGCTTTCAAAGGCGTGTGTATGTTCTTGAGTCCAAGGGAGGACAGTCGATGTGGCTGCCTCCTGTGTTGTCAATTGGATGAGTGGTTTTGCTAGAAATGCATATTGAGGGATCCACTGCCTACAGTATGAAGTGAGGCCTATAAAAGCCCGCACCTCCTTTTGTGTCTTGGGTGGTGGCATGTTAGCAATTAACTGGATGCGATCAGGTGTAAGCTGCCTTCCCTCCTTGGACAGCGAGTGCCCAAGGTAAACAACTCGCTGGACACAGAATTGCAGCTTAGAAGGGGACATCTTGTGCCCTGTGTCGGCCAGAAATTTTAAAACCGTCAGTGACGCTTTTTCACATTCAGGTTCGCTTCGGGCGGTGATCAGCAGATCATCGACATATTGAAGCAAGGCAGTGTTAACTGGCATGTGGATACTGTCAAGTTCTCGTTTCAGGGCTTGGCTATAGATGCTGGGGCTTTCTGTAAATCCTTGAGGTGCGCGTGTGAATTTAAAACTTCGTCCATTTAAACTGAATCCGAACAGATATTGACTTTCCGGATCTATTGGGACGCTAAAGAAAGCATTCTTGAGATCAATTACAGTGAAAAACGTTGCTTCTGAGTCAATAGCGGTGAGTAATGAAGAGATATCTGGGACCACAGGGTATTGTGGTACAATACATTTATTTAATTCGCGCAGATCAATAACTAATCGATATACTGGTGGTGCTTTTGGATCCGTTCTTTTAAGAATCGGAATTATCGGGGAATTACATACATTGGAGTCGGTTTCGACAACCACTCCTTGTGCAATAAGCTCGTCAATGATTTGCAGCAAAGCCACTACAGCATCTGGTGGTAACTTGTATTGTCGCATTCGTGGTAGTACTACTCCTGTTTTTAGTGTGACACGATATGGTGTAATATTCATGCAACCAACATCAGTGGGGCCTTGTGCCCATAAATGTGTAGGTAAATTCTGTAACCGGTGATCCATGTCTCTAGACACGTAGTGACCTTTAAAGTCACGCAAAAATAATCGTACTCCTTCCGGAGAACAACATATTATAGCTCCTAGAGCTTTCAATGTTTTTATACCTAACAAGTTTTCTGGACATGATTTAGTAAGCAATAAGTCTGTAGTACGTGTCAATGGACCGACCGTAAGTGGAAGAGGTTGTGTTACGTCATTGATTATAGGTTTTCCTGAGAATCCAAGGGAAATATTTTGTGAGCCTGAGAGGGGTGCCCCTGGAACTTCACTGCGTCTTATAGTTGTTCTGCTTGCCCCTGTATCAAGTAAAAACTTTCTGTCTTCCCCTAATAGTTCACTATGTACATAAGGTCCCTCTTGGTCTACAGGAACCTCTATAAGGGGTAAGCCAACTTCCCTCTCTAGGCTATTTCATGTGTATCGCTGATAATCGGGATAATCTGCTTGTGCATACTGATACATCTGTTGTGTCGTTGCTTGTGTTGCAGCAATAGGCTGCGCTTGTGGTGGTGCTACAGTCTGTTGTGGAGCTGCCTGTTGCGGAGCTAGTTGTTGCGGAGCTAACCTAGGTTGTGCATGCTGAGGGATTTGTTGTTGATTCTGATCCTGTCTAGGTGGACGTGGTCTTTCCTGGGTTCAGGACTGGACAATCGTGTATATAATGACCTTGTTGTTTACAATAGTTGCATGTCCCTTTCGTTGGACCTGCGGAATCACCCCTTTGATGACCATCGGCTGGAACTGACTGGGCAACAAGCATTTTCATTTTTGTATCTTTCATACGTCTTTGTTCATGTTCTTGTTCTTCTCTAATTCTATTGTGGTGATATTGTAACATCTGTAACATCTGTGATGGGGTATTACCTTGCCAGGTACTTTCGAATTTCAATACTCTATTCTTGACTTGCAGCAGAGAATTTTCAACTAATTTTGTCACAAACAGATGTGGATATGACTCACTACTGGCTTTTATGCCACTATTTATACCAAAACATTTTTCAAATCGGGAATAGAAATCACTAGTGTCTTCGTCTGGCTTTTGTTTACAGGCTGATATTGCACCCCAGTCTTCCTTTTTCGTAGTTAATAAACGTGGCAGTACCTGCACTAGTAGCCCTGGTAGTGCTGTAGTCTTTTCCCCAAGCCCTGCACCTGCAGCTCGGGCCCTTTCTTCGTTTTCTAATGCTGTCCAATCTATCTTTTGGTCTCCCACCTCCCATTCCTTTTCTTTGAGTTTCTCATAAACACCGGCGGGTAATAGGACTTTTAATATTTTCATAATGTCAGGGTAGGTATACTCTCCCATGAGTAACATGTCTTTTATCTCACGGTGGAAACCTGCTGGGTCCTTATCATGGCTGGGTACTACTTTCTTCATTTCTAATAATTCCATTTTAGTTATAGGCGTGTACACAAACACGCGTGTAAAGTTATTACCGTCACCTCTGATTGGGTGTACTTCGCGTAACGGGTTCTGTCTATCTATGTGATACATTTTTCTTCCCATGATGGGAACTGGAACGTGTTCTGGGCATACGAAAGTTAAATATTGGTTTCGAAATTCTAGAATTTCTTTAATCAAATCAGTACCCGACCCTCTCAATATATTCGTGAGTAGTTCTGTCAATATGTCAGGTAAGGGTCCTGGATCGGAGTGTTGGCTTTTATATAATATAAGGAGGTGTTGAATCATGTATATACTAGCTAAACGCTGTTCGTATGGATCAAGATTCAGAAACGTGTGTGCAAGTACATCATCATTGTATTCGCTGGGACTGTCAGCCCATTGTACTGCTGACCTGGCTAATTCTTGTTCGTCCATGGAATCGAGCATGTGGTACCCCCTTCGATCTCGGAGTAATTTATCAGCGGCTTGGAATAGGTGTTCCGGGGATCTTGTATTTAACATAGGGTTTGGAAAATGTCTATTGCATTCTGGACGTATCGGACGTATCGGATCATTAAAGCCTCTAGTATTATTATGGGGTCTTCCTCTACCTACATAAGCTATCGTATCTAATTGTTCTGATTCTTGCTCCTCCTCTTCTTCTGATTCTATTCTGTCTGTTTCTCGTCTTTCTTTATGTATTTGTTCTACTTCCTTGCGGATCTTTCGACACATGGCGATTATACACGCCTGTCTATCATGTTTCTCTTCTGATATGTTCTGACCCCATTTGGCAAGTCTTTGCATGGTATCGTGATCTGCCCCAGGCCTGTCTTGATTCCTAATTACGCAATTTATGAAAAAACGTAGTAGTTGTCTTTGGACATCCACTTTCTGGTATTCCATAGCTTCGTTAATACTTTCTGGACCTCGCCCTGTTTGGACAAAGCGATATATATTGTCTAGGTGTTCAACCATTCCTGGTATCGTCATTAAATATAATGTAGCTCGTCGTATACGTAGTGATGATATGAGCAATTTGTCCTGTCTACCTGGCACTGGATCGTATCTACAATCCACAAGCTGTTCTTTAAACATGTCGGATGTCGCTAGTTGGGGTGTACGTTGGAGTGCTAAATCTCTAAGGGTCTGTTTATTTCGCGGCGGTGTGGCAAACATGTCTGTCGTACCTCCTGTAGCACCATCTGAGGTGCTGGGCAAGAAAGGATTCGTTGGACGTAGGATAGAGATTGTAGATGCGGGAAAAACTGTAGAAACGGACGGACCTGTTGGGACTTGCGTAGGAGTTTGTTGTTGCGGGGGTACAGACGGATGCTCTTGGTGTTGAACACCATCGGCAAGCGGTGTGGGTGGTATGGCATTAGCATACTCGGGAGCTACGTCATCTAAATAGGAGGAAAGGAACACGTCCTTTGCTGTTTTGGGATGTGTTTTGGGATGTGCTTTTATCGGGAGCAATGGAGGAGTTAAGTCTTTTGGTATTTCCGGGGTAGCCTTAGGTAACCCTTCGGCCAGAAGAGGATACATACCATTCATAAGAGTGTTTCTTTGTCTATCTTCCTGTTCTGATTTTACTCGGGTACCTTCCTCAATTAATAGATTTTCTCGAGTTTTATTTGAATTCTCTCTACCTTTCTCTTCCTGTCTGAGCGCTTTTTCTGTACGTCTATATGATTCTTTACGCCATAATTCAATGGCATCTTTCTGTGACTGTCTGGCTTTCTTTTTCCATAATTCTTCTTCTACTCTCATAATGCAATCTGCATCCCAAGTCCCCGCTGCGGGCCATCTCTGATTTTCTGGCAAATCCTTGGTGTAGTCCACCCATATATCAAGAAATAATACGGCATCTAGGCCATGTTTATGATACATAAAGTACCCTGGAGTGTCCCTAGGTGGGATGGGAACAGCTTCTTCGAGTACCCCTTTTCTAGTTTTGATCTGTCTTAATTTCGAAAAGAGCGGCATTTTTAGATGGTTGCTAGAACACACTTTATACAGTAAATACAATAATGAACAATCATTCACACCACAATATATAGAACGTATTAAAACATTTAACACTTAACAGTTTTAACGAACGATGATAACTAATAGAAAACTAGTTACTGACATAATACTGACATTAGATAATACTTATTTATATCCAAGACATACTATATATACTGCTAAACAGTACAGATACACTGCTGAAACAGTGCAGACCGGATTTGTGTACCCAAACCCGTCTTGACCGGCACAGACTATGTGCACGTTAAATGCCTCCCCGGTAATGGTACTCACCGGGTAGCTCGGAACGGAAGGCCTCGGAACGGAACTGAAACTGGACCGGACTGGACTCGACTCGACTGGACTCGGAACTTCGGAACCTGGTGGGCCTCTGTATACCTCGGATCTTGCTCTCTCAGCTAGGCTCTGGTCGGGATACTTCGCACTTCTCACCGCCTCGTCTGGGTGTTGATCGCAGCCTCAGTCACCTCCGCTTGGCCGGAGGGAGATACAGGAAATCCTGCAGGTACGCGCTTTTGTCCGTTCAGCTGTGGCAGGAGACCGGGCCTGCAACGCACCGCCGGCGCGTGAGATGAGAAAGTGTCCCTATTCGGGCGCCAATTTATGTGGTAAATATTTCATTACCGGTACTATTTTTTATGCGGTAAAGTCTAGTAAGAATAACTCAGTAAATATAAGAGGCAGAATCCGTGGTATTAGAGGTTCTAAAAGGCTTTATTCCTTGACAAAGGAAATACAATTCGAATTGCAGGCTTCTATTCCATCACCACGAAAGTTCAGGAAGGAAGGGCATACATTATTGACAGATAATCAGTTTTATAGAAAATACACTACAGTGAAACAGATGCAAGAGGCGTAACAGCTGATAATACAGATAAAATGTGCATACGTAACTAAAGAGGCGGACATATGGGTGTAATTTAATAAACGTCATCATACATGATGTCACAAGTGGGTGGATCCATAAGAGAATCCTGTAATGTCAGCAGAAATATTTGGCAGAGATGCGCGCGCAGCCGCATGACGTGTGATTGACGTGCAACTAGAGGGTGAAGGGGACTTGACATTTAGCTCTACATGTGGAGACAGAAGTCTGGGGGTCATGTCAACCTAATCCCCAATCATATCTAATATCCTATGTTTAAAGAACTGTGTTATCCAAAAGGAGAGGTCTCTAGGATAGAATCTATTCTATACTGACTGTTAGTGCGTGTACAAGCGTCTAAGTGTCTACATGAGATGCGAGGGGGTAGGAATATTCCATGGTAACGGGGGCTATGAATTACTTGCAAGAGGACAGCGAGGCCTGGCCCTTTGCACGGTAGCTGGATGAATGTTTACCTAAACTACTAGACAGGAATGCATCGGATGAGGAGCGGAGCAGATAATCTTGAAGGTGAAATACAGTTTTTGGCAGGCAACAGGCTGGATCAGGCACCGTTAGCCGCGCAGGGAGTAGGACAAAGTTCATGGATACAGATGCAGGCTCAGACTGGAGCTTTCAGAGGCAGAAGGCAGGAAAAGGCTTGATGACAGAATTCTGGGCCTACTCGCCTGAATCTGTAAAATGTGGAAAGTGAACCACATAAAGTCGGTGGCCTTTCATACTTAGGAATGGAATATCTGACCCATTCATGGCGGATCTGAAAGAGGACATGTTGACGGTGGACGCACATATATTTGCGTCTTCAAAACTGGAACTGGAGGGAACATACATGTACTTATAGCATGCACATGGAGCCGTTGGGGTCTACGATAGGGGACATAACTGATCACAAAATTTATATTTCCTCAGGAAGGACAGAGTTTCGTGGTCATGACCCATGTTTTTAAATCCGTGGACGTTCCATGAACAGATCTTTATCGTGTTCTGACTTCCATCCTTCAACTCACGGCCCTGCTCTTTAGCCTGAACAATCTGCCCGCACCTTTCGTCAATCGTTGGGGAGTTTAACTGTTCATTAGGTACGCGTGTTGCTTAGGTGGAGAGTCGTTAGTGGAAAGAGGGTCGAGCTCAGTGAAGAGAAGGGTAGTAAGGCACACGAACGAGGGGTTTAAGATGGTGGTTGCGTGGGAACGAGATGTTGAGAGAGAAAGGTTCAGTGTGAAGGTTTTGCAAATAAGATGGGAAGTAAGAGAGAACTAGGTGGGGGGTCGAAGTTTAAGGCATTCATCACACGGGAGTTATCGCTTGAGAGAAATTGAGAAACACATTCAAAATATGTAATATGAAGAGACCGAGTTCTGCAAGAGGGAGGAGGGTATTTCTTGGGATAAAACATGATGGATTGTCTTTCGAATGTTAATTATTGAAGTAGTGAGGTGCAAATTTTTTTAAAAAGGCATACGCTTTTAGCTACATTTGAATGAGATGTATACACAATGGAAATTAATGCGTGTAATATTGTTATTTTCAGTTACCCCTGACGAAGGGCCCCAGTGGCCCGAAATGCATTGGGTTTCAATAAACTGCTTTTGAAGAATCTTGCTTCAGTACGTGTTCTTGTATAGAGGTTCGGATGGCCCATCTGGAACATGAGAAATTTGGGAAATAGCATTCCTTGCATGTGGATTTGAACTGGTTTGAAATGAAAGACTGGATTAAATTATGGAGTACAAGCGAAACGGAATATAATGTGGAAAAAACATTTATGCAATGGCAGCATCGGCTGTGCCATTGGTTTTGGGGGCTACATGATGCCCCTATTTGATGTTGTTTAGTGCTTTTGGCACCCAAGACCAGTCCGTGCCGTCAGCTGTAAGGTAATTTAACTGCCTCCCGGTTTCGTTGCCCTCTTTTGAATTTGTTGGCCCCGGTGGCGTGGTGGATCGTGCTCCGTGTAAGCATGTTTTTTGCTTTTTCGCAGATGCGTCTTCCAATTTTTGAATCGTCTGGTTTATTAAGATGGGGTAAGGATACCTTGGGTGTTTGTGTGGCCTCAGTATGATTCCCCAGAGTTCAAAAGTTGTTCTAGTAGCATATATCCTGTCCACTAGATCCTTTGAGGACCAGGTAGTCAAGGTCTCTTCAATGTCTGCGTTTTCCGGGGAATTCCTAAATTCCACGGCTAAAAGGTCTTGCGATGGTATTCCATTTAGTTCAGGAATTTCTTTGAACAACCTTAAAATATTCCCTATGTTTAGTGTGTCTTGCATTACTTTTGTGCAATATTCTGGTACATTATCAGCAATGAGTACAACTTTAAACAGGAAATTAAGAGTGTCATCTCAGATTGGTTCCATTTTTTTGAGTGTCTCTTTATCAGATCCTTGTGGCGAGAAGGATGATGTAGTTATTTGATTAGCCAGTCTAGTTGTTCTGTCCCTCCGAATGGCTTCTGCAGACAGAAATAATAAGCTCAACTGTAATGAAGTGTGATGCGTTTAAAATCTGTGCAAAATCTGTGCAAGTTCCTCAGTGTTTGAAGCGGAATGGAACCTAAGTCTTTTAATTGTTGGCAATCGGCATGTGCAAGCTGGTTCGAACAGGCAGGTTTATAAAAGTGTCAGCTCCAAGTGCTGCAGTTCTACTGAGTACTGTCATGCGGGACAGGGGCAGCTCCATGGAGGATTTTGTGTGATTATCTGCTCCCCCTAATGGTGATCCAGACTCTCGTAGTATTCTGCCCGCTTCCGCAAAGAATTTGCCAACCTGTGCTAGGACTTTTGGAGTGGCAGATGTATATATGAATAGTAGTGCTTCCCTGCATGATCTTATCTCATATTGCATTGGGATGGGCCTCAAATTCCTACATCTCTGTTGTGATAAGCTTGCACAGCAGCATACGATGTGGGCAACTGATTCGGAGTGGTAATTGCACAGTCTACATTGTTCCGGTGCCAGGACCCAATTTTTCCAGTGTGCCCTGTACTCCCTGATGGGTGTAGTCAGTAGCCTAAATGATAAAATATTCTTAAATGCATGCTTTCCAATTGCTGCTCTCAAGTATGGTTGGCAAAGAAAGGTTTCATGGGATATTACAAGCTCCTCTGCACCTCTAATGCGTCTTGCCTTAATTAGATCCAGATCCCTCAAGGTCTTCTTAGCTTGTGTCTTTACTTTGCTTTTTAGCTGTGCTTTGCTAATTTGGAGAGCCGTCAGAGATGTTAGATCCAGATTTAATGTTGAAGCGGCTAGTTCCAGGTACTTCGCCCAGGCACTTGTCTTGTCCGAGAACATTGCCATAAGGGCACCCTGCAGGGACTCAGGGTCTGCCCGGCTCTCCTGGAAGTAGTATTGATTATATACTTTTTGCATGCGACGTCCATGCTTGCGAGATTAAATTCCAGGCGTATTAAAGGGCGATGTGTGTGCTTTGGCATATAGATCTCACCAAATAAATTTCAGATTTACTTTCTCAGAATGGAAGATGTATCTTTCACGATATATATACAGAAGGTAAAAATTTTAAATATATCTTATAAGTAGTTACATTAAACTAATCACAGGTTTCATTACAGCATATGTAAGTATCTTTGTGTTAACACATACTGGCAAGTACCAGAGTTCAGGCATGCAAAGCACATTGTAGAGAAATAATAATGTGCCTCTATGTATTTTTCAAAGTGGCAAGTGGCAGACAAGGGTCTGTGAGTTCATGTGGCACTAACGTTGAAAGGTGTACTGTTTATCAGACCACACTCGTTTGACCAATGTGGTCTGAAGTAGTCATAAAAGCAGCCTCCATTCAGAGGTGCTTAAAGGAGAAGGGAGCTTTATCGCGATCAATCCTCAGTCGTCAATTAAGGTCTAAAACAAGGTGCACTAAACGTCTGAGAGCTCACAAAAGGCAGATAAAACCATTACGCCAAACATGCATACAGGAAATAAATACCCTCTTTGTGGACCAGGCCACAAAAGAGAGTTCGAGAAAACACAAAGAGCCCACGGGTCCCAAAGAAGCAGTCAAGAGAAAATGTGAACCACAATAACCAACTGTGGACAGTAAAGTGGGAGTATCCCTTTTAAAGGACGACTCCCCTCACATACGTCAGGTGTCATGCTTCATCATAGGGGTTCCTCCTCGTGTCAGAACCTAGTCACGGCACGGGCTACAATCTCCTCTCTACGAGGAGGGAGTTCAGGGATGTTTTATTTTGTGGCACATGGGTTCTCCTAAAAACCCTATGTAAGCGTGGGGTGTGTGCAGAAATAGTGCAGTGCTGAATAAGTGAGTGAATCGACTAAAACTGCCTACAGGTTGAGCGATAAGCTTTAGTAAGCTCACCTGTGACAGGATTAAAAAGCTGTGAATGAGCCTATCAAAACTATAAAGGCTTCATTAGCTAGATCGACATGTTTCAGCCGCAATGATCTATAAAAGTATCACGGCTTTCATCAGGATCTGTGTGGTGCAGCT
This sequence comes from Triturus cristatus, assembly GCF_964204655.1. Classification (NCBI taxonomy): domain Eukaryota; kingdom Metazoa; phylum Chordata; class Amphibia; order Caudata; family Salamandridae; genus Triturus; species Triturus cristatus. The sequence continues at coordinate 568,439,012 of NC_140595.1, forward strand.
ACTGCCAAACAAAAATGACACCAAATGTGAAAACAAATAGTAACAGCAGTGTGTTAATACTGAACCAGGTGGTAGTATGCTCATTCTGGTCCAGCAATGAGAACAATTAGGTATGAACAAGTTGCCACAACTGTCCGGTGCTACAATGAGCAAATGGTACAGGCGCCAACTGCTCAGGTGGAGCGGTTATGTCGGTGGCGGCTGTCCTGCCGGGCTTTACAGAGAACCCTTCATACTTAACTGAAATATACTATATGGATTCCTCAGATGAGCACAATGGCATATAATCTTAGAGCCTTGCTTATAACCACAGTGTGATTCAGACCACCTCTAGGTTGCTCACCTCTACATTCTACATTATAAAACAATCTGCAAAGCCTCAAAATCTTCTGGGAAAATCTACAAATATACGTACACACTTTTTGAACAATGTTGTTACATACAATTTGTCTATTTCACCATATTGCAACAATTTAACATGGGCATGTTCCCAAACACCCACTGGTGAACACTCTATTGTTAACAGATGCTTTGATTTCTCTCAAAGATCTTTTTGCAGCAAGCTTTGGGTTTAAGCCACAACCTACTGCAATGTCTATGGTTGACCCTAAGACTGAATTAGTTTTCTTTTTTTGTGATCTCTCACCTTTTGAGTCTCCTGCCCAAAATGACTTTTTCCTCCCTGATTGCCTATCAGTGCAGTGCACACTGGTCCACTCAAGTTTGTTTACATAAGCCACATGACAAATGTGAGAATAAAACTTTTCATTTTTTACAGGAGGCATATTTCTGTTGTGGTATTGTTTCTTTTTTTAAACTACAGCTCATGCTTAAATTCAGGCCGGTCATCTGGTATGATCACTCACCAAACATTTGATGTCCAAGAAGCTACTCTCATCCATGGCTGTGCCTTGTGGAGCTCTTTAATTATTAAGTATGAAATGTTAATTTATTTTAATCTTCAAAACAAATACAAGAGAGAGAAGAGGGAACAGAGGTACTCGTTCATCTCCCCAAAATCTAATGCATAAACACTTACAATGAGCTAATGGTGGTCTCGGAAGACCAACTTCTTATTGGTCACGGAAGTAGTCTCCCTCACAGAAAAGGTCAGACCTTGACGAAAGCATGACTACAGGCCCCACCTCCAGCTGGGATCCATGTTACACTTAAGTACCATAACAAAAAAAGTACCATTGTTGGTGGATATCGTAAGTTACTAAATCACTTTGCACTTATGCACACCTTAGAGTGTGTGCCCAAACGATACCAGCTTAGGGCACAGTCATGCCTGAACTTCACTGATCCTGAAGAAATCCATTTGAAATTGGATGATTTGGCTGAAACATATAGACCACTTGACTTCTTTGTGATGTATGAGATCATTTCTCATCTTTCACATCCAACTTTGATTTTCACCCTGCCCCGGGAACTTTCTAATAAAATTTGCTCTCACCATTTGATTTAGTATCCTGGAGGTAGTTTTAAGGTCTCCATGCACTATACTCACCTTTTCACTCAAACAATCCCGCTCCACTATAGTCATGCATCGAAGCACGCCTTGGAGGCACTCAGCCCCCTAGGTGGGAACCCGATGATGAAGCATGCCACCAACTATGTTGGTGGGTGAGATTTCTTTTAAAAACCTAATGGGTTTTCTGTAAGGGAGACTACTTCCGTGACCAATGAGAGGTTGGTCTTCCAAGACCACCATTAGCTAATTCTATGTTTTTATTCATTATTTATTTTAATCCTCATCAGTCTCCCCATGTTTTGAGGAGAGTGGCTGGTCCTTCAGATGATTACAATTGGTCCACTTGCTCTAAACAATCACTTCATGGCTGCACTGGGCTACAAGACATACAACATACTTTATTGTCAATCTACTGTCCTCTGGCCACTGTTCCCTTTTTCAATGCCAATAGTCTAAAGGCTCTTGATCCAAGTAGAATTCTGGTTTGTCACCCATGTATTCTTGTACCATTTACTCCACCATCAGAGTTGCAGATGTTGTCTGTTTGGATGTTGCCTGTGCTTATGCAGTTGATTTAAGTGCTGTAATATTCTTAAACGAACCCATTATATATATATTTTTTTAGTAGTAGACAATTGTTTTATCAGTGGTGGTTGCTGCTGCTACAGTTGTGACGCTTCTGGACTCTGAGCCACCACCACACCTGCCAGAGTTTGAAGGCAGTGTTAGAAATGGGGGTCTCTAGTTTACAGTGGCTTGCCCCCTGTCCAAGTAGGGACCCTTATTCTAGTCAGGATAAGGTAGTTACACACCTAAGATAACTCCTGCTGCCTCCTTGGTGGCTTGGCATCAGCAGTCAGGTTTATCTCAGAGGCAATGTGTAAAGTATTTGTACAAACACACACAGTAACACAGTAAAACACTACAAAAAGACACCAGTTTTGAAAAATAACCAATATGTATCTGAATAAAACAAAAACACCATAAAAGACAAACATCCAAAATACACAAGTAAAGATATCACTTTTAAATGGTTCAAAATAGTTCAGTCCATAGGAAACTATGGATGCATCACTTTTATCACAAAGTACCTGGGATGCATCAAAATCAAATATGAAAACACCTGCAGGGGAGGTGAGGTGCCAGAAATGCAAAGCAATGCATTGGTCCCTTACTCCCAAGGGAGCGGATCTGTAGGTTCCTTAGTTACAGGGGAGGTGATGCATCGGTTCCTTACTGCAGCACTGGGGAGGTGATTCGTTGTTTCTACTGGGCAACGTCAATGAAGAACTTAGTGCACAGGGATGATGCGTTGAAAATCCCAACTGCTAAGTCTATGCGGCAGAGACGGAACAGGCACTGTGTCAGTTTCCCAGCCCCGAAGCAGGGTATGTATCGGTTTCTTCAGCTGTCCAGCAGGGCCTGCGTCGGAGTTGGAGTGAGTGCCACAGATGTGGGTAACACAGTGCTCAATTGGGCTGCGGCTATCTTTCAGCTGCACGGTAGGTGCCATGTCAATTCTCCGGCTGCACCATGGTGATGCGTTGGTTTTTCAAACGCAAGGCAGTGCTGCATCAGGAAAAACAGGCACTGGAGGTCGATGCGTGGATTTTCTTCAGTTCTTTGCAGCAAAACCACCTATAGGGCCTGTAACTGAAACTGGCACCACTTGACAGGTCAGAACTCCATGCAGATGAGTTCAGGGGCTGCAGATGAAGTCTATGATGGCCCTGAGACTTATTAACAGGAGGCCAGCACACAGAAGCCCTTGGAAAACCTTGGAAAGCAGGATACAGGAAGCAAGACAAGACAAGACAGAAAGACAGAAGCAGCAAGCAGTAGGCCAGCACAACACAGCAACCAGCAGAGTGGCAGTTCCCATGTTACAGCTTCTCCAGCTCCTCGTCTTGACAGAATCTACTCTTTGTCCACGAGAGTTCTTCAGTTATGATGTCACAGCTCCAGTGTTTCTACCAGTTTCTGCTTTTGAAGTAGGCAAACTTCAAAGGAAAGTCTTTGTAGTGTACAAGACCATGCCTTTCCCTGACCTGACTCCAGACACACTACAGAGGGGTGGAGAAAGCTTTGTGTGAGGACAGACACAGCCCTATTCAGATGCCAGTGACAACTCCTCTCACCAATCTAGCTCAGGAAGACCCACCAGCCTGGTGATGGGCCATCAGGATATGCAGGGCACACCTCAGCCCCCTTTAAGTGACTGTCTAAAGTGAATGCACAAACAACCAAACTGTAACCCTCCCTCAGACATGGATTCCACAAGCAGGCAGAAAAACAGAATGGTAATGCAAGAAAATTTTCACTTTTTAAAAGGGGCTTTTTCAAACACAATTTAAATGCCAACTTTGCTAAAAGATGTATTTTTAAATTGTGAGTTCAGGGACCCAAACTCCAAATCTCTATCTCTTCACCATTGGATGTTACACTTGTAAGAAGTTCTAGGGCAGCCCTAATGATAACCTATGGAAGAGATAGTCCGTGCAATAGTGAAAAACAAAATTAGCAGTATTTCATTATCAGGGCATGTAAAACATACCAGCACAAGTCCTAACTTTAAAATACACTTCACCTTGCCCATGGGGCTACCTTGGGCCTACCTTAGGTGTGCCTTACATGTAGTAAAAGCAGAGGCTTGGACTTGGCAAGTGGTCGCACTTGCCAGGTCGACATGGCAGTTTAAAACTACACTCACAGACACTGCAGTGGCAGGTCTGAGACATGGTTGCAGGGCTACTCATGTGGGTGGCAGAATAAGTGCTGCAGGCCCAGTAGTAGCATTTGAATTACAGTCCCTGGGCATACACAGTGCACTGTACTAGGGACTTACCAGAAAATCAAATATGGCAATAGTGGATAAACCAATCACCATTACAATTTAGACAAAGATCAAATGCTTTTCAATACTGATCAGCAGTGGTAAAGTGCACAGAGTGCTAAAGCCAACAAACACATTACAGAACAAATAGGAGGAAGAAGGCAGCAAGTTTGGTGATAACCCTGCAAAAAAGGGCCAGGTCCAACAGGCAGCACTTCCGTTCTGCTATGGCCTTGAAGGTGCAATTACTCACCTTCTATGCCACTCGCATTTCAGATATTCCTATTCTTGTAAATAGAGACATTCACTGGTGAAAAAGGAAAGAAAGTGAGTAGCCAATTTTTGTACTGTGGATCCAAAATATTAGCACATATGTACTTTTTGGAGCACACAATCTCTTTTTTGACTTTTGATTAATTTTCACACAAAGGATTAGGCTGTTAAACAATCGTGCTGCTTCTTTCTTGCCATTTGTTTATTTTGTCCCATCTTTTTCAGCTTTTACTTCAGTATTTGCAATAATGGAATGGCTTGGCTAATTGTACAATCCTCCCTGCTTACTTCCAAAATCAAAATCTCAAAAGTCACCTCCACTAGCCCTCTTTTTTTAAAATCCATTGTGATAACTTTGGCAGTTACATCCCCTCTCCTTTGTGGTGTGTATTCATTGATCAACCTGTATTGCTCAAACAGTTGCTGCAGCATGTAGAACGTGGACTTCCCATGGTTTGGCACCTCCTGTAAGAGGGTTTTTATAGGGACTTTATATGCATGCTGACTGGTCCTCGTTTGCTTCCGGAATTTGATGGATTGATTGAAATGGAATCTTTTCGACCACATCCTGCCTGGGATCACTCACCGCTGCTGGGCTGAAGGGCTGTGTGGAGGGGGGCTGCTCGAGGCGCAGGACTACATCTCCCGGCATTCTCTGGGGCACGCACACTGGTCTCACGCTGTAAGCGCCAAAGAGGCGCACAAAACCGAGACAGTGCTCCCGCAGCGCAGGACGCACACGCCCCGGCTGTGCTCGGGCAAAGCCTGGGCCAAGGGTGGGCCCATCTGAGCCCGTCAGAGACTGATTGAGGCTGGGCTGGGCCATACCTTTAACATCTATCTTCGCTTGTGGACAGCGGACTCCCGGTTACTGAAAGGTATTAAGCTATGAGTAGGTTCAGGCCTGGGAATGGATCGGGGGTTGCGGGGACCTTGGAGGCATTTTTATTAAGGGCAGAGTCAGTATTGATGCACCAAATTGAATTAACTGAGCGGAGACTTTCTCTTGAACCTGCAAAAAATATTGATAATAGATCTGACACCACAGGCAAAGCCTCTACTGCTCCTATTGCCCCCATCTCATGTTTAACCCTGGAGGCACCTGGAAAGCAAAGCAATAGTTTAGTCTCAAAAGACCAAGACATTGAGATCATAGAAACCCATAAAATAAGGGAGAATGTTGATATTTCTAGGTCTCCAACCAAGCCTAATGCGGTTACCCGGGGTCAAAAAGCCAAATCCAAAACTAACCATTTGAATAGCTCTGCGCCACCCTCAAAGAAGAGAAAAGGTCAAGTTGTGGGTAAACAACATCTACTGCCACCTAAGCCTCGGAAGAATAAATCCATGGACAAGGAGCTTATCCAAGAGTCAAATATAGCCAATGCTGAGGCTGTTCCAGGGGGGCCACCTTCCATAGAGATTGATTACTGGAATAGGTTTGAAACTACGGTAACGGTACTTCTGGACCCCCTGGTTCAAAAGTTGTCGGCTATTGAAACTAGATTGTTGGACCTTGAAAGAACTATGACAAACAGTAACATGACCACGACTACTTGTAATAGGGGGGAGATTAATGTTACTAATAGAAATACAGACAAAATTACAACTGTTAATACTGTCAATAATCAGAACAGTCTGTCATGTACAGGGGGGGAGGGGCTGTCACAGCATAGAGTGGAGGACGCTTCATACGAAAGGCATTTAGCCCCCACTAATGCTCAAATAGCAAATGCCCCAAGTGGAAACCAGTTAGGGAGCAAACAACATCATATCCCAAGCTTGAAAGGAGGAAATCAAAAATCTTTTGAGGGTGCACCTACAAATCTCCATTTACCTCCTGAAGCCACCCCCTATACGGTAATATTAGCTAATGTTCCTCTATTGTCACCAGGCGCTTTTGAGCACTGGTCTTCATTGAGGAACAAATTACTCTATTTCCTGAGTGAGAAGACAGGGATGGATGACTCACTGTTCACAGATTTTAAAATGGTACGTCGGATTGGGTGGGTTGGGGAATCCACCAAGAAATTTCAAGGAGACTGATTTGTTTTATCCTCTAGATCCCCAGGACTAGTTGAATCCATATTAGAAAGGTCTAACACCCGGTCCTTGTGCCTAAGGGGAGTCTCCATTTTACCAATGTTTTTTTTTATCAGCCACTGAGAGACTTGGAGTCTGATACAGAAAGAGTAAGACCAAGACAAATTAACCAACATCCTATGCGCCCGCCATGGTATCACCCAAATAGATATGAGCCATTGAGCGACCTTGGATATATAGACTGACTGGTCTTTAGCACTAGTGGCCCGCAGAAACTGGACATTATAAATAGTAACCCTAGGATAGCTTCCGATCCCCTTAATGGCTCGGCGGACAGTTCATATGTAATTGATCAGGTAGATAGTTTTGAGCATTCCTTACCTGAAGTTTGTGAAAAGCACAATGGGAAAACGAGTACTTTGTTATTAAAATATCCCGATGTTGACGCTGGTGTGGGAGAAATAGATATACCCACTCAAAATGTACACGTCCTAAGAGTGGCCTCATGAAACATTGCGGGCATTAGAACGAGAACTTCAGATGAGGCTTGGCTATCATATGTTAAGATGCTTGATATTATTTGCCTCCAAGAAACTTGGAGTAGGGATGAGGTGGTCATTGATGGTTTTAGTTCAAATAATGTCCAGGCAATTCCATCTGCTGCTGGGAGGGCAAAGGGTGGTCTAGCTACCCTAATCTCTGTAAAATGCGAAATGATAAAGATCGAGAATATTATGGACTCCCCTTGGTTTCAGATCATTTTGATCTCAAACCTAACTGATGTCCCAATTTTATTATTCAATTGGTATTAATTTTTTTTTTACTATAATGACTGTGGGGTCATTATTAATTTAAAAGAAGAGATAAACAAGGCCGTAGTTTAATGTTTTCCTGTTTGTATAATTTGGTTGGGGGATATCAATTGCACCTTATGTCAGTATAGCTCGCATATGGTTTGTGGGGTGCTAGATATTGAAAACCAACCATTCCCACACTTTAAACATACTGTGCAGGGTGAAGCTTTAAATGATGTCACCGTAACTAATGACTTATGTTTTGTCGATACTCTGGTGTGTGCTCCACCGAAACAGTAGCCAACATTCCAGGGTGGGGGTACCGCAAGTACTATAGACTTTATACTGATTTCTAGGAAATGTTCCCCCCTGGTGAATAATTTTGCGGTGGAACCCAACCCCACTAGCGATCATAACCCCCTGGTCGTCAGTTTGCAAATAAAGGAATTAAAGGATAACAGTGACGATCTCCCCTTAAATTATAACATTAACCAGGGGGTGAGATTAAAATGGAGTAAAATAAACCCTGTCGAATTTTAAGATAATATTGTACGATTTAATATTGATAAGGTTATGATATTTCTATCCGACGTTTCCAGCTCGGAGGAGGTCATACAGAGCTTTGAAGATATCTGTAGAGACGTGGCTAGTAATTTGACTAGTTCTATGAAGAGGAAAGAACCACAGGATGTATAATGGTTTAATGCCACGTGCTCCAAGGCCCAAAAATACCTCAAAAAATCCCTGCACAAGGTCCCCCGTGCTGGGGATTTAATTAGGAAAGCAAGACAAACTTATGAAACTAGTAATTGGGAAGAGAAAAGAAGAGTTAAGAAGCCTTGCTTGTGATGACCTGGAGAGAGCTGGTTCCCTCAAGGATTCCAGAGGCTTCTGGGAAGTCATAAATTGGTTAGGGACATGGAATCGTTAATAACTGAAGACGCATGGGTAGTACATTTTTCAAAAATATTTAATCCCAAGGGTGTATTATTGCACGATCAAAAAGAAGACATAGCCATTAACTATGCAACTGCGAATCAACTGAGTTCGTCCATTATGGTTGGTGAGGTTGAAGACGCACTGCGGAAGGGCATTTCTGCAAAAGCCCCAGGGCAAGACAGTGTCCCTCTAGATATGTTCAAAGGTAATCCCCTAATATGGGCCCCGTTGCTGGCAAACGTTTTTAAATCAGTAATAGTGGGCCGCATCCCTGACTCATGGAAAGAAGCCGTGGTGGTCCCAATATATAAGAAGGGTAGTAGGAATGATCCCACTTGCTACAGACCTCTTTCCCTAATTGACACAACATGCAAAGACTTGGGGAGGGTAAATCTTGCCCTTCTCGAGCTTTGGGCTAAGGAGTCTAGCCTGATATCCCATTGACAATACGGCTTCAAAAAGGGGATGGATACGAATGAACAATGCCTCAATTTGTCCTTAGTCATGGGTAAGTACATGAAGGCCAAGAGAAGATCGATCCACTTGGACTTCATGGACTTATCCAGTGCATTTGACACAGTTAATAGGGGAAATCTGTGGCTACTCATGGAAAAAATGGGCTTTGAGGAGGCACTCATTACCCTTTTACGTAGGATGCATTCATCTACTTCAGTTTCTATACGTTATGGACCAGGAGGAGAAAAATCTAGGTCTATCGCATCCACAGAGGGCATACGACAGGGATGCATTTTGGCCCCCTTCTTATTACTTTTATATGCAAATGGGGTGGAGAAATCCCTAATAGAGCAGCACTGGGACTATCCGACTGTACCCGATTCCCTTGCTATCATACGCGGACAACACCGTATTGCTGACCTTAACGGCTAATAGCCTTCAAAAAGCCTTGATCGCTTTTATTGCTTTTATGACGGATTTGGATCTCAAGGTCAATTTTAATAAGTCTTTTATTATGGTCTGTGGCCCAAAAAATACAAAAACGAGGAAATTTGTGGTAAACGGTAGAACCATTGAAAAGGTCCCTTCTTTTACATATTTAGGGAATGTTTTTAATAACAAATTAAATTGGGAGAACTCGATTGCCGCGAGGGCCCAATAGACCAGTATAATTATAGAGGGCTTGTTTCGCTTTGCGTGCAAATTGGGATATAAGCCGGTGGCAGAAATTCTTATCTTGTATAAATCAAAATGTCGGTCAGTTACAACGTATGGGGCAGGAATATGGGAAAGCCAAAAAATCAGTCAATTGCAAACTTTGGAAAACAAATTTATAAAAAGATTGCTGATGGTTCCTATTAGCTTTCCTACAAAATTTTGTCATTTTGAGCTGGGATTGGATTTTGTTGAAGATAGGGTTAAAATTGCGCCCCTGAACTTATGGGGGAAAGTGTGGTCATTGTCAGAATTATCATTTACCAGAGCGATTATAAGTGATTGTTTAAATGTAGAAAACGTATCGTCTATTCCCTGGCTTTGCTATGTCAAAAATGCTTTAGGTAAGATTGGCCCAGGAAATTATTTTGAAAATCCTGATGGCATACCATCTAAAAAAAAAATCAATGATTAAAAACGCCTATTATAATGAGTTAGTTACATCTAAACCTGGATGATGAGACCCCATCCCATGGGTCGCCAAATCTTCAACAATTGTATCTATCTTTTAGCACCCATACACATTCCCCGCTTCCTTCTGTCGAGGTTTCGTCTCTGCACATTGCACTTTCTTGTGGCGGCTTTTCCTATCCAGGTGAGTTGGTGTGAGAGACTGACTCCCTGTCCCTGTAATAACTTAGCCGAACAAAGCACAATGCACCTTATGCTGTTTTGCACTTTATATAAAGACATAAGGGCACGTTTTTTTAGGCCCATCCTGAGGAAAATTGCCCCTTGTTCATACCAGGATGGTTTTAATCATTTACGATCTTTGCCCAATGCCGTCATTTGCTGTGTTGTGTTACATTTTATTAGAATTGCTTTGCGAATCGGGAAAAGATATGAATTGTGATAGGGTAAATTGGGAAATAGGGCTTCAAGCAATTTTAAGTTATTTATTTATTCTGATACCCTTGGTCTGATGTAAAGAAAATAGTAGTTTACAGAAAACCCTGCTCTGAAATTATATATGTTGTTTTACTTAGTATTTGTAAAATGTAATATGGAGTAATTTATTTTTTCTCTTCTTTTTAAGTATTGTTTTTATTATTGTAATTACGTACTTTTATGATTCATAAGAATAAAGTTTTTCAAACGAAACGATTTAAATGGGTACAAATTCTGTAATAGGTGACCAGTATGTTGTTGACCACTACTTTATTTTGAGGAAGTCCTGCACAATAAGATTGATGCAATGATCTAAACATTGGACTCTGAGGTATTCTTTGTCAGCCATGCCTTTGACAATATCACTGCCATTGTCATTGGCAACAAATCTAATGTTTAGATCCCTAGGTTAAAGACACTTATAGACTTTGTTATTAAACTCTTATAGGATATAGGCAGATGTATGTGATTGTAAGGCCTATTTCTCCCATTGACTAGCACTGGGTTACCTGATTACATGAATTGTAATTTTAAATCCCTTTTCATGGTAAAGTCAGATTTTAGGAACAATTATGAAAACACAATTTTTAGAAAGTTGACATTGTCTTGTCCTAACCACTTGTAACTTCTGTCAGTATCCTGGGTCACATGCCTGGGAATGGCTCTGCTGTTGGGGGCTGTGTATTCCTTCCAGAGAGTGAGACAGAAGGGGACTACGTGTGGGCAGGATGGACCATCCTGACGGGATGGCTGGGTGCAGAGCTGTGCCTTGCCCTACTAACACTTCTAAGGACTTGCCTCCAGCACACACAAAGGAACCTGACACTATTCTTTTGTCACCTCAAACTTCTTGGAGCCTTGACTGGGGAAAGGAAGAGTTTTCCGAGACCAAATGGGGGTGTATTATAGGGGGTTCTCCCCTCCCAATGTCAAAGGCTGGTACCAGGTATAAATATTGTACCTCCAGAGCCACTCATCAGTACAATCCTGGACCTGTTGACATTACAGAAGAAGCACTGCATAATTCCCCGGAGGACTGCCCTGCTGCTTGAGGCCTGTTTTGTTCACCAGAGGACAGCCCTGCTGCTACCAGAGGACTGCCCTGGTACTTGAGACCTGCCCTGTCCTTTGAGAAGGAAGACTGGACCTGCTCTCTTCATCCCCAGCTACCTGGGTGACTCCAAGGGTCAGCTGGCTGACCAGTCTGAGCTACAGGGACACAGCAAGCTCCAGAGGTCTTCTTGCAATTTCACAGCTGACCCACTGCACTGGACCTGCAATTGAACCTGCTTGAGCCCTACTGGCTCCTCTGGAGGGAGTTCCTGATCCTCAAGAGGTGCCTTACCGGCCCTGTGCCCCTGGCAGGTATCAGTGGAGGGCCTTCTGTGAAAGAAGGTGAAATCCTAAATGTTTGGTTTCTTTGCAAACAGGCCCATTCATGCCAAGACTTTGCCAACTTTGATTACTGTCAATGCTGAGTTCCAGTGAACCAAACTCTTTTCACTACGGCAACTACCAGCAATGACTGGGAACATGAGATTAGCTACAGCAACGACAGCCTGTGGCTACTGCCAGCACTAAACTCTATCAACAACCATCCGTGCACCCAACTGGCTCTACATGCTACATGCTACAGCAATGACAGCCCATGCCACAAGGCCTGCTCTTCACTCTACAGCAACAAACCAACCACAATGCTTTCCCTGCTCCTCACTACCTCCTCTGCCATGAGCAGAACTCTTTGAATCGGACTTTGTGAAGGTAACATTTTCCACAGGACTAACCAGGTTCCTTTTTATGGCCCATTGTCCATCGCGATTGGCCTGAACTTATGACTTTGCCTCGGTATTGCATGACCAGATAAGTATGAGTGGCTCTTGGTACTTTTAAGCACTATATCTTCCTAAGAATTTAAAACTAAATATCTCCAGTTCTACTGATTGGGTAATTGTCATGCTGGAATTTTTTTACGTATTAAAATGTACTCTATTTTACAAAACTGGTTCAGGAGTTTTAGTGTGTGATGTTTTCTTTTCATTGCTGTTTGTGTGCTGCATGAATACTGGACACATTGCCTTTAAGTTAAACCTGACTTCTTTTGTGCCAAGCTACCACAGGTTTAAGAACAGGTTAATTAAGTGACTTTCTGTAGCTCACCCTGACAAGCATTATGGTTGTTGCCTGAGTGGGACTTCCATCCCTCTCAGCCAATAATCCAATTTCTTACAATCATCAATGGACTTCTGAAAAGCAGCAAATAATGCAGACTAAAACCCTGATCTGCAAAAGATTTTAGGCCTTATTACGAGTTTGGCGGTCGTGGAGCAGGCTGCTATGCCAGCGTTCCCCTCCAGTACAGCCAAACTCAACTGCCAGTTGGCTGACAGATTACAAGTAATCTCGTGGTCTGGCGGGCAGTCCTTTGCCGTTCCCATGGCGGTGACATGTTCAAGCACGGCATGGACTACAAAGTCCATGTGGTGCTGGAACAGGGGGTCAATGAATACAGGGGGCACAACATATGCCCCCCTGCAGGCACCCCTTGGCACTGTAGTGCCCCCTTTGTTTCCTCACCACCACAGTTTTCATGGCGACCTCACCGCCATGAAAACTGTGGCAGTAAGGAAACTCCAAATATGCTTGGCGGTGCCACAGCAGCACCAATAAGCATATTGGACCCACTGACTGCCATGCCACTACCAGGAACTGCAGATCCCTGGTGGTTGTGGAGGTGGGACTGCCGCACTCAAAATGCTGCTTTCGGACTGCCAGTGCGGTGGCTCCTGCCATTCCACCATGAATAAGGCAGCCCTATGGACCACGGTACTTGTAATCAGGCCCTTTGCATACACAAAATCAGTGCAAACTATTTTGAGAAAGCAAAATCTCAATTCACATTGTATAAGGGAGCACAAAGTTAGAAAAGCAGCCACATTCCATAGGTAGCAAATGTTTGCACTGTGACTCATTTCGAGATAAGTGCAAAGTAAACAGCAATTGCAAAACCACTGTGTGAATTGCTTTTGTAATGCATAAAAAATGCAAAGTTAGTGAAAAGTGGCAACAACAAAAAACTCTCCCCCTAGTCACTATAAATGCGAAACAATGAAAAGCAATGAGAGAGTGTCAAAATGCATCACAAATGCTCTAGAAAGTTGCCAAATTTAATTGAATTATCCTATCTTTACAGTGGTCCTAGGTGAGCTAAGTGCATATTACTAGACTCTTTTCACCATGCAAAGTCATAAGGTGAAACCTAGAGAAATGTGCGCAGAGAATGTCACCAACAATTTGTTACATCACTGACATAGCAAAATTTGTTTTAAGAAAGGTCGTTAGAGCAAAAAGTGTTTGGTTCAATTGAAATTTAGAATCAGCAAAGAAGCAGTGATACGCCCCTTCCCATAGTCTACCTATAGCAAAACTTCCGCTGCATCCGCTGCTTGGAATCAAAGAACTCGTCATAGCACACGTGATGCTTCTGTGCCCATTTTTTACAATTAAAGCCCTCCTTGGGAGGATGCATCGATCTGCCCCACTGATGGAAAGACACCATGCTGTCAAAAAGCAAAACACCATCTGTCATGAAGGACAGTTCAGCTAAAACAACCAATAGGTTGGTAACTCTAAGCTTCTCTTTTGGGGCTAGGAAATAAAGCTGTTCTCGGAGATTTGGGGCCTGATATATTAAACAGAGGCTGCAAAACACTGATCACAATGAGTATTTTTGCGACCAGGGTTTGAATTTTGTGAACCGATCTATGTACTGATAGGTCAGTTTGAAAAGTTCGATTCAGGGTGGGTCGTAATGCAACCTACCTCATGAATAATAATGAGGTCGTTGACAAATTAAAACTACTCAGATTGATTGCACTACAGCGAGGGTGGCCTGCCGGGGTCAGTGGGACTGTGATCACAATTTAAACAATCATTTGCAATGCAATCGGTATCGCCTTTGGGACCTTATATGTATTTAGCTATGCAGCATGGAGGGAAAGTAAGCACCAAACTGCGTGACACACCAGGTATGGGAACACATGGAGAGAAATATTGCTTTTCAGAAGGAAATGGTATAGTCCAAAGCTCTGTTTTTAATATAAGATCAGGGCCTTCGGTGGTCATAACACTGAAAATACAAGATTTGAAAAAAATATTATTGTCTACGGGTGCTCGTGGAAGAAAATTTCTATGGACTGGAATCTAGAGAATGCTAAAGTGATTGTGGTATTTTACTGACCTCTGCTGGTCGTTTTCTATCAAGGAAGTTAAATAGAGGCAGTTGACAGAAAAATAAAAAAAACTCCCTCAGCAGAAAGCGATTCTGGTATTTTACTGACCTCTACTGGTCGTTTTCTATCAAGACAGTTAAATAGAGACAGTTGAACAGAAAAAAAGTCCCTAAGCGGAAGCAAACTAATCCTAGGGCTGATCTGCAGAACCCACAAAGTACATACACATATAAGTATATACTAAAGTATATAAAATAGGTCTTGAATGCTCGACCTAAAAAGTAGACTTTTTTGTAAAATGCAGACTGTTTTTCTTAAATGAAGCAGGCTGCATTTAAAAAAATAGAGTTTACTTTAAAAAAAAAAGTTTCTTGGCAGTGGTCCCCTGTAACACTGCCTACTCCCCACAAACATTTTCTTTAAATTTACTAAGGGGTAGGGGTTCCATGTGGACGCCTCCCCTTTTGCAAATGCATTACCATCCCAACTAGGAAGTTAGAAACTTGCCATGTTTTGCGACCGGATTACGGTCACAAATATTGACATATTATATACTGATTCAAAATTTGGAAGGGGAGTTTAAAATATGCACCTTCCAAATTGCAAATTGTGATTCATTAACAGGCCTGTTTTAGGAGTTGGACTATGAAAATGGTATTTGTACCTAATGAAAACCAAATTTGAGATCACAAGTGTACCTGTTTTGCGAATCTCAGGGTTTACTATCGCAAGATATGTTTGTACATCAGACCCATAGTGCTTTTCCAAAAATCAATCAATCAATCAATTCATTTGTAAAGCGCACTACTTACCCGTGAGGGTCTCAAGGTGCTGGGGGGGAGGGGTGCTGCTACTGCTCAAATAGCCAGGTCTTGAGAAGCCTCCTGAAGGTTAGTCGGTCCTGGGTCTGCCGTACGAGGATGGAGAGGGTGTTCCAAGTCTTGGCGGTGAGGTGAGAGAACGATCTGCCGCTGGTGGTCGCTCTTCGAATGCGGGGGATGGTGGCAAGGGCGAGGTCGGCGGAGCGGAGCTGTCGGTTCAGGGTGTAGAAGGTGAGTCGTCTGTTGAGGTATGCCGGTCCGGTGTTGTGGAGCACCTTGTGTGCGTGGGTGAGGAGCTTGAAGGTGATCCTCTTGTTGACGGGAAGCCAGTGCAGGTCTCTCAGGTGTGGTGTGATGTGGCTGTGGCACGGGATGTCGATGATCAGGCGAGCAGAGGCGTTCTGTATGTATTGTAGTCATTTCAGGAGTTTGGCAGAGGCTCCTGCGTAGAGGGCTTTTCCGTAGTCCAGCCTGCTGCTGATGAGGGCCTGGGTGACCATTCTTGTTTCAGTGGAGATCCACCTGTAGATCTTGCAGAGCATGCGGAGGGTGTTGAAGCAGGAGGACGAGACGGCGTTAACTTGCTTGGTCATGGAGAGTATTGAGTCGAGGATGAACCACAGGTTGCGTGCGTGGTCAATGGGTGTTGGTGCTGCTCCCAGTGCAGATGGCCACCAGGAGTCGTCCCAGGCTGAGGGGGTGGAGCCGAGGATAAGGACCTCTGTCTTGTCCAAGTTCAGTTTCAGGCGGCTGTTCTGCATCCACTCGGCGACGGCTTTCATTCCTTCCTGGAGGTTGGTTTTGGCGGTGAGGGGGTCCTTGGTGAGGGAGACGATCAGCTCGGTGTCGTCGGCGTAGGAGATGATGTTGAGGTCAGTCAGTCGGGTGTCGTGGGCGAGCGGAGCCATGTATACGTTGAACAGTTTCGGGCTGATGGATGATCCTTGAGGTACGCTGCAGATGATCTTGGAGGCCTCGGAACAGAAAGGGCGAGGCAGACACTCTTGGTTCTACCGGAGAGGAAGGAGGTGGTCCATTCCAGAGCCTTGTCTTGGATCCCTGCGTTGTGGAGGCGTGTGCGTAGGGTGCGGTGGCAGACCGTGATATGTCAGGAGGATGAGGGCCACGGTTTCGCCATTGTCCGGCAGGGCCCTGATGTCATCGGTGGCGGCGATGAGGACAGTCTCGGTACTGTGGTTGCTGCGGAACCCGGACTGGGATGGATCCAGGATGTTGTTCTCCTCGAGGTAACGGGTCAACTGTCTGTTGGAGGTCTTCTCGATGACCTTCGCTGGGAATGGGAGTAGGGAGATGGGTGGGAAGTTCTTGAGGTCCCTCGGATCCGCCTTGGGTTTTTTCAGTAACGCATTGATCTCTGCTTGCTTCCAGCTCTCCGGGAAGGTCACGGTCTCGAAGGAGATGTCGATGGCTTTGCAGAGATGGGGTGCGATGGTGGCGCTAGCCTTGTTGAAGATGTGGTGTGGGCATGGGTCTGACGGAGAGCCGGAGTGGATGGTGTTCATGATTTTGATGGTCTCGTAGTCGTTTATGTTGGTCCATGTGAGCAAGGGATCGATGTGGGTGGTGGCTGCGGGCTCTGAGGTGTCGGTGATTGTTGGGGCGGTCAGATTGTTGAAGCTGTCGTGGATGTCTGCGATCTTGCGATGGAAGAAGGTGGCGAGGGAGTCGCACAGGTCTTGCGATGGTGGAATGTCGTTGGTGTTGGAGCTGGGGTTGGAGAGTTCCTTCACAATGTTGAAGAGCTCTTTGCTGTTGTGTGCATTATTGTTGAGTCAGTCCTTGAAGGGAGCCTTTTGGCGGATCTGATGAGATGATGATGTCTGCGGATGGAGTTCTTGTGGGCTGCGTAGCTGTCTGGTGTCTGTTCGCTGTGCGATTTCTTCTCTAGTGTGCGGCATGTTTGCTTGGAGGCCTGGAGGTCTGCGGTGAACCAACTGACTTTCTTGTTAGTGTGTCTGTTGGAGGGTTTCTTGATCGGGGCGAGAGTGTTGGCGCAGTTTTCGATCCAACGTCTGAGGTTGCGGGCAGCGCTGTTGGTGTTGGTGGGGTCGGTGTGTGGGCTTCGGGCGAGGGTGGTGTTTAGCTGGTCTTCGGTGATTTTGCTCCAGCTGCGGCGGGAATCTGTTGAGTGCGGTGGTGCGTGGTGGGTTTCCGGAAGGTGAAGTGGATGCAGCGATGGTCGGTCCAGTGGAGTTCGGTGGTGTGGCTGAAGGTGACGTGGGGGCTTGCGGAGAAGATGGGATCAAGCGTGTGGCCGGAGGAGTGGGTGGGCGTTGTGACGAGCTGTCTGAGTCCGAGGTTGGTGAGGTTGTCAATCAGGGTGGTGGAGTTGGTGTCGTTGTTGTTCTCAAGGTGTTCAGGTTTCCGAGGAGGATGTAGTCCGTGGAGGCGAGGGTGTGCGTGCTGACGAGGTCAGCGATGGAGTCGCTGAACTGAGGCCAGGGTCTGGGGGGTATGTAGATGAGAGTTCCTCTGAGGGTGGTGTTGGGATCGGTATGGATCTGGAATTGCAGGCGGTCGGCAGTGCTAAGGGTGTCGTTGGTGCTGGTCGAGACCCTGAGGGTGTTCTTGTGGATGATGGCGATTCCACATCCTATTCCGTTGGGGCGGTCCCTGCGGTTGATATTGTAGCCGTCCAGGATGGCACTGGCGATGTTGGTTGCCGAGGAGGCGTTCATCCAGTTTTCTGTCAGGAAGGCGACGTCCGGCGAGGATGTGTCAAGCAGGTCCCATAGATCGACGGCGTGTTTGCGTGAGGAGCGGGTGTTCAGTTGTATGCATCTGAGGTGGTTGCATCCTGTCACGGTGGACGGTTTGGCGGCTCGGATGCTGATGAAGCTGCAGCTCCGGCAGGAGAAGGGTCCTTTGGTGTGCTTCGGGCGGCCAGAAAGCAGGTGCACGGTCGTCCGGTGTTGAGTGTGTGGAGGGTGTTGGTGTCGTAGCGGCGTCTGGTGTTGTGGCGTTCGTGGGGGCCAGGGGGTCTTCTCTGCAGTCATGGAGAGAAAAATGTGCTGCACAAATGTAATAGAACAGGCTTGTTGAGTGCACATTCACCCCCTGAGAAGGTCTCTTGCCTATATTGACAGATAATGGTTCTTTATTGTTACCCAGCATAGTGGTAGTCATTTTAGCAACTTTAGGTTAATGAAAGGCTAAGTGGACCAACAGGCACTCAAACTTACGGTCAAACACAGTTCCCTCTAATGGCAGTGGCAATACAAACTTGAGGGGGCCCCCATGCAAAGTACATGGAGGGGCCCTCTTAGGCTCTGGACCCACTCAGTAACTCTCAGACCCGCCTGTGCACAGTGCCAGAGGGGGTGCCCTGGAGCTTGAGGCCCCTGCAGCGCAAGAACAGCAGGGGCTATTCAGTGGCGAAACAAAGGCCCCCACAGTGTGGGGGGCCCTCTGGCAATGGCAGGACCCTGGCCGGAGAGATTCAAACTGGATCTGGAGCGTGGGGGGGGGTCCATAGCATGTACTTTGAAGGGGGGCTCTTTCGAGTTTCGTTACACCACTGACTATTGTTATGCCACTGCCTAGTGGATGGATTAGTCCACTGAGCTACCAGACCCGACCGCCTGCTCTGTATGACAGCACTATGCACAGGCATATCTGTGGGTCTGATACCGTCCTTAGAAAAAAGCCCAAACTCAAAGCAAAATTTGTCTGACTTCAATTACCGTATATAGTGTATGAAACTCTTTAGAGACTGTGTTCCCCCTCAGGTTAATACATCTCTATTAAAACTAATTATATCCATTAATGCACGCTTGGTATTTCTCCTAATATAATATCCAGCTTCATTCAGTTGTAAAGAACTTTGCCCGGTGCGGACTCACTTCTCATTGGGATTTGTACTGAAATACATTTTTAATTAATTTGGAATTCTCAAATGCGAGTGGCTATGGATATTGGAGAGCTTTTGCTGAAGAAACACAGCAAGATGCTAGGTTTAATCACCTTTATGTATGCCGTGGCTCCTGGCGAGGATACGGCGCCCGTGCAGTCCACCTAAAGTCTTACCTCAGCATCCTAATAACGGCGTCGAGTGAATATGAAGGAACGCAGGCGGGTTTCTCAATTGGCCTGCTGGCTCGCGCGCCGCCTGCCCGTGCTTTTGAAAAAAAGGGCACGTGAATGAACTGTGAAGGGGTCACCGTTAATTGCACAGCCTCGTGCTCTCTGCTGGAGGTTACACGTAACAGCTAAGGTGACTGTGCAGAGGTAGCAATGCGGTATCTGAAGAAGGCTTCCGATCTCAGCGTGGAGTGCTGCCTCGCGCCACATTGCAAGCGCCACTAGTCCAGGAAATTATTAGGAAAATAATGCAATACAATAATGAGTTAAATCTGAACAAACCAATAAAAATAACATTTTTATTTATGGTATGACACACCGTAGTATATTAATTATCGAAGACAGCCAGGTTACAAAGTTTGAAACTCACTACAGTTGCCTAATCTACAATATTAATATCACAGTGAGTTAGAAAATGTGTATTTAGATTAAGTATTACATCCACTTATAAGCATTCTTGCCTTTTCCTGGTTCGAGAGATCATTACTTATGTAATCGTAATATGTTTGTCTCTAAAGGTTATTTTCAATAAATACTGCCTTGCCGAGAAACAAACAGCACAAAGTATCATTTATACACTTATTCAATAAACTGTTTACTGCTAGTTCATTCATCATTAAGGCAAACTAGTAAAAAAAAATGTTGTATAGTCTCTGTCATTTATTTAGTCGACAAAAGTAAAAAAATATTGTACAGATATGTATGTATGTATGTGGAGAAACTTAGAAAGTATGATCCAGCCTATAAAGCTGCACAGGGGGAGGGACATACCAATTGGCTATATTTTGGGAGGGGGGGAGTCAGCAGATGTCTATGTACGGCTGACACAATGATGAGATATTTGCAGGGGGTGTGGTGCCAGAATATCATAGTCAATTATAGGTATCGTCCTGAATATTGTCTTCAAACGTATTGCCACGTTAACGTCAATAATAGAAAATCAAAACCCAAAGAGGGAACATCTTTGTAAATGATATGTAGGATGTATATCTACGTAAGGCGACATTTCTGCAGTTGAATATACTACCATTGGAATATATGACATCAATTCTGAAATGTAGTAACTGACAAAAATCTTGTTGGATCTACAAATGGATGATGTTCCAGTTTATTGGTGCATAACAGGAACATACAAAATATTAAAAATTAAATTCCAAAACATTACATAAATTACTAAATCAACAAAATAAAAAATCAAAAAAGACATTTACAAAAAAGTCTGTAAAATTTAGAAACAAATGAAACTATAAACACATACTATGATATAATTGCAAACAAATATTATTAATAAATATATTCAAGCAAATTAGGAAATGTATTTGAGTCAGAGAATTATACATACACTGTTCCCACTCCAGCTTATGCAACAGTAGAGAAGGTACACAACCTCAGAGGGTTAATTATATTATTTGCGCCCCAAACAGTATAACAATAGGGAAAGTGTTGAACTTTGGAGGGGTTCAATTTACTATTGCCACTCCAGTCTGTGCAACAGTAGGGAAAGCGTTGAACTTCAGAGGGGTTAAAATTACAATTCCCGCTCCAGTCTAAACAACAGTACAGAAAGCATTGGCCTTCAGAGGGATAGATTTACCATTCCCAATTCAATCTGTGCAGCAATAGGTAAAGCGTTGGACTTTGGAGGAGCTAAATATAGTATTCCCACTCCAATCTACGCAACAGTAGGTAAACTACTTCACTTCAAAACACATTACATATCTGCATAAGCATATAAATTATGGAAAAAAGATAAAACTCACAATATAAACATTAATTATGCTGGGAGCTATAGTCCAGGACTCGAGACTGCATCAAAGACTTTCAACATCTATGTGGGGACAGCTGGACTCTGACCAATGAGAGAGCTGATAAAATCTCAAAAGGAGGTGTGGGTGTTAGCTTTGTGACATCAGCGGCATCTGAGGAAAGCTAATGAGCCGAAATGCATTATGCCGGAGGTGTCTGATTTGCTGGTGGCTTTAATGGAGCGATCATTGGTGTGATGATTGACGCGCCTGCCAGGAGCGCATTTGGAGGACCCGTCCTGAAGCGTTCTAGACTTTTTCTGGCAACGTGGCATATTTTCTCAAGGTATTGAGCAGCCCCGAACCGCCTCGAGATCAAGCCAAGCAAGTGGCCTCTGCCAGGAGCAGTCCGTGACTTCATGGGGGTTTGATTTAATCGTACGAGCATTCCGAACCCGGCTGAGTCTTGTGATGGGGGCCAGACGTAGAGGACTTGAGGAGATCCAGGACACCCCCCGACTCAGATGCACCAGTGATACAACGAAAGCACCCCTTTTGCATGGTATTTCGGCACTTATGTAAGAACAATAGTCCCCATAGTAGTACTCACCTGGCAAGTGGCATGCTGGGAGCTGTAGTCCAGGACTCGAGACTGCAGCAGAGACTTTCAACATCTAAGTGGGGACAGCTGGATTCTGACCAATGAGAGAGCTGGTAAAATCTCAAAAGGAGGTGTGGGTGTTACCTTTGCATCATCAGCGGCATCTGAGGAAGGCTAATGAGCCGAAATGCATTATGCCGGAGGTGTCTGATTTGCTTGAGGTGTTCAATAAAAGGATACCTTTCCCCGCTGTGTCCTCTGGTTGCTTTAATGGAGCGATCGTTGGTGTGATGTTTGACGCGCCTTACTGGAGCGCGTTTGGAGGACCCGTTCTGAAGCGTTCTGGACTTTTTCTGGCAACGTGGCATATTTTCTCAAGGTATTGAGCAGCCCAGAACCACCTCGAGATCAGGCTAAGGAAGCAGCCTCTGCCAGGAGCAGTCGGTGACCTAACAGGGGTTTGCTGTCATTGTACAAGCATTCCGGGGCCTGGCTGAGTCTTTTGATGGGGGCCGGATGTAGGAGACTTGAGGAGATCCAGGACAACCCCCGACTCAGGTGCACCAGTGATACAACAAAAGCACCCCTTTTGCACATTATTTCGGCACTTATTTAAGAACATTAGTCCCCATAGTAGTACTCACCTGGCAAGTGGCATGCTGGGAGCAGTAGTCCAGGACTCGAGACTGCAGCAGAGACTTTCAACATCTAAGTGGGGATAGCTGGACTCTGACCAATGAGAGAGCTGGTAAAATCTCAAAAGGAGGTGTGGATGTTACCTTTGCGTCATCAGCAGCATCTGAGGAAGGCTAATGAGCCGAAATGCATTATGCCGGAGGTGTCTGATTTGCTGGAGGTGTTCAATAAAAGGATTTCCTTTCCCCGCTGTGTCCTCTGGTTGCTTTAATGGAGCGATCGTTGGGGTGATGTTTGATGCGCCTGCCAGGAGCGCGTTTGGAGGATCCGTCCTGAAGCGTTCTGGACTTTTTCTGGCAACGTGGCATAATTTCTCAAGGTATTTTGCAGCCCAGAACCGCCTCGAGATCAGGCCAAGCAAGCGGCCTCTGCCAGGAGCAGTCCATGACTTCACGGGGTTTGCTGTCATTGTACGAGCATTCCGGGGCACGGTTAAGACTTGTGAAGGGGGCCGGAAGTAGGGGACTTGAGGAAATCCAGGACACCCCCTGACTCAGGTGCACCAGTGATACAACGAAAGCCCCCCTTTTGCACGGTATTTCGGCAATTATTTAAGAACATTAGTCCCCATAGTAGTACTCACTCGGAAAGTGGCATGCTGGGAGCTGTAGTCCAGGGCTCGAGACTGCAGCAGACACTTTCAACCTCTATGTGGGGACAGCTGGACTCTGACCAATGAGAGAGCTGTTAAAATCTCAAAAGGAGGTGTGGGTGTTACCTTTGCGTCCTCAGCCGCATCTGAGGAAGGCTAATGAGCTGAAATGTATTATTCCGGCGGTGTCTGATTTGCTAGAGGTGTTCAATAAATGGATTTCCTTTGCCCGCTGTGTCCTCTGGTTGCTTTAATGGAGCGATCGTTTGTGTGATGTTTAACGCGCCTGCCAGGAGCGCGTTTGGAGGACCCGTTCTGAATCGTTCTGGACTTTTTCTGGCAACGTGGCATATTTTCTCCAGGTATTGAGCAGCCCAGAACCGCCTCGAGATCAGGCCAAGCAAGCGGCCTCTGCCAGGAGCAGTTTGTGACCTAACGGGCGTTTGCTGTCATTGTACGAGCATTCCGGGGCCCGGCTGAGTCTTGTGAAGGGCGCCAGACGTAGGGAACTTGAGGAGATCCAGGACACCTCCCCCGACTCAGGTGCACCAGTGATACAACGAAACCACCCCTTTTGCATGGTATTTCGGCACTTTTTAAAGAACATTAATCCCCATAGTAGTACTCACCAGGCAAGTGGCATGCTGGGAGCTGTAGGCCAGGACTCAAGACTACAGCAGAGACTTTCAACATCTAAGTGGGGACAGCTGGACTCTGACCAATGAGAGAGCTGGTGAAATCTCAAAAGGAGGTGTGGGTGTTACCTTTGTGTCATCAGCGGCATCTAAGGAAGAGTAATGAGCCGAAATGCATTATGCCAGAGGTGTCTGATTTGCTGGAGGTATTCAATAAAAGGATTTCCTTTCCCCACTGTGTCCTCTTGTTTCGCTAATGGAGCAATCATTGGTGTGATGTTTGACGCGCCTGCCAGGCGTGCGTGTGGAGGACCCGTTCTGAAGCATTCTGGACTTTTTCTGGCAATGTGTCGTGTTTTTTCAAGAAATTGAGCAACCAGAACCGCCTCGAGATCAGGCCAAGCAAGCGGCCTCTACCAGGAGCAGTCTGTGACTTCATGGGGATTTGCTGTCATTGTACGAGCATTCCGGGGCCCGGCTGAGTCTTGTGATGTGGGCCGGACGTAGAGGACATGAGGAGATCCAGGACACCCCCGACTCAGGTGCACCAGTGATAAAACGAAAGCACCCCTTTTGCACAGTATTTCAGCACTTATTTAAGAACATTAGTCCCCGTAGTAGTACTCACCCGGCAAGTGGCATGCTGGGAGCTGTAGTCCAGGACTCGAGTCTGCAGCAGAGACTTTCAACATCTATGTGGGGACAGCTGGACTCTGACCAATGAGATAGCTGGTAAAATCTCAAAATGAGGTGTCAGTGTTACCTTTGCGTCATCAGCGGCATCTGAGGAAGGATAATGAGCCGAAATGCATTATGCCGGAGGTGTCTGATTTGCTAGAGGTGTTCAATAAATGGATTTCCTTTGCCCGCTGGGTCCTCTGGTTGCTTTAATGGAGCGATCGTTTGTGTGATGTTTGACGCGCCTTACAGGAGCGCGTTTGGAGGACCCGTTCTGAAGCATTCTGGACTTTTTCTGGCATCGTGGCGTGTTTTTTCAAGGAATTGAGCAGCCAGAACTGCCTCGAGATCAGGCCAAGCAAGCGACCTCTGCCAGGAGCAGTCCGTGACTTCACGGGGGTTTGCTGTCAATGTACGAGCATTCTGGGGCCTGGCTGAGTCTTGTGAAGGGCGCGGACGTAGGGGACTTGAGGAGATCCAGGACACCCCCCCGACTCAGGTGCACCAGTGATACAACAAAACCACCCCTTTTGCATGGTATTTCAGCACTTATTTAAGAACATTAATCCGCATAGTAGTACTCACCCGGCAAGTGGCATGCTGGGAGCTGTAGTCCAGGATTAAAGACTGCAGCAGAAACTTTCAACATCTATGTGGGGACACCTGGACTCTGACCAATGAGATAGCTGGTAAAATCTCAAAAGGAGGTGTGGGTGTTACTTTTGTGTCATCAGCGGCATCTGAGGAATGCTAATGAGCCGAAATGCATTATGCCGGAGGTGTCTGATTTGCTGGAGGTGTTCAATAAAAGGATTTCCTTTCCCCGCTGTGTCCTCTGGTTGCTTTAATGGAGCGATCGTTGGGGTGATGTTGGATGCGCCTGCCAGGAGCGCGTTTGGAGGACCCGTCCTGAAGCATTCTGGAATTTTTCTGGCAACGTGGCATATTTTCTCAAGGTATTGAGCAGCCCAGAACCGCCTCGAGATCAGGCCAAGCAAGCGGCCTCTGCCAGGAGCAGTCCGTGACTTCACGGGGGTTTGCTGTCATTGTACGAGCATTCCGGGGCCTGGCTGAGTCTTGTGAAGGGCGCCGACGTAGGGGACTTGAGGAGATCCAGGACACCCCCCCGACTCAGGTGCACCAGTGATACAACAAAACCACCCCTTTTGCATGGTATTTCAGCACTTATTTAAGAACATTAATCCGCATAGTAGTACTCACCCGGCAAGTGGCATGCTGGGAGCTGTAGTTCAGGACTCAAGACTGCAGCAGAAACTTTCAACATCTATGTGGGGACACCTGGACTCTGACCAATGAGATAGCTGGTAAAATCTCAAAAGGAGGTGTGGGTGTTACTTTTGTGTCATCAGCGGCATCTGAGGAATGCTAATGAGCCGAAATGCATTATGCCGGAGGTGTCTGATTTGCTGGAGGTGTTCAATAAAGGGATTTCCTTTCCCCGCTGTGTCCTCTGGTTGCTTTAATGGAGCGATCGTTGGGGTGATGTTGGACGCGCCTGCCAGGAGCGCGTTTGGAGGACCCGTCCTGAAGCATTCTGGAATTTTTCTGGCAACGTGGCATATTTTCTCAAGGTATTGAGCAGCCCAGAACCGCCTCGAGATCAGGCCAAGCAAGCGGCCTCTGCCAGGAGCAGTCCGTGACTTCACGGGGGTTTGCTGTCATTGTACGAGCATTCCGGGGCCCGCCTGAGTCTTGTGATGGGGGCCGGACGTAGGGGACTTGAGGAGATCCAGGACACCCCCGACTCAGGTGCACCACTGATAGAACGAAAGCACCCCTTTTCCACGGTATTTCAGCACTTATTTAAGAACATTAGTCCCCATAGCAGTACACACCCGGCAAGTGGCATGCTGGGAGTTGTAGTCCAGGACTCGAGACTGCAGCAGAGACTTTCAACATCTAAGTGGGGACAGCTGGATTCTGACCAATGAGAGAGCAGGGAAAATCTCAAAAGGAGGTGTGGGTGTTACCTTTGCATCATCAGCGCATCTGAGGAAGGCTAATGAGCCAAAATGCATTGTGCCGGAGGTGTCTGATTTGCTTGAGGTGTTCAATAAAAGGATACCTTTCCCCGCTGTGTCCTCTGGTTACTTTAATGGAGCGATCGTTTGTGTGATGTTTGACGCGCCTGCCAGGAGCGCGTTTAGAGGACCCGTTCTGAATCGTTCTGGACTTTTTCTGGCAACGTGGCATATTTTCTCAAGGTATTGAGTAGCCCAGAACCGCCTCGAGATCAGGCCAAGCAAGCGGCCTCTGCCAGGAGCAGTCCGTGACCTAACGGGGATTGCTGTCATTTTACGAGCATTCCGGGGCCCGGCTGAGTCTTGTGAAGTGCGCCAGACGTAGGGGACTTGAGGAGATCCAGGACACCCCCCCCCGATTCAGGTGCACCAGTGATACAATGAAACCACCCCTTTTGCATGGTATTTCAGCACTTTTTTAAGAACATTAATCCCCATAGTAGTACTCACCCGGCAAGTGGCATGCTGGGAGCTGCAGTCCAGGACTCCAGACTGCAGCAGAGACTTTCAACATCTAAGTGGGGACAGCTGGACTCTGACCAATGAGAGAGCTGGTAAAATCGCAAAAGGAGGAGTGGGTGTTACTTTTGTGTCATCAGCGGCATCTGAGGAAGAGTACTGAGCTGAAATGCATTATGCCGGAGGTGTCTGATTTGTTGGAGGTGATCAATAAAAGGATATCCTTTCCCCGATGTGTCCTCCTGTTTTGCTACTGGAGCAATCATTGGTGTGATGTTTGACGCGCCTGCCAGGTGCGCGTTTGGAGGACCTGTTCTGAAGCGTTCTTGACTTTTTCTGGCAACGTGGCATATTTTCTCAAGGTATTTTACAGCCCAGAACTGCCTCGAGATCAGCCCAAGCAAGCGGCCTCTGCCAGGAGCAGTCCGTGACTTCACGGGGGTTTGCTGTCATTGTACGAGTATTCCAGGGCCCGCCTGAGTCTTGTGATGGGGGCCAGACGTAGGGGACTTGAGGAGATCCAGGACACCCCCGACTCAGGTGCACCAGTGACAGAACGAAAGCACCCCTTTTGCACGGTATTTCAGCACTTATTTAAGAACATTAGTCCCCATAGTAGTACTCGCCCGGCAATTGGCGTGCTGGGAGCTGTAGTCCAGGACTCGAGACTGCAGCAGAGACTTTCAACATCTATGTGGGGACAGCTGGACTCTGACCAATGAGATAGCTGGTAAAATCTCAAAAGGAGGTGTGGGTGTTACCTTTGAGTCATCACTGGCATCTGAGGAAGGCTAATGAGCCGAAATGCATTATGCCGGAGGTGTCTGATTTGCTGGAGGTGTTCAATAAAAGGATTTCCTTTCCCCGCTGTGTCCTCTGGTTGCTTTAATGGAGCGATCGTTGGGGTGATGTTGGACGCGCCTGCCAGGAGAGCGTTCGGTGGACCCGTCCTGAAGCATTCTGGAATTTTTCTGGCAACGTGGCATATTTTCTCAAGGTACTGAGCAGCCCAGAACAGCCTCGAGATCAGGCCAAGCAAGCGGCCTCTGCCCGGAGCAGTCCGTGACTTCACGGGGGTTTGCTGTCATTGTACGAGCATTCCGGGGCCCGCCTGAGTCTTGTGATGGGTGCCGGACGTAGGGGACTTGAGGAGATCCAGGACACCCCCGACTCAGGTGCACCAGTGATAGAACGAAAGCACCCTTTTTGCACGGTATTTCAGCACTTATTTAAGAACATTAGTCCCCATAGTAGTACTCACCCGGCAAGTGGCATGCTGGGAGCTGTAGTCCAGGACTCGAGACTGCAGCAGAGACTTTCAACATCTAAGTGGGGAAAGCTCGATTCTGACCAATGAGAGAGCAGGGAAAATCTCAAAAGGAGGTGTGGGTGTTACCTTTGCATCATCAGCGGCATCTGAGGAAGGCTAATGAGCCGAAATGCATTATGCCGGAGGTGTCTGATTTGCTTGAGGTGTTCAATAAAAGGATACCTTTCCCCGCTGTGTCCTCTGGTTGCTTTAATGGAGCGATCGTTTGTGTGATGTTTGACGTGCCTGCCAGGAGCGCGTTTGGAGGACCCGTTCTGAATCGTTCTGGACTTTTTCTGGCAATGTGGCATATTTTCTCAAGGTATTGAGCAGCCCAGAACCGCCTCGAGATCAGGCCAAGCAAGCGGCCTCTGCCAGGAGCAGTCCGTGACTTCACAGGGGTTTTCTGTCATTGTACAAGCATTCCGGGGCCCAGCTGAGTCTTGTGATGGGGCCGGATGTAGGGGACTTGAGGAGATCCAGGACACCCCCTCACTCAGATGCACCAGTGATTCAACGAAAGCACCCCTTTTGCACGGTATTTCGGCACTTATTTAAGAACATCATTCCCCACGGTAGTACTCACCCGGCAAGTGGCATGCTGGGAGCTGTAGTCCAGGACTCAAGACTGCAGCAGAGACTTTCAACATCTGAGTGGGGATAGCTGGACTCTGACCAATGAGAGAGCTGGTAAAATCTCAAAAGGAGGTGTGGGTGTTACCTTTGTGTCATCAGCGGCATCTGAGGAAGTCTAATGAGCCGAAATGCATTATGCCGGAGGTATCTGATTTGCTGGAGGTGTTCAATAAAATGATTTCCTTTCCCCTCTGTGTCCTCTGGTTGCTTTAATGGAGCGATCATTGGTGTGATATATATATATTATCTATTGGCGGTCGCCAGTAGATAGTTATAGTTAGGACCGTGTTTCCATAGGAAATCTGAAAAATCTATTTTGAATAACTTTAGCGCCGGTTGACGAATCCTCGTGAAATTTTCAAAACTAATGGGGCGCTCCGCTCAACTCCTACCCTGAAAGTCTCGGGGTGATTCGTCAAGTTAGGGCCGAGAAAAAAGGGGGGTCCCAAAACGCGTTTTCCCCATGCATTTTCCCATAGGACCTTTAGTCGAAGGTACAGCCCGAACGGCTGAACAGAATTACTTGAAATTTGGCAGAGAGGTAGTCCTCAGGTCAGGGAAGTGCCTTTTGCAGGTGTCAATCTGTTCAGTAGTTCCTGAGAAAATAGCATTTAAAAGCATATAAATATCTATAAGCGCGTACCGTGCGCGCACCGTGCATGCACCGTGCGAGCACCCTAATGTGCGCGAGCGTAATTCTGATTGGTGGTTACATGTTAGTCAACGTTCGAATCGGTCGAAATCAGGAAGTGTCGGCCGCCATTTTGTTTGTTTTCAGTGCGAGAGTGAAAAAGGAAGGTGGCGAACGTGAAAAGGGGGCAGGGTAGAGAGTTCCTGACCCCCTAGCCTTTGTCAGGGGGTCCCTGAAGGACCCCGAAGGCAGAATTTTTTTAAAACATTTTTTTTTTAAAAATCGCGGGGGTGCGCGCACCGAGCGCGCATGGTGTAAAACCAAAAAAAAATTTACAAAAATTAATACGTAGTTTATTGTAAAATAAATATATAAAAAAAAATAATAATACATACATAACTTAGCATTTAAAAAACCGTACAAATTCACTGAAAAAAACATAGATTTCATATACGTTATAGTTAGGAATTAGCATTTAAAAAACCTTGCAAATTCACTTAAAAAACCATAGGTTTCACACATGTTACAGTTAGGTGGATATTTCACTCGTAAAAAAACAATGAAATTCCCCCGTTATAGTTAGTTCAGATAACTATAACTCGCGCGACCGCCACTCTATCACAAGGATGATGTCATCAGTGATGTCATGAGTGATGTCACTGACCATGTCATGAGTGATGTAATATGTGACGTCATCAGCAGTGCATTGCGGGCACGCGAGTTATAGTTATCTGAACTAAATATCCACCTAACTATAACATGTGTGAAACCTATGGTTTTTTTAAGTGAATATATATATATATATATATATGTATATATAGATATATATATATATATATATATATATATATATATATATATATATATATATATATATATATATATATATATATATATATATATATATATATAATTTTATGGCCCTACATGAAGAAGGGAGGACAAATATTGATGAGGCAACCAATGAGAATGAGGATACATGAACTGATCAAAGGAGTAGGCACCACCCCATTCAGACCTAGATCTAGATTTATTACGAAAATGGCAAGAGACAATATTGATATATTCTCTGACAATATGACCAGAGAATTGTGACATATCAATGTTTCTGTCAGACAGAATTCTAGTACATTGAATCAAAGAGACAAAGACTTCTTTAACACTGTGGGGAAATTGAAGAAAATGGATGAAAAAATCATGAAGCCTTCAGATAAGGTAGGTAACGTGGTTCTTTGGGATTGAGATTTTTTCGAAATAGAGGCCGTGTCACAACTCAACGACAGGAACTGCTACACTCCAGTCACAATGGAATATATTACACATCTATCAAGGACAATTTCTTTGCAAGTTTGCAATTCTAGAAAGACACAAGTCATTTGAGCTGGGATGAATATCTATTCCTGAGACAGAACTGCCCGGTGATACCAACGTTCTACATGATACCCAAAGTGCATAAGGACAATGGAAGACCACCAGGCAGACCAATAATAGTGGCTCAGGTCAGCCTGTTTGAAAATACCTCCAAATACATTGATTATTGTTTTTAACCCAATTGTCAGATCATTACCATCATGCATTAGGGATACCTCGGATATCGTAAAGTGCATCTATGATGTCAAATGGGAAAGTGACATGTTGCTCATAACACTTGATGTGTCCTCCCTTTATGTGAGTATACACCATGTAGATGGCTTACAGCATTTCTTACTCATGAGACCATTAGGCTTTGCTCTACATAATAATATGATTCTAGAAATGATTGAGTGGTGCCTCACTAATAATATCTTCATCTTTGGTAAACATTTGTATGAAAAACAGAGAGGGACTACAATGGGCACCTGTTTCACCCCGAGCGTTGCAAATCTTCACATGGGCTGGTGTAAGGAACAGGTGCTCGGTGGTAAGGACATGGAACATTGGCTGCAACACACCACTGTGTGGCTAAGGTATATAGACAACCTCTTTGTACTGTGGCAGGGCACAAGGAGGGAGGCTAAACAGTTTGTAAGGGAGCTGAATGAGATTAATCTGATTCTCAGATTCACTGCTAGTATCAGCTCCACCTCAGTGGACTTTCTGGATGTCCGTATTACTACTGGCACTAATGGTTTGAAGACAACCATATTCAGAAAGCCTACTGCCTGCAATGCTATATTGCATGCCAAAAGTTTCCACCCTGCAGCACACATTAAAAGCATCCCCTTTGGGGAATTGTATAGAGCCAAAAGAATTTGCAGTAGCCCAGAGTCCTATGCTAAAATGGAAAAGGAAATGCTGGAAAGATTTAGATAAAGAGGATACTCTGACCGTATCCTAGATGTAGCCTGTAAAAGAGCCACACAAATTGATAGGGAAAAAGCCCTTCTTGATCCTTCTAAAACCAGTGCAAAAAGGTAAGATACTGTACTCACACCTAGATTTAAAACCACCTATAACCAGGAACATCAGAGGATGCGACAAGTTATGTCCAAACATTGGCATCTTCTCAGAGAAGACCCTATCATTGACTCATTGGTCCCTAGACGTCTTATGATTATTTATAGAAAGTCCAAGTCTATGAGGGACCACTTAGTTAGAAGTGATTTCGAGAGAAGTGCCGAATCTCAAACACAGTTGACCCAATATGGTGGTTTTAGAATATGCTTCAAATGCAAAGCATGCAAGAATGGTGAAAACCATAAATTTGTTGAAACACCATTCAACATGAAAATTAAGATGGTGGGTAACCTTACATGCAAATCTGAATATGCTGTATTTATTCTAATGTGTCCTTGCAGGAAGGTCTATATGGGAAGTACCACACTGCGGGCACACAGGAGAATATTGCAATACATTTGTGCCATCTTACACAGGGATTGTAGTTATCCAGTTGCCCGCCACTTTGAAAAAGAACATCAAGGTGACCCCACCACCTTGAAGTATAGCTGTGTGGCACAAGTGCCTAAAATGAAAAGAGGAGGCGACAGAGAAAAAGAACTGCAGAAACTTGAAACCTGGTACATTTTAGAACTAGATAGTAGGGAACCAATGGGCCTGAACGTGGACGAAGAATTATATACCTGTCTTCTCTGAGAACTGTATGAGGATTTGTTACATG
Organism: Triturus cristatus; assembly: GCF_964204655.1. Classification (NCBI taxonomy): domain Eukaryota; kingdom Metazoa; phylum Chordata; class Amphibia; order Caudata; family Salamandridae; genus Triturus; species Triturus cristatus. The sequence goes on from NC_140595.1 coordinate 568,471,698, forward strand.
TTATCTGTGGGTGTGTGGGTAGGTGTTCAAGCTTATGCACTTTAGCATACTGTGCAAAATGTATAGTTGTTTCCATGAGCTTGTCTTCAATATCGATAGAATATTAACCGGAACAAACCTGATGTTATGAGAGATTCCAAATACCCCGAATTGACAAGAGAGATTTTAAACTCTTTATTGTTTAAACTTTTGATGGTTTTCCTATCTCCTGTTGGATGGGTACATTAACATATGTATTTATTTAGCACTAGTTCACTTTATTTAGGTGATGTAAAGAACACGGAAAAGGCAGACATAAGGCACTTGCCTGTAGAAATGTGAAATTCTGTATGTCAGTTGAGGCTAAGGGATCAAAAGAGAGCATCCTTTGAACTATTGGTTTTCACAATCAATTATTGAGTTTACCAAATGTGTTTTAAAAAAGAAATTCTATATAGCAAGTAAAGATTTGCATTTATACTGGAATGTGGACCAATGCTTAGTGAAAATATCAAACAGGTCATATATTGCATGCAAATATTTATATTAGTATAATGAAATTAAGTTGTGATTTTTGACAATGAACTTTTGCTAATAGAGACTATTTCCGTTACCTTGATGGCGAACAGAAAATATTATGCCTTTTATACGTGTATCTTTTAACCAAAGTGTGTTTTTTTTGTCTATTACACCCTTTGTTTATGTTTACTACACTGTTTACTATATTATGCACTTTAAAAATTGCACTCACCGTCGTGATCAAGGCTGCTGTGAGCAGTTGAAACGCGTTGACAGGTTGTCACTCGCAAAAACGCTTCAAATAAATATACGTTGAACAATATGCCGAGGAGTTTGTCTGTATCTTCTTGTTTCTTTTTTGGATACTGTTAGAAATGGGGGTCTCTAGTTTGCAATGGCTGGCCACTGTCCAAGTAGGGACCCTTCTTCCTAAGTCAGAGTAAGAGGGCTACACCCTTTGATAACCCCTGCTCAACCCTGTGGTAACGTAGTACGAGCAGCTAGGCTTATCCCAGAGGCAGTGTGTGAAGCATTTATGACCATACACAGTAACACAGTGAAGAACACTGCAAAGGGACACCACACAAGTAGTTATAAAAAATAAGTATCTTTATATATAGACTTAACACAAGACCAATAAAAGTAAAAATCCACAATACTAGGAAAATAGGGTTACTCTTAAAATGCTGCAAAAATAGTTCAAAGTGTGCAAAGAGGAGTTCAGTTCAAGGCAGTGGTCTCTGTGACCCTTTTACTCACAAAATACCTGGATTCTGTAGCAAAGCAACCAAAATGTCGCTAAGGAGCTGTAGCGATGATTTTCCTCATGCGTGACCATTGATGCGTTGAATCCTTGCCACAAGGGAGGATGATGCGCTGATCTGTGTGCAGGACAAATCGACAAACTTCTCCACGCTAAGCCAGCGATGCGTTGAAATCCTTGCCGCAAGGGAGGATGATGCGCCGAGCCTGTTGCGTGTGCGATCTTGTAGCGATGAAAAGAAATGGCGCTCCGCGAGTGAGCGACTATCCTGATGCGATGCGATGAAAATGGTGGACCCTCGGCGTCCGCGCCGCGATGTCGTGAAGCGATGAACTCGATGCGATGATCTCTGGTTAGCGAGCCTTTGGCCGCCCGCAATCAGGTGAGGCGAGAATCTTGAGGTCAGCGAGCATTTGGCAGCCCGCAGACATGTGATGTGATGATCTCTGGTTAGCGAGCCTTTGGCAGCCCGCAAACAGGTGATGCGATAATCTTGAGGTCAGCGAGCATTTGGCAACCCGCGGACATGTGATGCAATGATCTCCGATAGCGAGCACTCAGCGGCAGCAGCGCGATGATTTTTCGTACGAGCTTCAGCTGCGGCGGCTCGCAAACGGGCGTTAGCAACGATTTCCAGCACTCTCTTCTCCACAGTAGAACTAGAGGCCCTGGAACTCACAGGCGCCTCACCTGCAGATAGAAATCCTCGCTGGGAGGAAACAGGAGGCTGATGGTGGAGTCTGATGTGCCTGAGACTCCAACAGGAGTCTAGCTCTCTTCTAGCCCTTGGGTCATTGCTGTAGCAAGATAAAATAAAAGTTCCTTCAAAGTCCTTTTCCTCTTCTTCCAAGTCCAGTAGTAACCACTGCAGGCCAGTCCAAGAAACAGCACAAGCACAGGGACAGTCACCTTCTGCAGATTCCTTCAGTTACACGGACAGAGGTTCTTCTTGTTGTCCAGGAGCAATACAAATTGTAGGGGTTTCAGCACAGATATTTATACCCCAAAAGTCTTTGTTCTCAGAAGCTACAAGTCACTGAACCCAGCCAGAACCAGTTCTGCCCAGCCCTGGAGCACTTTGTTTACCAGGCTGCATCCTTCCTTTCAGAAAGAGGGGGTCTGCCATCAGATGCACAGTGGGAGGTGGAGCCAGCATTCACCTTGCCAGGCACAGCCCTATTCAGGTCAAGGAGTTACCCCTCCCCATACTCCAATACAGATCTCTCTATTCAACCTAGGTCTGACTCAGCCTGCCCTGTCCTTCCAAAACCAGACAGCCAATACACATAACAGCAGAGCACACTGGAAGGCTTAGGCAAGAAAATACCTACTTTCTAAAAGTGGTATTTTCAAACACAGAATATAAAAATAAACTTCACTAAAAGATGTATTTTAATATTCTGAGTCCAGGCGAACGTTTTTCTACCATGTTCTTTGGGTCAGTTAGGACTATAGAATGTAATAGCCAAACCTCTCATTCTGGCCTATGGAGAACAGGTAGACTTACAGTAGTGAAACACGAAATTGGGTGTAATTCACTACCAGGACATGCTACTTACACCATGGCATGTGCTACCTTACACATCCAATGCACCCTACCAGAGGGGTGGCTTACATGATGCTAAGGGAAGGTTCAGGGGCTGGGAAGTGGGTGCACTTCACAGCCAAGATGGCAGTTCTGGACGGCACACAGACTCTGCAGTGGCAGGTCTGAGACACACTTTACAAGCTGCTTCTGTGGGTGGCGCAAACCAGCACTGAAGGGCCCACCAGCAGCATTTGGTTTACCAGCCCTGGGCACACACAGGCCACACTACTAGGGACTAACAGGTAAACCAAATAAGCCAATCATTGAGATACTAATTCACATGTCATATTTACACAGGGAGCATTCGCGCTGTGGCACTGAATGGCAGTGGCACAGCGCCCAGAGCATCTAATACCAGCAAAAACAGAGGAGATAACAGCAAAAAATGGAAGACAGACCCACGCCAATGGTGCCAGGTCTAACAGATACATTGTTGCATATTTATATATATATATAGATAGATAGATAGATATTTCGATGTATATACAGATATATATATATTTTCCACCAAGTATTTTGACTCACGCTCCAGTAGTTGACTTAAGGGCTCATTTAATACATATATATTTAACCATAACCATCACCAGTTAACAAACCAACGTGTTTTGACCAATATGGTCTTGATCGCGGAACCGTATTGGTCGAAACGCGTTGGGTTGTTAATTGGTGATGGTGATGGCTAAATATATATGGATTGAATGAGCCTTTAAATCAAACTCCTGGAGTGCGAATCAAAATACTTTGTGGTGAAAATATTGGCGAAATTTAGTTCCTTTCCACATGACCAGCACCGGTCGTGAGCGCACTGTAAAAGGAATCAATTGTTGGTACATATATATATATATATATTCACTGAAAAAACATAGGTTTCAGGGAGGTTATAGTTAGGAATTAGCATTTAAAAAACCTTAGATATTCACTGAAAAACCCCACAGATTTCAGGGAAATACTAGTTAGGATCACAATTCAGCCGTTATAGTTAGCTGAACTAACTATAACTCGAGCCCCCGCAATGCACTGCTGTTGATGTCACATATTACATCACTCATGCCATGGTCAGTGACATCACCGATGACATCTCAAATTACATTACTGATGACATCACTGATGACATCATCCAGTGACTGAGTGTTTCCAAAACGTTTAAAAATATTATATACACATACGCCAAGGTGTATCGAAGATTTAGTGGGTGTAAGAGTGTCTGAATGGAAGATTTAGTAGGTGTGTGACTGACTGTATAAGTGAGTGGTTAATTGTCTCTTAGTGAATGCATGTGAGAGGACTAATCTGTGTGAATGTCTGTATCAGTCTGTCAGTTGGTGTATAAGTGGCTGCATGGGTTGGTGAGTAGCTACGTGAGTGTCTATATGGATTAATGATTGGTTGTCTGAGTACCTGTATGGGTGCCTGAGTGTGTGTGTGTTGTGTGACTCCCTGCATGGATGTGTGAGCGGGTGATTCACTGGGTGTATGTGTTCATGAGAGCCTCTGCGAGGGGGTGTATGGGTGAGTGAGTGTGCATATGGCTGTGTTGGTAAGTGAATGCATGTCTCAGTGGTATATCTGTGAGTAAATACATTTGTGAAAGACAGTAAATGTGAGTGTTGGAGTACAGAAGTGACTATATGTGAGAGTCAGTGATTGTGAGAGTGGCTGTATGGATGAGTGTGTGCTTGTGTCAGTGATTGTATAAGAGAGTAAATATGTGTTAGTATCTGGATGAATACGTGAGGTGGTGTGTGTATAACTGTGTAGGTGAGTAAATGACAGTGTGATTGACTATTTGGGTGACTGGCTAAGTGTGTGAGTAACTCTATAGGCGACTGGCCGTATGTGAGTGTCTGTATGGGTGTTTGAGTGCATATATCAGTGGTTGTTTCGATGAGTGACTGTGTGCATGAGTGACTGTATGGGTGAGTGAGTGATTGTGTATAGACCTATGAATCAGTATGTTCTAACTGGTATTGGTGTGTCTATGGTTTCTAGAATGGTAGACTGTATTTTAGAGTGGGTGTATGAAAGGTTATATTAGGGTGTGAGGAGGTGCATTAGATAATAAGTGGATGATGTCATCAGTGATGTCATTTGAGATGCCATCAGTGATGTAATCAGTGATGTCATTTGAGATGCCATCAGTGATGTCATCAGGGATGTCACTGACCATGTCATGAGTGATGCAATATGTGACATCATCAGCAGTGCATTGTGGGGGCATGAGTTATAGTTAGCTCAACTAACTATAACAGCTGAATTTCTCCATTTTGTTGTGAGTGAAATGTCAGCCTAGCTATAACATCCGTATAACCTTTGGTTTTTTCAGTGAATTTCTAAGTTGTTTTTATTCCAGTTCTCAACTATAATGTCCCTGTATTGTCAGTGAATATCTATGTATTTTTTTAAATTCTATTTCCTAACTATAGCATCCCTATAACCTTTGTTTTTTTTGTGAATTTCTAAGGTTTTTTAATATTAAATTTCCTAACTACAACACTCCTGTAACCTTTGCTTTTTTCAATGAATTTCCACATCTCTGAGTGGGTCTGTGAGTAGGTGGATGAGTCAATGAGTGGGTCTCTGACTGGGTACATAAGTGTCTGAGTGGGTATGTAAGTGGGTGCATGAGTCTCCCAGTGGGTCTGTGACTGGGTGTGCGAGCCTCTGAGTGGCTTTGTGAGTCAGTGAATGAGTATCTTAGTTGATGTGTGACTGGGTGCCTAAATGTCTGAGTAGGTATGTGAGTGGGTGCATGAGTGGCTGAGTGGGTATGTGAGTGGGTGCATGAGTCACTGTGTGGGTATACAAGTGGGTGCATGAGTCTTTCAGTGGATATGTGACTGGGCACATGAGTCTCTGAGTGGGTTTGTGAGTGGGTGCAGGAGTCTCTGAGTGGGTCTGTGAGTGGGTGCATAGGAGTCTGAGTTATTATGTGAGTGGGTTGGTGTGTGTTTCAGTTGGTCTGTGAGTGGGTCCATAAGTCTCTGTGTAATGATGCAAGTGGGTGCATGAGCCTCTGAGCGGGTCTGTGAGTGGGTGCCTGAGTCTCTGAGTGGCTATGTGAGTGGGTACAGGAGTCTCTGAGTGGGTCTGTGAGTGGGGGCATAGGTGTCTGAGTGCATATGTAAGTGGGTGCATGAGTATCTCAGTGGGTCTGTGACTGGGTGTGTGAGTGTCTCAGTAGGTTTGTGAGTGGATAAATGAGTATCTGAGTGGGTCTGTGAGTGGCTGCATGAGTCTCTGAGTGGATCTTCGAGTGTGTGCATGAGTCTCAGAGTATGTCTGTGTTTGGGTGTCTGAGTCTCTGAATGGGTCTGTGAGTGGGTGCATCACTGTCTGAGTGGGTCTCTGAGTGGTTGTGTCAGTGCCTGAGTGAGTCTGTTCAGGTTGCGGCCAGTCAATCACAGCATTCCTGTTGGTGTGCCCATTTGCGATTATCTCTGATGTTCCTGTGAAATATCCACAGTCACAGATATCCCTATAAAGTTCAACTTAAATTTCTCAAGAACTACTAAACGGATTTGGATCAAATAACAAAAAGCACAATCTATGTAACAAAATTCACCTTTCTGCCAAATTTTGTGTAATTCCAATCAGCGGTTCGGGCTGTAGGTTCGACTACATGTCCTATTAGATTTAACATGAGAAAACACACTTTTTTTAGCCCCCTTTTTCTCGCCCCCGCTTCACAGATCACCCTGAAACTTGCCATGCACAACAAAACTTACTATGACACTTGTTTTGGAAGCCTTAAAGAAGCTTTATTAACAGGCACCAAAGATATAGGCAAGTCAAAAAGCACTTTTCCTATGTAAACAAGGTCCTAACCATAACTACATACTGGTGACCACCAGTGGGTAATATATATATATATATATATATATATATATATATATATATATATATATATATTCAATGAAAAAACCAAAGGTTTCACACATGTTATAGTTAGCTGGACATTTCACTCGTAAAAAACCAATGAAATTCCCCCGTTATAGTTAGTTCAGCTAACTATAACTCGCGCGCCCGCAATGCACTACTGATGACGTCACATATTACATCACTCATGACATGGTCAGTGACATCACTCATGACATCACTGATGACATCTCAAATGACATCACTGATGACATCATCCAGTGAATGTGTCTTTTTCTGAAAATTACATATGTTTTATACATGTATATCTCAAGGTCGATGGAAGAATCAATGGGTATATAAGTGTCTAAGTGGATGATTTGTTTTTGAAAAATTGATTGTATTACTGACTGATTAAGTGTATCTTATTGAATACATGGCTTAGTGAGTAATGTTTAAATATGTAAATATCTGTATCAGTCTCTCACTTTGTGTATAAGTGGCTGCATGGGTTGGTGAGTAGCTACATGAGTGTCTATAGAGGTTATTAGTTGGTTTTTTGAGTATCACTATGAGTGTCTGAGTGTCTGTATGGTTCGGTGGGGGGTATTATGTAGTGCATAGGTGCATGAATGAGTGACTCACTCTTTGTATGTGTTGAAGACAGCATGTGTGCAGGACTGTATGGGTGGATGACTGTATGCATGGATGTGTTAGTGAGTGAATGACTGTCTCAATAGTGTCTTTATGAGTAACTACATATGTTTTAAACTAGTATATGTGACTATTGGTGTATATAAGTGAGTATATGTGAGAGTGAGAGATTGAAAGAGTTCCTGTATGAATAAGTATGTGTTTCTATAAGTGATTGTTAAAAAGACTAAGTATGTGTAAGTTTCTGTTAAAGTAAGTGTGCTGGTGTGTGTATAACTGTATATGCAAGTAAATGGATGTTTGTTTCTTTATTAGCATGAGTGACTATGTGTGTGAGTAACTCTATGGATGAGTGGAATTGTGTTACAGGATGTTTAGGTGTATGAGTACATATGATGTGTGAGTACATGTATGAGTGACGGTATAGGATTGTTGGTGGATGAGTGGATGTGTATGTGGATCTTAGAATTACTGAATAGGTTGTTGTAACTGTTATTGGTATGTCCATTGTTTTGAAAATTTTAGTGTCTATTTTTGAATGTTTGTATCAAAGGTTATATTAGGGTGAGAGGAGGTCTACCACTCTGTCACAAGGATGATGTCATCAGTGATGTCATTTGAGATGTCATCAGTGATGTCATGAGTGATGTCACTGACCATGTCATGAGTGATGTAATATGTGACGTCATCAGTAGTGCATTGCGGGCGCGCGAGTTATAGTTAGCTGAACTAACTATAACGGGGGAATTTCATTGGTTTTTCACGAGTGAAATGTCCAGCTAACTATAACATGTGTGAAACCTTTGGTTTTTTCATTGAATTTCTAAGGTTTTTTAAATGCTAATTCCTAACTATAACGTGTGTGAAACCCATGTTTTTTTCAGTGAATTTGCAAGGTTTTTTAAATGCTAATTCCTAACTATAACGTGTGTGAAACCCATGGTTTTTTCAGTGAATTTGCAAGGTTTTTTAAATGCTAATTTTTTTTTCTTTCTTTTTTTTTTTTTACATATTTTTATTTTAATTTTCTATCCTTTTTTAAAGACTATGGTTAAATTTTTAAAATTCTATAATATGTTTTTTTTAATATATTTTATAAAATAAACATGTAAAATTTATTAGCAATACATTTTTTCTTTTTTTTTTCTTTTTTTTTTAGTACGCGTACCGTAAGCTTACGGTAAGCGTACGGTTTACGCAACGTCCGTAATTTATCTACGCTGTTTGCGTATAGTTACGCAATTTGCGTAGTCGCGCGTACTCCGCGTGGGACGCGTACGCGTGTACGCTACACGCGCACGTTACGCGGAAGTGTCGGGGAGTGACTGTTAAGCGCATGCGCGGAAGCGCGTGTCTTTTTTACGCGCATGCGTACTTTTGCCGTAAGCGTACCGTAAGCGTACCGTAAGCGTACGTTAGGTCATGTGATCATGAAACACAACTTTTGATTGGTTGAAACTACTTTCAGTTCTAGAACTCTCCTACACCACACCCATTCCCCTCATTTCTGCTTGTGATCCCTTAGGAGAAGGAGCTGGGTTGTCTTTGTGATACGATGGCAGAACAGCAGAGCTCTTCTGAGAGTGAGGCTAGCAGCACTACCTTGAGGCAGAGAGCGAGGAAACAAAAGACCTCTTACGTATGGGATTATTTTACTTTTCCAGAAGGCCAGCAAAAGGTAAATGCACCCTTAGTGACTTGCAAGCTGTGTAAGCGTGTACTTTCAAGAGGTAATCCTGACAGGAAGTATTCCTTTGGGAATCACACCATGATGAGACACCTTAAGGATGTACACAGAAGGACACATGCTCGACTTACTGAAGGTAACCCTTCAGTAAATCAACCAAGCACATCCACAGCAGCTCAGCCTGGACCATCATCTGCAGAGCCGAGTCCTTCTTCTGCAGGTCAGGTGAGCCCTTCATCTGTGGGGGGAGCATCTCCTTTTTCTGGTCCTCTGGAAATTAACCCTCGGTTTGCGAGGGTTGAAGTACGGTGCGCCCATTGTCACGATCTAATTACTTATAGGGAGACCAGTGTTTCCCTAGTGAACAGTAAAATAGATCAGCACACTTGTCGTACCGTCTAATATTCCCAATCTTTCTTTCCTCTGTCCCTGCATGAACACAACGGCTCTTTTAAGAGCCAACCTTACCTTTCATCTATTTTTTATATATGTTTTTAAAAACTTTTTTTTTTTTTTTTTACCGTACGCGTACGGTGCGCGTAATTTTTTATTTTTTTTTAAAAAAACACTAAAAATCAATTATCACATTACAAGGTCCTTGAGAGACTACAATTAAAAACTGCAAATGTGATTGTAGAGAAGTGGAAAAAAGGGACCATGACATTATTGACTTACCATAGCCACTCAAAAAAAGATTTATTCATTTTATTTATTTTTAATTGCTTTTTAAATGGTTATAGTTTTCGAAAATTTTCTATCTCAATCTGAAAAAAAAGAAAAAAGTATTAATATTTAATAAAACATTTAATAATACAGTACACATATTTACATATTTTTCAAAAAATATTTGTGCCTTTTTTTTGCTGTTTTCAGAAAATATTACATTTCACTATAAATTGTGAAAGCAATTGCATTCATCATTTAACAGCAGGCAAAAAAAAATTAACAATCTCAAAGATTGTTTTTAAAAAAGCCCAGAATCTCTTTTTTCATAAACATAACTTTAAAGAAATGCATAATATTCTAAAAAAATATCATCTAATATCTATACTTATTTCTTTAAAATACCGTCTGACATTTTTGTTTCAGAAGTATAATCACAATAATATATGTTAAATAACTCCACAATACATCTGGTTCCATTTCCTTTAGGCCAAATAGTAATTTTAAAATTCTTTTTTTGTTTAATTTCCAATGGTAATCCAATAAAAAACAAAAGTTTAAATTGTATAGATGTCACCGTTTCTCTGTAACATTTTGGTTTCCGAAAGATTAATTAATAATTAAATAAGTCCACAATAGAATTGTTTACTTTTCCGCATGGCCAAATAGTAATTTTAAAAATCTTTTTTGAAAAAATTTCCAATGGCAATCCAATAACATTCCAAAATTTAAATTGTGCAGATGTTACCGATTTTTTCTAAATTTTTGGTTTTCCAAAATTTCCTTAAAAAATGGAAAAATTCCACATTACAATTGGTTACCTTTCCATTAGGCCAAATGATAATTTGTTAAATCTTTTTATTTGTAAATTCCAAATGGTAATCCAATAAAATGGTAAAATTGTTTTCTCCAGATGTTGCCAAATCTCTCTAAAATTTAGGTTTCAGGAAGATTGGATAGGAATTTGCTAAATCAAAAGGCAAACGTTGCTTAAAAATCAATTGGGAATCATTACACAGTGTCCAGCCTTTTTCACATTTAAGATAAACTGTGTAATGACCAGAAGTTACAGTAGGTCCATCATGGAAAATTATTGCAACTGTTACAAAAGTTTTTCCTGAAATTGATATTTGCTGTCCTGTAAACTTCTTTATTAAAGTATCCAATTTTGAACCATCAGCTCTACATCGTTGCATCATTAAAATTACATACTGTCTGTATTCCTTTAAAATTAATGTTGAAAACATGTCAGATTTACACTCACTGCATTGCATGCTATGATTAGCATCTTTAACTAATTTAGCAAAAGTGACTGTTTTACTCTCTGGCAATGTTAAATAAATAAACCTTTCAGAATCAACATTAGAGCCACATATATTATAACAGTTTTCACAACTATGTTCCCATTTATAAGAGAGACCAAAAATATTTTGTATTTGTACCCCTTCCTCTTCCAGTACCTGAAGAAAATATATCAAGAATTCCTGTGCATCTTGCTGTACATTTTGAGAAAACTGTGTTCGTCCTGAACATACATCTAAAAGTTTTCTAATTTCAGTAGCACTTTCTATTTGAGTTTTATCATTACTCAGCTTTTCAAAAAGGAGACTCAGCACAGTACAGAATCTTTTTCCCTGATTTACTATTATCTGCTCTTGCAAACTTTCCAGATAAAATGCAACATTCAGCACTACATTAGCGTAGCAGTTGACACCAGAGCTATTTTCAAAATGACATCCTACAACCTGTTCTTCATTTTCCTTATTCTTTTTGCTTGCAATTACATCACTCCTCTTTTTTTTCCTCCTCTCTACATCTTCATTACAGATATTCTCATTTCTCCTTTTACGAGAAACTACACGTTTCTCCAACACAGGATACTGACCTAAATGAGGAGCATAGTTTCTTCTTAATCTATTATACTCCTTTACACAGTTTGTATCAGCACTAACTTTTGAATCATCAAAGTCTATCATGAATAAACCTGATAATGTTTTCACTCGTGACAAAGCAACATATGCCATACCTTCTTTGAACACAGTTGAACCAATGTTCACAAATGCACAATCTACAGTCAATCCTTGAGACTTGTGAATAGTTACAGCATATGCTAGAGAAAACGGAAACTGCTTCCTACGTACATATAAGTCTTTCACAAGCATGAAACGAACTGTACAACGACAAATATCTTTAACTTCTTCTATCTGATCAAATTTTATTTTTAAACATTCAATTCCATCTTTTTTCTGATAATTAATAAAACCCACAACTCTTCCCATAGCTCCATTAACTAAACCTTTTTCAACATCCAAATTTCTCCTTAAAAATACTCTACAGTTCATGCAAACATATAGATTTTTTTCTAATCCAGCTGTTTTGGAAATCTTCTTCTCTAGTGAATCCAATTTATTTTTCAGTGTGCCTGTTAATGTGACAGTAATTCTTCCATCCTCAATTTTGTCCACTGCTTCCAATTTCCTGATATCTTCCTTTTCCAATTTCAAAAGCTCCTCATTGAATATTGAGCCCTCACGTAGAGTTGGCATTAAGCAGATGACACTTTTGTTTTCTGCAATGTTCTTGTATATCTTCTCTGCAACTATTTCTTCCTTTGGAAATAAATTATGTAGCAGCCGAGTCTGTAATGCTTTTTTGCCAGCTTCTGTGAGTAGTCCAATCCTGATATCTTTCAGAATACTTCCATATTCTTCATCGTTTGCTTGCCTCATATTAGTTGTAAGTTCCTTGTACTCAAAGAAAGACCAAATATTTGCATTACCGATGCTTCCCAATGACTTCTTCGTGTCTTCATGTGTCACAGTATTAAACACTGCTTGTCCTTTACTGGAGTAAGTTGCAAAAGATCTCCAAAAACTATGACGTGTTTTCCTCCAAATAACACGTCATAGTCTGACTTCAGAATTTGCTGCATTCTTAAATGCACAAAGGCAAGCATTAAGTTCGATACCATGCTCACCTCATCAATAATGAGAACTTGCATCTTCTTCAATACTCTTGAAACTTCCAAGCATGCTTCTCCAGTTAGCTTGTTGTATTGTATTTTGTTCTCATGCTCCACTGGTAACATTAGCAAACGATGTAAAGTGATTCCTTTTATGTTATATGCTGCTAACCCAGTTGGAGCAGTAACCACACAAGACAAAGTAGAATCCGTTTTTTGCTGTAGGTAGCTTCTGATGACTTTTATAAGGAAACTTTTTCCAGTTCCAGCTTGTCCGCTTACATACATCCTGATTGGATGAAATGATGTGCATGAGCACTCTTTTTTTTCATGTAGAAATCCGTGATCAATTTTGTTTCTGATCTCTTCATAAATTTGTTGCTGCTCTTGATTCAGTTGTCTTTCCAAATTTTGTAAGTCTATAAATTCTTCTTGAGCTTGATTCATAGCTGTTTCCACTTCATTCATGGCTATTGATGCTTCATTTTCAACGATTGGTTGTCCTAGGGGATCTTGACTGAGTGTTCCTGAACTTTGGCTGTCCTGAGAACTGTCTCTAGCTATTTCTGCTGCAATTGTAGTTTCCTGTTCAATTTCTTCATTTAACATTTGCAGATAAGTTGTGAATGTTCTGCATTGTATGCTGTCTTTGCAAGCATTAAATGAATCTTCATAGCTTTGAAATTCTCCCAGTAGTTCATCCTCTGTACGCCATGGTTTAAACAGCTGTAAAAGAGCCAAGTAGTAAAATTCCTTTTTGTCAGTAGTGTCGCAACTCAGCTTCCGGTGATTTATCAAACTTCCTTTTGTTTGCTTCACCAAACATCCTTCCTCACCAATGACTTTATATTTTCCATTGTTGATGTCTTCTGCGGCTTTCCGTGAATAAATGTAGTTCTGCAGCACTTCATAGAGACACATGTTCTCCAGATGATGACTTCTCTTTGGGTAATATGTATCCAACATGTTTGATTTCAAAATATCTGTACTTTCTGGGTCATTCTCGGCCAAATATTCAATTTCTCCAACAGATTTCAGTACCCGATTTCTCATTGCTGCAAGGCCTAAACTTGCCCAAATTCTTCTTCTTGATTTCGAGTAGAGACTTGCAGAAGATAACCTATCTGAACATTCGTAGGATCCAATTTCTCGATGCGATAACATCTTCAAACTGAAACTGTACCGCTTCTTACTGACAGTTTTCTCGTGAGAAATCTATTCCCACATTTCCTTCAATTCTGTTTTTTCTGATTTCGTAATGTAAGACGTTACATATCGAGCAACAGTAATGGAATTGTCAGCTACATACTGTATATCAATGTTAGCGTTCCACATGGATAAAATCACTGGGTTGTAGTCATTTATATTTTTTGATTCTTCTTTTCTTTTAAGGTTGTAGGTATTCTTAGGTGATTTTCTTGTGATAGTATGTCTCACAGCGGACATAAAACTGTTAACTCTTCCTTTTGAAAGAACAGGTCTAGGAAATCCAAATCGACATTTAGTGTAGTATTTATCTTTGCTCTTGTATTTCCGTCGACAGTATTTTCCACACCGATGACTTTGGAAACGTAAAACTTGCTCCTTTAACTTTTTCTCTTCTGTGCTTTTTGGTATAGCACATGTTGCATATTCTTCAATGTAAGATAACACTGCTTCATCAGTATCTGTTCCAAACTTTGGGGCATCCTTGATCCACAACAGCATATGAATATGAGGAGCACCTCTTGCCTGGTACTCTTTTCTCCAAAAGAAATCCACTACTTCTCCTAGAGGTGGATTTTTTTTATTGCAGATGAAGGACATCATAGCCTCAAATCTATGATTGAAATATCTGCAAACATTAACCGGATCCAATGAGCACAGTTCTCCTGCTGTTTTGTATTCGATGTTTTTAATGTTTGAATTTGCCTCTCGTAGAAAATCCAGTAAATCATCCCAAGCGTATTCGGCACAGCTTAGGGTAAGGAACCATGTTGGTGTTCCTAAATTCCGTAACATGCATTTTAATTCATCATGGCGTCGGTACCAATATTCATTTGTCCCACGCTGACAAGCCATCAGATTGATCAGTTGTGTTTCCAAATGATCATCTCGGTGCTGCACTTTCTCCATAAAATCCTTAGCAGACACATTTTGCAAATGTACTCCACTTTTTAAAATGTGATTTACTGCATAAGACAGTGCAGACAAGTCGCTTTCAAATAAAAGATGGAACAAATAAGGAATACTTTGTCGAAATCTGGGATCTTCAGCATATAGTCTTGTAGTCCGATACTCAGAAGCTGGAATCTGTTCCGGACGTTCATCGTATCGTCCTCCTTTTCCTTTAGGAAACAGCTGGGGAAAACATCGAGCTTCCAAGCTCTCCTCCCATACACTCACGGGAGTTCCTTTTGCTTTCTTCATCTGAAATAGATCAATATTGTCTCCCATAACTTCTTTTGAATGAAGAGGATGTATGCTAAAATGTTCATAAATTTCTTCTTCCTTTGACTTGTCCACTTTTTCAATTTGTCCAGTTGGTGTTTCTGTGTCTTCTTGTAAACCTTCTTCTTCTTCTTCTTCTATATCAATTGATTCATACCATTTGTTATTCCTTTTCAAATACAAATTTGCTCTTTGTACTTTCCGTACATCTACCAGCTCCTGCCAAATCTTCTTATTCTTTGTAGGTACACCATTAACCAGAATAATTAATGATTCAGTTTCCAAAGTATCCGCATCAATAGTTTCCATATTTTTTTTCAAATCCAAGGGCAAATACACCACTCTACCTTTTAAACCTCTCAGTAAATCTGAAGGAGGTAATTTACCAGTTTCGGGCTCCATACGTACTATGGTCTGGAACGGATGAACACATTGAATGAGTATAGACTCATATGTATTTAATTCAGAAAGTTCAGCAGGAATAGCATCCAATTCTAAATTATTATGTACAGCTCTGGTCGGCATTCTATTTTCCTCTAACTTGTTGTAACAGTATTTACAAATACGCTGAACTTCACCCAATTCAAAACAATTTTCAAGAAATATATAGGTGGCAAAATCCTTCCACTTATAATTATCTTCATTTTCACTCTTTCTGTAGAGATCAACATACCTGGTTTGTTTTCTATAATGAGTTCTGCGGCAACAAATACAAGTTGTATTTGGTCTTTCATTAGAGATTATTGCAAATTTTGTTATGTGATCATTAAATGTCTTACTTACACAGGGTTCTACATTTTCTTCCACTTATTCCTCATTTACTGTGTCCTTCTCTGCACTGTTTTGTTCAGGACCAAAGTAACAAAACTGAATTTCATCAACAACCTTCTCTACATCTGATACCGTTCCACGGAACAGAGCCCTATTCAATTCATCTAACTTTATTGCTGGACTTTTAGCAAAATACAACCGTCTCACAAACTTTCTCATTTCAGTATGATGAACAGCCAGCATCCTAAAATGATGGAAAACACTATTACACACTTTTCTAGATAGACAAGCCAGAGAATGACCCTGCAAACCAGTATTCTCTCTCACTCTGCATGGATCTAGACTTTGAAGCACCTTAATCTTCTGTTTCACACTTTTTTTGCTATATTCTCTTAGAAACTCACGAAATTTATCAATAGATTCCTGACGCACAGTGCAAATACTACTACAATTCCAAGTGTACACTGGGGCTTTAGGACGTCTCCCCATAGCCTCATCCGCCATCACTTGTACCTCATCTCTTGGAACCATTATCTCCTTCTCCATTATGCAACCATTTTTCACTTCATAAGCACGACCTCTGGTGTCAACTGCATGCAGCAAACTATTACTTTGAAAATAGCTCTCTTCATTAAAAAAAGGTTCACTACTTGAACTATGCATCCATTTTCCTAAAAACACTTTACAAAAGTTTGTTCTGTTCACTACTCTTTTCCTTTTGCTATGTGATTTCAGTACATTATCAACAAAAAACGTGGGAGAAGGTCCAAGGGAAAGGTTTTAAAGACCAGCAGGTTGTGAATCCCCTTAACCAAATATTGTAACACTGAACAACCTGGGTCTAGTACTGGGTCAGCAGGGATAAACAAAAGGCAAAACCACTCATTCTAACATCTCTTGGTTAGAGAAGAACCCTTTAGGGAACAGAACCCATCAATCACCGAAGAATCAGTGTATTGTCATCATCTGGGTCTGTCTCTCCTGTCACACCACACCAGAGCTAGAGAGAACAGCCTGGTCGCGGGTCAGGGGAGAAGGCGTACAAGGGTTGTAAACAGTACCAGAAATGACAAGAAAACAGTGGGTTCTCCTTCGTGTGAAAAGGGGTTCAAAAAAAGTGCAGCGCTAAATCAAAAAATGT
This sequence comes from Triturus cristatus, assembly GCF_964204655.1. NCBI lineage: Eukaryota > Metazoa > Chordata > Amphibia > Caudata > Salamandridae > Triturus > Triturus cristatus. The sequence continues at coordinate 568,488,710 of NC_140595.1, forward strand.
GAATAAAAATGGCTAGAGAAACTCAAAAGTGCTTTAATCGGTAGAGCACCTCTGCCAAAATTAAAAAGCAAAATGGCAATTTAGCATAAATACATCGTCATTATGCTCATTGTCCATAGTATGTGGTCGACATGTTTCTGCCCACTGGGATCTACAAAGTATCGAGGGCATTCATCAGGACCTTAATATTGCTGCTACTATGAATAAGTAAAATTGTAAAAGTATATTAAATTACAGACATTCCTACCACCGGTTGAACTCCATGGATGTAAAAACCGGATACCTAGGGAAGTGGAAAAACATAAATAAGGAGATGCGAAGAGCTATCCATGTTGATAAGACCAGCAAACAACAGTATAAATATACCGCCATACAAAACACAAATTTTTGTGTTAGTAACATCTAAAAGTGTATTAGATTGCACTTACCCTACAAATGTGGGTGATACCCTCACCTCAACCTGGCTCTACTCAGGGAAGGGGGCCCCGCTCTGATAAATGGCATACTTTGTGCCTCCACCTATTTTAGAGACATGGACAAACTTTATACTTCTTAGTCATTTGGTATGGGGAACATAAAGATCTAGGCATGTTTTACAACAGCCGTGTTTCTTTTTTCCTTTCCCCTTTATCAGAGCGGGGCCCCCTTCCCTGAGTAGAGCCAGGTTGAGGTGAGGGTATCACCCACATTTGTAGGGTAAGTGCAATCTAATACACTTTTAGATGTTACTAACACAAAAATTTGTGTTTTGTATGGCGGTATATTTATACTGTTGTTTGCTGGTCTTATCAACATGGATAGCTCTTCGCATCTCCTTATTTATGTTTTTCCACTTCCCTAGGTATCCGGTTTTTACATCCATGGAGTTCAACCGGTGGTAGGAATGTCTGTAATTTAATATACTTTTACAATTTTACTTATTCATAGTAGCAGCAATATTAAGGTCCTGATGAATGCCCTCGATACTTTGTAGATCCCAGTGGGCAGAAACATGTCGACCACATACTATGGACAATGAGCATAATGACGATGTATTTATGCTAAATTGCCATTTTGCTTTTTAATTTTGGCAGAGGTGCTCTACCGATTAAAGCACTTTTGAGTTTCTCTAGCCATTTTTATTCACATTTTTTGATTTAGCGCTGCACTTTTTTTGAACCCCTTTTCACACGAAGGAGAACCCACTGTTTTCTTGTCATTTCTGGTACTGTTTACAACCCTTGTACGCCTTCTCCCCTGACCCGCGACCAGGCTGTTCTCTCTAGCTCTGGTGTGGTGTGACAGGAGAGACAGACCCAGATGATGACAATACACTGATTCTTCGGTGATTGATGGGTTCTGTTCCCTAAAGGGTTCTTCTCTAACCAAGAGATGTTAGAATGAGTGGTTTTGCCTTTTGTTTATCCCTGCTGACCCAGTACTAGACCCAGGTTGTTCAGTGTTACAATTTCAGTACATTAACCATTTTGTCTAATGTACGCATCCTATTCAAAATTAAAATGAATAGTTTCCTTTTTAATGCTAATGCCTTTGCTGCAATGGCTTCAATTTCTTTTTTTCTCTTAAAAAACTTTGCCTTTTGCTTATATTTCTTCACATCCTTTATCAAATTGGACATAACTCTCCTCTGAAACATTTTTCTACGTATCTCTTTAAACGCTGTTTTTCTGTTTAAGTTTATCTTTTGAGTTGCAGAAGGTATATTTGCATTAACTAAATTCTCAATTTTTTCCTGTCCTTTTCGATTCAAATCATTATTTCCAGTACAGACATTTTGTACATTTTTCCTTTTTTTGAATATGTTCCTTAGAAAATCTTTTGTTTGCTTACCAGAAGATTTTTTCTTCTTCCCAACATGAGCATCTTCAACTAACTTAGGTCCTCCAGTTGTCTTCAAATATAGGTTTTTTTTTCTGCTCTTTTTTTGCTCTGGATTTTGTAGGCATCTTAAATTTTGTTCACTGCTCTTCAGCAATACCTGAAAAAAACTAAAAAAAAAATCCTTTATTTTATTTAAATATATTACTACATTTGTTTTCACATTAGTCACAAAACGAAATTTCTTTGCCAATTTGAAAGCACACTTACTGCTCTTTTTTTTGGCAAGTGATAAACACTTTTACAGACTGACACATTATGAATCCACTTTTCAGATTTTTTACAAAGCACATGTCCAAACTGCTTTTTCAGACCAGCATCATTTCTAACCTGGGTGTCTGCCTACACTCCAGCAAGGGCAACCAGCCTTAGTGATGCTGAATGTATTTGCATTACTGACTGAAACCTCAAACCCCACTCGCTTGTGAATACTGTGCATGATTCCACATGGTAAGCAGCTACCTGTGTGCTAAGAGTCTGCTTCTGCACCAAAAAATGTCTCCCCCTTTCCATCTAATGCAACTTTGAAATCACCAGAGCAATACGCAATAAATCTATGCCTGTAATTCTTATTTGCACACAGAGTCATGTTTTCACATTAGTCACAAAACAAAATTTCTTTGCCAATTTGAAAGCACACTTACTGCTCTTTTTTTTGGCAAGTGATAAACACTTTTACAGACTGACACATTATGAATCCACTTTTCAGATTTTTTACAGAGCACATGTCCAAACTGCTTTTTCAGACCAGCATCATGTGTAACCTGGTTCTCTGCCTACACTCCAGCAAGGGCAACCAGCCTTAGTGATGCTGAATGTATTTGCATTACTGACTGAAACCTCAAACCCCACTCGCTTGTGAATACTGTGCATGATTCCACATGGTAAGCAGCTACCTGTGTGCTAAGAGTCTGCTTCTGCACCAAAAAATGTCTCCCCCTTTCCATCTAATGCAACTGTGAAATCACCAGAGCAATACGCAATAAATCTCTGCCTGTAATTCCTTTTTGCACACAGAGTCATGTTTTCACATTAGTCACAAAACGAAATTTCTTTGCCAATTTGAAAGCACACTTACTGCTCTTTTTTTTGGCAAGTGATAAACACTTTTACAGACTGACACATTATGAATCCACTTTTCAGATTTTTTACAGAGCACATGTCCAAACTGCTTTTTCAGACCAGCATCATGTATTTGAATTTAAATTTGAATGAATTTAAAATTTCTTATAGAGCGCTCATATACCTGCGGTTTCTTGGCGCTATTACTGACAGGATCCTAGTTAAAAGGCAGTGGGAGCAAGAGAGTTGTTATTCGAAAGATTTCGTGAATAGGTAGGTCTTAAGTTGTTTACGGAATTGTGGGTAAAGAGAGATGGTGCGGAGTTCAAGGGGAAGAGAGTTCCAGAGGGTCGGGGCGAGGGTGGCAAATTTAGAACCTCCCCACTTCTTTCTCCGATAGCGTGGGATGGTGAGGAGGGACTGGGAGGACGAACGAAGTTCCCTGGTGGGGATATAGGAGACAATCTCGGAGGAGATGAATTCAGGTGCGAGTCCGTGTCGAGCCCGGAAGGTGATGGAAGCAAGCTTGAATTCAATTCTGGCTCGCACAGGGAGCCAGTGAAGTGATTTCAGGAGCGGGGTAGAGTGGTGGAATTTGGGGAGTTTAAAAACCAGGCGGGCCGCCTGGTTTTGGATCTGTTGCAGGCGACGCAAACTGTAGGCGGGTAAGCCGGCATACAGTGCGTTGCCGTAGTCCAGGCGGGATACCACCATGGCCAGGATGATGAGTTTTAGAGCAGAAAAGGTGAAGAAACAGGACACCCTACGTATAGTGCGCAGTGAAAGAAAGGAAGAAGATACCACAGAGCTAACCTGGGAGTGAAGGGTGAGTTGAGAATTAAGTTTTATGCCAAGTGTTTTAACTGAGGAAGCGGGGGTAGGAGGAGGGCCAAGAGAAGGGGGCCAGAAAAGAGGGGACCAGGGGCTGGATGAACCACCCGTCAACACCAACTCGGTTTTGTCAGGGTTGAGTTTAAGGTGGTTGTGGTTCATCCAGTCCCTGATGTGAAGCATGACAGATTGAAAGTTTAGAATAGAGGAAGGAGAAGACAGATTGAAGACAAGCTGGAGGTCGTCCGCATAGTTAAATACGCCGACCTCCATCTGTTGAAGAGAGAAGATTAGGGGAGCAATGTACAGGTTAAACAGGAGGGGAGAAAGGGAGGAACCTTGGGGAACCCCGCACTGAACTTTCCGGACGTCCGCCGTGAAGTCACCCAGTCGAACAGCCTGGGTGCGGTCGCTCAGGAAGGAGGACAACCAGACCAGGGCGGTCCCCCCGATCCCCGCCGCTCCGATACGGGAGAGGAGGATGGTATGATCCACCGTATCGAAGGCGGCTGAGAGATCGAGGAGCACAAGGGCCTGGCGCTGATTGGTGTCCATGCCCTCCCTGAGGGTGTCCAGGACCGACAGGACAACGGACTCCGTAGAGTGTGCGGGGCGGAAACCGGCTTGACGGGGGGCAAGAGCACCATAATTCTCCACAAAGGAGCTCAGAGCGCAGGTTACGTGGCGCTCGAGCACCTTGGCCAAGAATGGTAGGAGGGAGATAGGACGGAAATTGGCGGGGACAGAGGGATCTGCCCCGGGTTTTTTTAAAATAGGCACAATTACCGCAGATTTCAAGGGTTTAGGGACGATGCCTTGGGCGAGAGAGCTGTTAAGAAGATGAAGGGGAGGGTCAGGACAGGAAACAAAAATATGGCGGAGAATGTGAGCGGGACAACCTGGGTGTCTGCCTACACTCCAGCAAGGGCAACCAGCCTTAGTGATGCTGAATGTATTTGCATTACTGACTGAAACCTCAAACCCCACTCGCTTGTGAATACTGTGCATGATTCCACATGGTAAGCAGCTACCTGTGTGCTAAGAGTCTGCATCTGCACCAAAAAATGTCTCCACCTTTCCATCTAATGCAACTGTGAAATCACCAGAGCAATACGCAATAAATCTATGCCTGTAATTTCTATTTGCACACAGAGTCATGTTTTCACATTAGTCACAAAACGAAATTTCTTTGCCAATTTGAAAGCACACTTACTGCTCTTTTTTTTGGCAAGTGATAAACACTTTTACAGACTGACACATTATGAATCCACTTTTCAGATTTTTTACAGAGCACATGTCCAAACTGCTTTTTCAGACCAGCATCATGTGTAACCTGGTTGTCTGCCTACACTCCAGCAAGGGCAACCAGCCTTAGTGATGCTGAATGTATTTGCATTACTGACTGAAACCTCAAACCCCACTCGCTTGTGAATACTGTGCATGATTCCACATGGTAAGCAGCTACCTGTGTGCTAAGAGTCTGCTTCTGCACCAGAAAATGTCTCCCCCTTTCCATCTAATGCAACTGTGAAATCTCCAGAGCAATACGCAATAAATCTCTGCCTGTAATTCCTATTTGCAAACAGAGTCATGTTTTCACATTAGTCACAAAACGAAATTTCTTTAACAATTTGAAAGCACACTTACTGCTCTTTTTTTTGGCAAGTGATAAACACTTTTACAGACTGACACATTATGAATCCACTTTTCACATTTTTTACAAAGCACATGTCCAAACTGCTTTTTCAGACCAGCATCATGTGTAACCTGGGTGTCTGCCTACACTCCAGCAAGGGCAACCAGCCTTAGTGATGCTGAATGTATTTGCATTACTGACTGAAACCTCAAACCCCACTCGCTTGTGAATACTGTGCATGATTCCACATGGTAAGCAGCTACCTGTGTGCTAAGAGTCTGCATCTGCACCAAAAAATGTCTCCACCTTTCCATCTAATGCAACTGTGAAATCACCAGAGCAATAAGCAATAAATCTATGCCTGTAATTCCTATTTGTACACAGAGTCATGTTTTCACATTAGTCACAAAACGAAATTTCTTTGCCAATTTGAAAGCACACTTACTGCTCTTTTTTTTGGCAAGTGATAAACACTTTTACAGACTGACACATTATGAATCCACTTTTCAGATTTTTTACAAAGCACATGTCCAAACTGCTTTTTCAGACCAGCATCATTTGTAACCTGGGTGTCTGCCTACACTCCAGCAAGGGCAACCAGCCTTAGTGATGCTGAATGTATTTGCATTACTGACTGAAACCTCAAACCCCACTCGCTTGTGAATACTGTGCATGATTCCACATGGTAAGCAGCTACCTGTGTGCTAAGAGTCTGCATCTGCACCAAAAAATGTCTCCCCCTTTCCATCTAATGCAACTGTGAAATCACCAGAGCAATACGCAATAAATCTATGCCTGTAATTCCTTTTTGCACACAGAGTCATGTTTTCACATTAGTCACAAAACGAAATTTCTTTGCCAATTTGAAAGCACACTTACTGCTCTTTTTTTTGGCAAGTGATAAACACTTTTACAGACTGACACATTATGAATCCACTTTTCAGATTTTTTACAAAGCACATGTCCAAACTGCTTTTTCAGACCAGCATCCTGTGTAACCTGGGTGTCTGCCTACACTCCAGCAAGGGCAACCAGCCTTAGTGATGCTGAATGTATTTGCATTACTGACTGAAACCTCAAACCCCACTCGCTTGTGAATACTGTGCATGATTCCACATGGTAAGCAGCTACCTGTGTGCTAAGAGTCTGCTTCTGCACCAAAAAAAGTCTCCCCCTTTCCATCTAATGCAACTGTGAAATCACCAGAGAAATACGCAATAAATCTCTGCCTGTAATTCCTTTTTGCACACAGAGTCATGTTTTCACATTAGTCACAAAACGAAATTTCTTTGCCAATTTGAAAGCACACTTACTGCTCTTTTTTTTTGGCAAGTGATAAACACTTTTACAGACTGACACATTAGGAATCCACTTTTCAGATTTTTTACAAAGCACATGTCCAAACTGCTTTTTCAGACCAGCATCATGTGTAACCTGGGTGTCTGCCTACACTCCAGCAAGGGCAACCAGCCTTAGTGATGCTGAATGTATTTGCATTACTGACTGAAACCTCAAACCCCACTCGCTTGTGAATACTGTGCATGATTCCACATGGTAAGCAGCTACCTGTGTGCTAAGAGTCTGCTTCTGCACCAAAAAATGTCTCCCCCTTTCCATCTAATGCAACTGTGAAATCACCAGAGCAATACGCAATAAATCTATGCCTGTAATTGCTATTTGCACACAGAGTCATGTTTTCACATTAGTCACAAAACAAAATTTCTTTGCCAATTTGAAAGCACACTTACTGCTCTTTTTTTTGGCAAGTGATAAACACTTTTACAGACTGACACATTATGAATCCACTTTTCAGATTTTTTACAGAGCACATGTCCAAACTGCTTTTTCAGACCAGCATCATGTGTAACCTGGTTGTCTGCCTACACTCCAGCAAGGGCAACCAGCCTTAGTGATGCTGAATGTATTTGCATTACTGAGTCCAACCTCAAACCCTTAAACTATTCTTTTATTATACCAGTACACCTTAATTTATTGTGAAAACATAGTCCATATTATTTTACATGTTCCTCACATTTAAATTTCTCCCAAAACAGAAAATAATAAACACAACTTCAACAAAAAGAATTGCATTTCTATTATTCATTTCTTAATTTACCATATACATCCCCTCTCAGACTCTAAACTCACCTTTAAAATTAGTTAGTTGTGAAAGAAATGTGGCACTCAAACAGCAGATTATCAGAGCCAGGATCTCTGTTCTCTACACCTCTCTCCTCTCAGCAGAACCAGATAATGGCAAACTTTCCCTCTCTTTTTCCACACATATACATGTTAGTTTCAAATCTCAGTGCTTGCCCCTTTTTTTCAAATGTAATCACACATTTCTATTGGTTGAAAACCCAACCCTTTTCCAAAAGTACCCTTCCCCCAACTTGACTTCTGCCTAGTACCCTTCCCCCAACTTGACTTCTGCCTGCTACCATAGCAACAGCTCATGGAACACTGCTGCGTGGAGTCAGGTCAGAAGTTCGCCAAACAATGTTTCAATTCCAAAGAGCAAGAGTGCTTGACTTTTCAAACCTAACAGCAAATCCATAGTACTGTTCTTTGGTAACACATTTTTCTGTACCAATACAAAACATGCTTCTATTAATTTACACATACAGCCTAGTTTTTATTCTAGAATGGTATGAAACAGCCAATCAGTTCTTTTTTTTTTAAAAAAAATATGTATGCCTCCATTTCCAAACTGTCTTTCTTTTCATATTGCCATTCTACTGAAAGACACCTCCTGAGTGCATCCAGTTCTCCTTTGAAGATGTTCACAGTGTGGATTGTAGGGCACAGCTATGTCTTCTGGAGTGAAAAGTATGCAGAGAAAACAGATATGGTGAGAGACCTTGCTTTGCCAAATGTAGACATTAAATGGATTGGTCAGAGAGGGTTAAAGTGGCACCAATTGATGCCATTGGTGAAATCCTTCATGCACATCCAACACCCTGACCTCATAATAGTGCACTGTGGTGGCAATGACCTAGGCACTTTGACTGGGGTAGGTCTGGAAATGCTTATGAAGGACACCTTTGCACAACTGTTTTCACTTTTCCCTAAAACTGCCTTTGTGTTTTCTAACATATGCCAAAGGCAAAAATGGAACTGGTCCAATCATTTCTGTCCGCAGATTGACAAAGCAAGGAAGCACGTCAACAAATCTGTTTCTGCTTTCCTCCGTGACTATGGTATGGGTTCCATTTACCACAACAACTTGCGTTATGACATGCAAGACATTTATAGAGGAGATGGTGTACACTTCAATGATGAAGGGAACAGAGTCTTCCTCTTGAACCTTAGACTCTGCATCGGTACTTACTTGTAGGTACCACTAAAAAATCACTTAATAAACACAACGGCTCTTTTTAGAGCCCCCTAATATCTAAACACTTAAATCTGATTTTCATTTATTTATTTTTTTTTTTTTCTACCGTACGCTTACCGTACGCGTACCCCGTGATTTTTTTTAAAATCAATAAATGTTTTCTTTGTACTTTTCTGTCCTTCTTTGACCCCCTTACAAATGTTAGGGGGTCTGTAACTCTCCTCCTTGCCCCCTTTTCTTGTTATCACTCTTTTTTTTCTGAGTGAAACACACGAAATGGCGGCCGCCGCTTCCTGGTTTCGACCGATTCGAATGTTTACTAAGATCTAAGAGCCAATCAGAATCGCGCTTGCGCACGCCACCGTACGCGTACGGTAAGCGTACCGTAAGCGCACCGTAAGCTGGCTCAGATATATATATTGATTTAAAGGCTATTTTCTCAGAATCTACTGAACAGATTTACACCAAACCAACAAAAGGCACTTCCTTGACCTGAGGACTACCTCTCTGCCAAATTTCAAGTAATTCTGTTCAGCCGTTCGGGCTGTAGCTGTGTCTAAAGGTCCTATGGAAAAATGCATGGTAAAAACGTGTTTTGGGACCCCCCTTTTATCTCAGCCCCCGCTTGACGAATCCCCCCGAGACTTTCAGGGAAGGAGCGGAGCGTAGCGCCCCACCTATTTTGAAAAATTTGCTCGGATTCGTCGACCGGCGCCAAAGTTATTCAAAATAGAATGTTGCGGATTTCCTATGGAAACGTGGTCCTAACTATAACTACCTACTGGCGACCGCCAGTAGGTAATATATATATATATATATATATATATATATATATATATATATATATATATATATATATATTACCAAGAGTTGATGGCTGTTCCCAAGCCTCTTTTTACGGCGGGCACACGGCAGGGGTAGCCCCCAAACATGGCAAAACAATGCACTGCATCTAACTTCTGGAATTCTTGGACAAAAGAACAAACACTGGAGCCGCGGCCTCAATTCAGTAGTGTGTTTATTTAAACACTAGGTCCGACACGTTTCGGAGTTTACTGGCACTCCTTTTTCACGGGCAACAGACTGTGTTCAACAAAGTAATTTAAAGTGCAAGTGCCAGTCACGTGCTATGAACATAAAAGAAATACTGTGAAGTGTTTATCATCAATTCCTAATAAAGTTCTGACATTTGATCATTTGAATATTGCGCAAACCATAATTATTAAATGTCTCATTACATAATGATATGAAATTTCATTTGCGCTAATTAATCTTGTCGCAACTGAACTCAACATTGGAAAATCCGTATGATAAATAAAGCTTTGTCGTATTGAATATGCTCAGCCAACGTCGTACGAAAAAAAGACACAACAGCTCACTTTGCTGCAAATGTGCTATGTTGCTAAAGACTTCACGTTTTCAATTGCTTGTCTACTGAGATTAATGATAATAATTTGTGTATTGCGAAGTGAAATGTCATGCCCAAGTGGGCTTAACCTCTTCTATGCCCATGACGAGATAGTCTCGTCATGGAGCACGGTTGCGCTGTGCCCATGACGAGACTATCTCGTCATGGACCCCGCCCGCTAATGAAAGGCCCGGCACAGGAGGGGGAAAGGGCGGGGCACTGAAGGGGTTAATGATCGATCTTGCTTGGCTCACAGACAAAACAAACATTGTGATTGTAAATACAACTGAGTTATTCAAAACAACACTGTGCTTTTTAGCGACACCTTGATTATATATAAGGCAATTATTGAAGTTCACTCAACATAGTCTGCAACTCATTTTTCTTCAACCAGATCTGATAAGTACAATCACATTTCATGTTTTTCATAATTCCAGTACGTCATCTGAAAGAAATTGGATAAAAAGATGTTGTTGTAAAAGGACATAAAGACCTTAAAAGTGCACAAACCAAATTAATATACTTAACACAAACTGTTAAAAGACAATCAGGAGAGCAATACTGAGATAGATGTATATTGATAACTTACAAGTGTACAGACATCTCTTCGTTAAGGTTAAGACCCATAGGGGCCATAGTATTGAATTTAATTATCGTTTTTGATTCCAATCTTCTGAGTTCTCTCGTCCTATTTCCACCCCTGGATCTAAGTGGGATGTGGTCAAGAACAACAAATTTCAGAAGGTTGGAATTTTGGCCGTGAAACTCATTGAAATGACGTGCGATCGGGTAAGATCTGTCATTTTTGTTGATGGCTCTGCGGTGTTCAAGTTTTCTTATTTTGCATTTATGAATGGTACTCCCAACATAAAATTTGTTGCAAGGACATCTTAGCGCATAGACCGCATATTCCGTGTTACAGTTCACATGTTTCTGTATGACAAAAGGAGCCCGATCACTGGATAATTTGATTGATTTGCAATTGCTGCTGAATTTGAACTCTTTACAATTATTACATGTAAAGAACCCCTTGATATCACTCTTTTTGTTCTCTGATAACATGTTTTTACATAAAATGTCACAAAGTGATCTAGGTTTTTTCAACGTGAGTGAAGGGTATTCACCAACATGTTCTTTTAAGTCATCATCATTTCTCAATATATCCCAAAACTTTTTGAGGCTTTTCCTTACTTCCCAAGACTGGTTGTTGAAAGTAGTAATGTATCTTAAGGGTTCATTTTCCACCTTGTTGTTGGTTATTTCTCCAGGAAATAACAGTTCCTGTCTTTTCAATTTATCAACCTTGTCAGTGGCCTCCTTAATTAAAGTTTTTCCATATCCCCATGCCAGGAATCTCTCAATCATTAATGCTTTCTCCGCACAATAGTTTTCATCATTGCTACGATTCGTACGGGACCTTAATAGTTCTCCAAAGGGGATACTGCGGATAAGGTTTTTAGGATGACTACTGCTGGCGTGCAATAAGCAGTTGCCGGATGTAGCTTTCCTGAACAGTTCAGTGCTCAATTTGTTGTCATTGATTTCAATTTGTAAATCAAGGAATTCAATTTTAGTAGTATCAATAGTACTGGTGAATTGTAAGTTAAGATCGTTCTGGTTGAGAACATTGACGAATTCCAGTGCCTGGTCCTCTGTGCCTTTCCAGACACAAAAGATATCATCAATGTATCTCAACCAGAGAACGATGTGGTCATTGAATAGTCCGATTTTATTGACTACCTGCTCCTCCCACCAGCCGAGGTGCAATCCTGCAAAGCTGGGGGCGAAGCAGGTTCCCATCGCCGTTCCTTGGATTTGCTTGAACATTTAGTTATCAAAAAGAAAAAAATTGTTACTGAGGCATAGCTGAATCATGTCAATTAACATTTCAGTGTGAAAAAGAAATGATAAAAATCTGTTTGTGAAAAAAGATCTGCATGCCTGGATCCCTAGTTCTTGTGGGATACAGGTATAGAGGCTGCTGACTTCCATACTCATCATTAAATAATTGGCATCCCAATTAATTTTATTGATGAGTCTCAAAAAATCGCTGGTGTCTTTTACATATGATGGGAGTGATTGAACTAATGGCTGCAAAAAGTAGTCAACATATTTCGATGTGTTTTCTAAGAAACTGTCACGTGAGGACACTTTCGGTCTCCCTGGTGGTTTCGTGGCATTCTTGTGAATTTTTGGAAGGAGGTAAAGGACAGGAATTTTGGGGTTCTTGCAGTGTAGAAATGTATATTCTTCGTCACTTATCAACCCACTGTTCCTCCATCTTAATAGTTTGTTGGCAGCTTCAATTACAGCTCTGTCATATTCAGTTTTAGTAGAAGTACTGTATCTTGATTTGTCAGTTGTTGTCTGCCATCATCTAGATACATAGAACACAGCCAGATCACCACATTCCCACCCTTATCAGATTTTTTGATGACTATGTTGGTGTTAGCTTCGAGCTCACTTATGGCCAGTTTTTGAGTTCTAGTCAGATTGGACCTTACATTAGATTTGCATCTAGCTAGTTTTTTTAACTCATTAATCATTCCTTTCTCAAAGCAAAATATTGCTTCATTGTTGATTTGTGGTGTAAACACAGATTTCGGTCTAAAACCCATGTTAACACCCATTTATAAATTGATCTCAGTGTTGGATAGATTCACATATGGGTCTTCTGAAAAACCTGCCACCTCAGCTAACTCATGAACTGCCTGTAGAGTTTCAGCATCATTAATGTTGAGCTTAGATGGTACATCTGAAACTTCCATTCGTTTTTTGCTTTTGTTTATAGCAAACCATTTCTTAAGTTTCAATTTTCTGACAAAGAAAAATAGGTTAATACGAGCTTCATTGTAATCAAAGTAAGAAGTTGGACAAAACGATAATCCTAAAGATAAAATATCAAATTGATCTTGAGTCAATACATAATCAGAAAGATTTACCACTGTATTATTATTCATTGTTTCTTGGCAAATCAGCCCCTCGTACGTGTTCCCACGGGACTGTCTATTGGATTTACACATTTTGGTCTGCTTCCTCCTCTGCCGCCTCGACCACGATTTTCACTTGGGCTTCCGCTGTGTCCCTGTGTATTTATTCTTTCTTTGGCCATCAGCGTATAGTCCTTTAAAAAACGTGTTTTTGCTCCATTTGGTTCATGTGTTGTTGTGGCTTCAGTGTCATCCATATCTGGTATTGTTTCAATGTTTGATGTGGTCGCTTTCTCACTTGTAATGGTTATCGCTGTGGCGGCGGACTTCGTATGCCGTATGTCCAACTCAGCATCTTCATTAGTGTCATTGCGCAGCAGCTCGAATTTCTTGCCAAAAGTAAGTATCTGTCCTTTATTGTAATCTATTTCATCTCGCTGAAATTTGCTTCGTTAGTTCACCACTTTCTTTTTCAGCATATTTTATCAATATATTAAGCATGTTCACTGAGCATCTCTGATTATTGACCATCCACTCTTCAATCATATCGGGATCAGGTTGCTGTAAAGTGGGGGTGATAAATATTCTGAGTCCCCTTGGTATCCTGTCACAGTCTACATATTGCTGCAGAGCTGTGGCTTCCCACCACTTAGATTGTTCCTTTTTAAGAACTTTCCAAAGTTTATCCCATAATTTGTTTCTTGTCAGTCATAGTGCTTGCCACGCTTTGTTGTACATTCACATCACCTTGCATCTCTGGTATTTTAGTGAACAGCTTCGTTGCTGCTTCACGTCTCCTGTTGTCTCTAGTGTTTGACATTTTATCTGTCAGCTGCTCGATCAGAGAAGCGACTAACAGCGAAGCTTCGCTGTTTAAACACAATGCTTACTTCACATGAGAACAGTAAATAATACTTGTTCCCGAAATCCATCTAGCTCCACAGCAACACGCTGGTGTGTATAGGTTCACTCACACGCGTCACAGCTTACCTCATTACGAAACACAAAGCAGATCAGAAGGCTCCGTCCTCCGACTGCTCCTTCATCCGCTTCACCTGCTCGAAAATCAGGCAGTTCGGGACGCGGAGGTTACTGCCTGATGTCACACCACGTTGCGGAGCGGGCAAGGGTCTTGAAATTGAATTACCAAGAGTTGATGGCTGTTCCCAAGCCTCTTTTTACGGCGGGCACACGGCAGGGGTAGCCACCCCCAAACTACGCAAAACAATCCACTGCGTCTAACTTCCGGAATTCTTGGACGAAAAAACAAACACTGGAGCCGCGACCTCAATTCAGAAGTGTGTTTATTTAAACACTAGGTCCGACGCGTTTCGGAGTTTACTGGCACTCCTTTTTCACGGGCAACAGACTGTGTTCAACAAAGTAATTTAAAGTGCAAGTGCCGGTCACGTGCTATGAACATAAAAGAAATACTGTGAAGTGTTTATCATCAATTCCTAATAAAGTTCTGACATTTGACAATTTGAATACTGTGCAAACCATAATTATTAGGACTATTTATTGCTAACTAAAAAATTGGGTAAAGACCATAGGATTATTGTGGCCACCACGGACAAAGGAGGTAACGTGGTTATCTGGCCACAAGAAGCCTATATTAAGGAAGCGATGAATCAACTTAACAATCAATCATGCTATTCCAAGAGTACCATCAAAGATTTCAATGAAGCCAGAGAGACACTAAAAAAGCTATTGTGGAAATGGAAGAGAGAAGGCATGATTTCTAAACAAGAATTTGAGTTTTTACATGTTGAGCATCCTTTATTACCCAAATTGTATCTTTTACCCAAAGTCCATAAGCAAGCTGTTCCAGTACCTGGGAGGCCAATTATTTCTGCCATTGCAGGGGTAGCGGAGCATGTGACTGAATATATCGACTACTTCCTGCAGGATTTGGTGAAATGTCTTCCTACTTATATTAGAGACACTGAGGATTTTATTGGTAAGATCAAAAATGCTGGGTTGAGCGACGATATGCTATTTATCACCTTAGATATCGAATCGCTTTATACAAGTATTGACCATGCATCTGGGCTCAGAGCTTTGGAATTTTTCTTAGGCAAAAGGCACACTAATTGTTATAATCATAACAAATTATTGATTGAACTTACCAGTTGGTGTCTCAACAACAACTTTTTCCTGTTTGGTAGTGACATCTACATTCAGAAACGTGGCGTTGTGATGGGGGCATGCTTCTCTCCCAGCTATGCGTGTTTACACGTAGGCTGGTGGGAGGAGCATGTCCTCAGACAAGCACACTATGAGATTTACAACAAACATGTGGTACTTTGGTTGCGTTTTATAGATGATGTTTTTATTTTGTGGCGTGGTGACCATGCCAGTGCAATTGAATTAATTACTTCCCTTAACACCAATCAGGAGAATCTTAGATTCACTTAATCTATCAGCGAATGTGAAGCTGAATTTTTGGATGTTAAAGTGTTTGTACATCACAATCATTTGGCCACTAAACTCTTTCGGAAAAGCATTGCTGGCAATAATATTCTTCATGCCAGCAGTGCGCATCCTAGACATATTATTTATAACATTCCGTTTGGGGAATTATTGAGGCTCAAACGGATTTGCAGTGAGGCCAGTGATCTCAAAATTTGTATAATGGAAGCGCTGGAAAGGTTCCGACAAAGGGGCTATAGGGAATCTGTCTTGAGGGAGGCAGTTCTTAAAATGGAAGCCAGAATTTGTGAACCACTATCCACATCCAATATATCTATAGATAGTGAGTCTACCAACACTAGCCAATCCCCCAGGCTTATTATAGCCTATAGCAAACAGGCAAGACAAATCAGGTCAATTATTCAAGAACGTTGGCCAATTTTGAAAACTGATTTAGTCTTAAAACCCAGATTACCGGATGGACCAACGATTACTTACCGGAAGGGACCTTCTCTAAGAACCCATGTTTGTCATGATTTTCCTGAGCTTAGAAAACAAGAGGAATGGTTGAAATCCCGGCCGGGATTCAAACGCTGCTCCACTTGTAGAGCGTGCAAATTCGGAAAAAACACTACCCAATATTGTACACCATTTAGCCCAGATCCGTTTGATATACGTGGATCTTTCTCTTGTAAAACTGAATTCGTGAACTATGTGTTAACATGTACGTGTGATCTTAGATATGTTGGGAGTACCCGACAACATGTACATGTTAGAATTCTTCAGCACTTACGTGCCATTGTAAACAATGATGCATCGTATCCGGTGGCGAGGCATTTTAAAATCTGCCACAATAATAATTTGCAATGCCTCAATTATTTTGTTATCGCCTCGGTTCCAAAAACCAAGAGAGGGGGTGACCGTGATAAAATGCTAAGAAGATTAGAATCTGAATTCATTTTAAAGTTGGATAGTAGATTTCCTAATGGGCTAAATACAACCGAGGATTTGCACGTTTTTCTTTAAGATCTTAACATATGTTGTTTTTGGTCAGATTTCCCTAGAGTGTGTTGCCATGCCTGCTTTCACGTAAATACATTATGAATCTCCATTTTGTTCCCCTTTTTCTTTTTATTCATATTTTTATTTTTCCCTATGTGTGTTTAATTGCACAATTTAGGGATTCACAAATATGTTTTTTCACTTTACTTATTTGACATAGACTCAGTGATGTGTCTGTCCAGGCTTTTAACTCAACACTAATAGTGAGTTCACTTACAGTGTTTGGTTTTATAATATTCTTGAATTCAAGCATTGAAGCGTCAAATTTACAAATATATTTTTTGTTCTGATAT
Organism: Triturus cristatus; assembly: GCF_964204655.1. Lineage (NCBI taxonomy): Eukaryota > Metazoa > Chordata > Amphibia > Caudata > Salamandridae > Triturus > Triturus cristatus. Next base: position 568,505,559 of record NC_140595.1, read on the forward strand.
TATAAAATTGCATTATCATATATTCAGACAAAATCTAATTTATAACATTTATGATCAGGTAGCCATATCTAAATAACTAAAAAATTGATAAATTGCATAATTTGCACAACATTTTTTCTTGTGTTTACATCTTTGCATAATTTGCACATTTGAAATTTTTGTATATATATAAAAAAATTTTTTTTATTACAAATGAAATGATATAATGAATTTTAATCTGTAATATTTGCATTTTATTTCGTAATTCGCGCAGACTTTTTAATATGGTTACCGATATGATAGAGATTATTGATAAAAATTATGGATAGATTGCATTATATGCAGCCTAAAATAATTAATATGGTTTTGGATTTTAACCTGTTATTTATTTATCACATACATTGTAGTTTGGGATGAAAATGTTTGGAAAACAGACTATGTAATTCTGGGTAGTGTGTCTTCACTTTTTAAATGTCACATGGTGTAAAAAATAGTGAAAAAAATGCAACCAATTGAAAACCTTAAGGTATTTAATGGACTTAATTTATCGAACTGACTGTCAGCAGTGCCCGAAACGCGTCAGATTGGTGAAACTCGGCTTTAAATAAAGTAACAACTGTGCCTTACTTGGATCTGCGTGGTTTCCTTATTTCGTGGATACGGATTCTTTGGAGACTACAAGTGTGGGACATATATATATATATATATATATATATATATATATATATATTATCTACTGGCGGTCGCCTTATAGTTAGATAGTTAGGACCGTGTTTCCATAGGAAATCCGCAACATTCTATTTGGAATAACTTTGGCGCCGGTTGACGAATCCTCGCAAAATTTTCAAAATAGGTGGGGCGCTCCGCTCCTACCCTGAAAGTCTCGAGGGGATTCGTCAAGCGGGGGCTGAGAAAAAAGGGGGTCCCAAAACACGTTTTCCCCATGCAATTTTCCATAGGGACCTTTAGTCCAAGGTACAGCCCGAACGGCTGAACAGAAATACTTGAAATTTGGAAGAGAGGTAGTCCTCAGGTCAGGGAAGTGCCTTTTGCAGGTCTGGTGTCAATCTGTTCAGTAGTTCCTGAGAAAATCAAAAGTAAAATCATATATATATGTGGGCGGAGCCTAACCACACATCTCATGTGATCTGATTGGCTGTCAGCACTTCATCCAAGAATTGTTGGCAGCCATCTTGGGACCAATATACATGATAGCACCTCATTAAAAAGCATTGCAGTTAATAGAAGGTTTTAAGACTTTAGTTACATTATAAATCATGTGTTGATGGTACCATACTCATTTTAGGAATTGTGGTATGTTCTAAGGTGATTTCACCATGTGAAAAAGCCTTCTGCTGGTATATCATGATTGAGAGAAAAATATTTTCTCATGCTATTCCCACAGAGGTTTGGAAGGTGATCTATAAGCTAAACTGAGAGCTTATTTTCTGTAAATTCACATTATCTTTCTCAGTCATGTGAGAATGAAGTCTGACATTCTCAGTAAAACATGTACATCCAACAAGGGCAGAGACTGTCAGTTGATTCCTTTGTGTTCTACTGCAGCTTCCCAGAGTGTTCCAAAGAACAACTAGAGCGCTAACAGTCCTACTTATGATAAACGTATGGCACACCTGAAGCCATCTTGCTTGGATTAAAGTGGTAACTCTTAAAACATTTAATTTAAAAAGGAACAACATGAGGGGGTTTATTTTTCCATAAAAAGTATGATTAGTGCTGCAGAAAGAAAAATTAGGGCACATTTTGAGTGACTTCTCAAATCCTCTTCTATTTCATTAAAAAATTCTGACATGCAGACTGAAATATGCACTTTCAATACCAGCAGCAGTTTTCCCTGGTGAGCAGTAGCTTTACTACAGTGATCTAATGAGCAAAAAGAGTGCTAACATTCTGAATTTATGGCAAATGTGTGACACATCTGAATGCCTTCTTGATGGAATCAAAGTAAAAAACTGAAAGTATTTCCTACTGAGGAGACTGCAGTAAATGAGGAAATTAGGAAACTTCATAACAAATAAGTCTCCCAAGATGGCCACCAGAGACAAAAGAGCCCAAATGTAGCCCAAATATCACCCAGATGTAGCCCAAGTATAGCCCAATGACAGAATGTCCCAGAGTGTTCTTAAAAACAACTAGAGCGCTTACTGTCTTCATTATGACAAAAGTATGGCACACCTGAAGCCATCTTGATTGGAATAAACTGGTAACACTTAAAACATTTAATTTAAAAAGGAACACAATGAGGGGGTTCATTTTGCCATAGAAATTATGATTAATGCTGAAGATAGAAAATGAGGGCACATTTTGAGTGACTTCTCAAATCCTCTTCTATTTCATTAAAAAATTCTGACATGCAGACTGAAACATGCACTTTTAATACCAGGAGCAGACTTCCATGGTGAACAGTAGTTTTACTACAGTGATCTAATGAGCAACTAGAGTGCTAACATTCAGAATTTATGGCAAATGTGTGACATATCTGAATACCTTCATGATGGAATCAAAGTAAAAAACTGAAAGCATTTCCTACTGAGGAGACTGCAGTACATGAGGAAATTAGGAAACTTCATAACAAATAAATCTCCCAAGATGGCCATCGGAGACAAAAGAGCCCAAATGTAGTCCAAAATCACCCAGATGTAGCCCAAATATAGCCCAATGACAGAAGTGTGCAAAACACTTATTATTTTGTGTTTTTGCAGTGTTATATAGTGCAGACTTGTCAGGTATTGGAGTGCTTTACATGAGCATTGGTTACATCAAACAAGAACAAATTCATTTTGGTTGTAGACATGGGGAGACTAAGTGATTTGACCAGAATCACAGAATGTCGATCTGAAGCAGAAACTCCAACCTGGTTCCCCAGTTGCAAAGTCTGCAGTTCTGGAAGTAACACCACATCCTCTCCCCGAAGTCCGAAGTGCAACATTTAATCAAGTGGTCAACTGGATAAAAAAACATAAAGATAACAAATAATTTAAAAGTGCTTTGTCGCTATTTGAAAACTCAGAAAATATGTCCTTATTTTAGTCTTTTAGAGCACTAACCATAATTTTGATGCCAATAAGACCCTCTCATATATGTAATTTCTAAAGGAAATGCTCTAGGTATAACAGTTCTGATCACATCAAGATGACGTCAGGCATTCCACACTTTTGTAATCAATATAGAATGTTAGCAATCTAGTTGTTCATTAGGATACTGTTGAGAGGCAGAGGCCAGGGGCACGGACTCTGAAAATTGAAGGCAGGTAGGAGGGTGCAAAGGCAACAATTTAACCACACTGAGCAGGCAGGAAGGGCCGTGGCAGCACAACAGACTATGGAGGGCAGTGGAAAGGGGGGCAGGGGCAACAAACCAACAATACAGGACTTGCAAGAGAGGTTGTGGCAATGTAATAGACCATTGTGGGCAGAAGGAAGAGGCAATGGTAGTACAACCATACATGGCAATAGACCCGATTCAGGCAGGAAACGTCCAAAGTTTTTAAGCTCAAATGGGCTTTATTTGGTCTGTCTCCTGTCTACAATCTCCTCTTTTTCAATGTAACTCAAAGGGGAAAATCAATACCCCAGTTTGTTTTCGAAATCTCCCTCTAACCAAGTTCAAAATGTTCGCAAGTATGGTACATTGGATCATGGAAGGAAATGGGGTAGGGACATAGACTTGGATAACAGAGGACAGGAGGGACATGGAGAGGTGCACCAAACTGACCCTGCAGGGCAGGCATCAGGGTTTGCAGCAGCACAATACACCACACAGGGCATGCAGGATGGGAGTGCAGCACAACAATCCATAGAAAGCAAGAGGGAGGGGACAGGACCATGCACATGGACAACAGAGAACAGAGGGGCAAGAGGCAATGGTAGCTAGCTGACCATAATGGACAGACAGGAGAGAAAGCTGCAGCATAACAGACCATAAAGGGCAGAAGGGACGGATCAGGGGCATTACAATGGAACAGACAAGCCAGGAGGGAGGGAGTAGGGGTCTGCACATGTAAACAGAGGGCTGGGGGCAAGGGGGCAGGACAGGAGCAGCAAGATAGCCATGGAGGTCAGGCAGGATGGGCACTAGAAGCAAGACACACCATGAAGAGCAACAGTGAGACTGTGATGGCATACACACAGACCATGGAGGGAAGGTGTGAGGGGGTCAGGGGCAGCTAACTGACCACACAGGGAAGGTGGGAGGGGCCATGGCAGCACAGAAGACCATGCATGGCAAGTGGAAGGGTTAGTGGCAGCACAATGGCTATGATGGGCAAGAAGGAGGGTGCAGGGGCATGCACAAAGGACGATGGAGGATAGAAGGGAGGGTCAGGACCTGTGCACAGACAAGAAAGTTCAGGGGAAGGGGCCTCACAACAGACCGCACGGGACAGGCAGGAGGAGCAGTTGCAGCACAACAGACCAGGGAGGGCAGAAGGGTGTGGCAGTACAATGGACCATGTTGGACAGGAGGAAGAGGATAGGGGCATGGCATGTGGACAGGCAGGGTGGAGGTGGCAGGAACAGGTTACAGTCATCTGACAATGCTAGGCAGGTGGGAGGGGTGTGGCAGCTAAACAAAACACTCAGAGTAGATAGGAGTGGCAGGTCCATGGAACATGGTGGGCAAAAAGGATGGAGCAGGGGCATGCACAAAGACATCGGAGGGCAGGGGGAAGGAGAATAGGAGCAGCAAGCTAAGCACAGAGTTTAAGCAGGAGGTCAATGATGGGGCATAGAATTGGGCAATGGAGGGCAGGAGGAGTGGACTGGTACATCATACTAAATTGAGGGCAGTGGCAGCACATCAGACCATGCATGGCAGGAGGGAGGAGGCTAGTCCATGGATTCACACAACAGAGGATAGGGAGGAGGGGGATGAGGCAGCAAGCTAACTGTTCAGAGAAGGCGGGTATTAGGAACTTTATTGTTTTTAAAACGTGTGTCTGTGCGAACTACTTAAAATATGAACAAGTATGCAGCATAATCGCACTTTTATTCAGGAAGAAGAGGACGTTTGTGACTGTGACTCCGGGCTCACTTGGCAGAAACACCCCCTGACCCTCCACCCCCTATCGCAAAATGTAATGCCCGTGAAAAAGGTAGGTGAACACAGTGTTATATAGAACAGAGTCCTGAGAGCACGATTGCAAATGAAAACTAGATATAGTGTATGGTATAAACTATGCACCAAAAGGTGTGATATAAGATGAACCGGGCGTGAAATATAATATGCAATACATTGTGAGCAATGACAGATTCATTGGAGAGCGCGAGATAGCACAGGCACTAGCGCGTGCTATGCGATATGCGCCTTGGAGTGTAATATGCACAGGGCAGTGTTGTGTAACCTAACTAGTCTCTAAAGTTGTAATATAAAATATGTGCTGGGGAGTGTAACGTTGCATATGCACTGTGACAAAGATATGGATCCCAGATTGTAATATGTATGGCATAGCACTGTGCGTTATAACATAGGCATCGAGGAAGGCACGTTAGATGGGGCAATATAACCCGTGCGAAGACAAGTGTGGCATGATATATTCACGGGGTGGTGTTGAAGTGCACATGGGCTAGAGAGTGTCATAGCATATGCACTAGCTAGTGGAATACAACACAGAGGTGTGTGGCACTCAGCAGGCAATGGTGGGTGTAACACAGCATTGGGCTCTGCCAGGAGCGCGCTGTGACTCTCAAGTGATGTTCGTCCCCTTTCCAGAGAGTAAAATAAAAAGTATTACACATCCGGCAGTGGATGTGTGTTTTATTAACCGTGAGGGGGGTTTCTTGCATAGTTTTGGTCGAATTTTTGACTAATCCCCTTTGAATGGCTTGGTGTGCATGTGTATTAAATGTGCCCGTCAATAGCTACCCATGTTTGTATAAATAAACGACAAGGGTGTCTACCGGGATTAGGCACGGTAGGGCATCAGACATGTCAGAGCTTCACTAGTGGTGTAAATACATTCCACGTGGATTCATTTTATGCATAGTTGCCTTTTAATGAATATCACGCAAATCATCATGGTGATAGGTACGTACGGTTTCTCCAGCATGTCCTAGGTGTGTCTATAAAAATATATTTTTTTAAAATAATAAAAAACAGTGGCCGGCCCTGGGGATTGGGGTCAAAAAAGTATAATTAGGAGACAGGCCCTGGGGGATGGGGTCATCAGGGCCAATAAATTAGAATAAGAAGGGGAACCACACAGCCCCCCTTCTTAAAAAATTAAAATAAATAAAAGACTGGCATCGTGCCGGAGGCCACGCCCCCTCCTTGCAGCACTCTGCAAACGCACCCCCTGGCGAGTTGTAAATTGGGGAATTAATTCCTCTTCAATACTGAGGGTCCCTGAGGGCCAACTAGCCCAACAGGCATCTCCAGCATGCAACCTGGATGTGACATCTAAGGGCATCACAGACCTGTTATTGCTCGATCTCGTGTGGCTGAACGCCACTTGTCCCTCTAAGAAGAATAGGTTTCAGGCACGTTATAGTTAGGAATTAGCATTTAAAAAACCTCAGAAATTCACTGAAAAAACCATAGGTTTCAGGGGTGTTATAGTTAGCTGGACTTTTCACTTGTACAAAACCATTGAAATTCCCCCGTTATAGTTAGTGCAGCTAACTATAACTCGCGCGCCCGCAATGCACTGCTGATGACGTCACATATTACATCACTCATGACATGGTCAGTGACATCACTCATGACATCACTGATGACATCTCAAATGACATCACTGATGACATCACTGATGACATCATCCAGTGAATGTGTGTTTTTCTGAAAATTAAATATGTTTTATATATGTATATCTCAAGGTCGATGGAAGAATAAATGGGTATATAAGTGTCTAAATGGATGATTTGTTTTTGAAAAATTGCTTGTGTAACTGACTGATTAAGTGTATCATAGTGAATACGTTGCAAATTGTTGATATATATATATATATATATATATATATATATATTCACTGAAAAAATCAAAGGTTACAGGGACGTTATAGTTAGGCTCAAGTTTCACTCGTACAAAACCAGTGAAATTCAGCAGTTATAGTTAGCTAAGCAAACTATAACTCGCTCCCCGCAATGCACTGCTTATGACCTTAGATATTACATCAGTCATGACAAGGTTAGTGACGTCACCAAAGTCATCTCAAATGACATTACTGATGACATCACTGATGACATCCTCCAGTGACTGTGTGTGTTTTTAAAAGGCTTATGAGTGTTAAATATATATACCAAGGCGTATTTATGAATCAGTGGGTGTATGAGTGCCAGTATGGCTGATTTAGTGAGTGCGTGACTGACTTTGTAAGTGAGCGATTAAGTTCTCAGTGAGTGTATGGGTGAGTGACTATGTTGTCTGAACGTCTGTATCAGTCTTTCAGTTGGTGTCTAAATGGCTGCATGGCTGTGTGAGTGGGTACATTAGTGGGTGAATGGATGTGTCAGTGGTATATGGGTGAGTAACTGCACATGTTAAAGGCAGTATATGTGAGTGTTGGAGTATATGAGTGACTGTATGTGTGAGTGAGTGATTGATAGAGTGGCTGTATGGGTGACTGTGTGCTTGTGTTACTGACAGTATGGGTGAGTGAGTATGTGTTAATATCTGTATGAATAAGTGAGTGTGTGTGTTTATAACTGTATACGTGAGTAAGTGGCTGTCCGATTGACTCTTTGGGTAAGTGATTTGGTGTGTGAGTAGCTCTATGGTTGACTGACAGTGTGTGAGTGGATGAATGCGTTTTAGTAGTGGCTTTATCAATAGCTGTATTAGTGAGTGAGTTGTTATATGAGTAGTTGTCTTCATGTATGAGTGGATGTGCATGTAGACCTATGAATCAGTGAGTGGGTCTATAAGTACTTGTATGGGTGTGTCAATGATTTTGAGATTGGTAGAGTGTAAGTTGGAGTGGGTGTATAAAAGGTTATATTGGGGTGTGAGTGGAGTGTCAGAGATTTTGTGGATGATGTCATGAGTGATGTCATTTCAGATGTCATCAGTGATGTCACTGACCATGTCATGAGTAATGTAATATGTGAGGTCATAACCAGTGCGTTGCACTTATGCGAGTTATAGTTAGCTCAGCTACCTATAACTGTGAAACTTGAGCCTAACTATAAAGTCTTTGCAACCTTTGGTTTTTTCAGTTAATTTTAAAGGTTTTTTAAATTAACTATGATGTCCCTGTAACCTTTGTTGTTTTAAGTGTAATTTCAAAGGTATTTTTAATTTAATTTCCTAACTGTAACCTGTGAACTTTGAGTGTGTGTGTGTGTCGCTGCATAGGTTAGTGTCTGTGTGTGTGAGTGGCTGTATGGGTCTGTGTGTGAGTGTGAAACGTCTGAGTAAATAAGTAAGTTCATGAGTTGTGCCTTGGTGATCAAATGATTGCTTAGGTAGTGCCTGTGTGATTCTATGAGTGCAATTACCAAGGACACACTGCGAATACCAGGTGTTTTTGACAAAGTGTAAAACGCATATGTAGACCTATTTTACATAACATTTCAGTGTAACTATTTAGTAAGATACAAATTTAACTTTCCCCTTTGTATTCATTTGTTAAAATAACTACAAAAAATGCATTTTCCTTCTTCACAGCAACACGGGAGGTTGACATCAGTAGTCACGAATACAAATGACAAAGTCTAAAACAGATATATAGACATGGTACACTAAGTTTGAGTCTAGCTGTTTAGTAACTTATTGGTTTATCTTAATTTTAACAACACATTTGTAAAGAACAACAGTTTCAACATCTGAACTCAAGAACAGATATAACTACCAGACACCTATTAAACTACCCATTTTTACCCAAACTCATGGGGAATCAAAAACCGCTGGAAAACTAGTGCAATGCACAATCTGTTACAATACCCTCACTAGAGGGATGAACAAAAAATACTCATATGGGACGATGTCCATCCTATATAATCATAAAATCTGTCATAGAAAACGTCTACAACTGGCGATCAACCAGAGGGAAACTGAAGGACCATCTACATCAGTGGCAGCAGCAACAGATCCTGGCTAGAAATTATTTTCAGAGATGCAGACTACTACAACAGATATGGCGGCTCCAGAGTTTTCAAGAATGGGCCCATATTACATGGACTGTAGTGATGTTATAAGTGCTGGTGAGCAGTGTGCCACAGCTATTTACAATGCTGCAAAAAATCATACATGCTATTTTTTCCCACTTTTATATTTTTTCCATTTTTCTCAGTGCACATTTTTTTAATTCCTCCTGTCCCAGTTGCATTTTTTGTTACCATAAAAAATAACAAAAACATTTTAAAACTTTACGAAACCACAACAAAAAAAGAATCATGTCACTGGTAAATAAAGGAATATCAGTGGATAATACACTTTTCAACTAAAAGAATAGGAATAACATGCCCATTTATCTATCTTAACATTCTTTAAGAGGAGTTCATAGTAAGCAGATTCCCACAAAGCACAATATGTCACAAAACATTGTCAGGGGTACAAATAAAATATATTCTTGTGGAACTACTCCATGCTTTACCATCCAAAAATATACCATAACAATAGTGTAAAAGCAGCAAGAAGACAACGCAAGGCTAAAGGACTCTCAACTTCAATAGCAGCCACAATAACACTAGGGTAGAGAGTCCCTTCAGAGATCCAACTTCAAGATTTGTCTCCACACTTTTCCCGGATGGCATCATACTCCATGGATTGCGGAGCTGTAGTGAGTGCTGAAGTGCAGTCCATAACAGCCCTGCGCAATGCTGTAAAGAATCATAAATGTTGATTTATTTTTAATTTTGGCCCTTCATATTTTTTCTACATTAGCAGGCATTTTAGTATCTTATAAATTGATATATAATATCTATGTGTTGTTCATTTTATTATCTTCTAATTTAGTGTAACAATACTTCCATATAACTTGCCGTTAGGACAAGTCAAAGAGTTCCTCTACAAATAAATACACAGCTAACTTTTGCCAGTTATCATTATTTACTTTTTCACTTGTTAAATACAAGTCAATAGACTGTGTTTGAATCTTCTAGTGAGTGCATCGACAAACTATACAAGCATAGTTTTGAGACCACACTGTGTTCAATTTTGTAATCTCTTTCAAAATTATCAACTGTAATATCTGTGTCCTGTTCTGTAACTCCTCTACTTAACAACTCTTCATTTTCCTTAGAATCCTGCTCAGGACCAAAGAAATGAAACTGCACATCATCACAAACCTTTTCTACGTCAGCCACAGTACCATGCAAAGTGCTCTATTAATTTCTCCTGAACATAAAGCGGGAGTTTTCACATAGTAAAGTCTCCTAACTAAAGTTTGCATTGTTGAGTGGTACACAGCTAACATCCTGAAAGGATTAAAGGTGCTTTGGCACACTTTGTTTGATAAACAAGCTAGTCCCTGCAACTGCGAATGCTTTCTAATCTCTGATCCAATAATTATAAAGTACTTATCTTGTGTTTTGAATTTCACCTTGGAAAGACATGTAGAAATGTCCTTAATATATCCATGGATTGCTGTCAAATACTACAAGCACTACTACAATTCCATTTCTATACAGGCACCTGACTCTGTCTTCCTTGTAATTTGTTCTACATTTGTAGGTACCATCACCTCTTTCGCTATAAGAGTGCCATTCTTCATTTCATAACATCATCCTCTATTATCAATAGCTTGAACTAATCTATTATCCTGGAGATAGCGTTCTTCATCAAAGAAAAACTCTGTACTAGAAGTATGTATGCATTTTCCACTAAAAACGGTACAAAAGTTACTTCTATTCACTAATCTTTTTTCTGGTTATGTGTCCTCATACACAACACCATTTTGTCCAGAGTCTTCATTCTATAAATAATCAAAATTAAAAGCTTCCTCTTCAAAGCAAAGTCCTTATCAACTACTCTCTCAACATGTTCTTTCTGTTTGAGTGCCTCTCTCCTTCTTCATAGTTATCAGTAGATTTAAAACTACTCTACTATGAAAAATCCAGGCTCAGATTACCTTAAACTGCTTCTGACTCCTGATTAAGGTGTGTCTATCTTTCCTGTTCTTGTTATATAGATTGTGTCCACTGCTAATCTTTCTCATAGTTTGAATTATATATTCATTATTTGGAAATGTCCACAGGTATTTTAAAGAAATGTCTGTGTTCACTTACCAGTAGCTCTTTTTTCTTTCTCCACTTTTTTTGGTCCCTTTTGTGTCTCAGTTCTGTATAGATACTGTAGTTGCTTCTGTTACTTTTTCCTCTGAGCTTTTGTAGGCATTCTGTCTGTAGTTATTCTAACCAATGTACCAACTACTTTACTACTGGCTTACACATAATACAATCCCAGCTTTTAAGTTATGTTGCAGTTTTAAATATACAGATGAACATAGCTACACAACTATAACCACTTACTAAATTTTAAAATAAATAAACATCAACCAAAGTGTAAAACTACATATAGTGTCTCAATACTGTAAATCCGAAAACACAATATAAGAGCTATTTCTGTGCCTCTCTACCACTCTGTCACTGGTAGATTTAGTGTTTCCATAGTTTTCTACTTAGATTTGTCCGATTTAAATTGTGACAAACACTGCACATGCAAATCCGCACATTAATCTGTATCACAGCATATAGCTCTCTAATTCTTCCAAGTACATGCAAACAGTGTGTGACAGGTTACATATATAGATGGTTCTAAAAGAGTACATATTTCTCACAAAAACTTTTAAATACATGCGTTTATGGTTGAGTACAACAATACTCCCTGAATGATTGGATGAGTGCATAGATAGTGACTAGGTGATTCCCTCAGAATATAGATAGTGGCTGCATGATTCACTGAGTAGGAGCTACATCAGCAGTCCCATATCTACATAGTTTGTGCCTGTTTATTTGCATGACTATATTGCTACATCTGGGTGATTGAATAAATGCATGGCTGTTGTTTGCCTAGGTCAATCAGTGCATAATTAGTGCCTGCTTGATTGGAAGAGTGCATGTGTAGTGTAGGCCCGGGCTTAGCAGGCGGAGTTGCTCTACGCGAAGCTCCAAGGAGTTGCGCAAAAACTCCACTCCGTGCCTCCCACTGCCGACAAAATAAATATTTTTTGACAAAAACGTACCATTAAAGTAAATTAAAAGTGCGCTTACCTTACCGTGTTGTCCTGGGCTGCCCTCCTCACCATAATCCTGTATGTCATGGTAGGACTGCACATGCATGCACATGCGTAGTCCTACCATGATGTATGCCTGAAGTAGGTAACTAGGGCGAAGAGGAGGAGCGCAGCCCAGGACGCTGCGGTAAGGTAAGTGCGCTTTTAATTTACTTTAATTGTGAATTTTAGTTAAAAATTATTTATTGCAGGGGAGGCTTGGAGGCGGGAGGGGCTGTACTCCGCTCCGCTGCAGAGTCGGAAGTTTTGCAGGAACTTCACGTTCTCCTCGAAACGCAGAGTATGCAAAACTCCGCAAACTCTGCTAATGGAGCAGAGTTCAGTGCCCAGGGTTAGTGTAGTGCCTGGGTGATTGAATAAGTCTAGATATCTTATGCACTTGATACAGTTGACACATGGCTCTCCAAGAGCATACATTGCTCCGTTACTCAGCGTGCACATTCATCAGTAGGTTTCTAAAGCTGAAAACAACAATTCTCACTTTTTCAAAGCACAAAAACCTTTTCTTAATGGCATACCTACATCATTTCACAAATATTTAATCTGTCTTTAAAACATACATTCAGCATTTCTTTAATGAAAAGTTACACGCAAAAGTGAAGCTAGCACAAGAACTCTCAAGAGACATTCTGCACTATTAACCCTCCTCAATTTTAAACATAGCATGTTTCAAGAAATACACCACCCTCACCATATAAATGAAATTTTCAACAGCCCTAAATAGCATAGATAATCATGTAAACATATATGTGATTTCATAATAGATATACACCTTCAGGCCATCTTTCCAAAAATATATAGTTCTCTGCATCTTTAAGTAAACTCAAGAATCTCATCGTACATATAACTATCTGCAACCACAAAAAACATATCTCACCATCTAAGTATATGCAAACCAGTCACATAAGTTAAAAACCACATTGACAAACACTTCCTAACACATGCCTAGCAAGCTTTACTACTTTATTATTCATATACAGGCACAGCACATTTTCATATGTTTTTTTATGACTACACTACTCCTGTTTAATAATGTGACTTGGGGCCAGATGCATCAAGCTATTTTGCAATCGCAAACAGTGCGAATCACGGAAATGAGCGTTTGCGATCGCAAAATAGCACCAAGCAATGCCTCCACCCAAATTGCAGAATATCCCAAGTATTCGCTAAATTTAGCGATGACCAAAATAGTGATTCCCAAATTCTGTGAATCCTTATTTGCGAAGAGCATTTGTAAAGTCGCAAAGCAATGCATGAAGTGTCGCGAATTGCGAAAAAAAAAACTATTCACAATTTTGCATTCGCAAAGTACCACCAAATCAAACTAGGTGGTAACAGGTGAAAACAATCAGAACTGGTGGGAAACATCAGGAAAGTATTTATATAGGCCCAGAAGTCCTCAGAATGTTTCACAATGGCAGCGCTCTATGTCATGGCAAGGAGGATGAAGCTAAGAGCAGAAGCACAGAGGAGCAGGAGGATACAGGAGCGCATTTTCACACTACGCGTCACTCTGTTGGGGCAGACAGATGATGAAATCTATGAAAAGTATAAATTGAATGCAGCAATGATATATGATCTAATTGCTGATTTAGACCCACTACTGCAGCCTCAATCTCGCAGGGCACATGCCATTCCCAATCTTGTGCAGGTCCTGTGTTCCCTGCACCTCCTAGCATCTGGTAGCTTCCAGGGGGTAATAGCTACAGCTTGCGGAGTGTCACAAAGTTCATGTTCGCGTTTCTTCAACGCGTTCCTGGCGCTATGTTGCTGCGGATGCGCCAACACATCAGATTCCCAACCACCCCACAGGAATTGTTTGAAACTAAAATGGACTTTTATCCGATAGCCAACATTCCCCATGTAATAGGTTGCATAGATGGGACACATGTGGCCATATGTCCTCCCTCAGTGAATGAGTATATCTTCAGGAATAGAAAGTCATCTCATTCACTGATCATACAAGTGATATGCAATGCGAAGTACATAATCACGAACATTGTGGCAAGATACCCAGGTAGCACGCATGATTCCTACATCTTTAGGCACAACGGCATACATACACCTCTACTTGGGGTGAATTTGGAGAGGGATTCCTGCTCGGTGAACACATTCCACTGTCTCGTGCATATCTAAATTTTTGGGTGAAAAATCACAGTGACTAATACAGATGCTGTTTCTCCACAGGTGACAGCGCATATGCTGTGCGTCCTTTTATCATGAAACCTTACTGCATCCAAGCACACCTAGTGAACACTGGTTCAATGCAGCACACAGGACAATGTGAAATGTGGTAGAGAGGACCTCTGGGCTGCTGAAAAGTCACTTTCGCTGCATCCATAAAACTGGCGGTGCCTTGCAATACAGGACAAACATCTGATGTAAGATAATAGCCACATGTGCCATGTTGCACAACATAGCAAATGCCAGAGGCGTACCACTTGAAACATCGGATAGTGACCCCAGTGAGGAAGAGGATAACATACACCCACAACATGCAGGAAATGCAGCGAGTGCAGCTGAAGGGAGAACGAGACGTGCATAAATCACACAGAATTATTTTTGATGTAAGTACTAATCTACCACAACACAACACTGTTACTTTGCCAAATAGGTTTATTTAAAGGAACTTAAACTGTTGTGTTAATGCACACTTGCATTGCCTGAATACAATAATGTATACACAATATGCTATGGCATGGAACTTCACTTCAGTCCAGACAAAAGTAGTTACTGGTTGCTTCACCATTGACAATTGCTGTGGACATGGCCACATTATTTCCTGCATCCTTTCACTCCCATTGCCCATTCTACGGGGTCAGACACATCCCTTTGTGAGCTCTCTGATCCTGCCGTATTCCGTGTGCTGCACCTGCTGGAGTCCGGCACTGGTGCCAAGCTGCTACTGTGGTTACCTAGAAGGGTAAACCCAAATGCAGTCACTGGTACCTGGGTATCAAACAGTACATAAGAACAGTGGTCCCAGTGGTTAGTTTCATGTACATAAGAAAGAAACAATATTTACCAGAAAAGTATGAAAAAGACGTATTGTACTTAGTGCACAGTGTTATTTAATCACACTGGACGCATAATGATTCATATATTTGCTAACATAGTGTTAAAAACAGTGCCCCAGGAGGGAAGAGGGAGGGTGGGCGTGTTGTGATTAGGGTGAGGATGAGGGAGTGAATATACAAATGTGTGATTCATACAGTCTATCATTTACACAACAAGGTGGCTCCTAAATCGGCCAAATTGGCCAAATTATTCAAACATTATCCTTATTTCTAAAAGCCATGATCAAATATAAAAAAAAACACAGTGATCAATCGCTGTTGTTGCAACTGGCTAGTATATCAAATGTCCCCGAACAGAAAAAAATGCATCGCGAACAGGCGGAACAAGTGATTCCGCGTGCACGCGGAATTCTGCGTAGCTCACGGAGATTTTTTACTGTTTTGCGGAACTTTGCGTAACGCGACTACGCAAATTCCTCCCTCCCCTAATGCCTTCTCAATCATGTGATACAGAGTTGATAATCTGTGTATTGTCTGTGTAGGACAGTACCTGAAAGCCAAAATAACGGACCAATTTAGCCAGAGGGCCACAATGTTTAAACAGTGTGGGAAATAGGTATGACCCTGTGGGACCCGCACGGAAGCTGTAACAACAATCTGCGTTTTGACATGCATGGGATTATAGAAATGATGGAGTGCACTTTGCAGGCGAAAGGCAACAGGGTGTTTCTAAGTAACCTGAAACTCTGCATCTGACACTAAAACATTGTTATTTTTTTAATAGAGATTTATTTTTTTCGTTTTTTTGGAATAGTAGCAATGACACCGTGATTGCTGCAAATACGTCGCAAAATCGCAAAACAAAAGCAGACATTCTACCGCCACCTGCACATTCAAAAATAATAAGTAAAAAATATCCATTCTAAACATTGCGCTACATATATTACTATATACATGCTTAGTTGAAAATGAATAGAATAAACATTTACAACGCATGCCTTTACAAAACGGTTTTTACATCGCAACATCCATTACAATGCATGATTTCACAAAGCATCCCATCACAATGCATTTTTAGTAACTACATTTGCAACGCATTCCATTACAACGCATACCATTACAACACATAGCATTACAACACATAATACTTTTAGGGCAACAGTAGTGTAAGTGTTGGATAACGTAGGGGTAAAAAATACTATTCCCACTCCAATGAGTGCAACAGTAGGGTAAGTGTTGAATAGTGTAGGGGTAAAAATTACTATTCCTACTCCAGTGAGTGCAACAGTAGGGTATGTTGGATAGTGTAGGGGTAAAAATTACTATTCCCCATTACTTACCTTTTAATGCATTGTAATGGCAAGTGTTGAATTGACATGCGTTGTAACGGCATTTGTTGTAGAGACATGCATTGCAATGGCTGCGTTATAATGGCATGGGAAGTAAAGGCAGTTGCATTGTAATGACTGCGTTGTAAATGTAGTGCGTTGTAATGACTGAATTGTAATGGTTCTTTCCCGTTAAAAACATGTTTAAACTCATGTTCTAAGTTTCTTTCAAATCCATATTTAAGACCTATTTTCTGTTTTCACTGTTATTGGAAGAGTCGCGATGACGCCGTTAACTGGGACGATCGCACATTTTCCCTACAGTGTAAAACACATATATGCACACATATTACAGTACTTTACACAGTAGGGGTTTATTTCTGTACACGTCAAACTCATGTTTTTCTAGTGTATTTTTAGAACAACCATCGCTAAAACGTATTTTCCGTCTTCGCTGTGAGCCTGGAGATTGCAATGACGTCGGTAATCGCCATCCCTGCGGATACAGCGTGAAAGCGGAAACCAAAAACTGGTATTCAATAGCCACCACCGCATTAAAAAATTAAAACTAATTCATTAATGTTAACCATCACACTAGATTAATCACTATCTAAAAAACTTACAACGTCCCCACAACAGTACACTGGGGCCATGCTGGCAGTCGCAGCGTCATTGTGAATATTGTGTGTGATGAAAAAAGAAAACAGTTTTGGACACATATTTAGTGTCACTAACACAATCATTTCTCAAACATGGCGTCAAAATGGCTCTACCCTGACGCCTTATGTTACCTTTCACACACATTTTCAGCCCCGGGAACCGTACCTGAACGATAAAATGGCGGCTGCAACTTTCTGTTCTGGTTGCATCCAGCCAATTACAGAATTCCCGATGGCGCGTACATCCATGAATAATTACGAAACCACCGTGAAATATCCACAGCCAGAGATATATTTATAATTCAAGGCTTATATTTCTCAAAAACCGCTGATGGATTTGCAAGAAATAACAAGAAGCACAAACTGGGTAACAACATCAACCTTTCTGCCAAACTTGGTGTAATTCCGTCTAGCGGTTCAGGCTGTAGGTTCGACAACTCATTCCAATGAGAAATAACATTACAAACGCACCCTTTTTTGGTGCCCCTATTTCTCGGTCCCCACTGCACGGATTGCCTTCAAAACTTTCCATGGCACACAGAATCTACATTGACACTTTTTTCAGAAGATTTTATGAAGATTGGTCAAATAACGCTAAAGTTATATGTAAGTCAAAAAAAATGTTCCTATGGAAACTAGGTCCCTAACTATATTTATATATATATAACCAATTTACAAAATTCATAAACACTGTAATAATTAATTTTCAATTTGGTTATTTAATTATTACTTAAATAAATTGCAACCCTACATCCATACAAGCCTAGCAACCTACACCTAAAATATAACTAAAATAAATAAGTATAATACAATTAACATAATTGATCATCGATTAAGAAGACGAATAAACATTTATTAATTAATGTTTAAATATTAAGTATTTAATTAACTTTCCACCCAACAACCCTGCAAACCCAGTAGCCAGCACCAAAAAACAACTATATATATATATAAAGCTAGCTTCCAAGAATTGCGACTAACCAAAGAGGATGTATTTGCCGAATTATTGCAATGGAAAAGAGTGGGCCTATTAACTAAAAACGAATACAAGTTTTTTTAACATGACCATCCTATGACTCCCATTCTATATTTTATTCCTAAGTGCACAAAAATATAACACCAGTTCCAGGCAGACCCATTATATTGGCACAAAGAAGTCTATTAGAAGCTATGTCAAAGTATGTAGATTATTTTTTACATAAATTTGTGGAAAGTCTGCCTTCTTACATCAGGGATACTGGACATTTCTTGAACAAACTGAAGAAAGTCAAATGGGAGAATGACTGCTATCTAATAGTGATGGACATTAGTTCATTGTATACTAGTATCAACCATAGTGATGGTATAAATGCAGTTTGTTACTATCTGGACAAAAGAAGTATACATATGTATGAACATAACAAAATGATTGTAAAAATGAATAATATTTGTTTGACTCACAACTATTTCCTATTTAACAAGGAAGTCTTTCCACAATTGCGCGGTGTGGCTATGGGAGCATGCTTCTCCCCCAGCTACGCGTTTTTACACGTGGGCTGGTGGGAGGAGCATATCCTGAAGGTCACTCACAAAGTTATTTTTGAACAGCATGTTCTCCATTGGTGGAGATTCATTGATGACGTTTGTCTAATTTGGAAGGGCACCATTGAGTCAGCTAATAACTTTGTAGAGGCAATTAACAAGAATACATTGAATCTCAAATTTACATCTGACATTAGTGATACAAAAGTACAATTTTTGGATGTTGAAATTTACATAAGGGATGATGCCATACATACTAGATTGCACAGAAAAGTAACAGCTGGGTATTCTGTGCTTCATGCAAAATGTTCACATCCTCACCACCTTATTCATCGTATCCCCTATGGAGAATTTCTCAGAATAAAACGGATCTGTAGCCATGAAGATGATCTTGAAATATGCCAGGCAGAAACATTTGAAAGATTTTTAAACAGGGGATATGTGGCCACCGACTTGAAAATAGCCAGTGACAAGGCAAATAGCATCGATATTGATACTCAGCAGCTCATAACACATGAGATCAATAAACCAATAAGGCAGAGCAACATCGATACTGACACCATTATCTCTGAATCAATCGATAACATCAGATTGATAACCAACTACTGCAAACAGGAGGGACAGATTCGCAAAGGTTTATATAAAAACTGGCCAATAATTCGGTCGGACATTACCATGTCACAAATTTTGCCAGAACTTCCTATGCTAACATTTAGAAGTGCGCCCTCAATGAGGGACGCTCTTGTTAGAAACAGTCCTGAGGTGAATATTTCTAATACCTGGCTAACAGCCAGACCAGGTTTTTTCAAGTGTAGTTCATGTCGCGCTTGCAAATTCGGGAAAACATTTTCTGAATATGTTACAGCTTTTAGCCCCAAACCTGTTCAAATAAAAGGACACTATACTTGCAGAACTGAGTATGCAATTTACGTCTTAGAATGCACTTGCCAGTTATCATATGTTGGCAGTACTAAACTGCAAGTTTTTAATAGGATTTTACAACATCTTAGAGCGGTGGTTAATTCAGATCCCACTTATCCTGTGGCGCGACATCTGAAATTAGTACACGATAATAACCTTAATGACCTCAGATATTATGTTATCAGCGCAATACCCAAAAATATTAGAGGGGGTAACAGAGAAGAAAGACTGAGACAGGTGGAATCAGAATATATCATGTTACTCAACACCAAAATGCCAAATGGTCTCAACAATAATGATGATTTGCACAATTTTTTATAACTAATATTGTTGGGGATGGAAATCTTGGTGAAGTCTCAGTTTGCTTTTTAACTGGCTTTTTATCCCTACTTTAGCTAGATTGTATCTGGTTTTCCTAGGTTTTATCTGGTTTTAGTGGAGTACGTTGCCGGTTTTAAGTTCTGGGATTTTACTAATTTTATGAATATCAAACTATTAAAATACATGCACCTTGATCGATTGGCTGCTAACATATATGGTTGTATTAAGGCCTAACTTCTATTATGAGATGCAGTAGAGGTATAACATCTGTAGTCTGCCATAATATCACTAAAAAACACACATATAATATTTTTGTCTCAATAGATGCTATGAACCAGAACATTTTGGAGATTGGGACATGTATGTATTTACGACCATTATACCTACAAGAAATTGGAACATTGGAAATCATATGAGACGTCTACTATAAGCTGCTATGAAATGTATTTTATTTTTTACATATGTATAAGTTATATATGACTATGCACTGTAATGTCAGGACTTTTTGCACTATTTTGCACAATTCTCAGAATTACCGCAAGATGCGATCAATGGTTCAATAGGAATGTGTAATAGGTTGTGGTCATTTGGCTAACTCTTAAAGTATATTGTAGTTAGCATATCTCGACTGGTAGCACTATGCAAGGATTTCTGGTTAGAGATATACTAAAAGTTGATTTTGCACATTTGGATTATCTCTGGTTGTAAATTACTATTAAGAAACACTAGGTTCTTATTGGTATACTGAGTTTCATAAGCATGAATTAGAAACAAAGTATTCATAATAAAATGTAAAATATTATGAAAGTAATTAAACCAGTATATTTACATGTGTATATACTATGCAGAAAACAACGAAGGCGACTAGACTTGTACAACCTATAGTCCTATGTTTATGTTTGAACCGCATTTGATTTGGTATTCTGTGCCTGTTTCTGATTTGTCACCTTATATATATGCACTGATTGGTCCAGCGCGTCATGTGATCAAGACTGCCGTTTGGCAGTCGAAACGCGTCAGGCTGGGCACTTGCTTGATATTATTTATGCACTCGCACTTTTAAATCTGCAGTAATAAAAGAATTTCTTTCCACGTTGTGGTCCGTACATGTTTTGGATCGAATCATGGATCGTTCCATATACATATATATATATATATATATATATATATATATATATATATATATATATATATATATATATATATATATATGTGTGTGTGTGTGTGTGTGTGTAAAAAAACAATTTGCATAATGATTATTCAATTAAAATGTTTTATTTAAAAAAAATACTACTTAATTAATTTCCCACTCTATACCCCTACAAACCTAGCAACCCACAACTAAGATAAAATTAAATAATTCAGTATAATTAATGTATTTCTAATTAATTATTACTTAATTAACTTTCCACCCTATACACCTACATGCCCAGCAACCCACACCTAAAAGTACGACTAAAATATGTTATTATTACACAATTTACATAATTAATTAAACATTAAATAATGAATAATACATTAACAAGTAATTGTTGAATAATTATTAGCTAATTAACTTCCAACGCTTTACCCCTAGAAACACAGCAAGCTGCACCTAAAATATAATTAATTAAATGAGCATTACCTAACATACAGAATAATATCAATCACATACTTAGTAAAATATTATTACTTGCTTAACTTCCCACCCTATCTCCCTACCGACCCAACAACCTGCTACGGTACACTTAATTACTCTTAACAAATAACAAACAAATTGAAATCACTTAAAATTCCAAACAATATTTAAACAAGCATTGAAAATGCAATAGGTCTCACCCTCGTTTAAGTTAAAGCAATTCTGTTTGTAATTAGGTGGCTTTTTAGCTTTGCTTTCATTAGTGTCTTTCAAACTTTCATGTACATAGCATATGTATGCATATATGTATATGTACAATATAATTGCAACAATATCTCAGCAGGGATTATTGAGACTATTTATAATTGTATGTACAGGACATTGCAATCAACAAACAAAGGACACGAGGCTTCAAATAATTCAATTGATGCGCCCATAGGCGTCATATATTTAGAGAAGATCAGAAAAAATACAAAATAGTTGTTAAAGCACTGTTAGGTCTAAGTACCAAGGCAACCCTAAAAGAAAAGTGTACAAAGTGCTCGTGACAATGAAGTGACGGCGCAAGTGACAACGTGAAAAAACCACAGCAAGAGGCGCAAGAGAATTTGTACAATATATATACAGGATAAAAGGTTCAAACATCAGATTATTCAATTGTTCAATTGATAGTTTTCAATATGTTAAAGAACCAAGAGGACAAGGGGCGCCAAGGGAGTTGGAGCTGGTGGGCAGAGGTTGACGGCGTTTCGATCCTATTTGATTAGGATCATCTTCAGGACCAGGGTCGCCTATTCAAGAAGTGCTGTGTAAATAAATGTGAGTATCAGAGTGGTATAGAACAGAGCATTAATTGAAGTTAATGCGAGCAGGAGGGAGGACCAACTAGAGCCTACCTGAGGCGCGGGAAATGGAGCTCTGGCGTGGAAGAGAATTCCAAGCGGACGTGAAGGCTGGCCACGGAATGGTCCCAATTCAACTTCGACTGTACGTCAAGGGTAATTGAGCCTAAAAGGCCTATGGGAGGCAAGGGAAACGGAACATTAACTAGGGCGAAGGGGAGGGGGGAGGGGGGGGGTTGTGGGGTGTTGGAACGAGTGACAACACCGGAGTGGCTCGAAAACTTACCGCTTGAAGTAGCGAAGCGGGGGAACAGAAGGGTGGGCGCAAGGATGCGCTTCAGTTCAATGCCTAGTGGAGTGGGCAAGAAAATAGGGAAAAGTAAAAAACAATCCCTTCTGCGAGAGGGATGTCAGCGGGTTTCATAAGGAGAAACTAGCAGAAAGCTTACTGGATTCGTTAATTATATGTCCGATCTTGGGCTGTGCACTAACTTCAACAAATCGTTTATCATGACTTGCGGTCCTAAAAATTATAAAATCCCGAAGATTGTGATAGGTCCAAACATTTTAAAAAGCACATGCACTTTCCCCTATCTGGGTCTCTTATTCTCTAATAGTGGTTCGTGGCAACCACACGTGGCGATGGGGAGAAATAAACTCTCAAAATCGATTAATTCTATTACCTCCCTACGCCAACCGCGCCAGGCTGATGTGGTTCTTAGCCTACTACAAATTTATCGAACCCAATGTCTCCCAACTGGCACATATGGTGCAGAAGTATGGGGGTTTTCAAATTGTAAACCAATACAGAGCGAAGAGAACAGATTCTGCCGAAAAATCCTGGGGGGAGTTATTAGTGCACCGACCTTTGTATGTCACAATGAATTAAAATTAAAATATGTTGAGGATTTTATTAGAGCGAGCCCTGCATTATTTTGGCTAAGGATATGGCAAAACTCGGCAGCTTCATTGACTCGTGAGATTATTTTAGACTGTCTGAAAAGTGATAATGTAGCCCTAATCCCATGGATTAATGCGGTAGAGAGCAGCCTTAAGAGCGTCAATTACGGTTACCTGTTCACATATCCGGATAGGATTGACGCCTCTCATAAAAATTTGGTGAGAAGAGCACTCTATCAGCATTTCCAGAATGAAAGGGAAAGAGCAGCTTTTGTGAAACAATCCACAGTCGACTATTTATCAATCCAGGAATCTCATATTGAACCCCCGATGTCCCCCCAGCCTTATTTATGTAAAAAACTGGGCAGATGGACCAGATGTTTATTATTTAGATTCAGGGACAGGAGCATTATAAATCTCATCTGCTTTCCACTGGGTTATATTAAAAATTTGGAAAAACTACATTGTCCTTGTGACCGCGGTGGAACCCAGAGTATGCCCCATTTTATCTTCGGCTGTGGATTTTATATGAAATTCACAAGACATTATCTAATACCATACTGTAAGAAATATGATTTGCACAGCCACAACCTTGCCTATAGACACTTTTTAATGCTAGGATCTGATGAATTAATTTTTAGAGTTAGCAGCTTTCTTAAAGCCATTGTATGCTCACGCAGGTCGTTGAAAATTGATTAGCTCTGTTTAAATATTCACTTTGCACTTTAAAACATGTCTTGTCGGAATTTAATACATTATTCAGTCTTATTATTGCAAATTTATGAGCCAATTTTCTAAGTATAACCCCATTTACTGTTGTAAGATGGCTTATTTTGCACAGCCCAGTTAGTAGGTTTTTGTGTTTTCATTGCTGTCTTTTATAAATTATATTCTTATATGTATGTCTGACGGCCCAAAATTGTAGTTTTTGATGTGTATTTTTAAATGTTTGTTTATGTGCTTTTATGGATGGTTTGTGAAATCCGAATAAAGTCTATTTGAATTTGAATTTGAAATTTGAGAAAGCTTACTGTTTTAGCGGGTCAAGGAATCGGGCGTCGGAATGAATCCAAGGTGAGAGGTACGCCGAACCGCCACAGTCGTGTGCGGTCCACGATCAATGCCTGGAGAGAAAGCCGCACAGCCTTCTACATAAAGGAACCGCATGCGTCATGGAAAAGACCGGAGGGCATTGATTGGCTACTCAAGGCGGGGGGTGGGGCTGTAACTAGGGACGCTAGGAGATGTGCCAATGAGAGAGCCGTGGGTTGTGACAGGAGACCATGATAGGGCCCTAGCGTGAGGGGGAGTGGGGTAACTAAGGACGCCTAGAGCCGGCTGGAGAAAGAAAGGGAAAAGTTACGAGGGCAGAGTGGGACTCAAGGGCAGTGTACGGCAACCTGTGTGATCCGTAGCAAGGCAATGCAAAGGCCTAGTTGCGAGGAATTAATTGAATCTATTCCACTTGTGTCAGAAGTGGGGCAACATTAAAAACAATTCACAAACCTATTAACCAGAATACTAGAGGAAGGAAAAGTGCATCGTTAAGGAATAAAGGCAATGCACAGTATCGAGTTCAACAGGTATACATCACATGAATAAGGAAATCTGGGGTAATTATCAAATGGTTGAATGGTCATGTGGAAACGGTTCGTCATCAAAACCATAGTCTGAATATATACTACATGAACCACTTACACCAAGGGCTACAGAAGATATAACATGAGGGAGCATAGGTCCTATGAGGCTGTGTGGATCGGTTATCAAGTAGGGAACTGAATTGTGCTGTTCCACTCATCAATGGTGTTCAACCCCTGATTCACAGAATTACAATGTGTAATCCATTTGTATTTACTTTTGTTCAGAAGTAATTGCAGATTGCCTCCTCGGGGAGGGAGGCGAGGTTGATCTATTATTTGCCACTTAATGTCAAGTGCATCATGGTTCTTTTCCAGGTAGTGTGTTACCAGAGGGGCTGTGGTAATCTTACAGTGTATTCTGCTTTTATGCTGAATAATCCTTTGCTTTACCATCTGTGTCGTCTGTCCAATGTAGATGAAATGACATGGACATTCAATGGCGTAGATAACATTTTGTGACCGACAATTGGTCAACCTATTCTGGGTATATGATTGGTTGTTGAATTTGAACTCCTTCGTGTTGACGGTAAGATCACAGACACTACAGGACTGGCATTTGTAATGGCCCAGTACAGGCGGCAATCCCCATGTAGAGGTGATGGTATTGGAATTAGCAGGTTTGATGGGCCAGGTGATAGCATGAACCAGGTGGTTGGATAGATTATTGCCTCGTTTGAAGGAGAAGAAAGGTGGCTCCTGGAATATTTTATTAGTTCTCAGAAGTGTCCAATTTTGTGAGATGATCTTCTTCACTTGGTTGCTGCTGGGACTAAATTTGGATACAAAAGGAATTCGAGAATTGGTTTTCTTGGGCTGCGGTGTAAGTAGAAGATCACGGTGGCAGTACCAAGCCCTTTTTTGTGCACGTGAAACCAATCTGCGTGGATAACCTCTGTCGGTAAGTTTCTTGAACAGGACCTCAGATTCCCTGAAATAGTCCTTGCGCCATTTGCAATTCCTCCGAATACGAAGGAATTGACCATAAGGCAGCCCATCTTTGAGTCCACGTGGATGGTAGCTAGAATAGTGTAGCAGAGTATTCCTCTCCGTGGGTTTTCGATAGAGTGATGTTCTAATTATTCCTTCCTCCGCATGTATATTCAGATCTAGTATAACGTATTGCGAACACGAGTAATCGGGGCCACAACACGCCCTTCGTAAGTATGCCCATCTGATGCTACCACTCCTCGGACTACGTCTTTGAAGATAATTTAAATTCCAGCTCTCAAAGAAAAATACAAACCCTGCCTTGGTATCTGCCTTTATCACAAGAGAAACAAGCACACTCTGCTTTCACTTTCATCCATTGTGAAAGCTTTCTTGTCTTTATGGGGCCATGTGTTTGAAACATATGGCCCCATAAAGATAAGAAAGCTTTCACGACGCATGGAAGGCAGACAAGCCTGTCCAAATGAGACGGCTCAAAAAGCTGGGCAAAAATGTCACCAACAGCTCTTTTCCAATGGCTGGCCACCGTTTAGCATAAACTGTGATGTTGGCCAATGGAAAAGAGGGGCAGGGCTTAATGCCCTTTACAGAAATACCCTAAATCATTAAATCTCGCCAGGTGAGACCTAAAAAATGAATAACAATTATACAAATGATAACACATATATTTTATATATGAACTAAAACACATTAAACAATAATGGGCCAGATTTACGATCCGTACATTTTGCGACTCGCAAATTGCGCTTCTTTGCAACTCGCAATTTGCAACTCACAAAATACAGTGTACAACAGTGTCAAAGACAGTGTTAGTGATTACCAAAGGGGTTGCAAACTGCATGCCTCATAAATATTCATGAGGCAAGCGCAATTTGCGTCCCCATTGGGAATAGCTAGCGCTCCCAGGGATGCTGGCCTGCTGGGGTCAGCAGACCACCATGTCTGGGACTGATTTTCCTTAAAGTTAAAAAGAAAAATGATACTGTTCAGTTTCATTTTTTAAGCCTGAGACCACTGCCTGCTCTTAAAATATAACACACTCACAAAGGGGAAGGGGTCAAAACAATAGTAAATGACAAAGATGCCCCTTCCTAATCGAGAGTTTCGCAAACGCTATTTTGCAAGTCAGCATTTGTACATGCCATTACCCTTTTTTATTGTATTTATTTATTTATTTAGGTCACTTATATCGTGCACGAATAATCCCCAAGGGGATCTCTCGGCGCTAGAAAAAGAGGCTAGCGGTCAGTGAAGGGAAAGCATTAGGAAAGCCACGTTTTGAGCAGCTTTTCAAATTGGGCCAGATTCGGGCATTGGCGGATTTGCTCAGGGAGGCTGTTCCACAACTTGGGGGCCGGATATGAAAACAAACGACCCCCCATCTTTACCTTCCTAATTCTATGACCACACAGTGTCTTACGATTGCTGGATCAAAGCTGCTGTATAGGTTGATACCATTTAAGTTTATCAGTCAGATAAACCGACCCCAGACCATGCAAGGACCTAAAGACCAAACACAGCATTTTAAATGTGGCCCGTTTCCTTACTGGAAGCCAATGTAATTGGAGTAAGAGCGGCAAGGAGGGGGTTTGAGCTGGTTTGTCAAGAGCAAAGTGGGCAGCTGTATTTTGCACCACCTGCAATTTGGGAAAGAGGTCCTCCCTGATTCCTACCAATAAGGAGTTGCCATAATCCAGGTGACTCATTAGCAGTGCCTGGATAAGGGTCTTTCTAGCACTCAGCGGGATCCATGGGAAAATCTTTCTCAACATCCGCATGGTCCCAAAGCAAGAGGTAGCTAGCGTTTTCACCTGTATCTCCATTGAGAGCTGGTTATCTAACCTTCTCCCCAAGTTCTTCGCCCAGCTTCTCGGGACGGGGGCCACACCCAATTCGGGTGGCCACCAGTCTGGAGTCCACAGATCAACAGCTTTGCCAAACAAAAGTATCTCGGTCAAAGAGGAGTTTAATTGTAAAAAATGTCTCCTCATCCAGTCTGCAATGTTAGTCATACAGGTTGCAAACCTGGCTTTCGTTTTGGCGTGGTCCTTACCAATGTGTATAATCAGCTGTGTATCGTCAGCATACGATATGGTTTCAAAGCCACAGTTCCTGATAATTGAGGCTAAGGGGGCCACATATAGATTGAATAATGTGGGGCTCAATATAGAGCCCTGTGGTACCCCCTTGTCCACCACAACAGGAGATGACACATAAGACCCTAGATGATCAGATTGGGTTCTGTCAGATAAGTAGCTTTGAAACCATTTAAAGGGTAAGCCCCCGACACCCGCCTCCCGCAACCTATTTAGTAGTAAGTTGTGGGAGATGGTGTCGAAGGCTGCCAACAGGTCCAACAGCACCAGCATAACTGGAGAGTCCCCATGGAGCAGGATCCTGATGGTATCCGTAACTTCGAGCAAGGCAGCCTCAGTGCTGTGTGATGTGCGAAAACCTGACTGAGTAGGATCTAATATCTTGTTCTCTTCTAAATAGTTAGAAAGATGACGGTTTATTATAGATTCCATGATTTTAGACCAACATGGAAGAAGAGAGATGGGTCTGTAGTTTTGAACCTCTGTTGGGTCTGCTGATACCTTTTTAAGCAGCGGCTTAACGTGAGATACCTTCCATTTACCCGGATAGGTAGCTGTAGCTAAAGAGATGTTACATATAACTGCCAAAGTATCTGCCAGAATAGGAGACAACTCCTTCATGACCCTAGGTGGCAGTGGGTCCAAGAGTGATCCTGACTTAGTTTTGGCCAGCAAAACCCCCACCTGGGATCCCGTAATGATGGGAAAGTCATCTAAGCTGGATGTACAAGGGACTGCCCTAGGGGCCAGACTGTCATTCGTATTCTCTGTTGTCCCGAAGGCACGATATATGATATCAATCTTATCGGTAAAGTGAGACGCTCGCTGATTACAAAACTCCTGCATAGCTGGTGGGAGCGAGTCATTTGCCCGCGGGCAGGTGAATTCTCTCAAAATGATAAAAAGCTCCCTTGAAGAGTCCTTAGCCTCCATAATCCGGGTACCTAGGTGAGCTCTCCTAGCCTTATTACAGCTGTTTAAATAAGTTCTGTGGGCTTCACGATAACTATCTTTATAAGCTGCTACTTTAGATTTTCTCCATCTTCTTTCTAAGGATCTACAACTGGCCTTCTCCTTTTTTAATATCGCAGTGCACCATGGTGCGGGGGCTGCTCAAACCGGAGTTCTTACCCATTTCACTGGTGCAATCACATCAAGAGCCTCTATAATAGAGGCTTCAACTCGCTCTAAGGCTAAATCACAATCAATCTCGCCAAGTGATGGAGGAGAGTAACTTCTGCTAAACGCTGAGGCCGTTACTCCTTTCCAAGCTTTATGTGATTCCGTGCGCTGCTTAGGGCATTCGAATGACCTCAACGCAGTCCAGTAGAAACGTAATGCGAAATGGTCTGTCCAGTCCACCTCCAACGGGGGGTCTACTCTTAGATCTGACATATTGGAAAAAATAGTGTCCAAAACATGACCAGCCCGATGTGTAGGGCTGGCAACTCTGGAAAAGAGCTCAAGAGATTCCATGCTTGCAAGCAAACTTGCTGAATCACCATTGGAGAGAACTTCCAAGTGGTGATTGAAATCCCCAACCCATAAGAATTTGGTTGGTTGCAATATAAAAGGGGCCAGTCTTTCAGAGAGATAAGTACAGAAATCTTTTTTTTCACTGCCAGGAGGATGGTACACTAAAGCTCCTGTTAGTTCGATAGTATGAGCTTGCTGCACTCTAAAAATCAATAGTTCGAAAAGGGGGGAAGAGACCGTATCCAGAATTGTAATATGGTAATGGGGGCGTATTGCGATAGCCAAACCTCCACCCCTCTTCCTAACTCTATCCAGTCATGTGACAGAATATTCTGCCGAGAAGGCCATTGCTAGCGAGGGAGTATTCTCATCATTTAGCCAAGTTTCCATGAATAAATATATATCTGGCTTGGTGACATCCAGAAGATCCCAGATTTCAGCAACATGTTTAGGTGATGAATGTACATTTAGATAGAGTCCTTGCAAGGGAGCTAATGGTTCCCCCGCTGCTTCCCCCCCTCCACTCCAGGAACGGGTCCCGCCTGGCGGCCTAGCTGATCGAACTTCTGAGTGCCAATATATTGTGTAATATCAGTAGCTAGGCAGCAATGGTGAGATTTTTGCAGTCACAAACGGGCCGATCTCCCGTTTGAGAGCGCAAAAAAGGGTCGTACATCTGGCCCAATATTCTTTATAACTATATTATTGAAAACAATAATTTTGTATCACAATAATTTTTTAACAATATTTCTATATCCTGATATTAAAAACTCAATATTTTGAACAGACACCTCCTCAGCTACACCGAGCTGGTTCCGCAAACAGCTGCCCCTCCCACTGGGATGGGGCCAAACTGGGTACAGGGAGTGCAGGGGAATAAGGGCTACTCTTCAGCAGTTCTCCTTTTATTCTCAGCTAATGATAGGCTGGCCTCATGATCACCCCTTTCAAGTTAATGAAGTTTCTGTACCCTCCCCAGCAGCCCTTCCTGAGCCCCAGTGTATCACATCTCATCGGAGGTCTTCCTTCTGAAAGGTCTAACCATTTCTCCTGCTCTGGGAGCAGTTTGCACACCTCATTAAGAGGAAGCACTGGCAGGGTCATTTGACAGCAGGCTGCTGTTAATTATCCATTGAGTATACAGGGGAAAGGGATGAGCACCCCAGGGCCTACACCTCTGAGACATGGTTGTAATCTCAAATTAGTCTGGCTTACACTAAACATGGGTCATACCCCTAATCCCACAGAAATATCTTAATTTCCTGAAAGGACATAGGGTTGTCAGTGTAGAAGTAACACACATAACCAAAGATAAACACTGTTATTCATGTGATCAAATACAATAAAAAGAGATTCTAAAATTTTGTGTGATTAATTTACTATAGCAATGTGCTATAAACAAAGGCCAGCTGATGGAGCAGGTAAAGCAAAATTTTGTATACCTCCTCTATTCTGCATGAAATTTAATTTCGTAATCATTCTAAATATTAACTTGTACTAATTTGTGTAAAGTGGCATGACTAATCAACATTTTGCACCTTAATAAACACGAGATACACGTGGGACTAAAATGCTAATTGCATGGCAAATAATTAAATGATTAACTGTGGTACGCAAATTAACTTTAGAATGTGGTGAAATAGAGAATTGCATGATTCATGTTTCTTTTGTGATGGTTTGTGCTTCCAGTGCTGCAGAATGGTGAGTATTATTGCTTTAAATGTTGCTACAAGCTAGGAAAATACTAATATATATTGGGATTAGTGTGGGGTTAAACATTAGAATCTTCATTTCCATATATTCATTACTGTTACGTTTGTTTTTGCTTAAGTTGGCATTCGGACCTACTAGGCCGCAATACTTAAGATGGCGTTCTGAAGTTGCCACCGTAATGTGAGCGCGATGTCTTCTGCGCAGACTCGGATGGCTCTGGAGATCTCCAAGCGACCTCCTACGAGAACCAAAGTGTTCCTTGTCAAGGATAGGAACATGGAGGACTGCCAAGATGAAGACTGGTGTGAATGACCGAGGGGACAATTAAGGACCTGTACAAGAATACTTGAATGTTACTTCGGAACTTTTGCCTGTGAAATTACCAAAAAGAATACAATTGAGAAATGTCATGCCCGGTCTCATGGGAAACTGGCAAACCTGGAAACATTCAGAAGACTTACAAATTGCAGAGGGTTTAGCCAATCAGAACACGTTCTACCCCTAAATTGTTGCACATGGACCTAAAAGTAAGAAGAAATAGGGTATAAAAGTCGGGGATTTGGAAGAGGGGGTTAAGGATTGATTTGCTGGGTTGTTGGTTCGTTGGTTCGATCGTCCGGTCATTTGGCTGATTCGTGGGGACTGCGTCAAGCTGAAGAAGATTTCCTGGGTTTTCTTTGATTATAAGAGGACGATTCCATCTGAAGGGTTTTGATTATTTCTGTGGGTTGACGGGTTCTTCTGGAGATGGTCGCAGAGACTGGAAAAATATTTGGGGTGGTCGGAAGGTCGCCAGTGTTCAAAATTTAGGTATATATAAACGTTATGTCAATTTATGTTAAAGATCAAAGATTGGAAGTCGCTCAATAGAGAAATTATTTGAACTGTAATCCTGAATATGCCAAAACAGAGTGAACTATATTAGATAAACAAAAATTGATTACTAAGAAATGAGTTTGTGATTCTTTAATAAGGTATTGAAAGTTAACCAAATGGTTCAGAAGCTTTAAATGTGTTTTTGCTGGTTCTCAATCACCATCAACTAGTCCAACTAATTGGTCCATAGACCAAGTGGTGGAGTGCCTTGATGTTAAAGTTAGGATTCTATAGATACAGATGTATATAATGTATATAATGTAAAGGAATTACTCCCGATAGGTAACAAGGTACCCCCACATGTCCAGCGCTTCTTTTCCTCCTGTGCGCAGACTAGAGTGAGACGTGTGAGTGTTGGTGTTATGGTCCCCACCAATGAATGTATGTATGAATGAGTATTAGAATTGGGGATCTCTGGTTGGCACAGGTAGGTACCTGTGACAAGCAGGGACCCTCTCCTCTAGTCAGGGTAAGGGGGTACACTCCTAAAATAACCCCTGCTCACCCTCTAGGTAGCTTGGCGCGAGCAGACAAGGCTTATCTCAGAGCGTTATAGGTTCTGCATTTGTGACCACATACAGTAACCCAGTGACAACACCACAAATGGACACCACACTAGATTTATATCAATAATAGTGATCTTTTATATAAAGGCTTAGCACAAGACCAAATAACGACAAAAATGACATACACAGTTCAAGAATATGATTTTAGAAAGAGTTCTTAGGTTAGCGGCAAAATCATTCACCTTAGCGTCCGTTTTAACCCACAGTACCTTATGATGCGATAAAAAGTTCCTAGCGGCACTTCAGCATTGAAAATCAAGGTGTAGCTTATCCGGTAGAAAGTTACTCGCTAAGGCACAATGCGACAAAATTCGGCCCGTTAACGAGCGGGGCGACCATTTCACGGGCGGTAATCTCGATTGAGTCTGCGACGATTTTCGCAGCGATAAAATTACTCACAATAACAAGCGGTGCGATGATCTTGGCTTGTTCTGCGACGATTCCACACAGCAGCGGCAGGCTCTGCGACGAAGTTCGCAGCGATAGAATTCTTCCCGCTAACAGGCGAAGCGTGGATCTTCGCTGGTAGCGATCAAATTCGGTCCGCTAACGAGCGGGGCGATGATTTTTCCAGCGCTGATCTGGCTCAGCGGCAGCAGGCTCTGCGACGATGTCCTCAGCGATAATTTTCTGCATGCTAACGAGCGGTGCGACGGAAATTTTCTCGCTAAGCCGGCTGTGCGTGAAAAAGTGGAGATCTTTGATTTCTTTCTTCTTGGCCAGCTCCCCAACAGCAGGCACAGCTCCCAGAGGTCCAAAAACTGGTTCCAGCACTCTAGGAGGGGCAGAACTCACACAGCAGAGTTCAGGGGGAAGCTGGGGGTGAAGTCTTTTTGTTCCTGGGACTTCTTAACAGGAGGCCAGCTCTACTCAGGCCCTTGGAGATCTTTTAAAGCACAAGTTGAAATAAAGTCTTTATAGTCTTTCTCCTCTCCTTCAGCAGCAAGACAACCACTGCAGGCCAATCCCCCAGGTCAGGGACAGTACTCCTCCTTACAGCTTTCCCAGGCAGAGGTTCTTCTTGTCAAGCAGGATCTAATTTCTTGGGAGCAGGGTCCCAATACTTATACCCCTAAATCCTTTGTTCCTCTGGGGTAGAGGGGCCTTTGCCCAGTCCAAACCAGTTCCTGAGCACTTTGTTGACATGACTCTGACTTTCTATTCAGGGTGCAGGGCAGAGACATCAGCCGCTCCACAGGAGGTGGAGCCAGCATTGTGGAGGCAGAGCACAGCCCTATTCAGAGTGCAGGTGTACTCCTCCCGCCCATCTGGATGTCAATCTCTCTATTCACCACCAGGCTACCTAGCCCTGCCCCTCTGGAATTCCCCAGCCATGTCACTCACACAAACCAGACAGGCAGATACACATCATAGCAGAGGCGGGCTGAAATGGTTAGGCAAGCAAATACCAACTTTCTAAAAGTGGCATTTGCAAACACAGAATATTAAAATTAATTTTACTAAAAGATGTATTTTATTATTCTGAGTTCAGGCATACTAAACCCATGTTCCCTGGGTCTGTTAGGATCATAGAATGTAACAATTCTGACAGCCCATTCTGGCCTATAAGGAACAGGTAGCCTTACAATAGTGAAAAATGAAAATGGCTGTAATTCACTATTAGGACATGCCACACACATCAGGGCTTGTCCTACCTTATGCTTACAATGCACCCTGCCCTTGGGCCTACCATAATCCTGGTACCATAGGGGTGACTAATATGAAGTTAAGGGAAGGTTTAGGGACTGGCAAGGGGGTGTACTGGCCCAGTCAGCATGACCGTACCAGACTGCATGCAGGTTCTGCAATGGCAGACCTTAGACATATTTTACTAGGCTGCTTCTGTGAGTGGCACAACCAGTGCTGCAAGCCCACCAGCAGCATTTGTATTTACAAGCCCTGGGCACTCCTGGTGCACTTTACTGGGGTCTGACAGTAAACCAAATAAGCCAATCATGGAATCCAACCAACATATACATTTTACATTGGAAGAGCATATGCACTTTAGCACTGATCAGCAGTGGTAAAGTGCCCAGAGTCATAGAACAGCCAACAACAGGTCAGAAAAAATACAGGAGGAAGGTAAAAATTTCAGGGATGACCCTGCAAAAAGGGCCAAGTCCAACAATGAGCTAGTGTGGTGACGAGTTTGTGACATAGGGGGGATATGTAAATTTTCCCTTTTCTGCTGGAGCAGTTTTCTGGTAGCAGAATGATGGTTTTATTGCATTGGTTTGGTGATTTTTGATTCATGTTTTAACACTTTATGTTGAGTCGTGTTGCGTTTTATGTTGTCAATTTGTTTGAAGACTTCCGGGACGTAGGAAGTTGGTTGCCCTGTATGTAGACAGGGAAATGTGTAGCTAGTGAAGTCGCACAACGCATTGTCTGGTTTCAAGTTGATAACATCGTCGTGTGTTATCGGTAGGGACATTTTCTGTGTGAACGTGCGTGAGTGAAATAGCAACAGGTTCTCGTGTGAAACTCTGGCCTTAATTCTCAGGAGCATTGGAGTCTCCACATGTGTTTTATCCCCAGAGAAACGGAAGGCCTTTTTGCTTGTTAGAAGGGTAAGGTAGAGGAAAGTGCTACCTTATCGGCGAAACTGAATAATTCTGTGGTAGGGTAGAGGTAAGCACTGCCTACTGGAAATACAGAATTCTTGTGTAAATGAACAAAACTATCTCTTTGGTTTAGCGAAACAGGCAATGGTGGTGTTTTTATGTTGTTACTAACAGATTTTAATTAAAGAAAACGTAAGAAAAGTTTGCTGATAAAATTTTGTAGAGGAGGGGTCAGCAGAAGCAGGAGTAGCGAGAAAAACTGACATCAGAAAGACTGTGCTGGGTTTGGCCAGCTGTAGAGAGACAGGGCTTTCACGGATTGGTGCGCTGGTGTGAGCCGCGCTAGGGGTGGAGAATCTGCCAGTGTGAAGTAGACGCCCCGGATTGGTGCGTTAGTGTGAGTCGCGCTGGGATTGGAGGGCTTCAGGAATAGCTTAGATGCATAGGATTGGCTCGTTAGTGTGAGTCGCGCTGGGATTTGAGGACTTCAGGCGTGACTTAGACGCACAGGATTGGTGCGTTAGTGTGAGTCGCGCTGGGATTGGAGAGCATACGGAATAGTCGCAAGGGAAGTGATTTGAAAAATCTAGTGATTCAGAACTAGGAAAAATAAAAATGATGTACTACGATCCACCTGAGAAAGAGAAAAAATCGTGGTTTGGGCAAATTTTAAGCCTATTTAAAAGGGATAAGCCGATTGTGACTAGGGAAGGACAGATACTTCCTCCACCGAAATCGCCTGCATCTTTTATGGTAGCAAAATATGGGTACCATACATGTATTTGGCTAGAGAAATGGGCAAAGTATACAAAAGAGGATGGAGGGCTAGCTTTTCGAGAAAGTGGTTCATTTAGTTTAGCTGTATTAAGAAACTTAAGGGAAAGAATGATGAGGTTAGAACCGAGACCTAGACCTACTCAGTTTGTGGCTTTGACGGAGTGGGAAGAAGAGATGTATGAAAGGGAACGGCATCGAAGTGGAAGAAGGTATAATTATATGTTTGGTAGACAGTGTGGGCAGGAAAGTCATGAGGACTGAATGAGAAGATGGCGAATGCAAACATGACTGATGGTATGTTTCCTTTAAGAAATACTGAAGAGACAAGTGGCAGAAAGTGTACAGAAAAGAGAAACAATACAGGGTCAGAAGGTTATAAATATGGTGTGAGTGAATCGGAGGATGAAGTGCTAGAGGACATGTTTTATAAAAATCCTCCCCCATATCAACCAAATTCTACGTTGCTGACGCCGAGTGCGCCGGTGAAAGACACCATGCTAAATAAAAATCTTGCGCAAACGCCACCTGATTTAGGAAAAAGTAATCCATTTAGAGACTCTGAAATGTCACAACCTGTTAGGACTGGAAATGAAAATTCGGTTGAACTAGCTAGAACTACTCTGGAATTAACTGAGAAAATTAGAGACTTAACCAAAAATATGGAAGCACTGACTGTACCTGTAACTATAGGGCCGGTGATGCCTGTCTTTGATAAACAGAAAGATAGTGAGCATTGTTTAACAGTTCCCTACAATTGCAGTAAACGAATCGAGACAGAAAGAAGTGGATCTGGAGGAAATGCATGGAAAAATGTGGCAGGAACATCAGGTTTAAGCACTCCTAAAAATCTGACTGTGAATCAAAGTCCAGCAAGTAAGACGCTGATGACAACAGAATCGGCAACAGAAACCCCAGAGAGAAATACGGATAGAATAAGAAGTGAAACAATCCCTTTAGGTCCCACTTCTGAAGAATTAAGTGATTGGTTTTGAAGTTTACAGCGAAAAGATACATAACCTCAACCTTTAGATGTGGCAAAACTAAAAGTAACTTTGGAAGAATTAATAGTAGGGACTATTCCAACTGAAAAATTAAAGGCATATCAGGACGAGGAGCTAATGTTTCTCTGCAAAAGTATAATTTGGAGAGCGAGGAGTTTGCATGAGAAACTGGAAGAGACAGCGAGTGAAATGGGTATTGACTTTGAGAAAATAAGATCATTACAGAAACCATATAGAGTAGATATTGAAAATCTGAATACTGCAAGAAGATTGACTCAAATTAAAGAACTGATTGCCTTGTTAGGGAAATGGGGTGATGTAGATAGGTGGAAAAGTTGATGGTTTCGAAAGAGAGAGGATACGACAAATAAGGCTTTTTCGGCATTTCCAGTAAGAGAAAAGGAGCCAGTAGTAACTGAATGTCCCATGAGGGGGTTATGTATATGTTCCCTGGACTAATTAGGATATTTTGTCATTTACCAATGATTTCCCTAGGTTAAGAGAAAAACCAGTTGAATGGTACCGACAGGTTGAAAGGTTTGTTAAATTGTCGAAAGTGTTGTGGATAGATCTGAATGGTCTTTTTGATATAATTGTACCTGCAGATTTACAGGCAGAATGTAAAATTACAATAGGTTGGCCAACTCAAGAGTACCCTAGGGATCCTAAGACGGGAGCCCCTGAGCCGAAGGTAATTGGGAAATATGAACAGGTAATCACTTTTTTGAAAAATAAAGTGCCGACAAAAGAAACTGATTGGGTAACAATTGATAGAACTCACCAAGAGGTTAAAGAATCCGTTCATGCTTACTATGAAAGGTTACTGTTAGCTTTTAAACAATACAGTGGTGATGAGAAATTAAGTGAGAAGGATTTAAGTCATTTTGTATATCGATTTGTTTATGGTTTAAGACCTGAGGTAAGCGAAATGATCAAACAGCATACAGTGGATTGGCAGAATAAAAAGATAGATGAAGTGTTACGACATGCTAAATATTTTAGTGATGAAAGGGAAGGCGATGTGGGCACAAGTTAAGGTAGCGGAGAGACAAGAAGCCCAGCTGATTGAGAAAGCTAATGGCATGGGCCAAGTTAGACAAAAACCTAATATTGGAAAAGGAAAGGGACAAATCAGCTTAGAGGAAGCAAAAAAGAAATGGCCATGTCATAATTGCGGAGAATTAGGGCATTGGAAATCCGAGTGTAAATTGCCCCGAGTGCTAATGGTGATAATGCATCATTGAATCCACAGGTGCAGAATGAGGTAAGTTGTCAAATGCCGCGACAGCAGCAGGTTGTTACCCAACAGTGTCAGGTGCCAAAGCAGCCGCGGTCGGTAGTAGGAGTAACTGCAGGGCGGTGACGTGGGGAGGGGAGGGGCAGGGTGGGGGGTAGTAAACTATGGATTACGGAGGTTTACAGGTAAGTTAACATATAAATTAATAAAAACGAATTTTGTTGCGTGCACTGCATCCCCAAATGCGATGCAGTGCACGCAACGAAATTCGTTTTATTAATTTATATGTTAACTTACCTGTAAACCTCCGTAATCCATAGTTTACTAACCCCCACCCTGCCCCTCCCCCTCCCCATGTCACCGTCCTGCAGTTACTCCTACTACCGACCGCGGCTGTGCCAAAGCCACCCTTTCCACAGAGCGTAAATCCTCAGAGATACAGTAATGAGACAGGATTCTACACCGAGGAACAGGTACTGAAGCTACTGCGCGCTAGTGCTGTTTCACAGTATTGGCTGCAGCGCGATGAGAGTGAGTCAGAAGAGAGTTATTGACGGTGCCTAGGAGAGGAAGAGGAGTGCATACTTGGCGCAACTCTAGAGGTAGACCAGACAGGACCCTTTGTGGATGGAAAGGTAAATGATGAAAATATTACTTTCCTAGTAGATACTGGTGCTACTAGTTCAACTGTTAGATCAGCTGACGTTAAAAATCTTCCTCTCTCTGGTGACACAATCCAAGTAGTTGGAGTCTCAAATAGACAGATAAAAACGTGTCTTACTGATCCTGTTAAAGTTAAAATAGGGAAATTCACTGACATGCATTGATTTGCCGTGTGTGACACTAGCCCCGTGAATTTGTTAGGGAGAGATTTGTTGTGCAAAATGAATTGCACTATCTTCTGTACCCCTGATGGCATAGCTTTTGAAACTCCTGATGAGGATGTACTATACAGAATGACAATGGCAAATTTGGAACTTGAAACTACTGAGGCATTTGTTGTATTTGATCCGGAGGAATTACCTCAGGAGTTGATAAAAACAGTGAAACCCGAGGTATGGGATTTCACCGGAGAAGATATGGGATTGATGAAAAGAGTAGATCCTGTGAAAATAACTGTAAAAGAAGGAGTAAGCTACCCGAATATTCCCCAGTATAAATTGACACCAGAAATAATTGCATGAGTGATGCCTGTAGACAAGATGATTGAACAGGGAATTTTGAGAGAAATAATGAGTAGTCCATGTAATTCTCCGATTGTTGGTTTAAAGAAGCCTAACGGAACTTTCAGGATAGTACAAGATTTGAGAAGAATGAATAAAATTGTTGTGCCCTGCGGCCCCATTGTACTGAACCCTTCGGTAATCCTATATCAGATTCCCCATGATGCGGAATGGTACACAGTCATCGACCTGTGTCATGCTTTCTTTTTTATCCCAATGCACCCGGATAGCCAGCAAATTTTCCGGTTTGGCGAACGTTCTTTGACATGGTGCCGTATCCCACAGGGGTATACAGAAAGTCTATCAATATTTAATCAGATTCTAAAGAAGTCCCTAGAAGATTTGAAAGTGCCCGAAAGTTCAGTGCTCGTGCAATACATCGATGACCTATTGGTGGCATCGAAGACGCGAGAGGCATGTGTGGTGGACACAGTTGCATTGTTGAATCATTTGGCGGATGGAGGACTCAAGGTATCCCCATCAAAATTACAATTTTGTAGGAAGGAAGCACAATACTTAGGTCATAAGATTGAGAAAGGCCTGAGGAAAGTGACTGCAGACAGGATAAAAATAATAAAAGGAATGAGAGCACCAATGACTCAGAGAGAAGTGAGAATGTTTCTTGGAATGGTGGGATATTGTCGTTAGTGGATCAGCAACTTTTCACTGATTGCAAAACCTTTGGTACGCTTGACAAAGAGTGATGTGAAAGATCCCCTTGAACTAAATAAAGAGGAGATGAAGGCTTTTAGATTACTGAGAGACAGCTTGTGTGAAGCACCTGCTCTTGGAATGCCTGATTACGAAAAGGAATTCGAGCTCTATTACAGTGAGAGAGATGGATGTGTACTCTCTATGTTAGTACAAAGGAATGGAAAATTAAGAAGAACGGTTGCATACTTTTCGGCTGAACTAGATCCTGTAGCCGTAGCTTTGCCTGGTTGCTTGAAAGCAGTGGCTGCTACCTGTAAGAATCTGGAGCAGAGTGAAGGAATTGTGAGGGGATATCTTGTGAGAGTGTTTGTTCCCCATGATGTTGCAATCCTATTGACAAGAAGCCACACACAATTTATGACGCATAGTCGTCTAACTAAATATGAAAAGTTCATTCTGGGTGCTACAAATGTGAGCCTTGTAAGGTGCCTTAATGTAAATCCATCAACATTGCTACCTGATGCTGTGAATGTGGAAGTGAAGGATGATGTGGATCATGACTGTTTGGGAGTGGTTGATTTTTGCACTAAGCCGCGTCCGGACATAAAAGACGTGCCTCTGAAAGAAAGTGGCTATGTGATGTTTGTGGATGGGTCATGTCTGAGAACTGGAGAGGGAATTCTGAGTGCTGCATATGCAGTATGTACTGTAGTGTCTGTGTTGGAAGCGTCTTGCCCGAAAGGAGTAAAATCAGCTCAGGTTGCTGAGTTGTTTGCACTGACCCGAGCATGCAAGTTGGGAAAGAACCTGCGAGTCACTGTGGTTACCGATAGTCAGTATGGGTTTGGAGTGGTGCATGATTTTGGACAGATTTGGTCTCACAGAGGGCTCTTGACGTCGAGTGGAACTCCAATCAGAAATGCTGAAGTGGTTGGAAAATTACTTGAGGCGATACAGCTGCCTAAGAAAATTGCAGTTGTAAAATGTGCGGCCCATTCAAAGGGTACAAATGCGATGCAGTGCACGCAACGAAATTCGTTTTATTAATTTATATGTTAACTTACCTGTAAACCTCCGTAATCCATAGTTTACTAACCCCCACCCTGCCCCTCCCCCTCCCCATGTCACCGTCCTGCGGGCAACGAATTTGCGAATGAAAAAGTGCAGTATTGTGCGCAGAACCAAAATTCCTTGAATCGGAATCGGGAAAAGGAAATGAACTCATGTCCCTTGCTTTTTACTAACACTGGATGTACCATGGACAGGCACATATAGGTAGGGATGCCATGATTAGACTTTTCACACAGACCTAGTATAACGCTAAGTTCCGGCTTGTAGCTGAGAGCCTTTGTCAAAGATGCCTGATATGTCAGCAATATAATCAAGGAAGAAAAACGGTGGTGAGTTTGGGAACTATAGGACGTGAGGGAGGTCCTTTCACCAGAATGCAGATTGATTTCATTGAAATGCCCCCATGTAATCGACTAAGATATGTCCTGGTAATTGTCTGCCTGTTTTCACGTTGGGTGGAAGCTTACCCGACTAGAAGGAGCTGTGGAGTTACTGTAGCGAAACTCCTATTGAGAGAGTTCATTCCTAGATTTGGTTTCCCAGTAACGATAGAATCAGATAGAGGAAAGCATTTTCAGAATGAAATTATAAAATTGATTTGTGAAGCATTGAATGTACAACAGAAACTACATTGTGCCTATCACCCAGAGGCTTCTGGAGTAGTGGAACAAATAAATGGCACCATTAAAAACAGATTGGGAAAAATGTGTTTGGCCACAGGTCTAAAATTGCCAGATGTCTTGCCTCTGGTGCTCATGGCTATTAGGTTGATTCCTGATAGGAACACTGACCTGAGCCCCCATGTTTTCATTTCTGTCAACAGACTACTGCCTATATCTGATGACTTTGTTTTGGATTATTGCAAGGGATTGTCTGATACTGTTCATTCTGTGTTTCATCAGGTTGGACCAGATGCAACCACCCTTGAAAAGAAGCCAGCTCATGATTTGAGTCCTGGAGACTGGGTACGAATCAAAGTACATAGAAGGAGAAATTGTCTGGTCCTAAGCTGGGGGAAACCACGTCAAGTGATTCTGACCACGACGACTGCTGTGAAGTGTGCCAAGGTAAAGAATTGGATTCATGCTAGTCATACTCTTTGAATCCCTGGTCCTATAAATAGACCTGAGGAAGAGTATTTGAAAGAGTCTGATATCAGTTCTGAGTCAGAATCAGAAGAAACAAGAACAAGACAAACCCCAAGAATGGGAGAAGCGGATTTGAGCCAAGTTGCGGAGCCGGAGAATATACCACTAAGGAGACGACTGGAAATTTCCAACACTAGCTTCAAATCAGAGACTGAACAGGTGGGAATACAAGAACAGAGAAAAGAAAATATTGAAGATACTGAACAAGAAATTCTTGATAAAGAAGCACCAAGTGCAAGCACGAGAGAAATTCCGCCTGAAATCATAGAAATAGAAGGTGAGGAATTAGATACAGAGAGAGAGGGTAAGATTATTGCAGAAGACCCCCGAGGAGGTGTAGGGACAACACACATCCAGGTAGAAAAAGGGACAGTTAGTCAGCAGGAAGATTACGAGGAGGGATAAACGTAGGTAGTGAACCTGAGGTCCTGAGAATAAAATCCAAAGAATGTAAAAGTCAAACCGATACGGAATCTGAAGAAACTGAAGAAGAAAGCCAAGGAGGACGAACTTTGAGGAAAAGAGCTTAGAAAGCAGAGCGAGGTGATAAGGGGAACAGGTTGAAGAGACCGTCGAAAGAGGAAATTTGGCCTAATAATAGGCCTGGGCGAAGCACTACGCTACGCTCGCGTAGTTTGCGAAGTTCGCGCTACTTCGGGCTACGCGAACTGCACGTAGCACAGTGCGAACACGCGTAGCGTAGTGTTGCGTAGTGCTGCGGTCATTTTTTGCTTGCTCGCGACCGCGAGCAAGCAAAATGACATCCTGGCGAGACTTTTTCCTTGTTCGCGATCGCGAACATGGAAAATAAACCTCCCGGCGAGATTCCCAACGCGAGGAGGTCAGGTTTCTCATTGCGAGGGGTCGCGTATGCTCGCGACCGCTCGCGATGAGAAACTACCAGTTCGCGTTGAGAAAGCTGCAGCTCGAGTAAAAATCTACTCGAGCAGCAGAAAACTACAGCTCGCACTGTGCAAGATGCCATTTTCAATGATTGCACAGTGCCGGTTGCTTGTCCGCACTGTGCAATCATTGAAAACAACATCTTGCACAGTGCGGACATGTTACTACGCAGTTCGCGAAGTGCTACGCGTAGCTCGCGTAGTGCGAACTTCACTTTGCGTAGCTTCGCGAAGCGCTACTTCGCGAACTACGCCCACCCTTACCTAATAAACTTAAAAGATTGAGATACCGACTAACAAGAATATAATCTTCTAACGCTGAATAAGTGGATGAAGTGTCTAGCCAAGAGAAATCAGAAGACACTGATCAGGCACACTTGAAAGGACAATAGTCCGAAGAAGTATTCCCCTTTTTGGCACCTATGCAAATAGTCATACAAACTCATACAGATATTACACTCAATCGATCACCAGAACAAGACACCAAAATTTGAACCCTAGTCACAAGATATTATAAAAAATTCTATTTTATTAAAAATGTTAGACACAAAACATTGTTGAGCAAATACAGAATTAAAAATAATAAGACAGTTACATAACAGTACACATAACTAATGACATTGTGCCTGTTGTGCAATAAGCAAGCAAAAAAAGGATCACAAATAAAAAAGATCACAAATAAAAAACAATTCAAAGCATGGGGA
This sequence comes from Triturus cristatus, assembly GCF_964204655.1. Taxonomy (NCBI): domain Eukaryota; kingdom Metazoa; phylum Chordata; class Amphibia; order Caudata; family Salamandridae; genus Triturus; species Triturus cristatus. The sequence goes on from NC_140595.1 coordinate 568,549,451, forward strand.
GAACACAAGAAAGAAAAAATGCTTTCTAATACAGTTAAAAAGAACAAGGAGTCTGAGAAACTGGTTTTTGTTAGCAACTTCTCACATATTAGTAACCGTATCAAAAATGTAATTAACAGCAACTGGCACATCATCAATAATGAGGAAGAAAGAAAACTTGAAAGACCGATTTTTGCGTTTAAAAGGAACAAGAATTTGAGAAACGAGCTGGTCCATACTTACAGAGCGAGCATGGGCAAAGTACAACACACATTGGACAAAACTCCGGCGTTGGGAAATGTGAAGTGTGTAACGTGCAATGTCTGCTCTCTTTGTGTGGAATCAGATATGCTGGAACATAATGGACAAAAGATCTCCTCTAGGTCCCTGAACAATTGCAGGAGCAAAAACATTGTGTACTTTCTCCGTTGCCCCTGTGGGAAAGGCTATGTTGGGGAAACCGGTAGGGAGCTTAGAATCAGACTCCAAGAACATCGCTCCGCTATCAGAACCAGGAAAGCAAATGCCCCTCTAGTAACCCATTATAGCGAAATGGGTCATAATGAGTCAGACATAGAGTGGTTCATATTGGAAAAGGTTTGGATGGGGCCGCGTGGGGGAAACATGGAACAAAAAAGGAAACATAGAGAGCAATGGTACATCTCGCTCCTAAACACAGTCAGAAATGGGCTTAACTCTAGGGAGGAATGGGATCGTATGATCAAGTAATATGATTATTCACCTTCTTTAGGTTCCCTGACTCCGTTAGTAGTTTCAAACACCGGATGGGTGTATTATAGTGAATTTGTCGGATGTAGTTTTTAGGCGAATTTGATACATTTTAAATGCCCATTAGGAAGAGGAACACCCAAAGATTCTCTTTTCTGTGCAGTGATTAGTTTTGTGTAGAAAGGTCATTTAAATATGGGGGCGGTCTGTGTGTAACTATGCCTCCATTTGGAGGGTTTCCTTTTTGGCCCTTACGATAATATCTGTATAGTTTTTTGGTACTTGTTGGGGGACACATTTTGTTGGTCCAATATTGGGTGAGTTATGACGACACTCTGACATCTTGGGCCCGAACATGCATGGATACAATAATGGCTTTTTCGGTAAGTCCATGTGTGTTGCCGCCTCCTCCGTGTTACCCATCTGATTTGTTTTCAGATAACCTATTCAAATATGGCCGCCGAGTTTGTCTTATGTGGATACTTCTAGGATTCTTTCTGATGGCCTTGTTTGATATGTCACCGAAGGTGCGTGAACTTGTGATGGTTTAAAATGTTGGGGTTTGATTGTTTATTGTTTGTGCACCTGGGGCTTGAGCATGCATTGAAGGCATACCAATTCTGATTGATTGCGAGTCCTCGGTATGCTTAAGGAACTTCAAAATGGCCGCCGTTTTAGTTCATCTACTCGACTGGATTTCCGATAGCCCACAGCTGTTGCTTGTTTCATGCCTCTCCCGCGTCTATGAATGTATATAAGGCCGGGCTCCTATCTTTGGGAGTTGACACACGCTGCTCCCGGGATGACGTAGAGGTATCCATGTGCTTGGAACCGGGTAAGTTTTGAACACTAGCGGTGGGTCGAGCTTTATTTTGTCTATCGTAGAATTGGTCTTTAGATACCCCGAGCAATCTTTGACCAGCGGGTGGCTGTGGTCGAGTTCAGCTTTCTCTAACGCTGACTATTTGTGGCGAGATCACAGAGGCGATGCTGGTATTGTTACCTGGTTTGAGGGCTAGGGTTTCTGGCATTATATGCGGCACGAATGCACTTGCTTTACCCATGGGGTTTCTTTTACTTTTTGTATCCTGGATGATTAGTGTAGTTTTTACACTCTGGGGTCTATATGTTTTTTAGCTAGTGGGCAACCAGGAACCATACATGTGTACTTGAGTGGTTTCTACAAGAAATATTGTTAATACGGGCATGTCATAATTAATTCTATCTTCGAAATACATAGCTCTAGTCGTGTTCTCTCATTTTTTGTAGAAATCTCAGAATTATTAAAAATAAAGCGCCATCAAGATTGTCTAAATTGCATCGAGGATCATCGCAAAGGGACCTCAGCAATAATACAGGACCAGTTTTATCCTAAAGAGGTTACAACACTCATGTTGAAGTAAGTGTGTAGCACAAGTCTCACGGTTCAAATTAGGGGTAATATGACATACAACTTACTTTTGGACCTTCCTTTTCAGCATAAAGATCGGCGCACATACCCTCGCTACCCGATCGTAATTAATTTTAAAAGGCAGGAAGGCAGGTAAAGAACTAAAAGAGATCTAGACACTATCTTAGTTTACAGCAGTAAGAGAGGTTCTCAAAATTATTAATATTTCTTTCCCTCTAGACCAAAAGGCCTGTTCCTTTACGTTCCCGCTGAATTCAGCGTATTTCGCCTTTTAGTTATATGGCAAGAAGTCTACCAATACGGACCTCTTGGATGTTCTTAGGAAAATTTTAAGGTAACTACTATTACTCTCTAATCGAGTTCATTTCTTTCGAAATAAAACATATGGAAGAAATCAGTGAGTAGGATATGGTATGATTGGAGGAGTTGCTTTAAGAATGACTGTGTATGTATGTTTTGTATGATGAATCGCCAGGAGAATAACACCGTTTGTTTGCCTATAGGTCCTCTGGGGTTATTGTTTTTTTTAAAAAAAGTTTTAGATGGCATTAATGATCCTAGATAACATTGTTCTTATATGTATATCTACTGTGAGCTGTTTTCAGTGATACCAAATGTCAAGATTTGTGTATATATAATGTTTTTATCGCTAAATGGTTTTAATGTTATTAATTTCCATTATTTTGGTAGATTATCTATATCGTGGGAGATTGAATAATTTGTCCTGAAGAAGGTGGTCTTATAATTATAGTACTCCACCGAAACGCGTCGACGCAAGTCCAAAAGGCAGACTGTAGACTGGAGTGACATCTGTTCTCGATGAAATTAGCTAGCAGTATCAACACTGCGAAGAACAGTTGATTTGGGTCTAGTGTCTTCCTTTGTATTCTGGATTAGAAAGCATTTTTTCTTTCTTGTGTTCTCCCCATGCTTTGAATTGTTTTTTATTTGTGATCTTTTTTATTTGTGATCCTTTTTTTGCTTGCTTATTGCACAACAGGCACAATGTCATTAGTTATGTGTACTGTTATGTAACTGTCTTATTATTTTTAATTCTGTATTTGCTCAACAATGTTTTGTGTCTAACATTTTTAATAAAATAGAATTTTTTATAATATCTTGTGACTAGGGTTCAAATTTTGGTGTCTTGTTCTGGTGATCGATTGAGTGTAATATCTGTATGAGTTTGTATGACTATTTGCATAGGTGCCAAAAAGGGGAATACTTCTTCGGACTATTGTCTCTTGGCGCTCTACCCCTTTTTGTGGAATAGAGCCCCTCTCTCTTATTTTACACACTTGAAAGGAGCCAAGAGGATAAAGAAACCAAAACAGAAGTACAAGTCATCAGAGTGGACGTATGTGGCACTTCCTGATATACAAGAGGAAGGAGACAGCCAAGGAAGTCTAGGAGGTACTGTACAGGAAGTGGTTGAAGAAGAAGAAGGTTCGGAAATCCTGAGAGTTACCTTATCTGATATCAGAGAAGAGACGAATGATCAGGCAGTTCTGAACCAAGATTGTGAAAACAGAGACAAAGACGATCCATGCACGGATTGAAGTGACAAAGAAAGGCGCAAAGAACTAAGACGCTGGACAAGACACGTAACTGAAAGAACCAAGTAGGCACTCAAAGCCTTAGGTTTAGACAAAATTAAATTGTGAATGAAAAGAGGCTAAGTCAAAAGATACTGATCATTTTCGAAATGGCAAACACAGAAGGTAGAAAACCTACATGTGGGTTTCTCCGAAGATGGTGTAAAATGTGTTTTTGTTGTACAGGATTACTAATGCTTGTGTGGATCATATTAGCAATAACGGTTTCATTTAAAGTAACATTTGAAAGGGTAGAAAACCACACGAGAACAGGACTAATAGAGAAGAGGTTTATGATACTCAGGTTACTAAACTGGTAGAGAGAACAGATTTCCATAAGGATAAGTCTATAAATAATTTTTCTAACAATGTTTTTTTAAAGTTGCTGTACGAATATGTAAAGACTATGGAAGTTAGAGATTGCTATGTTTATATGCAGTTACCTGCATCGGTGTCAGGAGGTGTCACATATCATCACCTTCCTTTGACATATGGGATAACTTGTAGTGTATTAGCAAGCTTGTTCTATAGAACAGGGAAATTGGAATATTATTATGCTGATGTAGATAATGTTTTCTCACAGATGCCTGTAGTCCCTGAACTAAACAAGGTGATTCCTGGTAGAATTGTGGGTGAATTTTTCTTAGAAACTAGAGAATTAACTTTAGAAGAAGTGTTTAAGAATAATCTTACTTGTAGTCTGAGAAAAGAAGAAAAAGCTTTCTTGAACATGGTAGAGGAGAGGAGAATTAAGATGCAAAGAAAAGTGTCTGGGGAAAAGATGGAAACAACATTTTGGGATGCTGAAAAGGAAAACCATTTAAAGGGAGAAATAAATCCTGCAATGGCTTTGGATTGGCCTCAGAGAGGGAAATTGTGCATCAGTAGAGCTAACACTGCTTATGATAATTACTTTGTAGGTGCAAGTGAATGCCATGATTTATATAAAATCATGGGAGGATGGGGATTTAAAGGAGGAAATGATCCAGTATTCCCTGCAATGTATTACATCTGTGGGAACAGGGCTTATCATAGGTTACCGGACCACTGGTATGGTACATGCTACCTAGGCCTGGTCTTCCCAAAAATATTTCATGTGGGAAGGGGTGAGGACGGTTTGCACGAAATAGGTGGATAACTAACACTTAGAAGGAGGGAGAGTTGGTCAGAAATTATAGGGGATATTTGGAGCACTGATACCAGCCATTGGAATATCTCTGAATGCACATAACATTAGAAAATTGTCTACAGTTGTGGATCGCTTATCGACAAGCACAGCTGGAGGGTTCTTAATGGTAAATACCGAAATGGTTGTCATGAGAGCCATGATTATGCAAAATCGACTTGCCATTGATATTATATTAGCCAAAGAGGGAGGAGTCTGTGGAATGCTGAAGGTACAACATTGCTGTACGTATATTCCTGACGAGAGCCAAAATTTAAAGAAATACATTAAGAATATAACTGATTTGCATGAGGCAATTGTTCCATTGGAGGTTGAAAGTGTTTGGGAGAAACTTGGTAAAAGTTTTTCTACTATAAAGGGTTTATTAACAAAATTAGGTAGTTCATTTGTAGGTAAAATACTAATCCCAGTGACTTGTGTGGTAATGCTGATACTGATCTTAAGATTAGGGTGTGTATGTATAAAAAGAAGAAAATTACAAAATAGAATAAAAAGACAAATTGCGAAAAGAAAGGAGTAGGAAATAAGAGAAAGAGAAGTATGAGATATAGAACTAGAAGAATGGAAAGAAAACATGTACAAGAAAACAAGAGAAGATGAGATGGGAGATACTATGATGTAACGTAACAAAATGTAAGGGAACTGAGTAATCATTTCCGCGAAAATGTTTGACATTTATTGGGATTTGTGGTGATGTTAAAAATCACCAGAGGGGGGAATGATGAAGCAGGTAAAGCAAACATTTTTATACCTCCTCTATTCTGCATGAAATTTAATTTCGTAATCATTCTAAATATTAACTTGTACTAATTTGTGTAAAGTGGCAAGACTAATCAACATTTGCACCTTAATAAACACGAGATACACGTGGGACTAAAATGCTAATTCCATGGCAAATAATTAAATGATTAACTGTGGTACGCAAATTAACTTTAGAATGTGGTGAAATAGAGAATTGCATGATTCATGTTGCTTTTGTGATGGTTTGTGCTTCCAGTGCTGCAGAATGGTAAGTATTATTGCTTTAAATGTTGCTACAAGCTAGGAAAATACTAATATATATTGGGATTAGTGTGGGTTTAAACATTAGAATCTTCATTTCTATATATTCATTACTGTTATGTTTGTTTTTGCTTAAGTTGACATTCGGGCCTACTAGGCCGCAGTACTTAAGATGGCGTTCTGAAATTGCCACCGTAATGTGAGCTCGATGTCTACTGCGCAGACTTGGATGGCTCTGGAGATCTCCAAGCGACCTCCGACGAGAACCGAAGTGTTCCTTGTCAAGGATAGAAACATGGAGGACTGCCAAGATGAGGACTGGTGTGAATGACCGAGGGGACAATGAAGGACTTGTACAAGAAGGCTTGCATGTTGTTACTTTGGAACTTTTGCCTGTGAAATTACCAAAAAGAATACAATTGTGAAATGTCATGCCCAGTCTCGTGGGAAACAGGCAAACCGGGAAACATTCAGGAGAATTACAAATTGCAGAGGGTTTAGCCAATCAGAACACTTTCTACCCCTAAATTGTTGCACATGGACCTAAAAGTAAGGAGAAAAAGGGTATAAAAGTCGGGGATTTGGAAGAGGGGGTTAAGGATTGATTTACTGGGTTGTTGGTTCGGTGGTTCGATCGTCCGGTCATTTGGCTGATTCGTGGGGACTGCGTCGAGCTGAAGAAAATTTCCTGGTTTACCTGGGTTTTCTTTGATTACAAGAGGATGATTCCATCTGAAGGGTTTTGATTATTGCTGTGGGTTGACGGGTTCTTCTGGAGATGGTCGCAGAGACTGGAAAAATATTCGGGGTGGTCGGAAGGTCGCCAATGTTCAAAATTTAGGTAAATATAAACGTTATGTCAATTTATGTTAAAGATCAAAGATTGGAAGTCGCTCAATAGAGAAATTATTTGAACTGCAATCCTGAATATGCCAAAACAGAGTGAACTATATCAGATAAACAAAAATTGATTACTAAGAAATGAGTTTGTGATTCTTTAATAAGGTATTGAAAGTTAACTGAATGGTTCCGAAGCTTTAAATGTGTTTTTGCTGGTTCTAAATCACCATCAACCAGTCCAACTAATTGGTCCATCGACCAAGTGGTGGAGTGCCTTGATGTTAAAGTTAGGATTCTATAGATACAGATGTATATAATGTAAAGGAATTACTCCCGATAGGTAAAAAGGTATCCCCACATGTCCAGCGCTTCTTTTCCTCCTGTGCGCAGACTAGATGAAACGTATGAGTGTTGGTGTTATGGGCCCCACCAATGAATGTATGTATGAATGAGCTAGTGTGGTGACGAGTCTGTGACATAGGGAGGATATGTAAATTTGCCTTTTTCCGCTAGAGCACAGCCATCACCTGTTTCATTCCTTGTGGCACACAGGCCTGGGGCTTTCTCAAGGTTGTACATTGTAATTAATGCAGACACATTTGACATTTTAAAATATAGAGAGTGAAAGGGGAAAAAGAACAAAAGTGAAAAGAAAATATTAATACAGTTGATCAGTAAGATGCATGGCGCATAGTAAATAGTACATTCCCATTGTGGAAATCAGAACGTGCATTTTATTATTGTTGGTTGTTTAATTTACTATCTAGTTTGAGTAGTTCTTTGCTGAGTCCATAACGCTACCCTTTTGTGGCAGAAAATGTAAGATTTAAGATAAATTTTACTAATTGCCCATATCACCCACATGTAATAATATTTTGCAATCCATACAAGTCTTGATTGATGGGTTCATGTCTTTCTAGTTCATTATATTATACAAAAAGACCTCCTTTAAGGCTGTGAATATGGGTGATAAGAGTGGGCAGCATAGCCTGATTTCACAATTAATTGAAATTGCCCCTATCAGCCCTCAATTCACAAAACTTTAGGAAGTCTTATATACAACTTGTGTCAACGGTATAAGCATTCAGCTGATACCCAATAGTCTCAGCAATTCCCAGAACGGGTACAAATCACATGATTAAATTCTGACAATTTAATTTACTTTTATACCAGTGACCTTACTGGATAGTTACTCTCTTCCCAGTTTTCATATTAGGGTTAAAGACAAGTAGTCTCTAATTGGGGCCATTGAGGAAGTGACCACTATGTCTTCATACCAATGTATTTCCTATCTTTATAGGTCAGATGTCCTGAAAGCATAATGCATTCAGTCTCTCCAATTAAGGGTTCAGGATTTCCTTCCATAATTGTCCCTTCTCTCCATTAAGTCTTATAGCTTATTATAGATGCTTACCTCACTTACTACCTGTAGTTATGTGCCGTTTTCTACACTTTTCCCTCCTGTCCTGAACAAGAAACCCCCTTGCTTTGATCACAGTAATTCTTGACAGAATAGTTAATATCCCCTTAAACTGACACTTCCTTTCTCTTTCCACCCAATCACCCTTTCCGCAAGCAAAAGGGCAATAGATAGAGTTAGAATAGTTGCTATCTCTTCTAAAGTCCCTTCTTTAGTTACGCTGTTTGAAAATTCCACTTTTCGGTTTGTCACCCTATTTTGAACTGAATTGTATTGCTGGTTTTGTAAAATGCACATTGGGATGCTTGGGCTCCTAAAACATGTATAATCTCTGATTGGCATTGTTGGACTTGACCCTCTCTGCATAGTCACCCTAAACCTTTTGTCTTCAACCCTCCTGTTTTCTGAAATTTGTTTGTGTTAGCATTAGGACTCTATGCACTTTACTACTGCTAACAGTGCTAAGGTGCTTGTGCTTCCACCCTAAAACATGGTAAATATGGCCTACACTTGATTGGCACATTTCATATACTTATACATTCCTAGTATATAGTACTACATGTACCCAGGACCTAAATTAAAAGCTAATAGTGGGCCTGCAGCACTTTATGCCATCCACTAAAATAGGCCTTTAAGACATGTCTTAGGCCTGCCTTTGGAGCCTGTAGTGCTGTTCTAAAGTCGAAACTATCATTTCCTGGCAAAATAAACCTTTGGCCAGCCCTACACCCTCCTTGTCAATAAGGCCTAACTCTCCCATTGGATAGCATTGCGTATCCCTATTACATTTAATTTAATAGGTGCTAACTTTTGATTGGAGCAGGAAGAAAAGTCATTTTGGGACTCAAATGAATTGTAATTTAAAATCCTCTTTAATGGGAAATTTATATTTTATATTACAATTTTGAGAATTCCACTTTTAGAAAGTTACAAATTTGCATTGTTCTAGAACCGAACAATGTCCCCAATTTACACTCCCATAATATCTGTCAAAATTATTTTCCTATTTTTTTTTTTATAAGTAAAAAATCGGTCATCAATTCTGTTGTAAATCTTCTTTTGTCCAACTTTATTATTATTATTATTATAGTTCTTTATTCGATTTGAGATAAATCATAAAAGCATTCACAATGTTAAAACAGAATTAAACATATCAAAATGGCTTCCCTATATTGATATCTCCACTAACATTATAGTCCACCTCCTAGATTAAAAGCTCTAAAAACTCTAAGAACACCGTAAAAATTATCAATGATCAGAAGTGACAACACACTCAATTCTAATTATTATAAATCCCTCTTGAGGGTCTTAATGTAAATGCAATCCTTAAAAAGTTTACAACACAATGGAGGGTAAGAACATCTGAGGACATTTTTAGAAATAACAAGGCAACACAGATCTGCTTAATGCCAGTATTCCTGAGTAAAGTCTTTAAAAACCTTCTCCTTGGATAAGTATAATATGAGAAGATAAAAAGAAAATGCGAGGTATCCTGTGGAGACAGGTAGTCGCAGCCACAGGGCCCTCTCTCTTCTACATTTCTCATAAAACCCCCTGGAGATCCCAGGATTTGGTCTCTCAGATTTAATCTTAAACAAGTTATTAAAAACCTCTCATGAGAACTGGTCAGAAGGATTAAATAAGGTGCTATAGTCGAGGTAGACTTCACTAGAATATAATTTCTGACAGACTCCTTTCCTAATTCGGTAGTCTCCCGTTGAGACTGACTAAACTTTAACCCCTTGAGTGCCCCGCCCTTTCCACGCCCTGTGCCGGGCGTTTCATTAGCGGGCGGGACTCATGACGAGATAGTCTCGTCATGGGCACAGTTTTTTCTTGTGTTTGTGTGCAGCATACATACGAAACATAGTGCCTCTTAGTAAAGCCTGACAGTGTATCTGACAAGATACCAGATGGTTAAGCACATTTTAATTTGGAGACTTTTGTGGTTCAGCCTATCAAGGATTGTGTTCTCTGTTTTAGAAGGGTTTAGACCCCCATCAACCAATAATCTGATTTATTGCTGCCATACTTGACTCTCCTGTAAGGACATAATATATGGTGTAAAATGTACACCCAAGACATGATAGGTTAAACATCACCTGATGACTTTGGCACTTATAGTGCCTGCCACTAATGTTCCAAGGAAAACAAAATTTTAGGTTTACCAATGTAGCCTGACTACTGAAGTTTAAACTTGCAGAGGGAAAATGTGACTGGATGGCGTGTGGATGTGTGGTGTAACACCTGTCAGTCAAGGATAGCAGCTAAAAAGGTTAAAGATTTCAATTTAGTTCAAAGGGCAAGAGTGAGATCTGTCCAGTCACAGTTAATTGTAGGAGAAAGCCTGAGGAAGGTGAGCCTTTAATCTTAAGGCCCTCTATAGCTGCTGGGGCACCAGGCCAATGCGAGAAGGAGCTGGTCCCAGAACCAGTTTCGTGTAGCAGAGAAAAATGAACTGCTCATTTCCCTAAGCAAACCCCTGGCTGGCTCTAAGGTTTCATTCAGGGCAGAAAGCCTAGGCCATATTAAATTTCCCTTAGAACAGTGCACTGGCTCCAAGGTTCCATTCAGGGCAGAAGGCCTAGGCCATATTGAATTTCCCTTGGAACAGTGCACTACAGGATAGTGTGTTATAAGGTAAACAGGATGCGCTGTTAAAGTGGAAATAGTTACCCCATTGCTTCGGGAGTGTCAAGTAGATACCCCCACCCAGAGGCTTGTGAAGCCAACAGAGCTAACACCTCTCCCGCAGCTCATCAGAAAACTTTCTGGACCTGTGGAAAAACAGAAGGGGACTGATCTGTGAGAAACCTGAAGGATTGGACCTGCTCTCACTTGTACCCATGACTAAGAAGTGGATTCCAAGGGTAAGTTGGCTGAACTCCTGTGTGGCAACAGAGACATCAATAGCTGCAAAAGGCCTTTTAACTGGACTGGCCTGTGATCAGTTGTAATTGGAAGAGGACTGTTGGTGGCCTCTGTTGGAGTGCATCCTGGACCCTAAAGGCTGACCCTGGGATCCTAGGAGCCTTACACGGTCCCAAAGGACTTATTCTGAAATGTCTGAAAACGAGAACTGAGAAAATGCTTGAACTTTCAGACCACTGGAGAATCACAACCAACCACTCAAGTCAATTTACCCAAGACGTGACCTCATTGGAGAAGTATGGTGTGAACTATTGCAACAGATTAAGGACACAAGGCATGTCCAGAAACAAATGAAGAGGATAATTTGGTACTGGAGCATGGCTGATATAAGAAATGTTCATCAGATAAAAACCATCATGAGCGACACCTAAAACAGAAAACCTTATTCTATAATATTTTTTCACAAATGTATTACTCTATGTATATTTTCTCACACAAATAATTATTTTAGAAATACAATAATCAAAACAAAAGAACTTCCACATTGTACAAAAGTTAAAAAGTATTGACAATATACAAACGTTCAAACCTTTATATCACATTCATGCAGTAAATATCTACACACTGGACACACTGGACATTGTCAGTGCTACATGAAATATCTAGCAATTATAAGCAATACAAAACATCAGAATCAAATCCATTATTTTGGAGAGAAGTAACTCTTTAGTAAAAAGATATATATAAAAGATGTATAAACCTCATGTAAATTTCCAATTGCAATTACGATATCAAAGTGCTACATAGAACATAAAGTGGCTTGTTCATCAATATAGCCTTTTATACAATTCTTCCATAATGAAAAATGGAGTGCCTTTTTTCTCTCACCCATAAAAAGAGGACAATCTGAGAAAGAGAAAGAGATGTCCCACTAAATATTTCAATTTGAACTTACCCAGAGAGCAATCAAGGTTTTCAGTAACTTTTATTTTGAAACCTGCAATCCTCTAACTAGGGTACGCACCTAGTTGGAATTCTAAGATTGTACTCCTTACTCTTCTGTCTAGTATCCTCTAGATATAGAGAAAAGCCTCAGCGTGTCCAAGACTACTTGCTGTCAATGCTACTAACTGCCTCTTCTATGGAGGAAGTCTATCAAAAAGAATAGTACTCTCTCGTACTCCATTTTTCATAGCATGTTTAGTTTTTTAATCGGCATACTATTATCAGAGCCTCTGGAATTATGCAATTGTGCAGCCACTGCGTTTTTCGTGTAATATTAGATTTGCCGCATTTGCCATATTGTCATTTGCTGCATATTCTGCAGATTTTAGCAAAAAATAGTTTCTAGCTCAAATACTTCAAAAGTTACTAAAAATGCAGTGATACATACTGCCCTGCAGTGGAAGGCTCTTTGACTGGTCACCTTTCTCTTGCTTATTGCTATGTATGGGTGTTAAATAGGTACTAATAAGGTGCAACAAAACCCCAGACAGTGTTAACAAGTGTATAAATGATGAAATAATGACAAAACACTATTAGAAAATGTGCCGCATTACACCACATAATTTGCCTTATTTTACTCAACCCTGTCGCACAATTTGGCCCTCCACTGCTGCATAATTCTAGTGGCCTTGACTATTATCGACTGTTATAATATAGATGCCTAGTTCTGTATTAATAATGATTCAGAACAAAATTTAAAGATTTTGCAGCTAGTGTCAGTAGATCCAGCAACATTCTATGAATCAACCAATGAGGCATTTATATACTGCAGCAAATCACCCGGTCTGCAGGTCTCATCTGAATTGTTAGAGTGACGGTGCAGGCCTGAGGTGTAGGGGAAGGTTGTTCCAGGCCTTGACTGCCAGGTACAAGAAGGAGCATTCTCCGCTGTAGATGGATACATGGGGTGTCTTCGATGGAGAAGGAGGCTGACTGGAGGTGTCTGGATGGTTGGTGGAAAGTTAGGCATTTGTTGATGTATGCTGTTCCTTTATTGTGTAGAGTCTTATAGGCATGGGTCAGCAACTTGAATTGGCATCTCTTCTGAATCATGAGCAAATTCAATTTCATTAGATGGAGTGTGAAATGGGTTCTTCAGGGGAGGTGTAGTATGAGCCTTGTCGCTGGGTTCTGTATTGTTTGGAGTCTCTTCAGTAGGTGTGCAGTGATTCCCACATAGAGAGGGTTTCTGTAATCTAGTCTGCCTGTGATTAGGGTTTGTGTGATGGTCTTTCTGGTGTTTATCAGGCGCTACCTGAAGATCTTGTGGGGCATGTGAAGGGTGCAGAAGCAGGCTGAAGAAACTGAGTTGACTTGTTTCTTCATGCTTTGGTTTGTGCTAGCTTCTTTGTGGTTTTCTAGTGCATTTTTCTTGTTCTTTCTCAGGAGGTGGTGGTACTGGTAGAGGGCAGTCTTGTAAGTGGTGCGGTCTTATGTTTTTTTGTTGATGCGCCACTTCCTTTCGAGTTGATGGTAGTTGCATTTGGGGGAGTGAAGTTCTTCGCTGGACCAGTTTGCTCTTTTGCTGGGTTCTTTAGCCTCGGTTGTCTTGGTGGGTGCAATGGCATCAGAGCATTTAATGATCCATTGGTCGAGGTTCTTTGTTGCTTGTTTGGGTCATGTGTGAGGTGTAGGAGGTGTGAACTGAGTGTGTCATTCCACTGGTCTTTTGAAATCTTTTTCCAGTTTCTCTGAGTGGATCTGGGGCAGTTGGGTCCTGTGATGGTGAAGTGTACATTATGGTGGTTGAACTGGGTGAGTGGTGTAGATGCATTTATATTTAACTCTGTCGCTGGAGGTGAACATGAGCCCATGTGTGTGTCCTGCAATGTGGGTAGGGTCAGTGATAAGCTGCTTGAGTCCTATACTGCTCATGCATTCCAGGAGGTCGGCGGAGTTGGCGTTGCTGGGGTCGTCAAAGTGAAAGTTGAGGGCCCCTAGGAAGATGTAGTGTTCAGAGTCGATTATGAGGGGGCTATGATTTCTGGCATGGTGTTGCAGAAGCTGGGGCGTGGTGCTGGTGGTCTGTAGGCAAGTGTACATCTGATGGTGCTTCTCCTGTCAATGTGGAGTTGGAATTGAGGTGTTCCATTACCAGTGTTGGGTCATCAGTGGATGTTGTGCAGCAGGTGATGTTCCTGTAGATGATGGCAATACTGCTGATGTGCTTGTTTTTTCGGTCCTTATGCGTTATCTTGTAACCTCTGGGGATGCCGATGGTGATGCCTGGTGCGGATACGGGGTGAAGTCAGGTTTCTGTGAGGACAATGACGTCCAGGAAGTGAGAGAAGATTGTGTTCCAGATTTCTGTGGCATGTTTCCTGAAAGGAGTATGCACTGGAGTGCAGTCGATGTAGTGTGGCAGCCATGTTAGCAGTGTTTCTAGAGGTGTTATTTGCTTCCGTGCTAAAGGTAAGGCAGCAGTGTCAGTAGGAGAATGGTCCTTTGGTGGTTCATGGGGATGTGCACCCACAAATATTGTTGTTGGTGCATCTGTGAGACAGGCACAGATGGGCTTGCATTTGATGCGCCTTTAGTGCACCAGTGGGGCACCCGCTGTGTGGCCATGCAGTGGCCTCCATAAACAATCCTGGGAGGTCGGAGGGGCTGGCAGGAAGGCGGGAGGGCGGAGAGCAGGAAAAACCATCGGGAAACGGCAAGAAGTGTCACAGGCTAAATTGCTGCAATAATACTTACACCACACTTGCCAAATTGAGTACTTACACCAAAATAGCCAAATGAAATACCTACACATGTTAACATGTTTTATTCATAGTTACCCCTGACGAAGGACTCGTGGAGTCCGAAATGCATTGGGTTTTTAATAAAGAACGCGCCTGGGATGAAACATATGTCTATCGTGTTTTTGACAAGAAGTCCGGATGGTCTCATCAAAAACATCAGAAACTTGGAAAATTACATGATTCTCCAATAAGTGGATGAAGTGGAGTTGAGCTGTAAAAGAACTGTTGAATTTAAATGGATGAACATTTGGTAAAACAAGGATTAATTTAAAGCATTGTGGTCTTGCTGTGCGACTGGTCTGGGGCGTAAATGACGCCCCGTTTGGTTTTCTATATTCCAAGTGCCACCAGGGCAAGGCACTATACCAGTTATGCACGCACGCTTGGAGGATTTTTTGACCAACATGGAATCTAAAGAACAGACGGTGTGCATTCCATTGCTGTTGTCTCATTAACCATGTATTTTTGCCCTAAATTATGGTCTGCACCCGACACGCGAATAGTATGATAAGATGAAAAGGACTTGGAAGCTTTATCCACAAACAGGCTATTACATCTTGTTCTTATAAATTGGGGGTTCATTATTTATTGTTGTGTTAATGCAAAGATAATGTTATACCCGCTAACAGTAATTTTTGTATGTTCATGTACGAATTGAGGAAGATTTTTTAGTTAACAAGCTGTTAATGTGGATTTAGTAATTGTGAGTATCCAACAACAAAGCACCCTGGGAACTGAAGTTTTCTTGTCATTAGCGCCAATGGTAACAGTCCTGATCAGGTGATGAAGGAGAACACGAGCGTAACGGGGAGGGACTTGCATTTGCACGCGAGGTTTAAAAACCGAGCGTTTCTCGGGCGGGTTGACATTTTCGTTCCAGAAATGGATGGCAGATTGGTAATATCCCCAGGCAGGTACGAGAACAACACGCTTATTCAAGATTATTAGTTTCAGCTTGTTTGAATAGAGTAAATTCAGGAATGTGGAGCACGGGAGGGATCTCAAGGGCGCTTCGCTTGATGGAGGAGGGGGGAGAATATGATTAGACAAATTAACAACTGATGGTGCAGCAATAGTTCGTTATACATAGAGGCTGTTTTAACGGTTTTTTCGAATGGTTTTTGCTGATTGGCTAATTCTGAAGGGGGTCTCCTTACAATAAGTTGGTAGCTAGATAAGAAGCTTCATAGAGTAGAAGGGGGTGTTCATAAGGAGATGATTACAAGGGGGATGCTTTCGGTTTTCATGTCTTCGCTTTTTTATTATGTAAAATGATTTTTAGAGGATATGTGATTTATTGCTGCTAGCAGGGTTTGGTTGAACAAAAGTATTATGCACATTATTAATTCACAACATGTTTTATTCATAGTTACCCCTGACGAAGGACTCGTGGAGTCCGAAATGCATTGGGTTTTTAATAAAGAACACGCCTGGGATGAAACATGTGTCTATCGTGTTTTTGACAAGAAGTCCGGATGGTCTCATCAAAAACATCAGAAACTTGGAAAATTACATGATTCTCCAATACGTGGATGAAGTGGAGTTGAGCTGTAAAAGAACTGTTGAATTTAAATGGATGAACATTGGGTAAAACAAGGATTAATTTAAAGCATTGTGGTCTTGCTGTGCGACTGGTCTGGGGCGTAAATGACGCCCCGTTTGGTTTTCTAAGTTGTCTTCCAGGCCACGTTTCAATGAGCGGTAATTTGTGTAATATATTTTTCATAAATTTTCAGATATAATTAAAGTGTTGTAGCTTTACAAAATTTCCCAATCCTGCTAAGGCACTAAGTGCCAGATGCATCAAAGGGTTTTGCCCATGTCTATGGGAAAATGTGTTGATGCATATGGCCCTGAATATATTTATTGCACCTTTGATAAATGTATCATACTATACCGTGACTCAACCTTATACTGTCTTCTTTGGGCTATGCCTCGACTGCTGATCCATCTCTTCCCAGAGAGTCAAGGGGGCTCAGAAGGCCAAACTTCCATCACAAGGTGTCCAGTTCCTTGGTTAGAGGAGAATATTAGCTAGTGATAGTGCTTGGTTGTTCCTTCAGTTGCAAGTATCAGGAAAATAATGGCATACCTTAGGATATATACACTGTCCTTTCTTTCCCAGTCATAAAGGCATATGGAGATCTTCAAAGATTTTATTGCCTGGAGAAGGAAAATATGTGACTTCATCTGAATGATCAGAACTGACACAGGTGTAAATACTGAAGTTATAATTCCCCATGTGAAGGGTTCCAAACTACCTCACCTTTTGTCATGGCCTTAGTAGACCAACTTGCATGGATTAGATTAACTTTCAGTAAACTTAATTCAAGCTTTTTGAGTAGGAACTCTCACACCCAGGGTAAACACTCCCACCAAGATAAAGCTCATCAGCACATACATGTTGCAGATGAAGAATACAATGATGCTAATGGTTACAAAACTGCAGACAGTGGTAGGGAACACCACTCTTGGTGGGATCCATTCAATGAAACAAAAAGGATAATGTTTTGAGGATCATTGATGCATTAGGGCTTCACTTCTTCTTACAAAGTCCCAGCAAAGTGATGAGGAACCTAATGTTTTGATCTTCATACTGGAGGATGTGAATACTA
This sequence comes from Triturus cristatus, assembly GCF_964204655.1. NCBI lineage: Eukaryota > Metazoa > Chordata > Amphibia > Caudata > Salamandridae > Triturus > Triturus cristatus. The sequence goes on from NC_140595.1 coordinate 568,566,848, forward strand.
TTTGATCAGCAAATTGGAATGCCAGAACCTGATAGAGTTGACTCCTCCAACAAAAGACTGCACAACCAACTGACAAGTATGCGAGAATTAGAGTAACAGGTGTATACCCTTGGTTGGCAGTGCACAGCAAAATGACAGCTCCATTGGGATTGGGAATGCACAGGCAGATGTTCTGTATAAGGCTGCCAGGACACAGGTCTTGGAGGGCCTGTCAGAATTAGGTCCTGGATGTGGTGGGCCTGCTGGCAATATTCTAAAGCTAGGTGACAGTACTGTATCCTCATTTTACACTGCATGCCGATGTCTTGATTGGATGTAATAGTAACAAAAATGAAACAGTATTACCCTCTGACAATTGACCCAAATAAGCTGATCTAGCTTCTGCCCAGTACCCAGTACTCTTTGGGGAGTCATTTGAAAAAGAAATGGCCAATTTAATGGGCAGGTATGTCGTGTTGAACAAGGCTCAGTCAAATAGGTATTCCCTTAAAGGTTTTCACAAGACTGGATGACAACACTCTTTTAGCCATTTTGACTAATACAATCCAAGGTTCAAAGAGCCCAAAAAGAGAATCACTAAAAGCAATAGATAAGGTTTCCTAGAGCACAAGGGCCTTTTCAGCACTAAATACACTGTGATTTGCTGATTCAAACAGGCCCTTAAGTCTTAAGCCAGAGACTGGTTTATGGTATGTGCACCAGAGATCCAGTACCTTCCAAGGTTATGGTGACACAGCACCTGCACCAAGAAAGTGAGGCTACTACAGACAATGTAGATCCCCAATGTTACCACCACCAATATACCAGAAAGCAACCACAGTAACAATGCACAGCTCTTACGTCTTTCTGTACCAGCATGACAGCATCTCCCAGTTCAACTGCATCACACTTGCTATGTATATGTGCCACAACCTGTACGCAAAAATCCCTGCTGCAGCTACACTCCACTTCCAGAAGTAAAGCTGAAAAAACACCTATCCTGATGGTCACCCTCCCTCACTGCTAAAGGTCCACAATTGTCTTTTTATGGGGAACCAAGTACCCGTTTGTAGCACTTGACTCTCTCAGAGTAGTGAAGCTGAGCAGTCCATGGATTATTTAGGGGTGGTTGTGTGGGCTATCATTCTCATTCTCTGGCACACAGCAACAACAATCAATACATTATTATCCAGTCAGTGTTTTTTCTTTAAAAAAAAGAAGAACATTATTTTTATTACACACCCACTACGAAATACTATGCATTATTTTACAAACTCTATACATCAGGTAGATGGACATTGCCTTTGGTGACACCCTCATTTCACATTTCACCCCTCGGGGTCCTGAATCCCATAAGCACAGTGCCCCCCAGACCAGAAGTAACATTCTAATAGGTGTAATGTTAAACAAAGTAGTATATATAAATAAATAAATAAATATTAATAACCACATGCTATGCCTTAGGTAACACATTATAAGGGGTGACAGTAGTATATATAAAGCAGGCCTACTCTCTTTATCAGGCCGTCCCAATGTTAATTAAAATGCCACATGTTATGCCTAAGCAATATAACACAATTAGAATCATTGGGGACAATAATCATAATTCAATAAATTCATTATAGGTAAAGTATTGCAGTGTACATCATTACAATGATCAATGCAGCATTTGTATTTCAAAGAACCATAGACATATGTGTCAGAGCATTTTTATACACACTTCAGGTCACATAATGCTGCCATCAAACCATCAACAAGAGGACCGCCCACTCCAAAGACCGAGAGCAAAAGCTCTAGCTCTGGGAATGCATTAAAATGAAGTAATCGTCTCCTATGGACATCCTTACAAGGACCCAGGTGCTGAGGGTTAATTTTCAAAAAGCACCTGGAGAAATGCCGTGCCTCCTTCAGCCCCCACAGTACATGAAGCCATTGTTGATGGTTCCCTGCCATTCTGACATGAACAAAAGCAGAAGAAAAAAGCAGATTTGTCTGCATGGGTCATTATGGAGCCCTGCTCAGCCCACTTTATGAATAACTGATAAGCAGCATCTCTGGAGGTCCTCTGCCGTGTGTGGTTTGCTATTGAATTCTTTCATACTTTAGGGGTATCCCAGTCCTATTCGGGGCCACCATATGCCTAATTATTATGTTTTGCTTATATCTTTATGCATCCCTATGTCATGCGATGTAATGCAATTTTCTTTCCTTTGTGTATGTAAAGCACTCTGATACCCACGGGTCAAGCTAGCGCTATATAAAATAAATAAATATGCCTTTTACTCGGTTTGTTTTATTACAAGGCAGCACGGGATCCCACTCTCATGCTGCTGAGATTGCTTCATTCTCTTTATCTCTTGCTGTGCGTAGAAGCCTTTGTTTCTGGATGTACTTATAGTTGGGTCAGCGTTTCCATAGGAAATTAATTTTTTTCACAATAACTTTGGTGCTGACTGAGAAATATTTTTGAAAAAAGTTCATCCACCTCAACTCACACCTCGAAGGTTTCATATTGAGCCCTCATTTGGTGTCCAACAAAAAGGGAGGGTCCAAAGACATTGATTACCCATGTTAAATCCCATAGGACATTTGGGAAGTAATACAGAGAAAACAGAAGAATGGAATTTCACCAAGTTACAGCTCTACTCCTAAAGCGTGCTCTTCATTATATGGTGTAAATACGTTTAGCTGTTTTGGAAAAATGTGAGTGTTAATAGGTGCTCAGAGTACTCACAAAGGAGCTAAAAATAGTGATATCTCAACTGTAGGTGTCCAGATAGACTCTGAATGACCACTTCAAAGGGGACTAGTCAATCCTGATTGGCTGGCTACATCCTGAACAATATGTTGCGGCAACCATTCAGGACTTAGGTCCATGATCCCTGCATCCCGAAAATTAATAAAAAAATATATAAGAGCAAAAGGTGAGCATACCCTGATTCTAAGGGACATGTGGGATCCCAAATGGGCCTCATTTGATTGGCTGGCCACAACATTCACATCCTGTTGCCACAGTAATTACATGACTTCGGGGACATGGTCCCGATTGAAATACATTGTTGTGAATAGCTAGTTTTGAGGGTCACAAAAAATTAGCACATAGAACTGGTGACAACAGATTTTTAGTACAACATAAATCAATTGTCGGTGGTACCATACAACTTTTAGGAATTGTGATACTTTCTAAGGTGCTTTTACCCTGTGCAAAATGGTGATCCTCTGCTGCGACTTGATGAACCCTGTTTGAGAGAAAACTGTTTTTTCTCATGATTTTCTCATATAGTTTATGGGAGATGCTTCAGAAGCTAAAATGAGAGGACATTTCTATATGTTCAGGGTATCTTCATCAGTGATAGGAGAATAAAGTATGATATTCTGAGTAAAACCTGTACTTCCAATAGCAGCAGCAGTCCGTCCAACATTAACATACTGTTATTCATGACAAAACTGTGGCAAGCACAGAGTCATCTCGAATGAATCAAAGCTGTAAATCCAAAAATATTTCTTTAGAAATTAACAAAATGAGGGGGGTTCTTTTTGTCATAGAAATTATGGTTAGTCCAGTAGAAAGTTATTAACTATATGAGCTACTATTCTACTAGAAAAAAGTAAGATACTTGATTTAGTAAAATGTCTCTATCAACCATGATAGTTTAGTTCTCAAACATCTTCCTCATCCATTTCAGTTAAACATTCCGGCATGCAGACTGAAACATCTACTTTCAACAACAGCAACAGCCTACCAGATAACTCCCTGGTGATAAACTGCAGCTTTACTACAGTGTTCTAATCAGCAACTACAGTGATAGCACTCTATATTTATGACACATATTTGACAACCCTGGATGCCATCTTGATGTAGAGAGGAGATGCAAACTGACCACAAAGGGTAGGCAGTAGGGATTGGGGCACACAGACAGAGAACGAAGGGCAGGTAGGACGGGGCAGAGGTGAGGGCAGCAAGTTGACCATGGAAGGCATGTGGTGGTGGCAAAGGCATGCAGATGGAGAATGAGGCTCAAGCAGGAATGGAGCAGGGGTAGGGGCTACAATCTGATCATGGAGGGTGGGGTGCAGGGGACTGGCCACCAAAGGGGGGTATGGCCTGCACCAACCCCTGGTTGTGAAGAGCCAAAGACTGTGCACAATGGATGTGTAGAACCTAGAACCTAGACATTTACTAAAATACAAAGGTTAAAGTGACATTATAGTTGGTTCTTGTTATAAGATCTAAGCTTACATTAACAAAACTAGATGTTCATTGAAAAAAACAAAGGTTAAAAGTAGCATAACAGTTTGGTGTTGAATTGAGTTAAAAATTAGCACAAGAAAAACCTAAAAAGCACTGAAATTTGCCAGTAATTGTTCGGTGAGCTAACTATAATTTGTACCCCCGCTGTGTACTGTTTATCACCTCACATATTACATCACTCATGACATTGTAAATGACATCATTAATGACATCAATGATGACATGTCAAATGGCATAACTAATGACATCATAAATGTCATTACTTATAATATTATCCAAGCTACTACTCCTCAAAATACTCTAGAAACTGCTTGATCATTTTAGAAAGGACACTAATTAGTAAAGGGCCCACAAACATTTGCACCATACATTGACTGCACGTGTGCATCCATGAAATAAAAAAAAGCATAGTCCTGGACTCCAGTCTGATTCAGTATGGGACAATTCATATGGTGTTCCGATATTCCCATGAAAAGATTTATCCTTATATTAAGGATGACTGTGAGAAACCAACAATCATTTACAGTATAAAAAATCACATAGGCCTCACCAGACTCAGACAGCTGGTCAAGCGATAGCGCGAATAATAGTGGAAAAAACAAACCATATAACTGAAGAGGCAGGAGACAAAGCAAACAGGGCTTTCCTAAAAACACCACCACATAGCATGAACTTCTGGCCCAACTCATATGGTTCTCCACCACCAATTGGCCCTTTTCCACCACCCTTTTTCAAAGGCAACCATCCTTTTTTTAGGGAGAGGCGGCTGGAGGTGAAGATGAGGCAACAAGAACATTCAGTAGGAGTAGCCACATACAGATGGGATAAGATCAAGGAGCAAGACAAACGGACCCCAACCAGGGGCAATTGTGATGTCAATTTAGTGGTACATCTTACTACATAGACATTCATATAAGGAGAAAGGAGAGTTCTGAATAAAGGTTTAGGTTTTGTACTCACCAAACATGAGGACAAATTGAAATTATGCTGTGAAATATCAGAATTCTTTCATAATATAAGATAAAAACTTTGTTTGAGGCCCGTCCACCCAGCAATCTTCAATCAGGAATCGGGATACACAAACCTTAAAAGAAAATCTTATTTTAATCCACCAGCAACTTCTTTACTGCCAGAGGTGATTGTCATAATCTTACTGTAGAAAAAAACCAATGCCTTTGAACATTTAAAAATAGGAAAAGGTTTGTCATTAAACAGGCAGATAAAGGTAAGGATATTGTAATTATAACTGTACAAAACTATTGTGAAGCAGGGCTGATCACACTAAGGAAAGAAAGCAATTATAAAAAATGTCAAACCAATCCTATGCCCACTTTACAGAAAAAGCTAAAACTCCTAGTTGATCAGGCTCTAGAGACTTGGTGCATCAATAAAAAAGAGCACCACCAAGAATCCATAAACAACATACACCAGTACTAGGTAGACCAATTTCTCCGACATAGGGTTTATGCTCAAACCTTTATCTGAATTTATTGATTGGTTTTCTCTTCCCATTTGTTACACAAATGCAATAGTACATTAAAGATTCAAAATATTTCTTGAACATACTGTCTGAAATGTAATACAATCCTGAAAAAAATCTACTGATAATATTAGATGTACAGGCACTGTAAACTAGCAAACCCCAGCAGGAAAGTCTTTGCATCACTAAAAACGTACTCACAGTAAAAGAATGGACAAACACAGCTTTAGTACATTGGATCATGAGCTTGCCCAGACTAGCTTTCACAAACAGCTTCCTTGAGTTTGAAGGTACTATCTAACTACAACAACATGGTACTTTCAGGGGAGGTACATTTGCGCTCAGCTTATCCTGTCTATATGTTCACCAATTTAAAATTGAATACATATGGAACAACAACCCCTTCTCAACACAAATGGCATTTTTTTTGTGTCATTACATCGATTACGTTTTGTGGTTTAGCTGGAAAATGCAGATAGTGCACAAGAATCTTTGGGATGGTTGAAGTCTTGTAATCCTTTTATAAATTTCACAATGATTCTTGACTATCTACAAATGCCCTTCCTAGATGTAACCGTCTCACACAGAAATGAAGTTAAAAACAAGCTTGTCCAAAAAACCTACAGATAAAAATAGGCTGTTATATTTTGAAAGTGCTAGCCCTGGTCCCTAAGAGAGAACTGCCTAAGACAGAATTTGCCTATAAACCAGTTCCTCTTCTGAATTAAATGAGTACAAAATTGAGGCATAGAACCAAACTCATAAACTTATTTAAAGACACTATCCGAGAAAGATGGTTGACAAGGCTAATAGAAGAGCACGTAATAACCACAGGGAAGCTTTACTGAAGGACAAGGTAAACCATATAAATATGCGAGTGACCTTTGAGAGTGCATATTGTAATATTTCTAATGTGGTTAAAAAAGACACAAACAAACATTGGCGGATACCTAATAGTTTGGAAACTACTACTTGAAAAAACACTCTGTTCCTTCAAAAGAAACACAAGCCTTAGGGGCTTATTGGTCCATACCAGACCAAAACATCACAGCCAAGAGAAACGGACCCTTTGGGATTTCCCAAGGGTAACCTGCTGCTATCCTTGTGAAAATTGCTCTGTTTTCAGATTCACGACAACTACTAAAGAAATTGTCATGGGTCCTAAATTTCTATGGGGACAAAGGAGCCATACCACCTGCAATTCAGCTAATGTAGTATATTTGTACTGTATACTGGTATGACATCCAGAAAAGTAAGACCTTGTTTATGCAAACACCGCAGTGATATCCATTGTCAGTGCACTACCACAGGTTTGACATCACATTTCATAGATAAGAACCATCCTGTACATGATTTGAAGTGGACAGTCATTGATCAAGTGGAAAGTAGATTTAACATGAGTAAACCCCTTTTAGAAAGAGAAAAATGTTTGGTCTATACCCAAGGCACCCATCTGACTGGACTTAAAAAGGACATACCGTGGTCGCAGCTTAATTCTTTATAAGTGTCAGAATTACTTCATTTAGATTCGGTATTCATTACATGAGATTCAGCAATGTAACCCCACAAGCATTATTTAGATTAGCACTCTATATACTTATACTCCTCAATTTACAATCTTTTTTGCCCCTCCATTCATCTAGTAAGACACTCACTTTTAAAATATTACATTAATCTTTTTTTTTTGCATGACACTGTGGCGTGAATAGTTGCCCATTGTACCTGTTATTGATGTTAATTAAAAAAAATGCTCCTCCTTTTCAGTTGATAGTATCTATGAATATTCCAGGAACAAACGCTTAGGGGCCCATTAGGATGGCAAAAGACCGCCACCGCAGGGCCATCGCCGGCCCTGCGGTGGCGGTCCTTCCGCCATCGACTGGATATTTCCCACCACCATATTAGGATGGCGGTGGGAACAGAAATGCGTCCACAGCGGACGAAAAAGACCGTCCGCTGGCAGCAATCATCCCGATTGCCTGGCAGACGGCCCAGGAAGCCCAAAATGGTGGCGGTGCCTAGCAGGCACCCTCCACCAGATTAGGATGCAGGCAAACACCGGCCTTTCCATTACAGCAATGTCGCCATGGAAAGGCATAAGGTGTTTTGCATCGGGCCCGTTGCGTGCCCCTGGGGGGAGGGTGGGTGGGTGGCTGCACTTGGGGAGTACCTATTGTACACCCCTTCATTGCCATGCACAAGGTGGCAGGCACCGCGTAGTGCCTGTCACGTTGTGCATGCCAATACACAAAATGCCTCTTTAACCCCTTCAGCATGGCGCGGATTACCGCACCGTGCTGAAGGTTCGTTGCGCGGGCGGGGCCGTGACGGAGCGGTTCCGTCATCCGCACAGCGCGACCGATGCGCATGACGGAACCACTCCGTCATGCGCATCGAAAGGGTTAACATTGCGGCGGTGCTGCTTACAGCACCGCCCGCCGCAATGCTAAGGATATGGGATGCGACCGTCGGGGTGGCGGTCGCATCCTAATTTGCGGTGCGGGACCGCCGTCCCCCTGGCGGCCGGTCCCAGGACTGCTAGGGTGGTGGGCGGGCTGAAGTCTGCCCGCCATCCTAATGGGGGCCTTCATTGGGAAATATTGTAGGAAATATTGTAAGAGATGTGACTTCCTATCACAATATTTTTTTGAAAGCATATAAATATATAGATCTGAACTAGCGTAGAAGATAACATGCTATGGAGATATGCCCATGGGAACTTTAGTAAGCCAATTTGCTTTTGAGGATTTTAAAAATGTCATATGGCTTTGCATCAGCAAGTCACCCAAAGAAGCTACTTTTCAATAGGTAATTTGTGGATGATCATTGAGGATTCCTTTGAGATATTCATCCATTATGAACATTTTACAATTCTTCCTTGTAATTCTCTTTAATACACAATACTTTGTATTGTAAGCCATCATAAAACTGATATTATTCTCCACTTTCAGTTCCTTGTTTAAGGTCACTAATAATTCCTCCTTTGTCTTAGCCCAAGCTCTTTGTAAAGCATTATGAAGAAAATCAACTGGTTAGCCTCTCTGTTCAAAACGTGCTAACATTTCCTTGGCCTGGAAATCAAAAACTTCCATTTCTGAACAATTTTGCCTAGCATGTAATAGCTCACCAAATGACCCACTCAATTTCAAGGCTTCAGGATGTTCACTATTAGCATGCAGAATACTGTAGCAAGATGTGGCCTTGTGGTTAATTTTGCTGCAAACTCTATTCTTTTTAATAAAGATTTTAATGCCTAAGCAGTAGATGTTATCAGCACTGATGGTGTGAGTCAATTACAACTTATATTCATTCACATGTAAGGAGGAAATAAACAATTCCTAACTTTCCTTATCTCCTTCCCAAATGATGAAGAAGTCATGGATGAAACAAGTCCATAATTTGACATGTTCCAACAAGGTTAGATTTCTCTCTGTCCATACAACTTCTGCTTCCCACCAACGCATCAAAAGCTTTGCACATATTGAGGTAAAATAAGTCCTACTTCTGGCACTTGCTTTTACAGGTAATGGGTACCATTAAAAATGAAAATATTATGATTAAGATATTAGACAAAATTCAAGCATTTCTTATGCCATATTTCGGTGTTCCATATAGCTCACATATCAGGCCCTAAGGAATCATCCACAATCATTAAGGTCATCAGAATGTTGAATGGATGTGTATAAAGATGCCACATCCCTGGATGCCATTAGATAATTGTCCTTCCAATGTAAATCATGGATTTTATTCAGAAAGTCAGTTGAGTTTTTCAAATATGATGGAAGCACTGGCACATATTGGAAGAGAAACATATCAACAAATATTGACTTTTTTCCACTATAAAGCTGACAATTGTGTTACGTGGTGGATTTATGTTTTAATGTACCTTAGCAATAAAGTAGATATTTGGTGTGATTGGATAGTCAGTCTTTAGATATCTGTATTCTTCTTGATCATTTAGATACAGTTCCACCCATTTAGTAAGTTTACAATCGTATTCAATAGTAATATCATTAGTTGAATTTGTTTTTAATTTAACATAATGTTGTTCAATCTTAAGTTGCTTTTTAGATTAAATTGTATACTTAGAACAATCCTAAATCACTATTCCTCATGAGTGACTGTTTGGATGACTGAGGGTGTGCATGAATGACTGTATAAGTGAGTGATTAGGTGTCTCAGTGAATATGTGGCTGAGTGACAGGTTGTGGGAATGTATCTGTCTGTCAGTTGATGTCTAAGTGGGCGTAAGAGTGTGTTAATGGGTATGTGAATGGCTATATGAGTGTTATATTGGTTGACTATCTCTATGGTTATCTGGGTGTCTGTGTGTGTGGGTGACTAGGTGTGTGACTGCCTGTATGGGTATATAAGTGGATATGTCAATGGCTGTAATGGTGACTGAGCAAGTGTGTGAGTGACAGTATGAGTGAGCAAGTGGATATGTGTGTAGATCTATGAATTAGTGAGTGACTGTGTAAGTACTGGTGGCTCTGTCAATCGATTTGTGAATGGTTGTGTGGGAGTGCAAGTGGGTGTTTAAAAGATTCTATAGGGGTGTGAGGTAGTATGTCAGAGATGATGTGAAGGATGTCATCATTGATGTCATCTGTGATGTCATTTGAGATGTCATCAATGATGTCATGAGTGATGTTACTGACCATGTCATGAGTGATGTAATATGTGATGTCATAAGCAGTGCACTGCAGAAACACAAGTTATAGTTAACTCAGGTAGCTATAACGGATGAATTTCTCTGGGAAATGTCAGTCTAACTATAACGTCCCTTAACCTTTGTTTTTTGTGTGAATTTCCAAGGTTTTCAAAATTCTATTTGCTAACTATAACGTCCCTATAACCTTTGTTTTTTTTTAGTAAATTTCTAAGGTTATTTTAAAATGCTAATTCCTAACTATAATGTCTGTGTAACCTTTGTTATTTTAGTGTATATATATATATATAAATTCACTGAAAAAAAACATAGGTTTCAGACATGTTATAGTTAGGAATTAGCCTTTAAAAAACCTTAGAAATTCAGTGAAAAAACCATAGGTTTCAGGGCTGTTATAGTTAGCTGGACATTTCACTCTTGTAACCTCCGTTATAGTTAGTTGTACTCCCTATAACTCGAGCGCCCTCAATCCACTGCTGATGATGTCACATATTACATCCTTCATGACATGGTCAGTGACATCACTGATGACATCACTGATGACATCTCAAATGACAAATCGTGGGCATAATCAAAAAGAATTGGAAAATATTGCAATTAGATGGCACTATGGGAAAAAGAATGGGATCCCAACCAACGATAACGTATCGAAGAGCCAAAAATTTGAAAGATTGGCTTGTGCATAGTCATTTCAAAGCCAGCAAATCAAAAGAATCGTTGCTAAGGAAAAATGGCTTCATCAAATGCAAGAATTGCAAGGTGTGCCAGATTGCGAAACCA